>NC_090826.1:103230801-103834498 GCF_028021215.1 Eschrichtius robustus
AAACTTCAAAAGATAAAGAGATTCAAGACCCAGAAAAGAAGATTAAGAATCATTGCTTTAGACAATAAATGGTCAGTGGGAAAGGCTACATCCTTTTAGATTAGTTTTGGCAGTCTCTAGTCCATAAACACATGATATCACTTAACTAGTTTTTCAAGCTATTGCTTGTCCAAGTTTGCTCCCGCTTTTTCCTTTGTGCTGACTCCTAGACAACCTGGCTAGGGCCAATATGATTCAGGAGTTAGTGAGCAGGGAGGGGTGGCTGCACCTGTGAAAGTCAGCTTCCCGGGCATTTTTGGAACATGCCTGGGCTCAGGGACACACATCTCTCAGCACAGGATCCAATTTCTGAGTTCAAGATGCATAAGTGAGCATGTCAAAGTGTCAGAAGGATCTAGCTCACCATTCCACATCTCCTGTTCCAGTTGTGACCTCTATGATCCTCCGAGCTCAAACAGCACACAGTTGTTACAAATTCTGCATGTGCCTCGGCCACACTAGTATATTTCTTAATCTGTAAAATGGGAATAATGTAAATGCACTATATATCAACCTCAGAGGTAATCCTAGAGATCAAATAATACTGTGAAGGTCACCAAATGAAAATTTAAAAATTTCATCTTGTTTCTACCAACGTGAGATACTAATCCAAAAACAGGAAAAATCTTTGTAAGTACAAAAGCATTAAAGAGAAGATTAATGTTTGAATTTCAGCGAAAAATGCAAAACTGCCCACACAGTAAATTTATGTTAAAAAAAAAAAAATACTGTACCTAGGAAAATAACCAAACAAAACATTAATGATACTGGGCTGAATCTGAATGGTGAATGATTTTTCCCTCTCTCTTTTCCTTTCCTCTATTTTACCATTTTTAAAAATAAGCAAGTATATGTTTAAAATGAAGGTAAATGAGGATGATTAGCACTTTAGTGTATCAGGCATATTCTGCATGCATCATCTCATTTAATCCTCACAACAACTAAATGAGGTTGATTTCCTTATAGCCACATTTACCAGAGGAGGAAATGGTTTCTCAGGTTAAGTCACTTTCTCCGTGACAAAGAACATGGCTAATCGTTTTCTTAGTCTGTGGCTCATCCTGAATGTGCCTGGTGAATATCAGCGATAAGTGATGATAAACCACCCACTGCGTTTCCTTGCCAACTTGGTCCTGAAGACTATGATGGGGAATGTGCAAGGTCTCATGTTAAAAATGCCAAACAGACCAGCCACGGGGTGGAAACCAGGCCACCCAAGGGCCTCACAGAACGGAAAGGCTCCCGAGAGAGCAGTCAGGAAGGCCGCTCCAGTGACAAGGCTGGGGATTCTCACGTTTCAGCCTTCAGCCAAGGGAGGACAAGAAGGGGCGTGAGCTAAAACGAATCCTCACTTGATCCCTTTCCGGGTCAGGGGACAGACAGACACAGAGCTTGGCCCTTACCACCAAGAGCCAGCAGTTGCTGGGCCCCAATCAGGGACAGTAAGTTATGTGTATTAATATGTCAACGAGGGGCTTCCCTGGTGGCGGAGTGGTTAAGAACCTGCCTGCCAATGCAGGGGACACGGGTTCGAGCCCTGGTCTGGGAAGATCCCACATGCTGCAGAGCAACTAAGCCCGTGCGCCACAACTACTGAGCCCATGCCCCATAACTACTGAAGCCCACGTGCCTAGAGCCCATGCTCCGCAACAAGAGAAACCACCGCAATGAGAAGCCCATGCACTGCAACCAAGAGTAGCTCCCGCTCGCCACAACTAGAGAAAGCCCACACCACCTGCGTGCAGCAACAAAGACCTAACGCAGCCAAAAATAAATAAACAAAATAAATAAATTTATAAAAAAAAAAAAATATGTCAACGAAGCCAGGCTGGAGACACACACACTATGGAAAACACCTTAACAAGGAAGGCCCCGTTAGGTCAATGTCACTGCCTTCCAGGGGCAGCCTGACCAAGGTCCACACACACGGGGGAGCCACAGAGCCAGGGCAGCTCATGACTCAGCTTCCCCAGACCACGAGCACAAAGACCTGCAACCAGGTCCTTACTTCCATCAAAAACATCCCCTGAAATAGCCATCAACACCCACGTGACATGTGCAGTGGCACAACACAGCAGGAGACCTGAAGGATGGAGCTAATTCTGGAATCTTCTCCCTCTCTGACCTCCCACAGCACAGGCAGTAGCTGGAGACCCTGGCTGGTTACTTAACCTCTCTGTGACTCAGCATCCTTATCTGTAATGTAATGTAATCTTCACAGTGTTGCTGAAGGATTAAATGAGTTAAAACCCTTAGGACCTGGCCCACCATAAGTGCTCAATATGCATTAAGCCAGCAACTGTAGTTGTAGCAGTAGTTGTAAGTGATATTAGCTCTAGCTGTGGAACTAATCTCTCCCACACACCAACCATGGCAGTTTGTATTTTCCAGACGTGGCAGTAACAATATCTCCTGTCCCACATGCTCTTCTGCACTGTGACCAAGAGATGGAGTTTATACCCTTCCCTTTAAATCTGGGCAGGTTTGTGACATGGTGTGACTTTCAAGGCTTGGCCATAAAAAGCAATGCGGTGGCCACCGTGGAAGAAGTCCTGAGGCTGCCATGCTGTGAGGGAGTCCAAGACATGGAGAGGGCGCTCCAGTCCACAGCGCCAGCAGAGCTCGCAATCAGTAGCCAGCCAAGGGCAGGAACCAGCCTTCATGATTCCAGGCCTGAGCTGTGAGCCGCCTCCCAGCTTTGGGATCCTCTAAGCCGAGGCCCCCAACCTTGTAGAGCAGAGAGAAGCCACCCCTGCTGTGCCTGCCCAAATTTCCAAGCCACAGATTCTGTGAGCCTAATAAAATGGTTATTTTAAGTCACTGAGTTGTGAAACAATTTGTTACACAACAAAGGTAACTAGAACCTGTGTTATACTTTCAGCCAACGTTTTTTGAATACCTATTATATGAAGGGGACCAGCACAGAAACCATGAAGGAGAGATGAATAAGACATAGTTTTATCCTAAGTTGACAATCCCCACAGAAATACTCATAACTAATTAACACTATACAACAGGATGTGATGGCAGTGAGGTGCCAAGTGCAAGGTTAAGACCTCTCAAAAGGAGAAAGTAAGGCCAAATAGGCTTCACAGAGGTAGTAACATCTGAACCGGGTCTTGAAGGAAGCAAGGTGAGGTACATGCCCTGTGAAAACACTGTACTGTGTCCCAGGATTAGCAAGAAGTTTGCCAAGGTCTCTTTTGTCACGTGACTGGAGGGCACATCAGTGCCAGGTGGGAAAGGGCACTGAAAGGCATGCAAATAAAGTCAAACCCCTCCTCTGGGACCGGGGCAGCTGAGAAGAGGCAAGTAGGAGACAGATCAGATTTGTGTTCCTGAATCATCACTCGAGTGGCAGGTGGAGGACAGAGTAGAGGGCAAGACCGGAAGCAGGGAGACCAAAATTAACAGTCAGGTGAGACAAGATGAGGGCCTGACCTGGTTTTAAGTTCAAGGACAAAAATATCACTCATTTAATCCTTCATTCTTTTTTTAGTTTAAATCTCCAGTGGTACCTAAAAGAGATGTTCTAGAGACAATGATGAATAAATGTTAAATTATTGAGGTTACTTCTAAGGTGTGACTACCAGCTCCAGAACCAGCAAAGAGGGCTGCAAACGAATGAATCACTTCGTCCCAAACTGACTTTGATCTCCATGATGTCTGCTGAGTCACCAGGTGCCTCACCGTCCCAGGACATTTAGCTACCAAGACCCTGGGCTGGGTCCCTGCTTCTGAGCTGTTGTCTAATTCACTCATTACTAAATGTTGAAACGGCCACCTTAGAGGACTGCTAAACTATGACTTCAAAAGTTTTTTAAACATTCTAATACTTACTTGATTTAGACAAAAATTTAAAAAAATTTTTAGTTAAAATATTACAAGCTTTTAATCTCTTCTGACTACTAGCTCTAATCCTGCTTCCCCCTCCTTTCCCCAGAGATTGGTACAGCTAAGACTTAGGGATGGATCACTCCTGACTTAAAAAAGGAAAAAAAAAAAAAAACATATATATATATATATATATATATATATATATATATATAGTAAATATATATTTACATATATAAAAAATATATATATAAAGCCATTGAAAATGTACACTATTGATCAGCATTTTTTTTAACATAAACATCATCCTTTCATACAGAAATGTTCCTTAGTTTTCCTCCTCAACATTTTTGAGATTGAATATAATTCTGGGTCTTTCCTTTTATACAGCTGTATAGTATTCCACAACGGGACTACACCACATTTTATTTATTCCCATATTGGTGGATATTTAGGTTTACTTTTTTCTTTTTTTGGGGGGTGGGGGCTATAACAAACAAGTCCTTCTTTTTTCACATGCCTTCAATTTCTTGTCCTTTTCTCACCTGAACTTATGAAATCCTCCAGCTCTCCTCTCCTTCACTATTTAAACCATAGGGAAGACCTGGGCACTTCCAGGATGTCCATGGCTCTTTTCATCCCATGACGTGCTTGGCACGAGGACCAACCCAAAGACCACACCTCCCTGCTCTTCCACCTCAGCCCCTCCTCTCCTGTCACTCACCTCTTGCCACTACCCTCCACTCCTTTCCCTGAAAAAGGCAGGGATAACACTCCAGAGTCCTACCCACCCCATAATATTCCTCACCCGTATTCCCCTTCACTCCCAACCTAGGAATGGCATGGAAGCAACATCTGGAAGGACAGGCAGCCAAGGGGGGAGTCCTGCAGCCCTGCCAACCATGCCCATGGCTATGAGACAGACCCTTCTCCCAGCTCCACCAGGACTCAAGGCAGCAAATCCAATGGAAAACGATCATAATTGAATATAAGTACCAGTATTTGCCTTCTGTTTTCCAGAGGGGAAAAAAATTAAAAGATAGAATCGCACTACTTGCCTGTAAATGCTCTCCCTGTAGGTACCCTAGATCTACTGACCACTGTTTCCTTCCATCCGGTCTCAAAGATAACAGAAGTGGGCTGAGTGTCAGGCTGATTCTTTTCAGTAAGAAGGCGGCCTCATGGCACAGCAGTCCCTGCCAAGTCCAGGGGCCTAGGAACCACAAGCTTACAGTGAGCTCTAGTAAAAGGACCATCACTCAGAACCAGCAGATGCCTTGGTCCTTCTCACAAGCAGACATTTCAGGACTGCTGCCACCGCTGCTCGTTTAGGCTGCATTTCTGGACCTAGGATGTTTCGGTTGATCCAGATTCTGAGTCAGATCAAGAGGTGTCTGCTGGGCTTTACAACAGTCTCTTTACTGTCTGCCCGCCCTCCCGGCACACAGGGCAGAAAAACTCCTCCGCGGCTGCCCTCACGCTCAGCCATCCTGTTCTTCCTCCTGGAAGCTGGCCAGTCCCATCAGGAAGAGGACCACTGAGCCCAGGTCCTTCCTGAACAATCTCAAAGGGCTTCTTTGGGCAGCATAAGGATGCCGGCTCACTGGGGCAGCAGAAAGAAGCAGAAGACCTTCCGGGGCTTCCCCAGTGACATCAGGAACAAGACCTGACGTGAAGGGGTCCTTGACACACGCCCCCCACCCCCAACTTCTGCCTCTCAGCACCCAAGCCTCGGAGACACAGAGCTAGAAAGTGGAGCCTGCCTTGCTGCCAAGGGGTGCCCAGGTCTGAACGGGTACTCTGCAGGGGGCCTCACAGAGCAGTTTCCCACTCCAGGTGCAGCCCCTCCAGCTCCGACGCAGTAAGCCTCCTTGTGCAAAACATAAATGCTCTTCTCAACTCCATCCAAGGCCCCTGCCCAGAGCCTTCTCCTCTGGTCCCCCGGCCGTGCTGCGACTCTCGGGGCTGGAGTCACTAGACAATGAGCAACTGTGTCTCTCTCTGTGCGGCCCTGGGCAGAGCTCAGCGCTGGGCTTATGAGAGACTTCAGTAAACATTACTGATGGATGGGTGAATGAGCTCGATGACTCCGGCAGGGCACTGGCTCCAAGTGCTCACTTCCCCGAGGTGAGGAAAAGCCCTGAACACTCGCATTTGGTTCCAGAGGTTCCCGGCCAGCTTCCTGTGGGAAAGGACAGGTGGCTCTGGGCGCTGGGGGCTGGCTGCATAGGACAGTAAGGGCAGCAGCTGGGCGGGGAGCAGAGATGACCATTCTCCTAGACCACAGCCATCTCCAACACACGCGGGCTGTCCTGTTGGATGGTGACCAGATAATCACAGGAAGCTGAGCCCATTCAACTAGCTCAAGTGTGTGCTGGGGAGGAGGGTAGAGAAGGGGGTACAACTCAGAGTGGAGGTTCAGAGCAACCCGAGAGTACGATCACAGCACAGCTAAGCCTTGGAAGGCCCAGAACTGGAAAACCTGCACGACCTAGGCCCCCTCCCCGCAGACAGCTCCACTCCACTCTTCAGGGATGTGTTTCCTGCCCTTGGCCTCAGTTTCTGGGCTCCAACAACGCAGCCTACACGTGCCTACTGTTGCCGCTGCACTCACCTGCAGCTCCCCGCTCTGCCTCTTGGCGCAGATTACCCAGACAGCAAGCTCAAGGGTTGAGCAACTCTTAACCAGCCCTCCCAAGCTGTAGACTTGGGGGCCAATTAGGATGCACACTTCACCCCACCCAGGTCCAGCCAGACTTGACCAGCTGGGCATCTGTACTCCATGACCTGGCATACAACCACTTAGGGCAGCAGGGACCACTCGAGGAGGGGCCCACTTTGCTTTGAGTGTGGGCGGCCAGTAATAAAGTACCAACGTCTACACTCAACTAAAACTTAAGAGTCAAGTGCACTGACACGGCTTCTGGGGATTTTCCCAGGCACGTGTTACTGAGAATAACAATGCGTGGCCCTTCTTCCTCTCTCAGCTTTGACTTTCCTTGTTGGTGGTTCAGTCTCTTGCTCTCTGCCCTCCTCTGTGGGCAGCCCTGGGGTTGCATCTTTTTTTCCCAATTCAACTAGAGGAACATGCTTCGAGCATGACTGTGAACAGGTGATAGGCAGTGGGCCCTGCCTGTTCTTACTGGGGGGGGCATAGGCACGGAAGACAGACCACGGTGGCAGAGATTAATTCTGCAGCAGCCCCGAGCAGAGAACTGAGGAGGAGGAGTCTGGACACAGTACTGGAATGTGGAGGGTTGTGCTGGCAGAGAGTACAGGAACCTTCCAGAGGGAGGTAGAAGAACGAGCAACACACCCCTGGGGCATTCCCAGAGCAAGGAGAGGTCCACCGGGAGACTCGGTTACATAAATTACAGCACTTCCCCGTGCGGTGAAATACTATGCAGCCATGACAAATCACAGAGAAAAACACTGATGAACACCAACACTGCTGAAAGCGCATGACTAAGTTAAAGGAGGAAAAGGCTCTAAAAGGGTTTGAAAGTATTTTTGTAAAGAACCCCCCCTCACACACACACCCACACACGTGGGTGGGGAAAGTTCTGAGCGAACACACAAGAGAATGCTAAAAGGCAGTAAGGTAACAAGTGACTGTTTTCTCTGCACTTAGTGTTTTCCAACCATTCTGCACTCTGCGTGGATTGCTCCTGCAACGAGGACAAATGGTCCTAAGTCATTTCTCAGACCACCTTCCTCCTCACCGCCCCCCAAAAAGGAGTCAAGAGGGGTGAACACTCTGGTACAGATGAGTCAGAGGCTGTGGAAGTGGCAGAGGGGGTTGATGTGAAATAGGGAAGGGGCTGAGAGAGGAACTGATGCCAAAACGAGCTGGGGCCAGACTGGCCAAGTGGCCCAGCAAGTGTGTGACGTGTCACATGTTTAGTCAGTTGCCTTCTATTTGAGCTACCTACTGTTCAAGGACCTGGTTGAACAGGTTTGACCTCATCTCTGTTCTTTTAAGGCTGTTTAGTCACTTCCCTAAAACTCTTTTTTTTCCAAGGTATTAAAATTTCAATTCCAGGTTGATCTCTCTAACACATCTCCCCTGCTTCTTCCAACTGGATGCCTCTGCATGGCATTAACAGATACCATGAGCCTTGATGAAAATCATCCTTCCAGGATCCAACAAAGAAGGCACCTGAGTGACAGATGGTTGGAGAAATCCTGAGAAAGCAGAAAGTTCAGGCATTAACAGGCAGGCTGCCACTGATTTACACAGGGCCCAGGACACGACAGCCCACACAGGGCTGTTTCTCAATCGCTACTGACAGCCAAGCGGGCGCACCATCCAAGGCCCTGGAGAAACTTGGACAAACAGGATTTGGGTTCTGAACGTTCGCTGAGGCCTCCACAAAGTGAGGAGTGTTCACACGCCTTTGCCCCCTGGTGGCAAACCCAGCCCTCCTGCTGTAAGGCACCCCCCACCGAAATAGGGGCAAGATGAGAAGCCCTCTCTGAGAGGAGACAGAAGCACAAGGTAGTGATGAGACTCATCACCCCGAAACTGAGACTTCCTCCCGAGCTGTCAGCTGAAGTGGGCAATAAGGACCGAGTCCCTGCTCGGCTCCAGACACTCGCCAAATCTGCACCACACTAGCCTTTTCCCAGGTATCTTCTCATTTTAACTTCACAGCCATCTCGTAAGAAAAGTGTACTGTCCCCATTTCACAGATGAGATGAGCAAACTGAGGCTCAGGGAAATGCAGTGTCCTAGTAGATGCAGAGCCAGCACCACAGCCCACAATCTCTGACTCCAAGCTCCTTTCTCATCCACTCTACAAATATTGATGGTGCTCTTCTTTGCCAGGCGTTGTGCAGACCCAAATCCCCGCAGTCTAGGAGGGGGAGACAGATGTGTAAACGGAGGCTGCAACGTGCTCGTGGCGTGGTCAAGGACACTTGGAGGACATGGGGCGAGGGTCCCCTCTAACCAGGGGAAGTGAGGAAAGGCTTCAGAGAAGGAGCTTCCTTGAGCCAGGTTTTAATTGAGAGGAGTGGGCATGCCTGCTGGGTGAGGGCAGGAGGACATATCGCAGGATCTCAGCACAGAGCAGCCCGAGTGTGCGCAGAGCTACAGGAGAGAGCCAGAGGGGCCAGAGTGCTGTAGCAGTTTGCCATTGACAGGTGAGGCGGAAACTGAGGGGTAAAGGGAGACCAAGAGGAAGCAGCAGAAAGGGGCAGATCAGGGTGTGGCTTGGATGCCACGCGAAAGAAGCTTCGGCCCATGGACCACAGGCAATGGGGAGCCACTGAGGGGTGTAAGTAAAGGAAAATCTACCTATCACCTATTTATCTATCTATCGATCTTCTGAATCAGGTCTCAGGAAGATAGTTCTGGCAGGAATGTTGGGAAAGGGGCCCCAGCAGAAGGCTCCGGCAGTGCTCCAGATGAGAGCTGCTGAGGCCCCAACTGGAGCAGAGCACAGGGGGTGGAGGGGGTGTGGTCTGGCAGGAGAGATGCTAAGGAAATGACATCAGGAGTCAAGAGCGCACGGCGGGGGTGTCTAGGGAGCTGTTGAGAACAACCCCCAAATCTTAGGCAACTCGGGGGAGGGGGTGGCGTGCAGAATGGAAACAGAGGAGGGGTAGGCTTAGGGGGAAGTGGATGATGTCATCATTGGACTGAGAATTTATCCCCTGGGCCCATCCAGCTCTCTAGACCACTGCATCACATGCAGCCAGAAATCATCTCCTCCAGCTAGCCCCTGGCAGGACAGAGGGAGCAGAGAACAGTCACACAACTGATGGATAGCAAGCATTCAGACAAGAGGGGCCTCAGAGGCCATAATAAACCATCGATCCATTTGAGAAAGTTGCCAGAAGACTGTTAATTTCCAAGCTGCTCCCAAATACTTGGCATTCAGTCCTCCAAGTCTCCATCAGTTGCAGCTACCCCGCAGCTCCCAAATGGGTACCGTCACCACAAAGGTCAAGACATAGCAGAAGTCAACAAGGGCAGAGCCCATCCCTGGAAAGCAATCAAGGACTCCAGACTCACGTGACCTAACCAAGGAAGGCTTGCTTGAGGAAAGAGAGGAAAGACAAGCAAGACGTTCAAAACAGAAAATGATCCCAGTGATGAGGGCTCTGATGATATAGCTGTGAAGGTTATCACTTGGCTAGAGCTGCACCTTGAAAATACCAGACAACGATGACCATCCCCAAAGGTCTCCAGCCCACCTAGTGCTGAGAACTGGAATTATCAGTTGCCTTTTGTGTTCGCCAGATGAGATGCGGAGCCGGTGTGGGGCTGGGCAGGGGCTGTCCGCATCCCTCAGCACAGCAGGCTGTCGTCGCATGGTGACACATCCTCCAGGATCGAAACAGCATCTCCGAAACCACTTCCAAGACCACTGTGGAATAACTAACCACACAACACGCTGAGTGAGGAGCCCTCGGAGGTGGGAAGGAGAGCAAACCCGGAAGGCAACAAACGGGCACGTGGACGCTGAAGGATTAGTTTTTAATCCTGCCCCGCAATCCTTTTTCAGCCATATATTTCTGTCTCTCCCAAGTTAGGAAAGACTTTTAAAAAATCCATGCTCCAAGGAGGGAAAGAGAGATTGTACTCATTAACTCAGAGCTGCCCTTGTCCGACAGGATTAACTCACCAGACCTGCAGTGCCAAGAAAACAGGCCCCAGTGCATGGGGGGCACTTTTTGGGGGCAAAGGAGCTGCTGTTTAAATCCTTTTTACAGAACCTCCAGCCAAATCCAGAAAAAAGAAAGGGCTGCAGTGAGGAACAGGTGAGGCAACAGATAGAAAGGGGCTTTGAAAAAGTTCTAACTCCCCATGGGTAGGGACCGTGACATTAGCGTGTTTAGAGTACTTGATTCACTTGCCAAGGCAAAATTCCGAAAGTATGAGGCCCTGGGACTGGAGTGGAGCATTTCTTCACTGCAGCTATCCCTGACAGGCTCATTGTAAAGTAATGAATTTTGTGGACACGCAGAGAGAAAAAATAGACTCGAACGCTACAGATCGATGCTGTGCACTGCAGACACAGCCTCGGGTTTCTAGGAGCTGCATCAGGGTCCTGGGCAGAGTTCAGCTGCAATCTGTCCCCCTGAAAGCCAGCTAAGGAGAAGTCAGCCCCAGGCCTGGACACAGCACCAAACATCCCCACACTCGAATCATCTAGAATATCCCTGGTTCAAGCATTCCTGTCCAGAGCTGGGCCAGGTACTTCCACTACCTGCTCCAGGGAACTGGGAGGTCTCAGCAGGTCACCATCCATCCCAGGAAGTATAGCAGAGTTGGTTTGGGTTTTTTGGTTTTTTTTTTTTTTGGCGGGGGGGAGGGGCTTTAGACAATATTTTAGTTTCCTGTCTAGTGCTGAATTCCCTATATGCAAAAAAAAAAAAAAACCTTTTTTAAAAAACATTTTAAACCCAAACAAAAAAACACAAAAGGGAAAACACCTAGACAAGCCTTAAAGTCCCTTTTCAGATTGTGTGATTTTGTGATACCAAAATTCAGAGCCCCAGGACTCCCCTAATTATATATATTTTCCTCTTTCAGGAAATTTTACATGTACATGATAGAATGAAACCAAATATCAGAATCACCATCTTGGGAGTAAAAGAACACTTAGAAACCATACAAAGTAGAAATGAAGAACCACCATGAAAGGAATCTGACCTGAATTAAGAAGCAACATTTAAAATTACAGGTTCAGAAAAGCTTGAACAGAATCCAGGGCTGAAGTCAGCCCTGAGCCCGCAGGCCCTGCCTTCTTGCGAAGGTGGGTAAGATTCTGGTCTGCAGAGGGGGTGCCAGCTAGGGAAGTGCCTCCACCCCCATCCCATCCCACCCCACCCCACCCTATGCTGCGGAGACTGAAATGGAGGCCAGAGAGCAAGGAGCCCACAGCCAGCATCACAGCAGCAACACAGAGAGAGAATACTTTTTGAAGGAAACATGTGAAACCGAGAATACCGGTGACCTCTGGGGGGATGGGGTGAGAAGCAGACAATCTGCACAGTCTACCTCCTAAGCTATCCTTTTTAATTGCATTACCTATTCAAAAATAAATGAATAAAATACATGCCATGCCAAAATAAAATAGGAAAACAATAAAAAAGACAAAGATAGTTTAAAACTTCTCCTAATGAAATGTCATTTCAAAATCTAAGGGGAAAATGGGGCTAGGGGAGGGGGATGCAGAGGGCTCAAGCTAGCGAAGAAAACAACGTGATAAACAAGAGCCATCCGTCCTGGCCAAACCCACCACTCTCCGGTCCTCCTCGCTGTTCACATCTGCCTCGGAGCTCCCACAGCAAGCCCAGCTCTGCGCCCGGAACACCTGGCTCTCCTCCTCCATCCCCGCCCACAACTCCTCAATAATTGGTTATGTCCCCTCCTGCCTCCTGCCCAGAGACTCAGGTTGCCCACCAAACCACAGGGGGTGCCCTCCACTCTCCTCTGCTGTAATCATACTATTAGGGAGTTCACCTGCTCATACGGGCTCCCCACCTGAGCCCAGGTGTTATTTCCCAAAGTTGCCTGTAACACGATCTCCCATCCCGCCAGCTCTGCCTTACGTGACTTTGACACTGTTCCCATCAAGAAAAGGGATCTGTGTTTCTTCCCCTTGAAGCTGGGTGGGCTCATGACTGTGAGCGTAGTGACCCTCTGTGACTTCAATTGGAGTCCTGAGAGCCACGTAAGCAGCCGGACTGCTCTGAGCACCCCATGCTGAGGAACCCAAGTCAGCGCCCAGGAGGGACCCCGTGAAGACAATTAGATGGTGGCCCTGCTGTTCCAGCTCGCCAGTGGCCCAGCCCCAGCATGAAAGACACTGAGACACAGACACCAGCCAAACCCTTCCCGGAATCCTGAGCTACAGAGAATTCCTGAAAGACAATAAAATAATTTTTAAGACACAGATTTGGGATGATTGCTTACAAAGCATTAATAACCTGCCTCTAAACAGCAGAATCCCAAAGCCCCATCTCAAACTCACCTTAGGTTCCCACTTCTTACTGGTTTTAAGGCACTGAGCTAGACAAAGCCCTCGAGTCGCCAGTTCCAGAAATTTGTTTAAACAAATTCATTGTGTCTGCCCATAATGCCTATTCCTCCAAAACTGTCCCACTGATGTCTACCTTACTCAGTTCTCTTCCTGGAATAGAGGAGTCCATGGTCTCCTCCTCTCCTTGGTTAATTTCACCCCCCCTCATGCAAGTGTCCCTAAACTCTGCGTATTCATAGGAACTCGGCCCCAATCCTTCCTTGCCTTCCTGCACTCACATCTCCGTCCACTTTCCTAGGCCTCTGCACCCGGGGGCTGTGTCAGCCACCTCGCTGCCCCTCATCCTTTCCAACTCCCCACACACACAACAGGAAAGACTATTTTGTTTGTTTGTTTTACACCCACGATGTTTCAGAAAAGACTTGAGGCAGCTTAAGCACCAAGAATTCTCATCCTCAAACACGGGGATGACCATCCCCTTGCGGGGGCACTGAAGCAGTATATCCTCCAGCGAACCAAGAATCAAATGAACAACATCTGGGTACAGAACCTCTGCCCTCCACTCACAACATGAAGGTAAACTCGGGAAGATTTCAAGGCTCCTCCCCTGCAGTGGCCTTTTCTCTACCACACACCCAACCAACTAGTCACACTTTGAGGCCCAGCTCATTTGTCATCCCTGCTGGGAAGCCTTCCTCGCCCCCTTAGGCAGTCAGTCACTCTCTCCCCGTGTGGTGTGCCTGCCCGGCACCAACATTTTTTTTTTAAATTTATTTATTGTATTTATTTATTTTTGGCTGCATTGGGTCCTCGTTGCTGCGCGCAGGCTTTCTCTAGTTGCGGCGAGCGGGGGCTACTCTTCGCTGTAGTGCGCGGGGCTTCTCATTGCGGTGGCTTCTCTTGTTGTGGAGCACGGGCTGTAGGCGCGCGGGCTTCAGTAGTTGTGGCACGCAGGCTCAGTAGTTGTGGCTCGCGGGCTCCAGAGCGCAGGCTCAGTAGTTGTGACGCACGGGCTTAGTTGCTCCGCGGCATGTGGGATCTTCCCGGACCAGGGCTCGAGCCCGTGTCCCCTGCATTGGCAGGCGGATTCTTAACCACTGCGCCACCAGGGAAGCCCCCGGCACCAACATTTACCTCCACACTCGCCTGCCTTGCAGACTCAGGGCACCTTAAGTCAGAGCCTCATCTCAACTCATCTCTGTGCGCCCTTCGCACTTCAGACGGTAGGTGCCCAGTGAGTGCTCGTGGAATGACTCAGTTGGCTGCTCTCTGGGACCCCCTTTCCGTGTACCTACCCTCCTCACAGGGGCTGACATCACCCCTCACCCCACTCTGAGGCCTCCCTCAGCCTCTCCCTGAACAAAGCAGGACCCCTCATCCCGCTGAGAGCCCCACTCCACAGCCATCTTTCCTGGGAAGAACGCCCCACCCCAGGTTTATGATTCCTTCCAGGCTGGAAGGTGCCTCTAGAAGCACCTGTTCAGCTATCCAAGGCTTCATGGCTTGATCTTCATGCACTTCTGAGTCAGCCCTACTTACCCTTTAGGTTTCAAGCACATCAGCTGGAAGGCTGGTGACAACTTCCCCCAGCTCAGAACAGTTTTCCCACATACGGTGCTTACGCCTGAAGGAAATGCTGCGCTCTCCAGTAACATTAGTGAAATGGATGGTGATGTGCTTAGCATCCTAGGTCTTAGACTAGAAAAAGCACTAATACTGCCAAATCCCCAGCTTCAAGAATGGTGCCTGGGGCTTCCCTGGTGGCGCAGTGGTTAAGAATCCGCCTGCCAATGCAGGGGACTCGGGTTCGATCCCTAGTCCGGGAAGATCCTACATGCCGCGGAGCAACTAAGCCTGTGCGCCACAACTTCTGAGCCTGCGCTCTAAAGCCCGCGAGCCACAACTACTGAGCCCACGCGCCTAGAGCCCGTGCTCCGCAACAAGAGAAGGCACCGCAATGAGAAGCCCGTGCACTGCAGCCAAGAGTAGCCCCTGCTCGCCGCAACTAGAGAAAGCCCGCGCGCAGCAACGAAGACCCAATGCAGCCAAAAATAAATAAATTAAATAAATTAAAAAAAAAAAAAAAAAGAATGGTGCCTGGCACTTAATAGGAGCTCAAAAATACTAGCTGAATGAATGAAAGAATGAACAGTCACCTGGCCCAGCCTTGACATGGAGAAGCTGCGGTCTGCCGGGCCGCTCCACACCAGGTGCCGAAGCTTGAGAGGTTGTGCGACTTCCCCAAGGTCATGAGCAAGCCAGCGAGGGAAACTGGAACCCCCGTCTCTTGCCTCCCAGCACATGGCCCTCCTTCTGCCCAAGTGGGCAGCTTTCTCACCACCCACCCCTTCCACATTCCAAAGACAGCATCTCCACGAGAAGTTCTGGATGGCATCCAGGAGTATTTTTCTTCCTGGCTTTAAAACAAACTGTGACAAATGGCTCTGCAGATCTACTGGGCCATGAAGCCAAGCAGATGGTACTGCCGTTCACACTATTAACTTGAATTCCACTCGATGCTATTTCAAATTAGGGCATTTTATCTAGAAATTGTAAAAAGCACTGTTTTGGGGACGGGGGTGTGACTTGTAAGTAAATTTGCCACCAGATTCATTTACAAATCTACTTGCTCCTGGCCACCCTCAATGATTACACATCTTTACCCACTCCCCCTTCCTCTCCTCCACCAAAAAGTCTTGACTCATGTAAACAATGATAGATTCCTGGGGCCCACTGGTCTAACCACCCACCTAAACTTGACTGTGGACATTCTCCCCACAGAGGCACATCGTCTGATGGCAGCCCAGGCGGGGAAGCTCTATTGGAAAGTTCTTTACTGTGAACTGATATCGGGCTCCAGGGTCCTGGACAAACCCAGTCTCTCAATTTATCCATTCAATGGGCAATAACCGAGCACATTCTAGGCACTGGACACTGAAGCAGACACTGAGGCTACAAAGAGATGCACAGAACAATCTTGAACCTCAAGGAGCTCGCCATCTAGAAGCTCTGAAGCTTCTCGTCTCCAGGCTGAACAGCTGGAGATCTTTCGTGGCTGTGCATGACATGGGTTTAGTTCCTCTCCCTGTTTCTTACAAACGGGCTCCAGTTTGCCTCTGTCCCGCCAAGCGTGTTGCCCAGAACTCTGTGCTCTTCCCCACGTGTGGTCTGGTCAGCACGGAGTGAGCAGACCACTACCCCTCGGCTCTAGACACCGCATCTCCTTTAGTGCAGATAAGACAGAGTTGTTTGGTGGCCACATCACTCGGTTGACGCCTGCCAGCTAAAACCTTCCATCCTTCCACCACCTGCCCCTCCCACACTTGTGCAACTGGATTCAGAACTTATTCAGGATAAGGACACTTATCCCTGTCCGTCCTAACAGGATCCAGACCATCAGCCCATCTCTTTCTTCCTTATCAAGCCACATACTTGCTGTCCTTTCTTGTTTTAAAGTGATGTACACAACTTGAAATGATTTGGAGGAGTATGACCTCTACCTTCATCAAAACGGACTAGAAACACGCAGAAAGGTCGAGGACAGAATCCTACAACACCTAACCCAGCCACAGAACTCTGACAACGATGCTTGGGCACAATGTTTCCCTGCTCTTGTCCTGCCTGTAAGTGTATGAGCTCATGGTGTCTCTAGCTGGCATCCGCAGCAGGTATGCTCAATAAATACACCAATTTGATGCCAAATCCTAAGCCATTCCACATGTATTAAAACTAAAAATAAAATTTAAACAACAACAAAAAAATGTTATCTCTGCTATCTTCCCTCTTTTTGTGGCTTCCTGCAGCCTAACTCTACCCCTTCACCCAAGCCTGCTTCTTCCTCACCAGAGCCTCTCCTGTTCCTCTGCCACCATCAGCAGCCCTGTCCAGCTGTCTTCTCTTCAATCTTAAAGGTCTTGAGCATATTTTAATACTTGGCTCCTTACTGCCACTCTCTCCCTCCGCCCCAGCCAGTCTACCCAGTAACTTACTGCCACTTATGTCCCCCACGGCAGTTTCCCGCCTCAGGAACAATGGCCCAGGGGCTCCACTTTACCAATCCCTTCATGTCCAACTCCTCCTCTTGGTATTCAAGGCTCCCAAGTTCTGGCCTCGCTCCCCCATCTATCTAATCTGACTCCTACATGTCCTTCCACAATTTGCCTTTTCCTCCCAAGCCCGCCATGACTCATTCCCACCTATAGGTTTTGCTTCCAATGTTTTCCATCTTCCGGTGTTGAAGAACTAAACAAGAAGGAAAAAGGAAGAGGAAGGAGGGAAGGGAGAAGAGGAGGAAGAGTGAAAAGAAAGAGGAAGGGAAGAAAACGGAAGAATGGCGACAGCAGCACCAGCTAACTCTCGCAGAAGTATCCTGCCAGGCCCTGCTCTAAACGCCTCATACACATGACAACATTTAACCCTGACGACAACAACAGGAGGTAGCTGCCATCCTTATCCTCATTTGCAGATGAGTGTGGCGCCGAGAGGTTAAGCACTCTGCCCAGGGCACACATGGAGTCTGTACTCTGAACCACTCCACTTGCACGACAGGTGGAATTAAGCACCAGCCCCACACAAGCAGCCAGCTGTACAGGTACTGGGGGAGGCGGGGTCAGCCCGGGGAGTCAGGGAGGGCGTCACACGGAGGGCACCTTGATCTGAGTCTTGGAAGCAGGAGTCAGGCAGGCAGCCCAGGAGCAGGTACAGGCACTCATGCCACGTGAGAAGACAGGGCACGGGCAAAGCCAGAGGCCAGAGAACAAAGGATGAGTTCACTCACAGGGCTGGTGTGGGCTCTGGCTGGAAGGGGAGCATGAATGGAGGTGGGCAGTGAGCAGAGGTGAAGATGGGGGGCAGGGACTAGGTCTTGAGGGGTTTGTCTCACTATAGATGGGCCCTTAATCCTGCGACACATTAGGTCAACCACTTCTCATTACCTAAACCCTCCCTCTTCCAAGGCCCATCCACCCTATTCCAGTGCAAACAGGTGTTAACCAACTGCAGATGAAAGGGAAGAAGCTGCATCTAGGACCAGTCCCCATACAGGCAAGACAGGATGCCCTCCTCAGTCTCCCCTCTTCACATTGTCCTCACCTTCTCCAACAAGAAAAAGAAAATACAATGCAATTGCTTCTTCTATAAGCTTGTTAAGTCAAATCCTTAGGGCTTCATTACTTGGCTTTTGCTAACTATCAATATGAGCGTCTGGAAAATACGTGGAGTCATGGACTTCTAGGAATCCATTAAATTTAGGGAGAAACTGTGATCTAATGTCATCGGATGACAAAGAAAATAAGCATTTTCTCAGGACTGGACAAGTTTTTGAGTTTTGGTTTAGATGCTGACAACTTCACGTGACACAGTGACCATCTCAAGCTCGTCAGAAGATGAAGAACAATTACACATTTCTTAAATTTACTTCTTGAATGATAAAGTATTTAAAATATATAGAAAAGTATAGAGAATAATAAATACCTGTATACATCCAAGACTGTCAAATCCTCATTTTTGCCACATTTGCTTTAGATTTTTTTTCAAGAAAGAAAGCATTATGGGACTTCCCTGGTGGTCCAGTGGTTAAGAATCTGCCTTCCAGTGTAGGGGACGTGGGTTCGATCTCTGGTCGGGCAACTAAGATCCCACATGTCATAGGGCAACTAAGCCCACATGCCAAAACTACTGAGCCTGCACCACAACTAGAGAACCCACACGCCACAACTAGTGAGCCTGCGCGCTCTGGAGCCCGCATGCCTCAACTAGAGAGAAGCCCGCACGCCGCAAGGAGGAGCCTGCATGCCGCAACGAGAGATCTCGCATGCCACTACTAAGACCCGATGCAGTCAAATTAATTAATTAATTAATTGCAAAAGAAAGAAAGAAAGAAAGAAAGCATTAGACACTGATCAAGTCTCTATTTCACTCCCTTCCCAATTCAATTACCCCTACCCACCCCAGAAATAACATTCTGAACTTGGTATTTATCACTCTCATGCATTTTTATGCTTTTACTATACATGTATGTCTCCAAAAACATATTAATAATTTTTGCATGATTTAAAACTTTGTAAAATGGCATCACACTGTACGTACTCTTTTGCATCTTTCTTACTTGACAAAACACTTTTGAGAGTAATCCTTGTTGACATATGTCACTCTAGTGAATTCATTCTGATTGCTGCAGATCACATTTCATTGTAGGAATATTCACCATATGCATCACAAATTTTAAATTCATTTTCCTGTTGATGAATTTTTCAGACGTTTCCAACATTTCACTGCAATAAATATTCTTGTAAATGTTTGTCTAGGGGTATCTTTGGTCACAGGAGACATTGCCCAAATGACTCTGCAACACTGGTACACCAATTTTATATTCCCAAGGTCAGTGTCTAAGTATTCTTTTTGTATCTTCATCATCTCCTGGTATTGTTCGACTATTACACTGTCACCAATCTGATGGGGATGAAATGTTATCTCCTTGTTATTCTGAAAATTATTTTTAAATGAGAAAGTACATTACTAATAAATGCAGCTTAGTGGGCAAGAGTTCTCAACAACACATGGGAATAGAAAAAGTTTTCCTTGGATTTTCTGGAAAATAATACAGAAAGGATACGGAAGTGAGCAAGGGTACACATAAAACAAGATTGGCCATGAGCTGATCATTGTTAGAACTGGGTGATAGGTGCATGGGGGTTCATTATCCTATCTTCTCCACTTTAGTCTATATTTGAAATTTTCCACAATAAAAAATTAAAATAAGGAAAAGCAGCAGCAGCATTTGGAGCAAAGAAAACGCAACAAAGAGGAGCCCCTGTAACAGTGGAAGGAAGGCAACCTTCAGAAAGGGCAGAGCCTGGAGCCACAGGTAGGAGAGGACAAAAGGAAGCTGGCAGAGGGGGCTTTCAAATTGTGTTGTGATTTAAGTCAGAAGAGTTAGGAACATTATTTCTCAAATTGGTGTTTCTGATGACCCTTTACAATACTGTAGCACCTAATTAAATGTTATCAGATTTTAAACGTACGATTGATAGGATGATCACCATTCAAAATCACTCAAGTATTTGTTCCATGAAATTTTACTGTGAATTACAGAACATTTGTTTTCATACTCCCAAGTTTGTTGTTTAATATGTGCAAGAATTACCTGTTACCTCATTAAAAAAAAAAAAAAACAAAAAACTTTTTAGTGAAAAAAAAAAAAAAATGGTCCTTAGGCTTTTAAGTCTGGAATGACTTCAGTAAGGATAAGAGATCATACTGCATGCTTTTGAGTGAAACTGTAACCATCATGAATCATATTAGAATTCTGGGTGCCTCCAAGCAGGTAGGACCTGAGTCCCCACGCTTACAGGGCAGGGGTCCAAGCAATGGAGTTGGTCAGGATGCCTGGGATATAAAAGATAATCCCCAAAGAAACACAGAGTGGAATTCTAGACAGAGCAAAATTTGACCTGAGAGGGAGCTAAAAATTCCTGTCACATAGGTAGGAAAAGGCAGATTAGCTCAACTGGATTAAGAAAATGTGGAAAAGGGAAAGCCTCAACCAGAATTATAGCCAGTGGTGTAGAACTGGGACGCAGGATGTCTGAAGTGTACTGAAAGGCAGGGCATGGCAGCGCCAGGTGCAGGGCAGAGGCTCGGCCGCAGCGTCCGTCATCAATGGCGGCTCCAGCGGGCCTTGGGAGCTCAGGGTGGCAGGTGTGAGCCGGGGGCCACCAGGGCCACCTGCCATCGAGCCTGCAGCAAAAACCACTCAGCAAGTCGTTTCCAAGTTCCTGGGAATGTTGTTGCCTAAAACCATCTCACACACGTGTGTCCCACACATCTTCACTCATAGTCGTCACTCGCCCACCTCTGCCCCTGAAGCAATTATTCATTAACCACAGGCATTTACCAGCCAGTAACAAAGCCCACAGGTCCGGAAAGCACAGTGTGAACAGTGAAAGGGGCCGGGGTTGTGGCGCCAGCTCCTCTGCAGAGGCAATGCACTCCAGAGCTGAGGTCAACCTGTCCAAGGTCACACGACCAGTTCCTGACAAAGGGACTTAGAGAGGCCAGGTCTCCAGATTCCCAGATCAACGCTCTCGTCCCTCCCATGGCACCATGCGGGATCTTAGTTCCCCAACCAGGGATGGAAGCCATGCCCCCTGCCGCGGAAGCACGGAGACTTAAGCACTGGACCGCCAGGGAAGTCCCACGCCTCCCTCTTCTAAAGCATCCTCCTTGCGCTGGAATCCCGGCAATTGTTCTGTTCACACCCCTGGGCCACTGAGATCTCATTTGGATGGGCACTTGTGGCAGGACCTTCAGGGGCCTTGACCCACTCCCCTGCAGTCCTTTGTGTCCTCGACTCTGGACCGCTCGTCAGCAGCTCTGTGCTCTTTTGTGCATCTATTCCTGCCAGTCTAAGGGAGCAAGCAGGAAGTTTCCAGGCCGGGTGCTCAGAGGCTGACCATTCTCAGCAGATGTCACCTGGTGCCGGCCTGCCCCAGGGGCACCCATCCATGCCTGGTCCTCCCGGGGGGGTGCTGGGCAGCAATCAGATCCGGGGGAGAGGAAGGGAGGGGAGCTGAGGCCAGGTTACGGCTGCAGGAAGGGACTGCACGCACTCAGGAGGACTCCCTGTGGGCAGGGCGGTTGGCATCCAAATCCCTGGGCAACGGGGATGTTGTTCCTACTCCTCGGTGAGGAGCTAAGGGCCAGGGAGTCAGTGACTCACCCAAGGTCATCAAGTCCGTAGGAGTCAAGGAAAGGGCAGCAGCCAGGGCGTCCCACTGCGAGGGCAGGGCTCGTTCTGCCCCCACAGGCGGGTTTGCCAGTGGGCTCTGACCTCCCCAAACCTGTGGCCCCAACGTGGCGAGGCCCCTCCACGGTCCACGTGCTGCAGGACAAACAGCTGCGCACTCGCACTCCGGATATCACTCCTTTAGAAAGGATGGCCTGTGCTTCCTTCCATCCTGACCCCTACCAAGCACACCACTCAGGAAATGCTGCCACAAGTAAAGAAAAAAGTACACCCAACCACAGGTCCTCAAACTCCTCCTCTCCATTTCCCCCGGAGGCCGCACCAGGGCGAAGTGCATCCACCGCTACCATTTACGGGCTCTGTCAAAACCTCGGCACAAAACAGGAAAATGATCCAGGCCACTGCAGTCGCTGGGTGCCTGTTCAGGAGCATCCTGAGCAAGCTGCAGCCCTGAGATGCCCGTGAAACTGCGGCCGCCAAACAGCTGCCCAGGCCCCAGCAAAGCGCCCTCCAGCGCGGAGCCTGCCCACAGCTCCCAGTGGCTCCTGCCCCTGCCGTCGCTGGGGAGAGGGCGTCTCCAACTCCAGCTCTGGCCTGAAGCTATCCCACGGGGCCACGATGGCTGGGGAAGTGAACAACACATGTGTAGAATGTTCCAGTGTCCACCCTGCAAGAGGGCCCCGGTTATAGCATCGCAAATCCACGGGTGACTCTGAATTGTGAACCGAGGTGACGGCCAGTGGGAAAGCCAGCAAAGGAGGATGTCCACGGAGTACATGGCCGTCAGAGGAGAAGGCTGCCCTGACTGGCGGGAGGGCACCTCCATAAACCCTTTCCAATATCAACTGGCTCCAAACACTGAAACCTCTCCAGACACCCACTCTTAGAAGGGCCGGCCCGGGGCTCGTTAACGTAACTATCAGCCACTAAAACCTCAGCAGCGAGTGACACTACAGTATGAC
Organism: Eschrichtius robustus; assembly: GCF_028021215.1. NCBI lineage: Eukaryota > Metazoa > Chordata > Mammalia > Artiodactyla > Eschrichtiidae > Eschrichtius > Eschrichtius robustus. The sequence continues at coordinate 103,253,379 of NC_090826.1, forward strand.
CAGAAAGGTCCGAGATTAGAAGTCAAATGTACCATGTCCCTTTCATTCTCTGCTGGTGGGAATGTGAGATGTGCATCACTATGGGAAACGATCTGGAAGTTTCTTATAAAGTTAAACACACTCACCATATGGCCCAGCAATCCCACTCCCAGTGTTTACACAAGAGAAATGAAAACCTATGTCCACACAAAGACTTACACACAGAAGAGCAGCTTTATCCATAATAGCCCCAAACTAGAAACAGACCAAATGTCCATCAGCTGGGGAGTGGAGAAACAAATGGTGATACATCCATACAATGGAATACTACTCAGCAATAAAAAGGAATGAGCCAGACACATAAAACCACATGAATGAATCTCAAAAGCATTTTGATGAGTGAGAGAAACCAGATTCAAAAGACTTCATACTGCAGGATTCCATGTGGACCACATGCTGGACAGGGCAGAACTGCAGTTACAGAAATCAGATCAGTGGTTGTTGGACCTGGAGATGTGGGGCGGGAGCTTTTGGGGGTGATGGGAGCATTCTACATTTGTTTGTGATGGTGGTTTCCATGACTGTTTACACTTGTCAACACTCAACGAATTATACACTTAAAATCGGTGAATTTTGTTGTATGTAAATTATACCACAATAAAGCAAATCAAAACAATACTAGGTTCCTTTTCCTTAACTAGGGTTCAAAGAAGTGGCCCGTGCTGGCTGTGACTCGGAGAAATCGCATAACCTTGCTGTGCCTCAACTGTGCCATCTGTACAGCCATCTGTACCGGGGCTGCCTCACTGTCCCCTGGCTCTAAATGACAAGAATGAAGTCGGAGGATGTGAGTGAATGCACAGACCTGGCACCAAGTGGGGGTCCGTAAGTGTCAGCTTCTGCCCACCCGCCCTCCCCAGTGTAAGTCAGCGACTCTACTGACCCATAAGCCTTCAACCAGCCGGTGTCAGGGATGAGCCGGAGGACCCAGTGAGGAACTGAAACACCGCGGAGCGTGAAGGACAAAGGCCACAGCCTGGGTGGGGCGGGGCGGGTGGGGGGAGCTCATGGAGGCGGCTGCTGGGGAAGGGGCTGAGGCTGGGGACAGCACAGAGGTGGGTGGGACAGCCCAGCGCTTGACCATTTTGCCCAAGGCCAGCCTGGCTGTGGCCTCCAGGTCTCTCATTTCCTCTACTTTAACGAGGGGTCACAGAAGTGCTTTCCCACAACTGCATCATCTCCCTATAAAGTCGTCAGCTTAAACACAGAGCTGAGCTGGGGCAGGACAAAGTCTCCTTTATGACACACTGTGGTTCGTCCCCACCCGTTTGAACCCTTGGGCTCTGCGACACAGAACACAAGCTCCAGCCACTTCCCGCAGGCGCCAGGACTGAGCATTCCTTTCCCTGGTTTCTGGTTAAATGCCACCGTCAGTATCTTTAGGAGGAAGCGGGGGACTTGGTGCGGGGGGAGGTGGTTCAAAAAGAGGGAATGGATCCAAAGGACTTCTAGGAACTTTAAAAGGCTTGGAAATTCATGGTGCCAGTTCTTTACTATGTCTTATTTTACTCTGAAAGTTCCTCTTGGCACAAAACATTTTCCAGCCGAGACAGGGTTAGTTTGGGCTCATAAATAACGAAGGCGAGGGGCTTCCCTGGCGGCGCAGTGGTTAAGAACCCACCTGCCAATGCAGGGGACATGGGTTCGAGCCCTGATCCGGGAAGATCCCACATGCCGCAGAGCAACTAAGCCCGTGCGCCACAACTACTGAGCCCGTGCTCTAGAGTCCGTGAGGCACAACTACAGAGCCCTCGCGCCACAACTACTGAGCCCATGCGCGCCTACAGCCCGTGCTCCGCAACGAGAAGACACCGCAATGAGAAGCCCGCGCACCGCGACGAAGAGTAGCCCCTGCTTGCCGCAACTAGAGAAAGCCTGCACGCAGCAGCGAAGACCCAACACAGCCAATAATTAAATAAAATTTAAAAAAGAAATAAATTAAAAAAATAACGAAAGTGAGAATTTCCTCAGTTCTCTGAATGGAGGTGGAATGAGGCAGAAAGTGGCCATAGACGAGAACCCACAGGAAACTAAAGTTGCCAGAGGCAGAATCAAGTGAGCTGTCAGGGGTGAAATGCAGAGAGGGCATTAGTTGCAGACAGCTAAGCTGGGCAACAAAGGAAACTGGGAACAAGACTGTGGGTCCTTCGGGAGAGCCTGGTAGAGCCTTCTTGCCTGTTAGATGCCTGTGTTTCAGGTGACACCAAGTCAGGTAAGGCTGCTATCTCCGCAAACCCTCCCCGCCACCCGGTGATAAACCACTCCCTTTCTCCAGGACACTCTAACTACATCCTTTTTGCTTGACACTCACAGGGCCAGTGCAGGTTCTCTGGAGTAAAGCCCAGTACGGTACACAGAGGATGTCAACACCGCTCCCTAAAATACCGGGAGAGAACGTAAAACGAAGGAAACCTTGAAGAACAGGCAAGAGACAGCAGTGTTGACAGGAACAGGTGCTGGAGGAGATGGAGAAGAGGGAACAATGGTTGACACATTGGGGGACATCAGAGGCGGAGGTGTGGCAGGTGGCAAAAGAGGTGACTGCTGCAGGGCAGGGGAGACCCAGGCAGCACCACCCAGACCATGGGGGGAGGACCCCTCAGAGCCACCCGATGCTGTCAGCGTGAGAGAACACCAAAGCTGGGCAACGCCCAGGGGCCATTTGGTCAAAGGCTCAGAGATTTCAGCCACAATGGCCTCGCCAAGACTGAAACAAGAACAGCAAGATATCCCGAGGGAGGTGACAACGTGGTCCAAAGGTGGTGCCTTAATGGCTCAGCGCTATGTACTGTGGCCTAAATCCAACCTCCAAATGACCGCGTATCTAACTAAGGCAACCTGAGGCCGTCAGCTGACTAGGGTGGCACCCTGGTCCTGAACAACAATGATAACTACCACTTAGGGAGCATCTCCTACATTAAGACTCTCCCCGACGGTTCCATTCAAGTCTCACGATAACCCAAATGAGTGGCTCCTGCTATTTTCGGATAAGGAAATGGGCGCGTAGAAGAGTTAAGTAACTTGCTCCAAATCACACCGCTGGCTGAATAACCAATGCTTATCGAATGGTGGTCGGGTGGACGGATGGATGGATGGACAAAGGAAAGGCCAGGCTGACACACAGCGCCTCCTGGGACTAGACTTGGCCCTTCTGGGCCTGTCAGAGGGAGCAGGGAGAGCGGTGGGTAAAACGAGCCCATGAACAGGACAGCATCGATAAATATATATGACAGCCCTATTCTGCTGAAAGTGGAGGAAAAATAAAAACACCAACTCTCCATGAGAAACAGGAAAAAGAGAAACAGTCTCTCCCTGTCTTTAAATTTGCAAATCATAAAGAAGAGCCCCGGTGGCCCATGCCGGCTGTCCCCAGGTCTGAAGGGTTTTCCTCTGAGTATTTATTTGCAGAGTCAAAGTTCTCAGTTAGAGGAGAAACAGGACACAGCAGAGATTACATCGGAGCAGGAGAGGCGCCGCACAAAGGCCCTTCTTTTGTGTCTAACTCTGCTTTGTTTAAAGCAAGATCAGACTCAGCATCTGCACTTTTACTCGCTGCCTGACGAAAACCAGATGCCAAATGCCTCCCAGCACTGCGTCGGGGCCCCTGCCCTTCGGAAAACAACTTGAGTCAGCCAGGCCAAATGCACACGGCACTGAACAAAGCACGCCCGTGCTCCAAGGGCCGAGATCCGCGCTCCTGAGCCTTTAAGAAAAGGCACATTTGGAATCTTTTCAGGCTAGGAAAGGTGAAAAAGATGGGCTTCGTACCTCATTCTTCGTCTAGTCTAGAGGTCTGGAACTTTTTCCTGAAGCTCCACCTTTAGCTGGATGATTGAGATGCTGAAGCTGGCCACCAGTGGATACCAGTCACCAAAACGTTTCCCTCTGCAAGCCACTGACATTCTGGTGACCGATGGGAGAGAGCAGCCATCTCGCTGACATGGCTCAGGGACAAGGATCCCCCTAAGCTAAAGGGCCTTGGGGGTGGAAGTAAACTCACCCTCCAAAAATACTCAGAGCCCCAGAGAGAGGATAAACCTCAGCCAGCAAGCTCTAGCTCCTTCAACACAGATCTCCGAGCAAATCAAGTCAGAAGTAGATGGAAAAGTGTCACCTGAAGACCACTTATCTATCACCTGCATCACAAACAGCAGTCAGCAGTGCCACCCTGTTACAGCTCCAGACCTGGCTTCCACAAGGATCCCCAGCTAAAGGTGGATCAGTCCAAGTCTGATCCTGGAAGGATGGCACTCCTCCCTTTGTGGCCACACCCCCCAGCCCCTGGCCCTGGGCCCCAAGGATGCTGTGGCAGGGGAGGACAAAATGAAGGAATACAGGCTCTTAGCTGCCTCGGCCAGGAGATGACACCTGTCGCTTCCTCACCCAGTTCACTGGCTCACATTAGTCACACGGCGTCAAAAAATCTGCAAAAATTTGGAGGAGTGCCTGCACATCTGGCAAGCTGATGTCTCTGCCACATCGTCTAAGTCCTAAGACCTCTCATTCCCAAGGTCAAGCCCCTACTTTCAAATGAATTCAAGGTCTCATCACTTAGAGCTTCCATCATTACCTCAAAACCCCAGTGGCAAAAACAGACAGCATCTTCCTAAATTCGGTCCCCACTTCCAAATTTCCATTTTATGTCAAGTCATCACACTCAAACCCCTACAGTCATCTTCTAGATGCAAGATTCAATCATCTCTTCATTCAATCCTCCCTTCTTTTAACAGTTACTTTCCTTTACAATTTTCCTTTGATATGTTCCCCCCATTTCCTACTACTTTCAACTCAAATCTCACCACCAACCACTGAATTATTCCAGGAGCTTAAACTGGTCACTTGGCTTTTATTTTCTTCCCTTCCCATCGACCTGGTACACGGCTGCCTAATCCTCCCTTCCAAGGTCCACTTTCTTAGTTTCTCCCCTGCTCAAGGGCCCACAATCCTCCCCACTGTATAAAACAAGGGTCCCCTTCTAAGGCTGCAATCTGCAGTGCTCTAGAATCTGCCTGTGGAACTAGGCAGGACATAATTGCCCTGTTCTCTGCCACGGCCACGTCCACTCCCATCTCCACAGGTCTGTTCACACCACCCGCTCCCGCTCTTCCCGTGCAAATCCTAATCCTACCTCATGATCCATTCCAAATACGACCTCCTCAGCTGAGTCCTTCCCACTAACATACTTAACCTCTTTCTCTTCTGGTTTACCACAGGGCTAAGCGCTGTCTCTGCCTAGTGTGCCTTCTGATGAGAATATACGTTGTACTGTTTTACAAGAATAAATCCTATTTCCTGCTCCTTGGAGGGAATGTCTAATATAGGTTGCCTTCAACTGTACGTAGTGGAAAACATCAATTCTCTCACCCGAAGAACTGGGTTTGCCTCTCGGTGGGTGTTGAGCCAAGAAAGACACAACCAAGCCAAAGATCAGGAGAAGGAAGGATTTATTACTTGAAGCAGGTAAGGAGAACACTGGGGGTCTTTCCCAAAGCAGTGTCACCCCGAACAGCAAGATTAGGATAGTTTTAAGCTCAGGGTACATGCATATTCATGGAGGGGCTTGGGTGGTTGAGAGTCTAAGCTTTAGTTGACTGAAGTCACGAGGGTCAGAAAAGGTCAACATCATCATCCCTTAGGTTCCAGTTGATCTGGCGGTTGAGCGCTTCAGGCTAACCTTTACTATTGAAAGAGAACTGGGAGTCTTTATAACTGATCTATTATCTTTGCTATATACTTACTATCTCTTGCCTGATAACAGTTCTTGCATTCTTTTGTTCCCTTAAGATTATTAACTACTGAGGTCTGTTCAAGGGCAAGCACTGTGGCCAGGCTCAGATCCCAAAATAACTTAGGCCAAAAATGGCTTCTCTTATGTCAAGAAAGCCATGCCTGGTTCTTTTTCTTCGGGGACTCCTTACCCTAACTGCCTACAATTCCTTTGGCTGAAACAGTGATGACAGAAAGTGCAAGGTCGGCCTGCTCATTCTTCAGTGGCTCTAACATCAAGGACGCTGGTTCTTCCCATCTTTTCCCCTCTGATGGCCTCAACAGATTTGCTTTCCTCATGGTGACAAAATGGCTGCCTCATTTCCAAGAATCTAGTGCATGGAGCTGTCCCTTCTGTGTTTCCTTTTAAGAGAGAAAACGTCTTTCCCAGAATCCACTCCCCGCCCTCCCCAGAGGACTTCTCATATCTCATTGGCCAAAACGATGTCACACGCCCATATCTAGACTACGGCATCCACGACTGGCTTGGATCAATCAGCTTTTACCATGGAGCTTAAAGCAGAGTTACCTTTCCTTGAGTAGTTGGCAGGGAGGCGGGGAGGGGGGCATGACATTCAAAGGAAATCAGGGCTCTGCCAACAAGAAGAGAAAACAAATGGCTGTTGTGTAGGTAACCAACAGTGTCTGCCACAGGCAGGGCCCAGCGTCATGCATCCTTGCGTTTTCCCTCCCTTGCCACACCCATCCTGCACTGGCACATATGGATGCTCAACAAATACCAGTGGAATTCAGCCAAACTAGGAATTATCCTGTGGGTGTGAGAAAACAGTGAGCATTATAATAGAGTGGCACAAGTGGACATTTGTGCATAGAAAATGGAAAGAGGGCCATGAAATCCAAACAGATGCAAAAAAGTACTTAGCAGAGGAGGTTGGGAAGCTCTGGTCCAAACCCTAGGCTGGGCCTGACTCCCAGTTCCACATCCAGGGAGCGGGCACCAGGCCAGAGGGCTGGGCCTCTCCCAGCAGGGCCCAGCTGGGCCTTCTCCTCATTTCAACCCTTGCCTCCACTGGGCCAGGGGTCTACATCCAGCCCACAGCCGGTCAGGCACAAAGGAGGTTCCCAGTGCCTAGCAGGTCTCTGAGCACATCATGGGCACCACAAGTCTGTGGACCATGAATACCTTAGCACAGGAGGTCCGGGCTCTGAAAACAAGTCCTCCCTTCACTCAGGGTCAGGGATGGCTCCTTCAGCGGGGCTCACAGGTCTCTGCACCCTCTTTCCTCTTCAGGCCACCCTGTTCCTATCCTTGCCTCCCAGCTCAGCTTTCCAGCACACTCTCCCAGATTCTCTGGGCTACGGACAGCAGTCCAGACCCCAAAGGCACATGCCTCCACCCTTGAGTGGAAAATGCACAAAGAACTGTATAGAAAATATACTGAACACAAGGCTCTGAAGTCTCACAGATGCCCTACATCTACATCACAGGCCCATGAGTTTTTACCTATTGGAAGTTTTGGAGTTCCTTTTCAAATACTGCAGCTGGGATTTCACTGGCTAAAGAAAACTGTGTTGAATATAGCCACTCTCAGAACTCATTGATTATGACACGTATGCAACATTCGATACACAGTGACGGAGCAATATTAGGTTGAACTGTGTGACACTGCTGATATTCGACCACTTTTGACCTACAAACACGGCAATGTCACACAGTTCAACCTAATATTTACTCTGTGCCAGGCAACTGGCTTGGGACACCATGACCAACTACACAGCCATAATCCCTGTCCTGATGGAACTTACAGTCTAGTGCATTAAACCATTGACTAAAAAGTCATCTCAGTTTTTAAAAAAAGAAAAGAAAGGAATACACAGTTTAGCTGCACTATTATAATTAATTATATGTGTATTTATGTGTTTACTGCCTGACTTCTTTGTACGCCTATAAACCACAAGGATGGCTGTGTCTCCTCTATATAACACACAGCCAAACACGTAGCAGAATGCACTGGATATTCGTTAAACTTATTAATTCATGTTACAGTAGACAAGTGCAGGTGCTGTGGAAGCATTTGGCAAAGTGATCTAACTAATTTGGGGACATAATTGTCAGGGACTTCACCAACTTGGAATTTCTAACATTGCTGATAAGGCTGAATTAGGTCCTCGAAAAACAGGTCCGTATAACCACACAGAAACTGCCAGCAGCATAAGTACATGGAGTTTCATGGGGATTATTTAAAATACTTAATAGAACAAACTGTTTTTAAGCACAGTCTAGTATTTCAGAAACGCCGTTTACATAAATAATTGGTACGTTAATTGCAAATCATTCTTATTTCTCTCCTAAAGCAGGATGCCCCAAGGATCTTTATTAGGTGCTCTATTAGCCTAGTCTGAGTTACAGTATTTACTTAAAAGTACTAACAGTGAAGTTCTGGAGAAATATTTGGTAACTCGGACATTTTTCTAATTCAAACTAATCTTCCTCGTTAGTCTACGTTGTGAGGGATTTTACTATCCTATTAAGAGAAAGTATCAAAGGCTGCACTTAGAGTAATATTCACCAAATTCTTTTGCAGGACACTTCTGGCAGCGAGTAATATTCACCAAATTCTTTTGCAGGACACTTCTGGCAGCGAGAACCAGAGCTAACGTTAGAGAGCGGGTGGGAAAAAAAATAAGGAAATGACAATTTGGAGAGCAGCTGTAATCCAATTCAGCCTAATACGTGACACCTACATGAAGTCCCATTCAAATTCCAAGCAAAGCACGTGAAAGCTTTAGGCCCCGCAGCCCTGATCTTTTGATTGACCTGACGTAATTTCATGAAAAACATCGGTGAACACCACTAACCAGCAGGCCTCCTATCTACTTTGCGGCATCTCCGTGAGAGCCAGCCCTTGACACACTGCACAGACATCAATGAGCCTGGACAGTATCTTCATGCGTGTCTGGCCTGTCATTGCTCGCTGTACCAGCACAGAGATTTGGTAAAACACTGGTCACATTCATGGAACGTCTTGAACTCTCTTGACATAGCAAATGATCAGCAGGCCCTGTCCCCATGCCAAAGGCAAACAAAACTCTGTCGCCAGCAAGGAGGACACCCGGTCTCTCCGAAGGACGCCAAAGTCCCTGTCCTGCCTCCTCTGCGGAACCTTGCCAATCTCTGGGGTGCAGGCAGGATGATCAGGGGCTAGGGGAGATTATGCTCTGAACGAACGTCTTAAGCGATTAGTTCCTTAAAATCCTCCACCTGACTTCAGTCCTTCCCCGTTACAGATGACAGAGGAAAAGCCTACTTGATTAAAGCTGAATGCCTATACATTTGAAAAAGGGAAAATATGCAGAAGAAAACAAGAGTCAGATTACGGATGGGCATAGCACCAGCCCCAGGACATCAGGGGCTGCTGAATAAATTATGACAAGGAAGCACATGCATTAACCATAGATTCGCCATAAATACCTCAGCCCTTCCGGCTCTCACAGTTACTTACTTTCCCCCAAAGTGTAGATTGAATCTGGCCTTGTCCTCAAGTGTGGCCTGGCTCTCCCTAGATTCCAAATATGGGAAATTACAGCTCTTCTGTGCTGGGGTAAGAGTGGGAAGGCAATACGTGTGTTGCGTAACGTTTTAATTAAAACAAAGACAACGTACCCGGAGTCTCTTTCTCGTCTGCTGGGAGAGTTTTCCAGGCCTCCTTCCACTCTCTCCCCACACCAGGCCATCAGTCTTATCCTCCCCTCCAGAATAATGACCCCTTTAAAATCAGGGGATTATGCATGATGAGATCTGCAAAGGGTCTTCTAAAATAAATTCAAGTCTAGAGCCACATTCGTTTCCACCTACTTTCAGCCTTCTTAGAAATCCACCCTTGGGGGTGGGGGGTGAAGTGGAAGGATCCGGACTCGGAGTGTGAGAGAGAAAGGGGGCCACGACGGATGCCGCTCCTCCCAGCCGAGAGGTGCGGGGACACCCAGCTAAGAGTCATGCCCCATCCTGACACAGGGACGGAGAAAGACCTGGGCCGGCGCTCCGAACGCAATCTTGCTCTTTTGTAATGCAATACCAGTAGACAGATTGCAGAACCCTCCAGCAAGCTACCTTACTGTACTGACACGTCAGAAGACCTTAAGAAACTGCTCAGCAAATCATCTCTGAACAGGGTCACGCAGGGTTGTCCAGCTTGGGGGTGAGCCGAGAACACACCTGTCCGCACAGTCCCTCCCCTAACAAACCAACAGACGTGTCCATCTGCGAAGCAGAACCCCCCAACAGACCGCCCATCTCCAAACCAACACAAAACCACCGCAGAACAAAACCACTGAGGAGGAAAACCAGAAAGGCCTCTGAGAAGAGCTGCTCGTGGGGAGAAGGCCGGCCCTGCGCACAGGCTCCTGGGAGCAGTACTGCCTGCTCCGGGGCTCAAGCCGTCGCCGCCAGGCACAGCTTACAACCTGCCTGGGACCTGCAGACTTAGGGGACGTGGGCGAGAGGGGGGGAAATCCCAGGAGCGAGGGAGAGAAGCGCAGATCAGGGCTTCTTAGGGTTCACCCCAGGTCGAGGGAAGGCCCCTGGGAAGGTGCAGACCTGGAAGAGTCCGTCAGTGTGTCCCGTGCCACCCGGCTGAGCTAACCCAGCAGCTTCCGGAAAACAACCGTGGTGAGAGCCTTGGGCTCCGGACAGGAGTTAAGGGAGGCCAAGTACCACGTAAGGGTGATCAGCCTTAACACCACCATACCCCTAACACCAGGGTCCTCAGCAGAAAGCTGGCTATGGATGCTGTCTCCTATCTGATGGCAAAGTATGTGACTATTCTAGGTCTCCTTTGTTCTGACTTCCTAGAAGTTCAGAGCTAAGTATGCAATTCCCAATTCCAATACAACATCCCCAGCAGCTAATAAGCACGTGCCACATAGCCAGGACTCAGGATATTTGCCCTTACAACTCTCCCCACCCCCAAGCTCCCGCCATCATTGGTACCCTTCTCTTACTCCTATAGGCCCTTCACCAGGCCTGCCCAGGGCATGTGTAATTCATGGCTGCTAATGAAGAGTGGAGAACAAAACAGGAAGAAAAGATTTAAGAAACAGTAAGAAAGAAGACTTACCTTAGGAAAAGAGTTCCCTTACGTCAGAGTGTCTTTCATTAATCTTTCTATTTATTGAAGATTAAAAATACCTATCAGGTGACTACTTCAAATGTTCATCATGATTTTAGCTTTTAGTTCTTGGTATTTGAGATAACAGAACAACGATTGCTTGTAACAGGCACTCAAATATTTGTCGAAGGAACAGATGAAAGTCTTTCCAGGAAAGTACTGGAAGGAGATTCTAACACAACAGTGGTCTCTGGATGGGTGGTAGCCAGGTCAAACCCTGACGTTTAAGAAGGGTTGGCTGTGGGCTTCCCTGGTGGCGCAGTGGTTGAGAATCTGCCTGCCAATGCAGGGGACACGGGTTCGAGCCCTGGTCTGGGAAGATCCCACGTGCCGCGGAGCAACTAGGCCCGTGAGCCACAACTACTGAGCCTGCGCGTCTGGAGCCTGTGCTCCGCAACAGGAGAGGCCGCGATAGTGAGAGGCCCGCGCACCGCGATGAAGAGTGGCCCCCGCTTGCCGCAACTAGAGAAAGCCCTCGCACAGAAACGAAGACGCAACACAGCCATAAATAAATAAATAAAATAAAAAGATAACTGCTTAAAAAAAAAAAAAAAAAAGAAGTATCTCTAAAAAAAAAAAGAAGGGTTGGCTGTGATATGTGAATCCGACGACCATCCCTCCAAAAGAGCGACTCTTTTAAAAATCAGGTCTAAAGGTGAACCATCCAAGAAACCTGCTTTTGCCCCCAGGGTTTTAAAGAAAGTCACACCAGTGAACCTGAGAAGTAACCCAACACTTGGAAATGATCATCTTTTTACAGCAATAGTTGCTCCTGCAGGGCTAAAGAAAAACAGTTCTCTTCCTTTGGGTTAAGGCCTTGAAGGTCTGGTAGCCAGCAACTTTAAAGGTTATTCCAGTCCAGTTCACTCTAAATGGAAGAATCATTTGGGAGTGGAAAACGCAGGAAAACTTCTCATTTTTTTCCTAGTCTGTGAACAAATAAGAACAGTTGATTGAACTGGATACAAAATCCAGTATTTACAACTGTCCTCTTAACAAGTTTTGAATGGGCTTTATTTTAATTCAAGATTATAACTAAGACAGTCAATAAAATATGTGTGTGCTTAATTCGTTAAATTTATGTGTTTCTAGAGAAAATATTCAGAATAAACAAGTCAATTATTTCTCTTCAGTACATTAAAACTTAAGGGTAGTGTTTTTATTATGACTCTTGCTCTTGATACAGCAAGACAAAATTATTCTGTTATAGAGCTATTGAATAAGGCTCACTACTCCCCAACAATTTCACCAATTACAGCTTCTTCTAGCTATAAAAGAGCCAAATCAGTTCTGATACGGCCATAAAATTAAGACTGAAAAAATAGTGGAATACATCACCCCTTTAAAATCAAGTTGTTGAACAATATGTTCTGTATGAGTCCATTTATGTCCAAAAAATCTATATTTGTGTGAGTATACGAATAGAAATTATAGAAAAAAAGCCTGAGAGAACTTGGTGTATCAAACTGTAGAGAATATATTTCAGACTCAACAAGGGGCACAGGGCAGAGAGGGGAACACTTTCACTTTTTACTTTCTGTAGGTACTGTTTGGATTTTTACAACAGAACTATATTCACGTCACTCTGTCCAAAAATTAGAAGTCAAAGAAATAAAGCAAGCAAATATAAGCTGTCTTGTGAAACTGCAACTAACAGCTCAGTACCTTTCTTTTATGTAACATTTTACCCTGAAGCACTTAATTTGTTGTTTTAAATTATGACAAATCTTCAGTGAAAATCGAGATTTCCTTCCTGATGGGGGTGTTACATCTAAGAGGTTGTGAAATTTCATTCTCCGGAAGTCTTTAGAAAGGGTAGGTATGTGGGGTGGGGAGGTGGTAACTGGCCAGGACAGGGAAGGTGTGGTTTGCCCTGAAGCCAGGATGGTTACTCACACACAGGTCTCCGGTTCCTCCTCCTCCTCCTCCTCCTAAAAGCCCTTCCTAGCAAAGTCAAATCAAGGTTGCCCACGCAACCAGTTAATGGGCAAAAACCCCTAGGTAAGTTACGTAAGCTCCTTAGGGCTCTCAAAGTTAACACTTGGGGTGAGGAAGCTGGCCACCTTACAGGTTTCAGAATCACCTCACCATGATACCACTTTCCCTAAGCTGCAGACACAGGGCTAAGGTACCTAATGCATCCAGGCTATGTCTCCTTTGGTCACCGGCAACCCAGAGCACCAAACTAATTTTGCTTTAAAACTGGACTACTGTATCAAATGTGAGGGGTCACACTGATTATCACGTAGAAAAAAACAGCTTAATACTACTTAATAAATGCTGCCTGGCTGGGAGACAGAAGATTTCGAATTTAGGTGGCTCTTGGGGGAAGGGGAGTTAATAAAGGGGGTCCCTGAGAAGGAGGCAGTCAGCCCATCTCATGACATGGCTCCGTTACCAGCATAACACAAGCAGAAGCCAGTGCCCAGCTGAGAGCAGAGAAAGTGTTTGCAGAGGTTGCCATGGAAAAGGAGGAGCAGACCGCACCCCAGAGTAGCGGAAAATGGGTGTTACAAGCAAAAGCAGAAACAAATACATGAAAATAACACCAACTTAAGGCAATTCTGAACATACTCCACTACATCAAAGAATCATAATGGGGGGACTTCCCTGGTGGCGCAGCGGTTAAGAGTCCGCCTGCCAACGCAGGGGATGTGGGTTCGAGCCCTGGTCCAGGAAGATCCCACATGCCGCAGAGCAACTAAGCCCGTGCGCCACAACTACTGAGCCTGCGCTCTAGAGCCCGCGAGCCACAACTACTGAGCCCGCGCACCTAGAGCCCAGGCTCCGCAACAAGAGAAGCCACCACAACGAAAAGCCCGCATGCCACAACAAAAACCCAACGCAGCCAAAAATAAATAAATAAAATAAATAAATTTATTTAAAAAAAAAAGAATCATAATGGGAAAGAACACATAGCTGGTATCAGATTTCTTCCCTCTGTTTTAATAAAGGGAAGGTCTGGGGACCTGTAAGTTGATGGGAAGAGGTCCCACGAGAAGACTGGACACCAGTCTCTTTGAGTTCACAGTTTTGTTAGAATGTCTTTGCTCTGATGATGTTTTGATGGATACACAAAAGCTCTTCCTTCGGTACAGAAACAGGTCCCCTTCACTTCCACTCTGGACCCGCCACCTCCAGTAATGCCCCCTGCCCTCCCTGCCACTTCTCCCGCTGGTCCTCTAGGACACCCACCTACAGCTCTCTGGTATCTGCCATCTGTCTCTGATCCAAATACCTAGACCTCACACCAACCGATTGTTCCAGCTCTTCCCACCAGCACCTCTAGGGCCCAGGCCCACTGACACCCGGGCTTCTCCACCCCTTTAGAAGTCTTCTCAAAGCAGCCCCTGGTGCCCTGGTGTCCTCCACCCCACAATTCTGCCAGGACCTCACTCTCCTATTACTTAAAAAAATGCCTAAAATTCCCGCCCATCCAGAAAGCCCTTCCAGACTGACCACTCGAGAGCTACTCCAGTCGCATCCCTCTCCTGGACAGCGCATTCCCTTCACTCCTCCTGCTAAGCTGAAAGCAAGACCAAACTTGTCTCGCCTCTCCTTCCCCAACAAGACAACTGTCCTTGGAGAGCACGTGGTATATCACCGTCTCCTTGTCCACTTGCAAAGTGATTTACCACTTTTTTTACCCCAGGCTTTAGATGATCATCTCCTAGAGGGGAGGAACATGGTTGTGTGCCAGCAAAGCCTGGATCACCTGGGTGAAGGGAAATAGGGTATTCGGGTGAATATCTTAGAGGGTTAATAGAGGGTTAGGCAGAACCTTTGTTTCAATCCTCATGATCATAAAGCCTATTATAAATAGGCCTATTATAAATAGGCCTATTATAAGCCTATTTTTAAGATACATCTGACCACTTCCCAGCCTGAGTAGAGTTAATATAATTTAATCTTTGATTCAGAATCTTGCAGTGCCCCCAGGCTCATCATTCTCTCCTGCTACTATAATTACAGATGCGGAAGATGTAGAGACTGGGGTGATGGTGGCCTGGAAGCCAATTTCTAGAATCAATCCCTGCTACTACATCTTGTGATTTTCACATTCCTGAAAGTGGAGCTCAAAAATAAAAACAAAATCCCACTTAGCTGGGATGGGATTCCAGTTAAGGGAGGCCCATTGCCATGGTCTTTGTTAAGTGCCCGCCACTGTGGCCCACAATTAGTCACTTAATAAAGGGGTCTCGATGAGGGAATTTGGCAACATGTGATTTTCTACAAATATAAAGCTTGGTTTTGATGCAACCATTCATTTCTTTGAAAAGCAGGGCCATTCACACACAGGTGTCCTAAATTTCCTTAAATTAAAATCCAACCGTTTACAAGGAATAGCTGTGCTCACATCGAAGCAGCAAAGAAACAGGTGTCCAATCGCGGTAAATGAGGAACTCCCAAAGGAACCTACAAATAATAATCAAGGAACCATAATTCAGGATGCACAAGGCCAGGGACCATGGGAGGCCAGTAAGTGGAGCCACTTCATCCAGTTCCCAGGCTAGGGCTCAGTGGAAGTGGTCTGCCTGAGCTCCACAGACCCAGTCTAAGCCCAAATCCCAAACTCATTACAATCTGAACTAATTCTGTGTCCGGCATCATCCTGCATGAACTGGTCCCTAAAACTACTGACAGTCATTTCTCCAATCCCTATGCCACCACTATGCCACCACTATGACTGCCGACTCCTCTGCATTTGTAGGACTCTTAATGGGAAGAGAATGCCCTCTCCATCCAAAGACTGCCCATTTCTGAAAGCCCAGCCCAACTCCTCACGCATAGGTCTTTCCCAGTGACCTATGGGAAACAACAACCAGTGACTACATTGAACTTTACCTTGAACTTCCCGGCAGTCCATGGACAGATTTCAGGAGGTATGTGAACTTGAACGGGAAAAAAAATTACATCTTTATTTTCACAAACCTCTAAGTTAATTGTTCCTTAATTGTGAATGTAGGCAAGCATCATGGTAATGTTTCCAGGACCTGTGAATGTCACAATACAAATCACACATACTTTCATATCACATCACAGTGGAGGCAGATACCTCAAAATATCATTTTCACCCTTCACTACAGCAAAATTACGTAACTGTTAGATCTGCTGGTAGATCTTGTTGTTTAATGTGTTATTAAAGGAGCACATTGCTGTATCATAAATTTTTTTAAATATTTTGATGCCAGCATTTCAATATAATTGATTTTCTCTGTTATCCTATGTTTTTATTTATGCATTTGAGAATGTTATCCTAAGAAGGGGTCCATAGGCTTCACCAGGCTGCCAAAGGGATCCATGGCACAAAAAAGGTTAAGAACCCCTGGTCAGTGGAGTAAAAGCACGAGCTCTATAGCCAGACAACCTGGATTCAAATCCAGGCTCTGCCGATTTCTAGCTCTTTCCCTTTGAGCACAATGATTTGAAGCCCCTGAGCCTTGAATTTCCTCATCTTGATCGAGGGAGTCAATATAGAAACAACACCTACCTTGTGAAACCATTCATTCATCAAAAATTTAACTGAATACCTACTTTGTGCCAGGCACAAGGCTGAGTTCTGGGGCTACAGTAATGAACTGGACAGAGACGGTCCCTAAGCACTTTATACAGAAGATCATGCCATATAAAGTGTTTGGCAGTGACTGGCACATAAGCATTCTATAAACACTACAGTACCACTGTTAAAACCACAATATTGAGCATTCAATTATATGCTGATTTGTGTTGCTTCCCATGTAACAAGTGTTGGTTCATCCAGCTCATGCCTTCCCAACAAGGCTTCCTGGAGGCCCGGGGCGGGGCCTCATACTCAGAGGGGCAACTTGTTAGATGCAAGAACACAGGATTTGAACCAAACGGTCCTGATTTCAAAACCCTGTTCTGCCACTTCCTAGCTTTGTAACTGTGCCAGAGACCAAGAGCTGACCACCCAAAAATCCGTCCTCCCCTTCCCCTACAATGATAGAACCCCAGTTTTGGCTGGATACTTAGAATTAAGGATGACATTTCCCAGCCTCCGTTGCAGCAAAGTATGGTCATGTGATCAAGTTCTAACCAATGGGGATATAAGCAGAAGTAATGTGTTCACCAGGGCATGCCCTTCACCAAACCTTTTCCTCCTTCCTAATGGTTGGGGCTAGCACAGCCATCTTGGACCATGAGATGACCTTGGGAATAGAGGCCTGCACTTGGAACAAGACAGAAAGGACCTGGTCCCCACCCCTGTGGAGCACCATTTCAAACTGGTACAGTCATCTACCTCAGGCAAGTTCCTTAACCTCCCTGGACCTCAATATCCCCATCTACGAAAGAACGATAATATAAGGTATCTAGCTGGCAAGATTGTTTGAGGATTTAATGAGATAGGACTTGCTTCACAGTAAGGGCTAGAGTTAGGAGAGGTGGTAGTACTACTGTTCTCTTGCTGCAATGACAAATGGAGGGGATTGGGACATCTTAACACAGCCCTGGGTGCCCAGGGGTGGCTCAGTGATTCACACAGTTGAAAGGCATCTTAGCTACCCTAGTCCTGACAAGAATTCCCTTCTCTGGCACCCTTGTCAAATGGTCCCCAAAAAAGGGAAGGGCGCTGCCTCTGGGACAACTGTTGGGACAGTGGTGTTTGTTCATCCGTAAATCACGATTCCCATCCTCTTCCTTCAGAACCCTTCCCCGACTGCCCCAAGCCACCTCCCTGCTCTCCACTTCCTCCTCCTTCTCCTCTGCCTTTGATCACCCAGTCCTGCCTCTGAGCTCACTCCCCCCAGAACATCAAAGTCCCTTTCAATCTCTTTTGGAAGCACCCTCTGGCCTCACCCCTAAGAAGCCTTCCCTAACTAACTGGGAAGGTCGTGATCGCTTCCTCAGTCCCAACCTATTCAAACAAGAGGCTTTTCAAACTCTACGAATGAATTTCTCTCCCACTGGAGAAGAACACAGATGACCATCTGACATCTACAAGTTCTCTGTGTTGATCCAGGGATGTCCCAATCACTTACATTTTTCACTGCTAACACTTTCAAAGCTATTTCAGCTTGTTTGCAACATCAGCACTGGTCTGGAAGGCCTAACTCTTCATGGTTACGCAAAATTGAAATTTGCTTTATGTGCTTAAAGCTTATATTCAACTTTCCTGATTATTCCCTTCCTGTTCTTGCAGAGACAAATCCTATTGTCTCCCCCACAGTGCTGTCACCTTTCCATGTCCCTGTCACTCACACAGGCTGCTCCCTGCCCCGGGCCTAGGCACAGACACAACCACCCTCTTCTCTCCTTATTCCCTCTTTCACACTCAAGCCACGTCCACACCAGCCCCTGTTCTCTCTCATCTTCTGCCCCTCTGGCTCCATCCCTTCTCGGTAGCGGAGACTCTACTATCCTCTTGGCTCAACCAAGCCCACGCTTAAGACGGCTTTAGAACTGGAATAAGGGTGGCCATGGCAGCCGATGGTTCCCTAGTTGGGTGGGGCACCCAGAGCTGCAACAGGACGAAACAAGACACGGTGGTCAAGAGGGCAGGAATCGGTACCCAAGCAGGCAGAAAAGGAGGAACCTGATCCAAATCCTAGACATCGGTAAAGGAAGGGAGCGGAACGCACGGGTCTGATGATGTCGAGGGAGTCACAAGCATCTCAGATTTACCCTGTATACCCCTCACATACTGTCACAGGGTTTTCTCAAATTGCCACTTCTGGAGGCTGGCAGTACCTGTATCAGTCTCACTTTGCAGAGCACTTAAACTGGTCCTACTTTTTACATACAAAATTTTATTCCAAGTGTGTGACCCACCTGGACACAAAACCTTGAGAGTCTCTGCTATTTTCAATTCATATTACACATTAATTTTCATCACACAGCCAGAATGCTGACACATGAATCAGATCACACCAGATTGCAAGCAAGAAATAAGACCCCAACCTGGGTTTTGCTCCCTCCAAAAAGACCTTCTAGTCTCCAAGGTTAACAAAGTAGTAGCGAGGCCCCCTCCCTGCCATGCTGCCAGTCATCGAGTGATAAGAAAAGGTGAGATTTCACCAGTGGGGGATCAAAAACACCAGGCATGTCCACAGTTCTAAACCTCCCCACTCTCACCCAGGTGTGGTCTTCTGCCACCGTTCCCCTTTGACACCACCTTGACACTCATTTTCCTCCATGGCACCTGTTTATACTTGAGGCTGGGAGTGGAGGAAAGATACTAGTGCCCAGTGCCAGGGTTCCACTCCAGAGTGGCCCAGAGGGTGAACAGAAGGGGAACCAGCCAGCAGCCTTACATTTCTGGAGCAGCCAGGAGAAACAAAAGGCACAAATGTCACATTTCCTTGTTTGCCCATTGGTGGTTCCTTCTCCTGCCCTGGGCCCTACCCTTCCACTCAGCCCTCTTTCCCGCCTTAGCCACACCATCGAACCCATGCCCAAGCCTCCCGGAGGGCTTCCCCTGTTTGTCCTCTTGTATCCACATGAATCACTAATTACTGATTTAAACCCAGACACTAAGTGAATGACAAACACCAATACAATATTTAGGATTGGCGAATGGAGAGCTACCTGTCTTCTTGACTCTGCCTGAGCATACAGGAGACACAGAGACACTGTATCCTGACCCACACCTGAGGAGAAGACAGACTAAACTTGCCGCCAGACGGGGTGTCCCTGTGAGTGTTGCGAACGGGAGGACAGAGCTGGCAGCGACGAACTCACACACCGGTTCTCTAACTCAGCTCCACACTGGAATTGTCTAGGAGAGCTAAAAGACTCATGCCTGGGTCACCTTCCCAGAGAATCTGGTTTAATTGGTCTGGGGTCGCTGCCTGGACATCGGGATTTTTTAAAGCTCCCCCAGTGATTCTAACAGGCCCCCAAGTTTGAGAACCACTGATGGAACATACTTATGTGCTCCCGACATTTTTCAAAGCAGTCAAGACCTTTAGAACACCTTGTAGCCTTTAACTGTCAAGATAGCCCTTGGCGGTACACCCCATTTTACTGTGATTCAGACGTCAATCATGGTCAGGCTGAGATCTGAACTCAGGTTCTCCACTGCCAAAGTCCACTCTCTTTCCACTCTTCTGTGAACTCTTGCAAGGGTGTAGACAACACACGAAAGCAATCTCCACTGCCGGTAGGTCTCAAGTAAGTCCCATAAATGCAAGACACCTAGATGTGGCGATGCAAACACCACAAGCAGCAGTGATGACCTCTTCTGAATGCAGGGGACTGAGCTGAACCCAGAGGGCAGCGGGGTGTGCTCACGTGCCAGGTCTAAGGCAATGGAGGGAGAGGATGCATCAGATCCTGGCCAGGGAGCTTATCTTAGACCCAAGATGTGTCCTGAGATACCACACTTAAGAGTAAGACAGCATTCGATGGCATGGAAAGCACTGTTGAATCAGAGAATGTCGGGCAAAGGGGGGGCCTCTTCAATGGGAGGGAATCTTAAGAGAGGTGCCAAGGGTTCACCTCTCAGGCCACAGTTTCTCCATCCCGATCTAACCATCCTAACCTTCTGTGGGGTCACAAAACCCGATCCTAGCACAGCCCCCTACCAGGCACCACTCCTCCAGTCTCTCTTCCCCCCAGAACTACGATCTGCGCTTCTTTGGTGAGGGGACATATGACTAGACCCTCAAACATTTTTAGTCCACTGATCACTTAGGTAGGGCGAAGCATCCCTTCAACCCCTATTCCACCCATGCTTCCTTCCCCGTCAAAAAACCCAAAAAACAAAAACAACACCATCGTTATCACCAAACCAACTTTCCTGAGAGTGGGAATGACGTTGCCACTTCGGATTAGGAATTGACGTGGACTGACACAGACATTTAGATGCTGAAGCGCCACGTTTATAAAATACAGGAAACCAATCCACGATCCACATGGAGTCCCTAAAGCGTCGACATAGATGGGGGACCCCACGGCGAGGCCCGGGACAGACACTAAGGACAGCAAATGATCCTTCTTAAAGACAACAAACGATGTGCCACCTTTCCTCCTGGGTCAGAAATGGGGCTCTATTCCAACCTGTGACACACGCTGCTGCCTCCCGGGGTCCCCCAAAGCCGAGTGCTGATGGGAAAGAACCACAAGGAATTACAGGAGCCAAGAGCAGGTTAAACTTTCACATCGATCGTGCTGATAAGCAGCAGCCACTTACCCAGCACAGCCAGACAGCTCAGCACTGGGAAAAAGCACTTCATGTCGGCAGCCGAGAGGAGACACAACACAGGGCGCTTCCTCTTCTCCCAGCACTTAATCTCTCATTTCTGGCAATCCACTTATAGCTCCAGAAGACAGTTTTGGAAACAGAACTTAACTCAGGGAATGAGAACAGGTTAAAGAGCTCAGCAGGAGGGAGTGGGGGAGGGGCGGCGGGTGGCAAGTGTTAAACTCCCCTAGGCTAAAAGAAGGGTCCAGAACAATTCGGACGGCGCTGGAGGCTCCTGCTGCACATCCTGTGCCTTGTGGTTTCCGCTGTAATTGTAGATTGCGGTGGATTAATCCTCAAGGAAAAGGAAAAAAAGAGTCTGAGAAAATCCTTTCATCCACTGATTATACAGAAATGTCCTTGGCTTCTCAGTGAAGGTGTCTGTGATCTTCCCTCATTCGGATTCCCGAAAGGGAACAGGGCAGGTTTTGTCAAAACCTTTGACAGCCAAATCGCCCTAGCCGGCCTCGACTGCTCTGGGTTTCTTCATCAAAAAGTCTGTCTCCATGCATGATGATGGGTCACGGGGCTGCCACCTGCCCCAGACCTGCCCGCAACGCACGAAGCAAGTTGGCGTTCGTTCGGCAGCCCTGAAGCGGTCCCACAATGCCAGCAGCTTTCTAAAACAAACACAACAGAGATTTATCAAAGGCAAGCACGGCCGCCGCAAAAGCGAGAGGGGCTGAGCGCCAAGCTGGTCCGGGCACCTGGTCCTGGACCAGGACGGTCAACCTTTGCAGTCTGACCTTGGCCAAGTCGCCACCTTAGCCTCCACCTCAGTTTCCCCGCACAGAGCCGAGCAATTGTGGGAAGCCCGATTGTTCCTGCAATACTTTCACCAAATGCTTCACTCCTGGGAATTCCTTCCGCCTCCCACCGAGCCCCGGCGCCGCGGGTAGCCCCACCCTCCGCGGGGGCAAATCGGGAAGAGGCTCCGAGGTGGGGCCGCCACTCCCCGTTCCACCCCCGGCCCTCGCCCCAAACGTGGGAGCTCGGCGCGCGCCGCGTCCCAGGTGGCCCCGCTATTGTTTTACCTTCCCGGGTGTTTATTTTTCGCTGATTGGAAAGAAAAGAGAAGGAGGGAGAAGGGAGCCCGGGGCTCCGCTTTCGCTGCCAGGGGAGGGGTCTCGGGCCGACCCCCCGAGCGGAGCCGCCGCCGGGCCCACCGCCGCCCCTCCCGCCGCCCTCCCCCCCGGGCTCCGGCTCCCCTCGCTGCCGCCCCTCCCCGCGCCGCCCGCGCGCTCGCCGGATACCGACCTCGCCGCCGGCCCTCTGCCTCCGCGCGTCGGTCAGTCGGTCCGTCTGTCCCGGCGCACGCCTCTAGGGACGCGCCGCCTCCTCCCTCTGCTCCCGCAACGGCACCAGCAGCCGCGCTCCAGCCCCTCCCCAGTCCCCGCCCCCTCCACCCGGCCCGTTGCACCCGGGCCAGCCGAGCGCGGGGCGAGGGCGGTGGCCTCGGCTAGAGGCACCGCCCCCGGGCCCGCCCCTTCCCCCCCACCCCCGGGGCCGGGCGGACGCGCTGGGGGCCGGGCGGGGGCCCCGGGTGCGGCTGGTGGAGCCCCACCCGCACCTGCGGGTAGCAAGGGCCGCCCGAGGACCTGGGCGCAGCTGGCGTGGGGGCCGGGCAGCGCCGAAAGTTAATCAGGGGGCTCACATGCAGACTACCCGGCCGCCGGCTGGATGCACAGGCCCTTCCCAAAGCCCAGCAAAGGACCCCTGAGCCTGGAAGAGGGCGGACCGGGAGCACGTCCCCTCTCGGGGAAACAAAAACAAAGCCCTCTGCAGGAGCCTTGAATCTGTTCATATAGTAGAACCCTACATTGCACTTCACTCTAAGACAGAATTTCCTAGACGTTGAGACTGAATTGGACTCTGGAAACAGTCTGGCTTCTCACCCCGGCTCCTCCACTTCCCTGCTAAGGACCTTGGTCGAGTTACGTAATAGCCCTGTGCCTCAGTTTACCCACCTGTTATACAAGGAAATGGCCTATGCTTAATAGGGCTATATGAGATGTCCATGGCACACTTGTAAAACACTTAGGATGGTGCCTGCTACATCTTAAGCACTCAGTAAATGTAAGCTATAATTATTTTATGAGGAACACTCGTATCCAAGCAAGTGCATTTTCATTCATTCAATACTTGTCCAACACATGCATGTACTGAGTAAGCACAGACCCGAGGTAACCAAGGTAGAATAGGACAGTCCTGCCCTCCTGGAGCTTGCAGTCTAGTAAGGAAACCATAAAACAGGTATGGCAGGAAAAGAACAGTGTTGAGGAAGCACGTGCAAGTCCTCCGACCCTGTGTTGGGGGGTCAGGGCATGAGGAGGAGGGGGGTTTGATCAGATCAGGCCAGGTGCCGGGAAGGCTTCTCAGAGGAAATGAAAACTAGGTAGAATCCAAAAGAGCAGAGGGAGGCACCAGGGGGAGAGAGAAGAGGAAGGGGAGGACTCACAGGCCCTGGAATCAGTATCCTTGAAGGCCCGGAGAGGAGAGAGAGAGTGGCCCAGGTAGGGGATCAGAAATCTCTGTTGGGCCCAAACTAATCTGTAAGAAAGAAGTGGCAAGAAACGAGCAGAGAAGAAATCAGGTGTCAGAACCTGAAGGGCTTCATATGATGTGTTAAGGGGTGTGGACTTTAGCCCAGAGCCATAGCAAAGCCCCTGTAGATTTTGAGTAAGGCGGTATTGTTATCAGATGTACATTCTAGAAAGACCACTCTGGCCTAGGTGTGGAGGATGGATGGGAGGGGAGTTCTACAGGAGGCTCGACATCTCCAGACGAGAGATGATGGTGACCAGGGCCACAGAAGTAGCAACAGGGAGGGAGAGGAATGAGCAGGTCAGGAGCTAGGCTCTGTGGAATGCCAGGTTGAGGGTGAGGAATGGAACAGAAAAACCAGTGCAACCTCAGCAGCTGAGATCACAATACATAGGATCAGGTTGGATGTATTGAGCTTGAGATGCTCAAGAGGCATGCAAATGAAGATGTCCAAAATGTAATTGGGATGGGGGGTAAGGGTAGAGTGGAGTTCAGAAGTCAGAAAGGTACTATGGCTTTGTAAGGTATTTTTCACCCCATTGGACAGTGTGATGGTGACAGTATTTAGTGAAGAAATAGTCTGATAATCCACTGATACCAAAAAAAAAAAAAAAAATGTTAATTACCCCCTCCCCTCACCAGGTTGCAGGGCAATGAAGGTCATGCTATGGGGATGCAAAAATAACTAAGGGGTCTTATTTGCCCTCACCCCTCTCTCTTGGCTATAAATTTCTTGTGGGCAGGATCTGCCCTTTAATTATCATTTACCCCAAACAGCTCTTGACATTGTGATCTGCATACAATAATTACAGTATTAATACTTTGACCGAATTGAATTAAATTAAATATTTATCACATCTGCCAAGTATTGTATTGAAAATCTCTTCTTGTGTTAAATATTACCCCTTTCCCCCAAGACAACCCTGACTCCGGCATCTCTCACTTCTCCTTATCTGCTAGACCCCTTCCTTTATTTATTGAGTGTCTATTATGTGCCAAGAAAACTCTCTGCTCTCGCTCGTGGTGCTTACATTCTCATGGGAAACACAGACAATGAGACAAAGAAATATATGGCATCATGTGACGTATTCTGAGGAAAACTGGGATAAGGGAATATGCATGTATGTGTGTGGGGTAAGGAGGAAGATTCTGTTCTAAGTAGGCGGTCAGGGAAGGTCTCACAAAGGCAGTGACATCTGAGCTGAGATCAAATTAGAAGGAGTGAGTGAGCCCTGGATATTTCTAGAGGAAGAGCATTCCAAGCTTAAGGAACAGCAAGCACAAAGCCCCTTAACATGCTCTGATAATAGAAGGTGTGTTAGTGTGCCTGAAACGGCATAGGAGGGAAGGAGAAGGAGAAATATGATCAGGGAAGTTGCACAGGCAAAATCCTGTAGGACTTTGCAGGCTTGGGGGCAGTCTGGGGGGGAACTACAGTGTTGGGATATAGGCGTTGAGAAGGGACACTGAAAAGGTGAGAGAGGATGGTGGCTCAGGCTAGGGTGGTAGAGATACAGGTTGTGAGAAATGGGTGGCGTCTGGAAGCATTTTGAAAGTAGATTCAATGGAATTTTCTGGAGAACTGGATATGGAAGGGGCGAGAAAGAGGAGAGTCGAGGATTCTTCCAGAAGATCCACCTCAGCCTGCAACGGAGCTCTCAGCCCCACCAGGCTGCCCAAACCCTTCTCCAAGACCATGCTTCCCAAGCATTCAAACCCCAGTCCTCTGCCCAGGCCACTTCCTCCATCTTTGAACCTTGTACTCAGTTATCCCTTCTCAGTTCTTTCCTTCTCAACCCACCCCACCTCCTACCACCTAGACCCCTGGCATCCCTCTGGATGATCTGTCAACCCTGGACTTCCATCACCACTCCAGATACGTTATGGCTGGTTCCCAGCCTAGTATCTTTCCTATTTCCACATTGATATTCAAAAAGCTGTGCTAACTGTCAGGCGGGGAGAGTAAAGTACAATTAAAAGAATGCCTCTGCCCTTCGGACAGAGGAACAAGTACATGAAGTAAGTGCTGAACAGTGGCCCTTTCAGGAGATCATCCACAGGCCGAGAGAGACTCAAGTCACAAGGGAGGGAGAAGCATCCAAGGAGAAGAGGGGACAGAAGTCCCCAGTCAGCAAATCTGTCAGGTGCCCAGGCTGAACATTAGCAACGTGCTTCAAAACATCTTACGTTGGAATGTTGAAGCCTCTCCTGGACTGGTCTGGAATCGGGTGGATAGTTTGAGTGTTTTGGAAAACTCAATCTTCTCCCCCAGGGAGTCAAACGAAGAAGCCTACAGAAGCACAGCTCCAGCAAAGCGCTGCACTCGGGAACAAAGGTCCAGTGTTGCCTGATTTTCCTACTTTTCAGGAAAAGCAGGAAATCCAGACGTTCACTGAATTCTTCCTAATTTTATTTGCTGGAAGCTAGTGTTTAAAAATTAACACTCTTGGGGAGCAACAGCACAGAATTTCTTTGTGGATAAATATGGCCAAGTGGTTCTATCTGTTTTGACGTCTCCAGACCTGTTGCGGCTGCAATCGAAAGACTAATACAAAACCACAACTGACAGAAAGTTCTATTTTTTAAAAAAGGAAAAAAAGGAAGGGGGCATTAACCTAGTTCTCTTTTGTCAGCCGAAAGAAGTTGAGGGCAAGGCATTTTGCCTAAATATAGCCTGACCCTGCGTGCTCACAAGCACTGATGTTAATTGCTCCTAATGCATCTTGAAATGCTGGGTGGAAATAGCGATGCCTTCACTAAACAGCCAAGTAAGAGCTCAAAGTGCCACTAAACAATCTTCCTGGTAGAAGCTTCCTTCTTGGTGATTACCCTCCTGCACGGGCGAGGATCCCCAGAGCTGAAGACTAGGAATAGCTTACTCAGGATACCATCTGTCTTTAAAAAATATAGAGTTGACTCTTCTGTCTTGAGATGGGGTGGTGAAGGGGTAGGCCCCTTAAGCTTTCCCCACAGGTGGGTGCTCAGAACCCAAGGGGTGCCATCTAGCGTTAGAGAAGGGTCTGGACTTGCACCCACCTGCCCATGGAACTCTGAAGGCTGGTTCATCCGGGATGAAAAGTAAGATTCATTCAGCGAACATTCTCCTTTCTCCACAAAACCCCACAGCTGTGCTCGCTTATTCTCCGGCTGACAGAGAACAGTGGACCTGGAGAAGAATGCCTGGGTTTGTATGATCTACACTTACTGACACTCAACTCTGGTCAAGTTACTTCACCTCCTTCACCCTAGGTTTCTGGTTTGCAAAAAGGGATCGCAATAGCACCTGCCGTCGCAAGGAGCTTGTGAGGATTAAACGAGCTGATATGTAGAAAGAACTTAGCAAAATGCCTGGTACTTAGTTCTCAGTACTCATTAGCTATTCTCTTCACTGATTATAAACTTCACACAGTCCAAGGAGCCGGGAACCGGGAGCCAGAAATTCGAGGTTTCAGTCCAGACTCTGCTGCTTATGCTGTCTTTTGACCTCTCTGGACCCAAGTTTTGTCTTCTGTAAAATGGGGTTGGTCAGAGGAGTCAGAAGGTCCCAAACTGCTGTGCATGAATTACTCCAGAAGCATTAAAATACAGATTCCCAAGCCCCATCCCAGAAGATTCAGTTTCCAAGCATTGGTGTGAGACTGGACTAAATGAGTTCTAAGGGCTCTTCCAGCTCAAAATTTTATGATGGATCTTTCCATCATAAATGGAAATTCAAGGTCCATCTCCTCTATCCAAGTCCATTTCTGATTTTGTTTGGGAGGACCCTCAACTACAATAGCATGTCACCTAGATCAAAAGAATTAGAAGAACCCATCATTTCCACCACTATTCCATTCTAAACCTCGTCCTGACCATGTCAAGAGGCTCCCCATCCTTCCCACCCCAAGCCTTGAGCGTTTCATTGCTCTTCATGCCTCCTTTCCCAAATCTCAGCAAGTCCTGATTTTTTTGTTTGTTTGTTTAAACCCAACAACAGCCTTAGATGGGCTTCTTACACCCAACTCTGGCTCACCACCTGTGCTCTTCTCTCTCTGCACTCCCTCCCTTTGCTAAAGAATGGAAATAATCCAGAGCCTCCGGGTAGGCAAGGATTTTGAGCTCAGGCTGAACGCTGTGGTGCTTGTCATGTTGGAGTGATTCCTCTGAGTTAGGTTGGCTGACCCCAATCTCTGTCTCACTCTCTCAGTGTCCCAGGGCAGCCGGGCTGGCTGCCAGGGCTGCCTGCCACTTTCAACCATGCTGTTGCCCAGGTGGAGGACTCTTAAGAATTTGGCTTGGCCTCTCTTGTAAAAAAAGAATGTTAGTTTGATCATAGAGCCTCCGTCCTCCTACAGGGGAAGGTGTGTCACCACAGACCTAAGATTCTAAGGATTAAACAACCATGAGCTTAGAGCAGAATAGAGCCTTCTGGATGTGGAGGTGCTCTTTCTGAGACATCTGTTACCCCGCTGATCACCCAGGCTGTCTGGCCTGATCTGGCTGGCATGTTGCCTGTTTCTATAAAAGAGTGCAAAGACATTGGCCAATCTCACCCAAATATATGTGGGCCCGGCTGACAGTTTCCAAAAGTTCACTTTGAAGTTAATTATTTGGAACTCAGAAAATATTTCCCCATAAGAGTAAGATAATAAATGGTGATTATATTTCCAGGCTGACACACAAGTCTCTTTAACCCTTTATATGCTTAAAATACTACATATTTAAGAGGAAAAGAGCAGTCAACCAACAATACAGTTGAAACACCAGTGATTAAATAATACTGAAAAATAACATTGGGACAGGATTTTTTTTTAAATGTAGCAAATATTTAGTTAACATAAAGCACTGTTCTATGCCCTGAAGCGCTGGAGAAAGCAGGCATGCTTCCTATCCTCGTAGACTTTACACTGTGTTGATTTTTCTGTTCATTGTCTGTCTTTTCCTGAGAATGTAAGCTCCCTGTGGGCCAGAATCTGGTCTGCCTGGTCCTCTAGTGTGTGCCAATGCCTAGCAAAATGCCTGGCACAAAGAATGTGCTCAGTAAATAAATATTTGTTGACTTGGCTTCAAGTCATCTGGATGTGACAGGAGCCTAGAACTTCCATTAAAGGAGTTGCAGACTGGGAGCAGCACCAGGTACCTTCTAGAAGCAAATGAAAATCCTTTCAGGAGGGAGATCCTATTATTATTCTAAAATGAAATTTCCAGCATATAATCATATATAACCAGGAAATAAGACAGTATGAGTGAGAACCAGTAGAAACTGCAGAAAACTAAAACAGGCCCACACATCCTTAAGATATTGGAGTTATCTGACACAGCCAATAGAATAACTACACGTACTGAAATTCAAACTGGAAAATTTTGTCAGAGAACTGGAAGCTGTAGAAAGATCTAGAGGAAGAGTATTCCAGGCTGAGAGGAAAACATGTGCAAAGGCCCTGAGACACATTTGAGGGAGAGAAAGTCAGTGTGGCAGAAGCAGAGTGAGCGGGAGAGAGAGAGAATGGTGGAAAGTGAGTTCAGGAAAGAAGGCAAAGGCAGATCATGTGGGGATGGGAATTTGGGTTTTATTCCATGTGTCAAGGCAAACCATTGGATGGCTTACAGCATTAAAGTGACATGACTTACTTTGCTTTTTTAAAAGGCGAATCTGGCTGTTGTATAGGAAATAGGCTACAGGGAAGCAAAAGTAGAAGCAAGAAGACCAATTAGTAGATCATTGCAAGGTCCAGGTGAGAGATGATGGAGGCTTAGACTAGGGTGGTGGTGATGGAGGTGGTGAGAAGTGAATTCGGGATATACTTTGAAGGGAGAGCTGACAGCTCTTCCTGATGGATTGGACATGGGGTATGGGAAAAAGGTCAGAATAGCTCACCGCCCCCGTGTACTCCCTCTATGACCCCGTTCTCCCCCAGTCCCCACGTGGTCTCTACTTCTCTCTCAGTAGACAAGTTCCTAATTGTAATTTTCAGCCCAGTCCTTTTTTCTGAGCTTTACCCCTATGGAGCAAACCACCTTTTGAAATGTTCTACCTGGATGTCATCAGACCTTAGACTAAACATGCTCAAAACTTAGCTCGTCATTTTTCCCTCTAAACTCTTTTTTTTCTCCTCAATTTCCTATCTCAGTTAATGATACCACTTTTCACTCGACAAGTCAGAACCTTGGGACTAATTCTAGACTTCTCACTTTCCAGGTCCAAGTGGTAACAGGGACTGGCGATTCTACCTCCTTCCTTAACATCTTTCAAAGATGTGTGCTCCTTTCTGTTTTCATGGCTTCTGCCCTTGCTCAGGCTTTGTCACCTCTTTCTAGACTCTTGTCATGGTTTCTCACTCTCATGGTTTCTCCCAGCCCATGCATCCTTCTAAAGTACACATCTTTCTAAAGTGCAGGTGGAACCCTTCTGGAGCTTCCAATTGCTTACAGAAGATTCAAACCCCTTAGAATGGGTTACAGGCCCCTCCTCCAATACCCCCATCCCCACACCCACTCTGGAGCCATCTCCAACTTCTCTATGCCCTTGATTCTTCCCACTATGATATGATCTGGTCTCACCCAGTTACCTATGGTTTCCTGGACGCACCTTTATATATGCCGTCATCTGCCATTTATGCCCTTTCTCCTTCCACTACCATCAACTTGGCAAACGCTCACCCTTCTAGTAGGAACAGTTGAAGCATCAGCTTCTCTATGAAGCAGACTTTCTCCCCTCTCCTTGCTTGCCTCCTCCCAGCATTGAGTTCATCATCTAGGAAAGCTCTGTGTAGACCTCTAGGCTAGCGCTTTTCCACTGATTAAGGTTATGTGTTTACTTGTGTATTTTGTCTAACGAGTTTCTTGAGGTCAGAGACTGTCTGATAGAACTGTGTCTTCCGCTCCCTGCATTGAGCCTGGCACCTAGCCGGCGCTCAACTAAAGCTCTAGTGGCTAGATGAAGGAGTGGTTATGTGAATACCCTGGACTGTATCCTCAAGCCCACAGAGTGGACCCCCAGCCCCTGAGCTCCAGGAAGCCACAGCAGCCAGGGGTTGGGGCATTTCATGAGTTTTACTCTGGGTGACTTTATGCATGGCATCTGCTTCTCTGCCCAGCTGCTCTGGAAGGATGGTCCATGCAAACAAGTAGGAGGTCAAATTTTTTGTTCCTACTTGTGCCCAAGAGCCTTCCTTTTTAGTTCCCTCCACAAAGTCCCCAGGCAAGGGACATATGCCCTCCACCACCCCTGCCCATCTCCCTGGGATCCCCAAGTTCCACCGCAGCCCAGACCTCATGGCCCTTGGGACTTAATCAGAGACAGCATTTCTACTGGGTGGCTTTGGGTAAAGCTGACAGTGTTTAGGAGCCCACAGTGTGCCTTAAGTTCACAGCACAAATGACCATACATGGATATTAACAAGCTTCTTTCATAATCACTTGTGATTTCTATAACATTTCTCTGACACCCGCCCCCCCCCCCGCCCCCTGGTCCTCTTTCCACTCTTTTCCTCACTTATAATTTTCTATTTATGGAAAAAGTGGTAGGGAGAAGCAGAAAGGGAAGAAAAGAACTTGGAAAAGAGAGAATGAACCAAAGAAGAAAAATTAGGAAGGGAGAGGAATGAAGGAAGGAGCAGAGGGAAAGAAAAGAAAGAAGGAAGAGAAAGAAAGAGGGAGACAGAGAGAGAGAGAGAAAGAGAGAAAGAGACAGAGAGAGAAGAAAGAAAGAAGAAAGAAAGAAGAAAGAGCCTTAAATTAAGTAACCACACATGGTTCTAAGAAACATATCTGAAGTATCTCTACTTAAACAGCAGGGACCTCATGACAGATATTACACATTTAATTGACTAGAGAAACCAATCATAGAACAAAGCCCCTTTCTTTGTGAGCTGCCATATGATAACCCAAACACAGTAGTTGCTAGTTTTCTCCAGACACTACCAACCACAGCCGTCTGTCTTGGTCCTAGACTGTTTAAAAAAAAAAGAATTTTTTTTTTTTTTTAAATATGTGCGTGTGTGTATCAGTCACAAGACCATCGCAACAATGGCTGCCCTGTGGAATTCAGTTGGGTTCTCCCAGCCCACAGCCCACTCCTGGCCGCCAGATGTCAGCCAGCCAGAGGTTCCCTTTCATCCTCACCCACCGCAGAGCCATTTTGGTCTGTGCAGTGGTGAGGGCTGACAACCCTCTCCAAGCTCCACCCCCCCCAGATCTGAGAGAGGCCTAATCTAGCCTGAGGCCAGCTAGGGGTGCAGGGTGAGGGGGTGGGGAGGGTGAGAGCAAAGCCTCCTGGGAACGGAGATGGGGTGGGTTAGGGCTGTTCTCAAAGCTCAGCAACTGCTGCTTATTAAAAAGGCTTGTTTTCAACCTAGGGATCCAGTCGTGACCATCAGGGAAAACCAGGACAGACCTCACTGCCAGGGCTTGAAAGAAGCACCAGGAGCTGGGGTGTGTGGTGGGGAGCACACACGAGTCCTCCTCCCGTGGGTGCTTCCCGGGTGGTCCTGTGTCCTACTGTCGAGGCAGGAAGCAGCTGGATGGCTCCAGACCCCACTCCTTCCACCACCTCCTCCATCCCTTTCTCTCCCAATGCTTTCTTCTTCTCTTCTTCCTCCTCTTCCTTCTCCTCCTCCTTTTTTCTTTCACACTGCAGATTTGGAACAGCAATGGAAGTCCAGCAAGGCAGTTGGAAGGCTCACCACACAAAGATGTTGCCCGGAGGGCCCCAGAGCTGCCAACCCCACCTCCGGGCTGTGAGAGGACACCGCAATACAGTTCAGCTTTTGGGGAAGAGCTTCTTCCTTCACTGGCTACGTGACCTTAGATAATTTATTTACCCTACCAGCCTCAGTTTCCTCAACTGCAAAATGGAGATAATAGCACCTGGTTCATGTGAGGAGGTATTGGAGTGCTTCGTTCACAGGGTTAGCACAGGGAGCTCAGGGGTAATACGGTGGGTAAAATCTGTAGCACATAGTAAATGTTTAAAGAATTCAGTCATTTAACGAATATGATTAACACCTACTAAATGTCAGTCTGTGTTCCAGGTGCTGGGAGAAAAAACAGACAAAAAGCAAACCCCGATCTCATGGAGTTAATATTCTAGGAGGGGGAGACAGACAAGAAACAAGTAAATAAGTAAAATAGGTAGGATGTTAGATGATGAAAAGGGCTGTGGAAAGAATAAAATCTGGGAGGGGATAGGAGTGCTGGAGGAGGGGGGATTTGCAATTTTCAATACAGTGGCCAACACTCCCTGGAAAGTGACATTTGAATAAAGAGCTGAAGGAGGTGAAAGAGCCCAGCCTGCAGATGTCTGAGGGAAAAACCTCCTGGGCAGGGGGGACAGCAAGTGCAAAGGCCCTGAGGCAGGTGTGCACCAGGTGGGGCTAAGAAGCATCTAGGAGGCTGGTGTGGCTGCAGCTGAGTGGGGGTGGGAGAATAGTTGGAAATGAGGCCAGAGGGTTAATGGTTCGCATGTGCAGCAGGGTAGGGTGGTAACAGGGAGTGCAATCACGTAGGGACTTCTTGATCACTGTAAAAACTTGGGAGAGTTTTAAGGAGAGGAGTGATATAATACAGTTAAGGTTTTAACAGGAGTGCTCAGGCTGATGGGTTGAAAATAGACCACAGGGGTCAGAGTGGCAGCAGGGAAACTAGTTAAAGGCCAGTGCAGTAGTAGTTCAGGTGAGAGACGGTGGTGGCCTCGATCAGGCAGAAGAAAGGAGGTGGTGAGAAGTGGGTTGGATTCAGCATATGTTTTTTAAGGAGGAACTGACAGAATTTGATGACGGATTCCATGAGCAGTGTGAAAACAAGACAGGAGTTCTAGAATGTCTGTGAGATTTTTGGCCTGAATGAAATTGCCATTTAGAGTAAATGCTATGAGTTCTGTTTTGGATATTGTGCGAGACTGTTGCCTCAATAGCCCCCAATGAGTCATGCATTGGGGCTTGTACCCTGGGACTTGCCCTCTTAGAAGGCTGCCTCAGCCATGTGAGAAACACAGACTGTCCTGCTGGAGAGGAATATGCAGGACAACCAAGAGCTCCAGCTAATGGTCCGACATGTAAATGAGGGCATCTTCAACCATCTGGTCCCAGTAAAGCCTCCAGAGCATTTCAGTCTCATGAGTGATCCAGCTGGTCCAGCCCAAAATGCCACTAAGCTTTAGGGTTTCTGATGAGCAATAGATAACTGGTACAATCACGTGAAATTTGAAATGTCTTATGGACATTCAAGCTGGGATGTCAAGTAGGCAGTTGGACGTATGAGTCTAGAATCCAGGGGATGTCCAGGCTGCAAACACATCTTGGGAGTCATCAGCATATCAATGATAGATAAGCCATGAGACTGAAAGCACCAACGGTGTGAGTATAGGTACAGAAGAGGAGTCCAAGGACTGAGGCCCGAGACACCACAACATCCAGAAAGGAAGAGGGATTACAAATGTGACCGAGAAGGACCAGTCGGTGCAAAAGGAGAAGAACCAGGCATGTGTGGTGTCCTGGTACCAAGTAGCAGACTGTGTTACTGGTAGAAAGAAGGAATCAATTATGTTAAATACTGCTGATGGTTTCAATAAGATGAAGACTGAGAATTGACCAATGGATTTAGTCCATGAACGTTTTTAGTTAGCTTGAGAGGAACAGTTTTAGTGGAGTGATGAGTGGAAGCCTGCTTACAAGGAATTGAAGAGTGAATGGGAGGAGAGGAAATGGAACCATGGCCATAGAAATCCCCTTTGAGGGATTCTGATATAAAAGAAAAATAAGAAAATGCATCCATAGTGGTAGAAGGATGTGCAATCAAGGAAGGTGTCTTAAGGTTGGGAGCATGTTGTTTATGGATGGGAATGATTTAGTAGAGAGAGGAAAATCAAGTGATGAAGGAGACAGAAAGCAGATTCGCCGGATAACGTCCTTGAGTTGAGTGGAAATAAGACGCAGGGTATAAGTGGAGGCACTGGCCTTAGCTGGGAACAAGAATGGACCATACATAATGTGGGAGGAAAGGCACAATACGTGGAAACTGATGTAAGCTAATGAGTAGATGTCGGTAGAAGTATACGAAATTTCACTGCTGACGTTTTCTTGGCAAGGTCATTGGCTGAACTTGAGGATAAGGGAAGGGGTGTTGGAAGGTCAAGGAGGAAGGGGTAGAAATGAATGGTAGCCATTGTATGCTCTCCCTGTGAGAGATGAGCGTTCCCATCCTACCCATTACTCTCCAGGACTTAGGACACTGGTAGATCCAGGCTTTGTATAGCCTGTAATGTAGAGTGACTTTGGTAGGCACTACTGAGCCTAGGCAAAGCCATTTCTTACTTCCTCCTTGACACAGAACCCAGTTTTGTTCAGATACACGGTGGCCATGTGCTTAGGGGAGTCTGGGTCTTTTCCCTGACCAAGGTTGTGAATCTTGATTAGTGTGAGCTGATGAAGATAATTCTGGTCCCTCTGCCAGCAATTGTTGTAGGCCTGGACATGTGTTGCAATTCTGATCAATAACATGTGAGGGGAGATCTGTTGGCAGTCTCTTAGAAAAGATTTTCCCTTATGATAAAAAGAGAATCATAGAAAGGATATTTCTTCTCTTAGCGCCCCTGTGTTAACTGTGTATAGAACCTGAGTCTGAAGCAGCCACACTGCGGCCAGGTCTAAGGGGGGGCCACACGGAAGAAGGAAGGTCTTTCATGACATCACTGAGCCATTGAATTCAACCCAGGAGCCTCCCTACCTCCTGCCATCTTAGTATGTGAGATATTATCAGCTATTTTCCTTATTGATGTTGCCCTTTTGTGTTGGTTCATCTGTGTTTTGCAACTGGAAGAAATTTGATACCCAGAATATCAGCAAAATAGATGCAGAATTTAGCTTGGCTTTATTGAGGACACCAATTCAATTCGACGCAACACAGATAAAATGAGAACAACGTGCCAGGCATGGTATTAGACACAGATGAGAAAAACTCCCTTACCATAACTTACTTGTAACAAATCTATGTGTGTTTGTATTGGGGGATGGGAATAATAAAATATAAAATTACTCTTCTAGAAAGCAGAATATGTTAAGTGCCTTGAAAGAGATACAGGAGGTCAAAGAAGATACTGATAGCATCCATTGGGGGAAAGTGGGCTAGTCTCCATGAAGGAAGTAGAATAGAAGCCGGGTCTTGAAAAGTAGGTAGGATTTTTAGAGACAGAGTAAAGGGCTTTCCAGGTCTAGAAACTAGGAATCTGTACAAGGAAAGGCAGAATCCAGGAAGTGGACTGGTCTGGAAAGCCAAGTAGAACATCCGGTTCAGCTGGCGTATGGAAAGTGTGTAGAGGAGGGGTGGAAATAATGTAGAAAAGTTACACTGGGTCAGGATTTGAGACACCTTAAATACCAGGCCAAGAAATGAGGGTCTGCTTAGGTTGCAAATGGCGGCCCCTGGGGATATTCTCAATAGATAGGTAACAGGATCAGAGCTGAATGTGGGGAGATCCATCTTTAGTAGACGGACCGAAGCCTGTTCTTTTTTACCAAATAATAACTGTTTTAATTATTTGCCACACCCTCAACACACACAGACATTAATATAGATGCACCTAAAGCCTCAGCAAGAACAAACAAGAGAGAATTACATTCTCAGACCCAAGCCGTGGGAGGGAGGAACAGGGACAGATCATTTGCCCCGGCCTTGTACAAACCTCTCCAACCCTTCTTCCTGGATTCCGCTCCACTCCCCCTTCTTTTAGGCTCCCTATAACACAAAAGAATCCCCATTCTGTTTATTTATTATTTTTGGCTGCGTTGGGTCTTCGTTGCTGTGCGCGGGCTTTCTCCAGTTGCGGTGAGCGGGGGCTACTCTTCATTGCAGTGCGCGGGCTTCTCAGTGAGGTGGTTTCTCTTGTTGCGGAGCACGGGCTCTAGGTGCGCAGGCTTCAGTAGTTGCGGCACGTGGGCTCAGTAGTTGTGGGTCGCGGGCTCTAGAGCGCAGGCTCAGTAGTTGTGGCGCACGGGCTTAGTTGCTCTGCGGTATGTGGGATCTTCCCGGACCGGTGATTGAACCCGTGTCCCCTGAATTGGCAGGTGGATTCTTAACCACTGCGCCACGAGGGAAGTCCCCCCCACCCCTCATTCTGTTTAAAATCTGCCCCCAGAGCCCACATTTGCACCAGGACAGTGGTTCTCTATCTTCTAGTCTCTAATGTTTTATACAGTGGAGCTCCCATCAGTCACGGTACCCTTTGCAGAACACCATAAAATATTGATATATTTAAGTCCAAAATACAGCCTATGATTTAGCACAAAATTAGATATTTAGCTACTGTATGCTTAAGTTGCTTAGAAATGTTAAATTTAATTAAATTTACGGACACTAACACCCAATATAAAACCACAACCATAAGCCCAAACACCTGTCCATAGAAAAAACAAGCTGTCAAACTAAGCACCGGCGGCTATGTCTGGGTCCATTAATATACACTTGCTACTTGCTAATTCTCTCTGTCATCTGCTAGCACTGGCCAGTGGACAAGCAATAGCAGGTGCCAAAGATTTAACAAAAATGTAGAGAGCAAAAAACAAAAAACTGGAGAAATTCTATCCATTAACTTAATTTTCTGGGAATTAGCCTATTTCTTCATTCATTCAGCAAAGACTGATTGGGCAGTTACTGTGTGCCAGGCACCGTGCCAGGCGGAGGAGACACACAGAAGTAAGGTGCAGGCCTGCCTTCCAGAAGATGCCTAGTCGTGGCTACGGTCGAGAAAACGCTAACAGGACGAGAGGAAGTGAATGCCGTGGTGGAAACAGTGGAGGGACCTATGGAGCCTAGGGCCCAGGGCCAGGGAGGGCATCCTGGAGGATGAGCAATGAGAGGCAAGTCCTGAAAATAAGCTCAGATAATCTCAGCCAGTGCTGGTCAGAGACCAGCACAATGTTCACGTCATCATTGGGGAGGGCAGGGCCACTACTGGGTCACCGACGTTTACATTTTGTGAGATAATGATCATATAAAATATCACCTGCCATTATCATAATTTTATAGATGAAAGGCCTTTTAGCACCTGAAATTTAAAAAAAAAGAAAGAAAGAAAGAGAAATCAGAAGTACATAACTTCATTAGAGATGTAGAAAACAAACTTATGGTTACCAGGGGCAAGGAGGGGGAGGGACAAATTGGGAGGTTGGGACTGACATATACACACCACTATATATAAAATAGATAACTAATAAGGACCTACTGTATAGCACAGGGAACTCTACTCAATACTCTGTAATGACCTATATGGGAAAAGAATCTAAAAAAAGAGTGGATATATGTATAACAGATTCACTTTGCTGTACACCTGAAACTAACACAACATTGTAAATCAACTATACTCCAATAAAAATTAAAAAAAAAATACACAACTTCAGAAAAAAGGACTGTCCTGTACTTGGTATAATTTTAACTTTGTGAAGAAATCATCACATTGTTCTTATTTTTCTCATTTGGCTGCAGATTCATGAAAACATGAGTCCTAGAGCTGCAGTGGGGAGAGAAGCTGGGGAAGGCGCAGCAGCAGAGTGAAGGAACGTGGACAGAGGTGGACAGAGGTGCTGAGGCGTCTGGGACTTCGTCTTTCTGGGCGCCCTGGGTTTGGGGGAGGGAGGGGAGTAGAGGCAACTAGCCCCCAGGGCTGTGTCATGACCTTCCAGGGCATGCTTTCCTTGGGGGGAGGGGTGTAGGGAGCAGGTCTTCTTCTATAAAAATATTACAAATTACGTTTTATGACTATGTTGGAATAAAGAATATAATCTTTGACCCTAACAGCTTATTTTTTCCCCTTTGATGTTAAAAGAAATTAAAACATTTTTGTGGGCCCCTAAAAGTACCGTGGACCTAAGGTTCTTTGTCCTCTATGCCTAATGGGTAAATCAAGCCTGACGGTCCTAAAACTAGGGGCAGCACCCCGTGAGGTGGGGTGCCAGAGGACCTCTGTGTCACCATCAGGACCTCGCTGGTCCTGCCTGTGGAAAAGTCGGGCCCTGCCTGGGGAGCAGAAGTGTACCAGAGGAAAGTTGAGGAATGAAGTCACAAGACAGCCAAATACCATAGAGGTGTGTGGATCTGGTAAACGAGCACAGCCAACACTGGATATCCCAGAGGACAAAGGGCCACTTGCCAATGGCCAGTAGGACAGCCTGGCCTCTTCCGGCTTCGGGGACAAGACACAGCAGGGACCAGCCCTTCCTAGAAATTCTGCCAGATGGTCTAGCATCCTGGGCTTGGCTTGATCTACATTTTATCAGCCAGGGCCAGACCAAGCCTTTCAATTCAGAGCCCCTCCCTCTACCACGATCCTTCCCCAAATACCACCTGTACTGTGGACTGGATAAACCAAGGCTAAATTTTAGCCCCGCTGATCTTTTTTGTCCAAGTCTCAGGTGTGTGTTTATACAAGGCAGGCATTGGGGCTGTGACTGGTGCTTTTTCCCTTGCTTCTGCTCAAAGGAAGTCTTGTGTAGGGTACACAGGGCTGGAGGGCAGGGACCGAGGTCGTTTAAATGCATAGGGCACTTGAGGTCGCTGATGGGAAGACATGAGAGGATAGAAAGAGAGAGAGAGAGAGAGAGAAGAGGCACAGAAGGAATACAGAGCAGGAGCCCAGATGATGTTTTCGAAAGAATGATGTATCCTTACAAATATATGTGCTCTGATACATTACCCTCATTTTTCTAATTTAGCCTAGGTAAAAGGATTCCAAAGACAAATGCATAATAATAAAAATTGAGAGAATCAAAATGGACAAAATGTAAATGTCTAATTAGAATAGTGTCTAAATAAGTAAATAGGATTTTCATGCTCTCTGCTAATGTCTTTCTGCCCAGTGTTTTAAAGTGAAAAATTCAAAGCTACAAAAAGCTTGAAACAATAGTGCAGTGAATACTTTTGTACCCTTCCCCTAGATCCACTAGTTAGCATTTTGCCACTTTTGCTTTTTCTGTGTATATGTGTGCCTGACTGTTTGTTGTGTGTGGTGTGTGTGTTTACATGAGTGTATTTGTGTCCGTATTTTTTTTGTAAACTATTTCAAAGTAAGTTATGGATATCAAGACACTTCACTATGTAACTACTAAGAATAATGACACTCTCCTAAAATATTGCTATCACACTGAAGACATTTGACATTATTGCAATAGTATTATCCAATATATAGTCCAACTATCGAAAAAATATATTTTATAGCACTTTTATAATCTAGGATCCAATTAAGTTCACTCATTGCAGTTTGGTTCTTATATCTTCTTAGTTTCCATTCATCTGAAAGAGCCCTGCCTTTTGACTTCTTTTTTTTAATGACACTGATATTATCTAAAGAGTTCAGCTGGTTATCCTGTGGAACGTCCCACGATCTGGGTTTTGCTGATTGTTTCCTCATGATTATATTCAGGCTGAGTGTTTGAGGCAAGAATACTACACAGGTGAAGCTGTGTGCATCCCACTGCCCACATCAGGAGGCCATAACGTCAGTTACCCTCATTGTCTGTGATGCCAAGCTTAAAAATTCGGCTAAGGGAATGTCTATCAGATCTCTTCATTGTAAAGACAACGTTTGACCTTTGTAATTAATAATTACACTGTGGGTGTTAAAGTCTTTTTCCTGAAAAAGTCTACTTTTCCTGAAAAAAAAAAAAATCTGCCCTCCGTTGTCCCATTAAAAACCTCGCCGATAGTATGGTGTGCCTTAGAGCCCATACTAACATCCAAGAGGCTGCTCCTATAGCAGGAAGCTTCATGATTGTAATAATGAATACTTATAGCATTTCCTAAAGTTTTTGTAGCATCTCACAGTTTACAGAGCATTTTCACACTTATTACAGCTTTTCATTTTCCCCCAATTTCCTTTTCCTTCTATAAGAAGGGGGACTGTTT
Organism: Eschrichtius robustus; assembly: GCF_028021215.1. Taxonomy (NCBI): domain Eukaryota; kingdom Metazoa; phylum Chordata; class Mammalia; order Artiodactyla; family Eschrichtiidae; genus Eschrichtius; species Eschrichtius robustus. The sequence continues at coordinate 103,293,933 of NC_090826.1, forward strand.
CTAATCACTCACTCATTCATTCACCCACCCATCTCTCCATCCCAACCACATTCAGGCACTGAGCTAGAGGCAGGGGGCTTTCAGAGATGAGTGAGGGGGTCAGGTCTAGGTGAGGAGACGAACACACAAACTGCAGTAGAGAGACACGCTCTGGTGAGGAGAATGTGGGGAGAAAAGGGGCCCACCAGGAGAGAATCACAGGGAAGTAGAAGCAGAGCCTCCAGCCTGCCCTAACCATGGCCAAGCGAGAAAATATCTTTCCTCCTTTTTAAAGTCTTGTCAGTTGGGTTTTCAGTTACTGCCGCCAAATGTGTGCTAACTGATAGAGTAGCCTCACTTGCAGATGAGGAAATTAAGCCCCCAGAAGCAAAATAGGTTTGCCCAGTGACACTCAGCTAGTAAGTACCTGAGGTGGTTCTTGATCCTGACGGCCTGATTCCAAGCCCCACGTGTCTCTGTACCCTGTGCTGGTCCCCTAGGGGAAGAGACAAGGGAATTCCCTCTGGTCTGAGCCTTGGTGTACTCCCTGACACCCCTCTTCTGCATGCAGAGTGGAGATGGCCAGGCAGAAAGGAGATGCCCAGGGACACTTATTCAGGTGGCATGAGCGTCGGTCACTTCCTCCCAGTAGGCTGAGTGACCGGCATTTCAGAATAGGAAGCAATTTCCTTAAGTTCACCGTTGTTCACATAGACAGATGGGGGCGGATACACAGTTAATCAGCCCACATGTAAACAGACTATCTGAAGGCCGCAGAGTGCCCCATGTAAATAGGAATCCAGTGCCTAAGTTTCAGAGAGCCTGATTGGGTGGGTGAAAGACTGAACGGCTCTGGGAACAGGAGTTAACGGGTGGGAGGAATCTATTGGACTTGGGGTTGGAGAGTAGGCACATTGTAGCAAAGAAGGAGGCCCAGCAGCCAGCTGTGAGTTTGAAGTATGCGGGCAATTAGGCATGAGCTATTTGCAGACAGACAGAGAAGAGGTGAGCTTAGCGGCTCAGTTCGAGGTGCAGCCTTGACGCTGAGGACTGTCACCCTCCGTAGAGGCTGTGAAATGATGCACAGGGTTATCCTTGTAGAGGGGAGGGCCCAGAGTCAGAAACATTTAAAGTACATCTTTTGAGCGTTAAAGAGGCACCATATATATAAATATGAAGGTCAAGAATTCTAAACCCTTAACCGCTAATTGTCCCGCTTCACCTTAAGTAATTTTGCCAGAGTATGCTGATGCAGCCTGTATTTGCGGTGGGGTGCGGGGGGTGGTGTGTGTGTGTGTCTGTGTAGGGGAGGTAGTGAGAGGGGGAAAATGTGGCGGTTTTGCCAGCATTTGCTTTTTTCTTTTAAATTTTGGTCTTTTTTTTTTTCCTGCTGTTCTCCACCCCTACAATAAGCTGAGGCAGTGTAAGTTACAATTTATTAGCTGGTTGCTATGGGTTACACCAGTGCTCCACAGATACTCCCTTCAGAAATAGTAACATTTAATGTAATGTAAAACAGAACTACCTCATCACCACTTGGTTGGCTTCTGCGGGCTTGTAATATTATATCCTTCCCTGCTGGGAAATTAGCTGGTGCCATTATTTTATTATGATGATGGGTGTCTGCCATACCCCTTGTTTCGTGAAAAAGAGAGTTTGCAAACCAGAGTGTCTGCAGGATCTGGGGTGCTAACTTGCAGGGCCACGCAGTGCCTGGAGACGGGGAGTTTGTTTCATCTTCCTGTTCATTATTTAAGGCAGTCTTCTCAAAGCTTAGTCTCTGTGAGCCGGAGGCCACTTACCATTTCAGGGAGGCTAGTCATAACTACTGATGAGTTTTATTTATTTTGCCATCTGTATAATATTTGTAGCAGGCTGGTTAACAAAAATGTGTGGGCTGGTAAATTTTTAGGATAATATTTAGCTGTAAGGGTGATGTAAAAGGAAACGGTTAGGAGATGGCAACCCTGACTATAGCCATGCAACTTAAAATAAACCCCGCGTAAGAGAGATAGGCATTTCCAGGTCACCTACATTCTCTTTTCTGCCCACCGTCTCCATCAACCACCCACCTGCCTCACCTCTACCCCACCCAGAGCACACCTTCTGCCAATGGCCTCTTACTCGCTTCTCTCTGCTGCTCATGGAGCCGTGTCTTGTCCACATGTGGGTCACCGGGTCAGACTACAAATGTGTGCTTGCTGGGTCCACTTCTGTAGGAAGAGTGCTGGGGTAGTAGAAAAAATATGGGATCTGGAGCCAGACGGTCCATGTTCAAAGCCTGACCCTGCCACTTTCTGGCTGCATGACCTTGGGTAAGTCACAACTAGTTGGAGCCTCAGTTTCCATACTGTAAAATGGGTTAACAGTATTTGCCTTGAAATGCTTATCCTTAGGATGAGAGGGGAAATGTATGTTAAATCACTTAGCACAGTGCCTGGCTCATTGTAGGTGTTTAAAAAGTGGTCCTGCTTACTCTTTTACTTTTCTAGAACGGGGGGTATTATTGTTCCCTCTGCCAGCTTGTCCATCCGGTCAACTCCTGTTTTTTGTTCAAGACTCAGCTCACACACAACCTCTTTTGTAGTCATCCTCCCACCTCCTGCTTTCAGACCCTTGTTTCACCTGCTCTCGACTCCACGTGGCACCTCTCAGACCCCTGTTGTAGCAGGCACCCTCCGGATTGCCAGTCTATTCACAAGCTTTCCTCCCATGGGCTCTGGGCTCCTTCAGGGCTGGGACCTTGCCTCATCCATCTCTCTTTCTAGCACAGATGTTTTCAGTGAGGTTTGTTGGCTGTACAGATGAGGTAAGGAAGGAACTAGTTCATTAATTCATGTTCACTTAACACTACACCCAGGGGATAAAAGCCGAGGCTCCAGTCTACCGGCCAGGGGCAGCCGCTAGGACTAAGGACCAGAATATGCCATAGTCTCTATGGTTCAAAAGCCTTTGACAGCGGGGAACAAAAGATGCAGCTTACAATGGCTTAAAAATGGGAACATTTATTATGCCCAGAACAGGAAGTACTGTTCTTCAATAACGCCAAAGAGGACCCAGGGTCTACAGATGCACTCAGGCGTGGTATCCAGATCAAATGGCAGTATCTGCTGCTCCTTTTGCGATGCGAAAACCTCTTTTAGAACCTCTGACCCTCACCTAGTAGACTTCTGCTCATGGTTCTGGCCAGAATTCTATTACTTGTTCTTTCTGTAGCCACTTATTAGCACAGGGAAAGGGACACCATGATGGCTCATAACTCATGGTAATGAGTAGGACAGGCTGCCAAACAACACTGAGTTTCTGTGAAGAAGGGAGAAGCGTGGGGGTAAGTTTATCATGGCTGCTGTGGCGTTCATTCATTTATTTATTCGTCCAACAAGATACTTGTTAAGCGCCTACCATGCACCAGGCATCGTGTTGGAAGCTGTGGACAGTTGTGAATAAGAAACAAAAGACCCCTCCCCCCAAAGAGCCAACATTCCGGTGGGGAACGGGACAGTGAACGTGTCAACAGGTTAACAGGAGAATTACAGACTGTTGGGAGTGTCAAAAAGGAAATAAACAGGGCAGTATAGCAGAGAGAGAACAGGGGCTACACTAGCCTGGGTGGTCAGGGAAGGCCTCTCTGAGAAGGTAACATCTGATGGAACAGGGAGCACACGTCAGGTGAAGATCAGGAGGAAAAGTACTCTAGGTAGAGGGACGTTGCAAGTGCAAAGGCCCTGAGGCAGGAATGAGGTGATGGTGTGGCTGGAGCAGAGTCTGTGCCTAATGACTGATCAAATGTTGCTCCTGGAGCCCAGCCCAGGTCCCACCCCAGGCTGGAAACAGATGACTGGCAACAACTCCGGCTTCCCAGAGCCTCTCCTGCCCAGACTTGCAGCCCCACCCAGGTCAGAGGCACAGCTGCTGAGGCCACAGGACAATAGGCAAGCTGTGGGATCAGCCTGTGAAGAGAGGGAAAGCCACCATGATTCTGACAAAGGACCCACACATCGGGTCAAAGACTTCGCCTAATTTGTGTAGCAGAGATTTCCTCGGCCACAGCTACCTGGGGGTATGAACAGACAGGTGTAAGGTAACCATGGAACTGCTTTCTGTGTCCCCCATGGGCTCACAGGCTCCCCCATCGTGCCAGGGCGGGCCCAGCTGCTCCTCCTTCACGTGAAAGCAGGGCAAGGCTGCTGCTAGGTGTGACAGCTCTGCGGGATGAAGAGGCAGGGCCTGAGATTCTGGGCTGTTGTTGTAGGACTCTCTCCCACCTTTCTGTAGCCCAGTTTCTAGGTGGACATGAGGATGGACTGATAGATGTGGTCCCCAATTCTCATTCCTTTTCAGAGACTGGTCATTCCTCTTCTTTCCTCCTCTTGCCAACAGTGAAAACCTCTCTGGGGATTTTCACCTGCTTCTGCCAGGTTCAAGCCAGTCATGCCCATCACAGCCCGGCCAGGCCAGAGCAGTGGGTCCTCCTCCCCCTTCCTCTGTCAGCTGTGATGGCAGGCGTGCTCACGGGGCTTCCTCTGGAGGCTGGTCTTTTTGCCTCCGTCTTCCAGGCAGCTACCTCCCCAGATCCATTTTTTCTTTTTTTTCTTTTTTTAAAATTTTATTTATTTATTTATTTTTGGCTGTGTTGGGTCTTCGTTTCTGTGCGAGGGCTATCTCTACTTGTGGCAAGCGGGGGCCACTCTTCATCGCAGTGCGCGGGCCTCTCACTATCGCGGCCTCTCTTTTTGCGGAGCACAGGCTCCAGATGCGCAGGCCCAGTAATTGTGGCTCACGGGCCCAGTTGCTCCGCGGCATGTGGGATCTTCCCAGACCAGGGCTCAAACCCGTGTGCCCTGCATTGGCAGGCAGATTCCCAACCACTGCGCCACCAGGGAAGCCCCCCAGATCCATTTTAAGTAAACTAGGGTAGGCTCGTGGAGTGTCCAAATGAGGCCACATTCACATCAGTACCCTGTCCCTGTTCACTGCCCCAGGACACCCACCTGCCTGGTGTGTCTCATAGCCACAGCTTTTCTGGAAGTCCCTGGGGATGTCTGCAAATCGCTTTGCCTTCCTGGACCTTTGGCTCTTGGCAGTCAGTTTGGGAGTACAAGAAGGAAAACACCTCCCTGCCCCCAGTGTGACAATACTACCGGGCCCTAGAACAGGGTCGCTCGGCATCCGGGGGGCTGGGAGGAGGGCGAGACACCCCAGCTGTCCTCTTGCCTCCAGGGTGGCTGGTTGCCATAGAGACTACCACACTGGCCCCAGGACCACTGATTCCTCCTGACTTGGACCTGTGCCGCTGAATCTGCCAGGCTCTGTTCTCCTTGAGGTTAAACCATCTCTCAGGAGCTTCACATTTGACTTTTGTCACCAATTTCCCTGCCTCCTTCCTCTCCTTGTCCCAAGTCTGCAGGCAACCCCAGCTGGGGTTCTTTCTCTGCAGCTCCGGAAATCCAGGTGGGAAGATGTCACTCCATCATTCAGACGTACCTGAATCTTGGCTCTAACCCAGCCTGTTGTAGAATATTAACATCAAAGGGAGTTGTGTGTGGGGGGGTGTCCCTAAGATCAACTGCCTCATTCTGCAGATGAGCCAGCAGAGGTCTAGAGAGGGGAAGTGGTTGAACTCAGGACATGGACCACAGAACTCACGGCAGGATGGGGTTAACCACGTCTCCTGACTTTCAGTCTGCGTCTCTGTTTACTGCATCATCTGTCCTCTCCCATTCAGAATTTTACAAAAGTCCTTCTATCTTGGAGCACCTCCTCCTTCAGCCCTCCACCAACTTTGTATGACATCTGATAAGGGGCCCAGCCACGAGTGGCATCGGTGGTCTGTCTTGAGGATGAAGACCACCTTTGACAGTCCCTCTCCTAGGCCAAGTAGGAGAATCAACACATATTTATTGAATCAGATTAGGGAATAATTTGCTATTTTCTACTTATTCTATAGTATATTAATAGGACTCCTGTGAAAATAAGAATGCATATATTCTGCTCAAACAATTAGGTTATACAAATTATGATTGTTATTACTGCAGGACTTAGAGCTTCTGACTATGGCCATCTAATAGGAACCTATAATAACTCCAGAAACTGCGCTCTGTACCACATTTTGGGAAATGCTGCATGGGGGAAGAGGCATGGAAAATCTGAAGCTTCCTTGCTCCTCGAACAGGGTCTTCTGGCTCCCCAGGACCAGGGTCTTCTGGCTCCCTGGGACCAGGGTCTTCTGGCTCCCTAAGACAGCCAAACCCCGAATTACTCTTGGGAAATTGTGTTCCTACTCCCTGGTGAAGCTGGCTCTCCGTGGCCTCAGGGCGGCTGCAGGGCAGGGTGGAGTTCAGATCACCCCATTTGCACAGGTGGGGCTTCCGGAGTGGCTGAGATGCTTCTACTCCTTGCCCCCTGTTTTTTGGAGCAGAGTTTAAGGAAGCCAAACAGGCTTTTGGCCCAAGAGACCAGACATGAAATGAAACCTATTTTCCAACGGGCATTCTTCTGGCTTTTCCTCCAAGTGGGATTTTTGACTGTAGGATTGGGTTTAAACATTGAATTTCAATTTTGTATACACACACCAAGAGGCCCCAGGGCAATGGGGACATTTGAAATGAACACCAGCCCAAGTCCTCTACCTGCCAAGTGTTCGATTAAGCTGCTTAGGTCTGTCTCCACCATCCTGTCTTTCAAATATTTATGTGGCAGATCATAGGCAATCTTCAAAGGCAAGGAAATGCAAATCTGTTCTATAAATCAGAGAATAACACAGCTGCTGTCCTCCTCAGAGTGACAGCTCACGAATGCCAGCATTTCTGCCTGCGGAAGGGGTGGTAGGAGGTAGGCTTCTTGCCCTCAGACAGGCCTGGTGTGTGTGTGTGTGTGTGTGTGTGTGTGTGTGTGTGTAGTGGAGGTGGGGAAGGGAGTGGGAAATTCTTTGCCTTTTTGTAGAACAGCAGGTTTTATTTTTTGTTTTTTTAATTTCCCAACAGTGAAGGAGTTAACTTATTCCACGAACCGTAACAAACTGCCAAGGGATAGAACCTCTCCAGGGATCTGAGGCACCCAGGAAACTAGAGAAGGGGGTGACTTTCAGTTTGGGAGGAAATGCAACCAGAATGTGAAGTAAGGGTGACAGGAGAAATCAACAAGTAATGACTTTGAGAATTCCAAAATGAATTTAATTTAGTCGAAACGAGTAAAAAGGAAATTGTGCCTTGCCGATACTCATGCACATTAAGCTCTGGCCCAGGGTCTTAACAATCTGCCGGGACAGGCCCAGTGTGCTGAAGATTATACTTTCGTGGGCTCTTTTCGGCTGTTGCCATGAACACGTGGATTTGGTACACTGGTGTTCAGTGACACATTCACATCCACCAAGACCAAAGCTGGAGTTTCTGGTCCTTGTCAAGCAGCTGGTTCTGGCCTAGTGTCACCCTGTGGAAGCATCTGGGGAAGGCTTCAGTCAACAGGGTGCAGAGGCCCTGGGAAGTGATGTATATGAGGAAACGTGTTGGGAAAAGGTTTGCTGGGTATTAGTCAGAATTCTGCTGAAAGTGACTCAAACTCACTTAGGCAAGAGGGGAATTTTCAGGGTCATAGAAGGGAGTGTTGAATAACCAAATTACGGGGAATAAAAGGGCATATAGTTGGGCTTGGGAATAGCTGGAACAGCTGGAACACTGCCAGGGCTCTCTTCCATCACATGTCTTTAATTTTCCTCTGTGCTGGTTCTAACATGGCTGGCAACAACTAGCAGATTCTGTACCTAACACCTTTACCACTATAGAAACTATTCTGTACCAAACAACTCTTGTCATGATCAAGTCCTATTTCAAGTTATCCTAGGGAAGAACTATGATTGGCCCAGCTGGGATCAGGTGTTCATGCCTGGACCAATCAACTGTAGGGAGGGGGCATGGGGTTATATAAAAACATGGCAGCTCTTACGGACCTCACACTGATAAGGAGAGGCCCTTTTAGCAAAAGGAGCGGGTAAGCTTTGGACAGACAATCCATCAATATCTACTACAGCCAAGAGAGGACCTGAAAAAGGACCAGGGAAGATAATGTGATGAATGAATTATATATTGGAATTCCACTGACCTCCTCCTTGAAACTCAGTATTCCATAGGATTCCTTAATGCCACTAAATTCACCTGGTTTGTCTTTCTCTTTTTCCTGACTTTTCTCTTTATTCTTTCTCCTTGATTGCCCTGGATCCTCCTCTTCTCTGCATTAAGGATCTCCTCAAGATTGCAGGCCCTTTACAATCTTGCCTCTAGAGGAGACCAATAGACTCTTTCCTTCCATGCATAAAAATCACTCCCTGTTACAACCTTCCCCTTATCTTCCAGAAGAAACCTACACTTGAATTTCTGTTAGCTACTCAAAGCATGCTCCTTGAATCAGCCATATCAGAATCACCTGGAAACTTCTTGGTTTCTGCAGAAACTTGGGACTTGTCCCAAAACTACTGAATCAGTCTACATTCCAGCAGGATGACCTGGCAAGTTCATTAATCTGAAACGCATTGCTTTAAGCAGTTGCAAATTGAACTCATAGCCTTTCTGCTCTCGACAGCTAAATAAATATTTCTTCACAATCTTCCCATGAAGGTCAAAAGCAACTACATCTAAAAACTCAGTCTCCAATAACCCTCAGAATTACTTTTTTCAATACTTGTCTTCATTACCTATATCCAATCCATCACCAGTTTGTACCTATTCATCCCACTGTCTCATTGGTCTGCTTTTCCTAACCACCTACAACAGGCTCTAACATACATTTGCCACTCATTTATAAAATGGGCCTAGGGGATTCCCTGGTGGCACTGGTTGAGAATCTGCCTGCTAATGCAGGGGACACGGGTTCGAGCCCTGGTCTGGGAAGATCCCACATGCCGCGGAGCAACTAGGCCCGTGAGCCACAACTACTGAGCCTGCGCGTCTGGAGCCTGTGCTCCGCAACAAGAGAGGCCGCGATAGTGAGAGGCCCGCGCACCGCGGTGAAGAGTGGCCCCCGCTCGCCGCAACTGGAGAAAGCCCTCGCACAGAAACGAAGACCCAACACAGCCAAAAATAAATAAATAAATAAATAAATTTTTTAAAAAAGTATTTAAAATGGGCCTAGTAGTACTATGCCTCATTTACATATTTACATACAAATTTAATGTGCAATTATATTCATCCTGCTAGGAGCAGTTTTCAACCATGGCTTTGTGGGCAGTTGTAAGGGATATTGCAAACAATATATTATTAATTATAAGGTATCATAATTTATGAACAATTTATATTCTTAAATATATTAGTTGGGATTAAAGATTATTTCTAAAATTATGCTGACTAACCTGCATTCTAATACGGTATAATGAGCAGCAGAGAAAGTGGTAGAATAATACCTTTTGGGCCAGGAATTGTACCTAAGAGTATGTCTTATATATAAACATCATCTATCACAGGGGTCAGAAAACTCTGTAAAAGGCTAGATAGTAAATATTTTAGGATTTGTGGGCCATATGGTCCCTGTCACAGCTATTCAACTTAGCCATTATAGTGAGAAAGCAACTACAGACAATATATCTTGGTTACAGTAGCTTTAAAACAAGACTTGAACTCAGATAGTTCAAGTCCTCCAATCTTGAATTTCTTTTTCAAAATTATTTTGGCTAATGTAGGTTCTTTGCAATTCCATATAAATTTTAGGTTTAGCATGACAATTGCTAAAAAATAATATGCTTAGATTTTGCTTGGGATCATGTTGAATCAATTTATGGAGAATTGACAGCTTAACAATACTGAGTCTTCCAATTCCCAAACAGGGTATATCTTTCCTTTTTTTTACATAAATTTTTTTATTCATAAATATTTTCCAAAATGAAAATAGGTTTACCAAAAAATGTCCCTTACTGGGGAGGTGGGGGACAACCCTTGCTCCTGGGCCAGCAGGATGGGAAAACTTCGGGGCCCGCTCCCTGCTTTCTAAAGGGGGGCGGGGAGTCCCATCAATCTTCCAGGGCAGGGCCCTCACCTGGGCAGAAGGATCAGTATGCCAGGGAGAGGGGTGGGGTGGAGTGAGGGGCCGGCGCACTCAAAGGTGAAGTCCTCCTTCTTCCATGATCCCCACTTCTCCTAATTAAAATAGATTTAGGGGCCCTGCCCCAACTGGACGGTGATGGCCTCGGGCTCCTCATGCCTCTGGAAACATATCATGTATCTGGTATGGAATTGCCACGACTGTTTTTTTAGGGCTTTGGCTGCCTGGTACTGCACCTTAGTGCCCTCCAGATAGAAGAAGATGAAGGAGAGCGTCTCTGTCCACAGACGCTGGTAGAAGTCTGCAGTGTGCAAGTACGGGGGCAGCACCTGCTGGTGCTTGGGGATTCGGACAGGGGCTCCTGGGGAGGGACTGCTGGATGCGCTCACAGTCTGAGGGCTGAGGAGTGTGGTGCCAGGCGGCCTCCTGGTTGAGCTCTCCTTGGTGAGGGCCACAGACCCCAGTGGACACACATCTAGTAGTGGAACTGCCATGGTGCTGCTCAGGACGATGTCTTGCTCAGTCAGGTGCAGCGTAGGCAAGGGGTCCTCAGTGCTAGAGCTGAAGGCTGCTGGCTCTACCACGGACTTGAAGGAGCTCAGAGGCTCGGGGCCTTGATCTCCAAGGTGGTGCTGAGCTGCCTTGGCCTTGCTGAAGCTAGGTTTTGGGGACCTGCGAGGATTCACAGGTAGTAACACCAGGAGCTACGTCCCCATCCCCCAGGTGGTTCCCTGATCCTGGGATCACACAGTACTGGGTTCCTTTGAGGTAGGTTGTAGGTCCAGATGGGGGACCCAGAGCCTGGCTTTTGGCATTTTTCCTCCCACTGCTGCTAAGAGCAGGGGTTTTTTTTGTTTTTTGTTTTGTAGTTTTTAGTGTACAGGTCATGTACATGTTTGGTTAAATTTATTCCTAAGTATTTTATATTTTTGGTGCTGTTGAAAAATTCCATTTAAAATTTTATTTTCCATGCTTATTGTTAGTATACAGAAATACGTTCAATTTGTTTTGTATATTGATCTTGTGTTCTGCAACCATACTAAACTCACTTATTATTATCATTTTTCTTATTAGTTATCCATTTTATACACATCAGTGTATACATGTCAATCCCAATCTCCCAATTCATCCCACCCCCACCCCCACCTCCTGCCGCTTTCCGCCCTTGGTGTCCATACATTTTTTTCTCTACTTCTGTGTCTCAATTTCTGCTCTGCAAACTGGTTCATCTGTACCATTTTCTAGGTTCCATATATATGCATTAATATACGATATTTGTTTTTCTCTTTCTGACTTACTTCACTCTGTATGACAGTCTCTAGATGCATCTACATCTCTACAAATGACCCAATTTCGTTCCTTTTTATGGCTGAGTAATATTCCATTGTATATATGTACGACATCTTCCTTATCCATTCGTCTATTGATGGGCATTGAGGTTGCTTCCATGACCTGGCTATTGTAAATAGTGCTGCAATGAACATTGGGGTGCATGTGTCTTTTTGAATTATGGTTTTCTCTGGGTATATGCCCAGTAGTGGGATTGCTGGGTCATATGGTAATTCTATTTTTAGGTTTTTAAGGACCCTCCAAACAGTTCTCCATAGTGGCTGTATCAATTTACATTCCCACCAAGAGTGCAAGAGGGTTCCCTTTTCTCCACACCCTCTCCAGCATTTGTTGTTTGTAGGTTTTCTGATGATGTCCATTCTAACTGGTATGAGGTGATATCTCATTGTAGTTTTGATTTTCATTTCTCTAATAATTAGTGATGTTGAGCAGCTTTTCATGTGCTTCTTGGCCATCTGTATGTCTTCTTTGGAGAAATGTCTATTTAGGGCTTCTGCCCATTTTTGGATTGGGTTGTTTGTTTTTTTAATATTGAGCTGCATGAGCTGTTTATATATCTTGGAGATTAATCCTTTGTCCAATGATTCATTTGCAAATATTTTCTCCCATTCTGAGGGTTGTCTTTTCGTCTTGTTTATGGTTTCCTTTGCTATGCAAAAGCTTTTAAGTTTCATTAAGTCCCATTTGTTTATTTTTGTTTTTATTTCCATTACTCTAGGAGGTGGATCAAAAAAGATCTTGCTATGATTTATGTCAAAGAGTGTTCTTCCTATGTTTTCCTCTAAGAGTTTTATAGTGCCTGGTTTTACATTTAGGTCTCTAATCTATTTTGCGTTCATTTTTGTGTATGGTGTTAGCAAGTGTTTAATTTCATTCTTTTACATGTAGCTGTCCAGTTTTCCCAGCACCACTTATTGAAGAGACTGTCTTTTCTCCATTGTATATCCTTGCCTCCTTTGTCATAGATTAGTTGACCATAGGTGTGTGGGTTTATCTCTGGGCTTTCTATCCTGTTCCATTGATCTATATTTCTGTTTTTGTGCCAGTACCATATTGTCTTGATTATTGTAGCTTTGTAGTATAGTCTGAAGTCAGGGAGTCTGATTCCTCCAGCTCCGTTTTTTTCCCTCAAGACTGCTTTGGCTATTCAGGGTCTTTTGTGTCTCCATACAAATTTTAAGATTTTTTTGTTCTAGTTCTGTAAAAAATGCCATTGGTAATTTGATAGGGATTGCATTGAATCTGTAGATTGCTTTGGGTAGTATAGTCATTTTCACAATATTGATTCTTCCAATCCAAGAACATGGTATATCTCTCCATCTGTTGGTATCATCTTTAATTTCTTTCAAAAGTGTCTTATAGTTTTCTGCATACAGGTCTTTTGTCTCTACAGGTTTATTCCTAGGTATTTTATTCTTTTTGTGGCAGTGGTATATGGGAGTGTTTCCCTAATTTCTCTTTCAGATTTTTCATCATTAGTGTATAGGAATGCAAGAGATTTCTGTGCATTAATTTTGTATCCTGCAACTTTACCAGATTCATTGATTAGCTCTAGTAGTTTTCTGGTGGCATCTTTAGGATTCTCTATGTATAGTGTCATGTCATCTGCAAACAGTGACAGTTTTACTTCTTCTTTTCCAATTTGTATTCCTTTTATTTCTTTTTCTTCTCTGATTGCTGTGGTTAGGACTTCCAAAACTATGTTGAATAATAGTGGTGAGAGTAGACATCCTTGTCTTGTTCCTGATCTTAGAGGAAATGCTTTCAGTTTTTCACCATTGAGAATGATGTTTGCTCTGGGTTTGTCATATATGGCCTTTATTATATTGAAGTAGGCTCCCTTTATGCCCACTTTCTGGAGAGTTTTTATCATAAATGGGTGTTGAATTTTGTCAAAAGCTTTTTCTGCATCTATTGAGATGATCATATGGTTTTTATTCTTCAATTTGTTAACATGGTGTATCACATTGATTGATTTCTGTATATTGAAGAATCCTTGCATCTCTGGGATAAATCTCACTTGATCATGGTGTATGATCCTTTTAATGTGTTGTTGGATTCTGTTTGCTAGTATTTTGTTGAGGATTTTCAACAAAGGATTAATCTCCAAAATATATAAACAGCTCATACAGCTAAATATTAAAAAAACAAACAACTCAATCCAAAAATGGGCAGAAGACCTAAAAAGACATTTCTCCAAAGAAGACATACAGATGGCCAAGAAGCACATGAAAAGCTGCTCAACATCACTAATTATTAGAGAAATGAAAATCAAAACTACAATGAGGTATCACCTCACACCAGTTAGAATGGGCATCATCAGAAAATCTACAAACAACAAATGCTGGAGAGGGTGTGGAGAAAAGGGAACCCTCTTGCACTCTTGGTGGGAATGTAAATTGATACAGCCACTATGGAGAACTGTTTGGAGGGTCCTTAAAAACCTAAAAATAGAATTACCATATGACCCAGCAATCCCACTACTGGGCATAAACTCAGAGAAAACCATAATTCAAAAAGACACATGCACCCCAATGTTCATTGCAGCACTATTTACAATAGCCAGGTCATGGAAGCAACCTCAATGCCCATCGACAGACGAATGGATAAGGAAGATGTGGTACATATATACAATGGAATATTACTCAGCCATAAAAAGGAACGAAATTGGGTCATTTGTAGAGATGTGGATGCATCTAGAGACTGTCATACAGAGTGAAGTAAGTCAGAAAGAGAAAAACAAATATCATATATTAATGCATATATATGGAACCTAGAAAATGGTACAGATGAACCAGTTTGCAGAGCAGAAATTGAGACACAGAAGTAGAGAAAAAAACGTATGGACACCAAGGGGGGGAAGTGGTGGGGGGTGGGGATTGTGGTGTGATGAATTGGGCGATTGGGATTGACATGTATACACTGATGTGTATAAAATGGATGACTAATAAGAAAAAATAAATTAAAAAAAAAACAAACAGAAGGTGAATTCTGAAAACCACAAATGGCAAGCAACCTGGATCCTGGGTAGTATTTATGAAAGAATTGTTTAAAGGGAATTTATGAGTACCTAAAATAGGAAGTAGTGATTACTAGGAGCCAGTATAGATTCACCCATAATGTTAAGGTGTTGTAAGCATTTTTTTTTTTTCTTTTTGAGAGGACTATTAAGGGGATTCTGAGCCAGTGTCTGTGTTTTAGGAAGAGAGTGACACTGTTCACTCCATCTGTGACCCCATAAATTAGAAGTTATAAATTAGTAGCCTGTGGTTCCCTGTGTTTGTTTGGCTCTGCCCACGTTTTATGATGCTTTTGGTGCAGTTGCCAACGTTTAAAAAGAGGAAGCGTGGCGGATCATATTCTTGCCCCAATTACCCTCTGCCCTCCCACCAGTGGCCACGTGAAGAGCTATGTCTCCCTGTGGGGGGGTGAGGGGGTGGGCAATCACCCTTCTCCTCAATTGCTCAGGTTTGGCCAGGGTGCTTGCTTTGGTGGATGGGATGTGAGCAGAAGTTCCCTCTGCCACCTGGGAGCACACCCAGGATGGGGTCTGCTCTTCAGTGCGGATCCTGGAAAGAGAGGAACCGCAGAGCAGAACCATTGCTGCTGATATGTAGCAGGAACAGAAATGAACATTTACTGTTACAAGCCAGTGATACTCTGAGGGCTACTCGTTACCACAGCCTAACCTAGAAAAAGTGACGGATAGAGGAGATAGCCCGTAACAATCTGGACCTTGTCCTTCTCTTAAAGAGTCAGAAGATCTGATGACACTGGCCTCCAGAGCCCCATGGCAACAAGTGGCTGGAGATGAAGGGTGGCTCCCCCTTTGGATGGAGACTGGTCATCACCTGCCCACTTTACTCATCTGCATGGCCGTGGGCCCTTCTAAACATCTAACTCAAACTCCCATGCCACCCATGTACAACAAGAGTCACAGAGAGCTGTAAAAGCCAGTCCTGGGCAATAATGCCCTGTTTCAGGCACTCGTCACACGTTCCACATGGCTTCCTCTGTTTCTGACCTCACTGACACATCCAGCGCCTGTGCTCCTCACTTCAGCCTGGCAACTTCTCCAAGTGCCTTGAACACAGAAGGCTCGCTCACAGCACAAACCATGTGAGAAACAAGGGCTGACCTGACCGTCTCCCAGATTTCATGAGTCATTGCTGGAAGCCGGGACCCCTGCAGTTCACCCACTGCTCAGCTACAACCCTGGGAGACCCCATCCACCCTCCTCCCGTTCCTGGGATCCTCAGCAAGTGCTCCAGGGGAGGGTGAGCTCAGGAGATGATGGAAATGAACGTATCCAGAGCTCTAGTGCTGTGTGGACGCTGATGTGTGGAAGCCACCAAATGCCTGGGAGCAAACCAAGAGTCTCAAAGGGCTACTGCTGACCTTTGAGCGGTTGCAGCTGCCCCCTGCTGACATCCCCCTATCTTCCTTGGCCTCTCCTAACTGGAGAATGCCAACCCCATTCATCTGAAATGCAGTTGCGTCATCTAAATATCTCCTCTCTGGACACCCCTCAGGTGCCAAGACCGTAAACACTTAGGTTACGACATGGCAGACCTGAGTGCCCGGGGCCTCCCAAACATCCTCCATTCATCTGGACCCCAAGGCTCTCGGCATATTCATAGGCACTGGTTTGTGGCAGAGATACATCAGGGTCCACCATCCCTGCAGGGTCCCTGCTGGATAGCGAGGGAAGGTAGAATGCAGTAAGGATTCAGAAATGCCACTGCTTGAAGTCACTGCCTTTTCCTGGAGCCCATGGTTTTATGAAACTAGACCCAGATGGTACCCACCCCGTCACCTGGCACAGGGAGGAAGAAAGTAGAAACAGATTCCCAGGCTCCCATTGCCCAGAGCTAGGCCGTGCTGTTTGTCTTCCAGCAGAGAGGGGCGGGGATCCTGGACCACCCCAGGGCATCTCCATAGAGTTGCCTCACCTAGACTCTAATCTCACACCCTTGCCAATCCCGTTTACAGGCTGCTGCCAGAAAGAGCCTCATACAATGCACCTCTGATTATGCCCTCTCTTGCCTGGTTCCCATCTCTTTCAGGATATAGTTCAAGCTTCTTAGCATAGCAAGCAAGTCTGTTCAGGATCCGGCCCCACAGGCCTTGCTGCCCACCCCTACTCTCACTCTCCACCTGTCCCAAATTCACGCCGCATCAGAGTGTTCAGGGCTCGTCTCCTGCTTTCCCATGTGCCGGAATCTCCTCTTCTGGCTTCTTCTCACAGCCAGTTCCTTCTATGTGTTTTCTCCTTTGGCCAGCATCCCATGACCCCACAGGCTAATTTGGATGCCCATCCCCTGAGCACCCTGGGCTCCCTGTGACAGAGCAGCCCTCACGGTATGCTGCCACCTGTGCCCACACACTCATGAGAGCAGGTGCTCCAAACGCCAGGTGTCTGCACTGCCTTTGGCATCAGATAATACTTAATGTAAAAAATTGCAAAAGGAATCATCCCACATCCTTTCTTCTCCCCACCCGACCATCTACTCTAAATCTTATTGTTTTCCCCACTAATCCTTGAGATTGTTGGTCCATTCATTCATTCATTCATTCATTCATCAGACATTTATTGAACCTCTACGCTGTAGCAGGGACTGTGCTCAGCCCCGGGGACACGTGGGTGCTTACATTCTAGTGGAGTGAGAAAGATGGCACACAAGTCGGGCACTGAGCAATGAGCTAGTAAATAGAGACTACATCAGGTGATGGTGTGTGCTATGAAGCAAAATAAAACAGTACAGGGTGGATAGTGCTGGGGTAGCAGGTGATTTGTTCTCCTTTATTTAGGGTCAGCTGGGAAAGTCTCTAGGATAAGATAGCATTTGAACAGAGACCTAAAGGAAGTGAAAAGCCATACAGCTATTTGGGGAAGAGCCTTCCAGGCAGAGGGAACAGCAAATGCAAAGGCCCCGTCTTAGTCCAGGTAATGCTGTCATGACAAACAAATCCTAAAACTCCATAATAAAAGGATGGCAACAATGAATGTTTATTTCCCGTTCATGTTCCAGTCTACTGTTAAGCTGCTGGTGATGGGCAGTCTCCATTTGGGTCCAGAGACTCAAATGCCTTTTATCCTGCGGCTTTCCTGTTTCCAAGGGCCTCGAAGACCTCCCCATTAAGGGGCAGATGGGGAGTGGAGAAGGCACAGACGGCTCTTAAGACCACACCCCCAGCGGAAGTGACAAGCACCGCTTCCTGCTATGTTCCATCGGTGAGAACCAGTCAGGAGGCTACCCCTGAATGCCAGGGGTCTGACGGGGTTGCTACTTCCCAGCAACAGGGCATTTTGTGGACAGGCATTTTGGGGGCCAGCTGGCCCCCTCTACCTGTGAGTGGAGACAGGGCCTGGTAATTCAAGGCTAAGTAAGGAGGCTGCTTTGGCTGGGGCAGGGGAAGCCAGGTGGGGCAAGGTGGGTGGTGGGGAGATGATGGAGGGGCCTGCAGTTCACCCTAAGGACTTCGGACTTTACTCTCTATGAAATGGAAGCCCTTGGAGGGCTTTGAGCAAGGCAGTGACAAGAAAGGGCTTATGTTTCAAAGGGGCACTCTGGTTGCAGTGACTAGATCAGTCACTGGAGAATCGAGAATAGACTGCAGGGGACAGGGAGACACAGGTAGGCAGGAAGTAGGCCAGGGCAGTCATGCAGGGGTGAGGTGATGGTGCCCTGGACCAGGTGGGAGGGCAGGGTCCATGCAAACCCTCCAACAGAGACACCCAAACAGGATAGGACTGAGACCTCTGATCTACCCCAACTCCTGCCTTCTAAGCCAGGGGCTGGTGAAAGGGCAGAGGGTATTTTAGGTTTTACAGGTGGAGTCCATGGCAACTACTCAGCTCTGCTGTTGTAGCGTGGATGCCACCGTAAACAATGGGTAAACCAATGAGCATGACTATGTCCCAATAATGCTTTATTTGCAAAAACAGGCAGTCAGCTCACAAAGCTTCCTGACCCTGATAAACCAGTCACAAACGACGCCGGTCTTCTCTTATCACACTTTTCCAGTCCAGGCACAGGTGTTGGTTGCAGAACACGGCTGAGAACTCTGTCACTGCTTAAAGTTTGTGCGGCAGTGAACCGAATCTTTTAGAGTAACACTGCGGCATAAGAATGAATCATGGCTTCTCACTGTCTTTGAGCAAGTTCTCTCCTGACAAAGGAAACGGCTTTTGGCAAAAGACCTTTTTATGATAGTGCAGACTCATCAGCTATTCTTCTATAACTAAGTACCTTTATTATATGTAATTAAGGCAGCAACTGAGAAAAGATGCAAATGTGTTCTTAAAAATCTGACTTCGCAACAGCTGGGAGCTTTGCAAATTTTTAACAGAGCAGGTTTAAATGAAAGCACATTTGGCATGTGCCAAAATGGGAAAAGGAGGGAGGAAGAGCTAAAGAAAGGAGGGGAGAGATAAGGGGGCTGCAACTTAGTGTTCAGGAATTCAGGCCAGTCTTGTGGCCACCCTGTGAGCTGAGCTGACTGTGAACTGCAGGGGGCACCCTCCACCCCAGGCCGGCTCTGCCCTCCACAGTGGCTCCCCTGCCCCAAAGTTAAGTACGGTAGCAGCACAAATAACACACGCCACCGCTTTTCCAACTTTCATGGGTATTTTCTTTTTCAGAATTTCTTTCATCTCTTTGCATGGCTGGGCTGTATGTGTAACAAGATGGGGCTACAGAAACAGGAAAGGGGGCCAGAGAAAAGAAGAGACTATCTCATCACCTCATTTATGATGAGAGCTGGAATCCAGGAATGATCCATCCGTGTAGCACAAGGTGGTCCAATAGAACTGTCTGTGTTGTTGAAAATGCTCTATATATTCGCTATCCAATATGGTAGCTACTAGCCACATGTGGCTACTGAGCCCTTGAAATGTGGCTAGTGGGACTGAGGAACTTCATTTTTAATTTAATTCCATTTAATTAATTTTAATCTAAATGTACTTGTGGCCGGCGACCACCGTATGGGACAGCGCAGCTGCTGTGTGTGTATGTGTATTAGGCTCAGAGTCAGACAGACCCTTTAGGTTTTGACCCTGCTTTCCCACTTACTAACTCTGATCAGACAAAATGCTTATCGCCACTAATCCTTGGTTTCCTCAAGTGTAGTCTGGGCACATATTTGCCTACCTCATGGAGTAGCTGTAAGAATGAGGTGAGAGAGTGGAGATAAAACACTTTGCACAGCACCTGCAGAAGGTAAACACTCAACAAATGTTCACTATTTTTGTTATTCTCTAGGAAGTTTCTCAAAGGACCCATAACCACCTTCCAAGCATTTCAGAAAGGTAGCTCCTAAGGCATCTGTGCTGGTCTTCCCCACTGAGGCTTCCTTGATCTTAAGTGATACCCACAAACCTAACTGCAGAGAGCTGATGGGCACCAAATGAGACCTCTGCCTACCTCTGATCACCTTGAGAGTTCACTGGGGAGGAAAAGACTGCTAGCTTCCCATTCAATATTTGGGTGGCAAAGTGCCCAGCTAAAAGATCATATACTTCCCAGGCTGTCCTGAAATTAGAGGTGGTCAATAAGATGTAAGCAGACATTGTTAAGTACAACTTTCAGGAAGTCTTAAGAGGGCAGTTTGTATGTGCCCTTTTGCCATTTGTCCCTTCACTATTCCTCCTACTTCCTGTCTGGAATGCAGACATGATGGCTGGAGCTCCAGCAGCCTTAAGGAAGTGTCCCTGTGGATAAGAGCCTGAACTACTAAGGATGGAAGAGCAAAAATAAAAGAGGCCTGCATTCATGAACACTATGAAACTACCATACCAGCCTGGGACTGCCCACCTCCAGATTTCTTTTATGTAAAAGAAAACTCCATATCATGTTTATGCTATTATTCCTTTTGTTTTCTCTTATATGCAGCAGAACCTAAAATTAGCTATGGCTAATTACTCCTGAGCAGTGATTAATTCTATAAGTCCAGGGTTTTATGGCATATACAGTCAGTGCAAGGCAAATTCCACAGCCACAGGTTCTGCATCTGTGTGTTCAACCAACCACGGATCAAAAATATACATAGTTTTAAATTCCAGAAAGTTCCAAAAAGCAAAATTTGTATTTGCCTTGTACTGGTAACTACTTACATAATATCTGTACTGTATTTACAGCTATTTACATAGCATTTACATTGTGTTAGCTATTATAAGTAATCTAGAGGTGATTTAAAGTATATGGAAGGGAAGATGTGCGTAGGTTATATGCAAATACACCATTTTATATAAGGGACAAGAGCCTCTGCAGATTTTGGTATCCACAGAGGGTCCTGGAACCAATCTCCCTTGGATACTGAGGGACAACTGTATTTGATGAAACAAAGAGCTTGAGAAAAATCAGTTCAGTTCTTATTCCTCTATCTTGCCTGCAGGGGGCACCGAAGCCTGGGAGTGACATTAGAAATCATCCTTTCTGATCAATTTTTTTTTTTTTAATCATCAAGCATGTTCATTACTTTTTTCTTCTATGGATCCTATGTTTCAAAATAAATTTTCCCCCCGTCAATTAAGTTCTAATTGGTTTACTCATCATGGCAAACATTTAACAACCATAGTGGACATTTGCCATTTTGGGGGCTGTCCAACAGCTGGTTCTCTTTCTATATTTGGGGAATTTTCCTAATACAGTAGAGATTCTGAAGAACTGATACTAGAAAGTATCCAGCAAGTATCCTTGTTCTCCAGAAGCTGGACACGAGCACAAAAAGTTTAAGATTAGCCCACTGGATGATCACCTGAGACTTTGCATCTGGAGTGAGGGACACAAAGAAGCCACCATGGTTTGGAATTCATCTCATTGGGCAACAGCGTCCTATGCCCTAGAGTGGTGGTTCCAGTGGGTCAGTGCCTGGTGTCCAGTGGCATCCCCCACTGGGCTGCTCCTTTCATGGGACCTTATCTGAGTACCTCATTGCTCAGCTGTCTCTGCTTACTGCCCATTTCCAGAGCCTGTTCCTCCTGCTTTTCCATTTCTTCTGGAGCTAGCTGACATCTTTCCAACGCACTTATTTTTTGCTTTAGTCAATCAGACTTGGTTTCTGTTCTTCACAACCAAGAATCCTGACTGGTGCACATGCTGAGCGACATGACTGTACCTGTGATACTGCACAGAACTGACATCATTCCAACTAGATCAAGAGACAAGGTTTACATGAACCAGTGTAGCCATAATTGGGTAGATGCACACTTTCTTTTGAACTCTTAAAAACATTCAGAGTAGTTTTCTCCTTTTCTCCATTTCTCCCACTGTGGATCCCTAAAGACTATGAACTCCAGCCTGGAAACCACTAATATCATTGTATTTCCTCATTTTACAGATAAATTGAGAACTGAAGTGACTTTCTCCATATGTCAGGCTGTAGAAGAGCTTCCCAGGGACGGTCACTAGCCCTTCATTCATGCACCGTGCTTGGCCTGGGGGCGAGCGTGGCCTCTCAAGGAACTCAGAGTCAGAGAGGAGAGATGGGTGATTCGAGCGAATGCAAAATCCCACCCTTCTGGGGAAGAACTTTGGGGAAACCAAAAAGATTCAAATAACAAGAAAAAGAGCAGGTAAAGATGTTCAGAAGGAGACGTAGATGCTAGTGAGAACAGAGGAATGTGACTTAAGCGTCAAGAACTCAGGCTTGCTGAGTAGAAGCAGACTTGGCAAAGCCGCGGCTAGCACTGCAGATGTTAACCTCTGTTATGGACCAGGTGAGAAGGTCTGTCAGAACAGGGTGGGGTCCAGAGGGGAGAACTCAAGACAAGGTTTGGTAGAAGCTTCCTAAGTCAGTGAAGGAAATCAATGTTTGCTGCATCCTGCTTTCAGGACGTGTGATCAGAAACGTCTGAACTTGCAAAACAGATTTTTGAGAAGATTATTTACTTAAAAAAATGATTCTCCACTTTAAAGAGAGGAAGATGTATCTATTTCTGGAGTTGCAGGGATTTTGCTTTGCATAGTTATTTTATTTATTTATTTATTTTTGGCTGCGTTGGGTCTTCGTTGCTGCGCGCGGGCTTTCTCTAGTTGTGGCGAGCAGGGGCTACTCTTCGTTGCGGTGCGTGGGCTTCTCATTGCGGTGGCTTCCCTTGGTGTGGAGCATGGGCTCTAGGCGTGTGGGCTTCAGTAGTTGTGGTGCGAGGGCTCAGTAGTTGTGGCTCACAGACTCTAGAGTGCAGGCTCAGTAGTTGTGGCGCACTGGCTGAGTTGCTCCGCAGCATGTGGGATCTTCCCGGGCCAGGGATCGAACCCATGTCCCCTGCACTGGCAGGCAGATTCTTAACCACTGCACCACCAGGGAAATCCTTGCTTAGTTATTTTTTCCAACAACATTTGGAGGCAGCCGTTATTATCTCCATTTCGTGGATTAGAAACAAAGACCCACATAGATTATGTAACCAGTCAAGGTTACACAGCTTGTAAGACGCAGACCCCGATCTGGGTGGTTTCGTTTTCTCGCTCCAAAGGCCCAGTGTTTCCCATTCTACCAGACCACCTCCCACAGAACGCCTCAAAATGACACTCAAAATGCATTTGGAAGGCACTTCTAATTGAAGAGACTCAATTTACAAAGATTAGATTTGCACACAATTTTGAGAACACATCCATCACAAAAAGCATTATGCAACAATATAAGGATAAATAGCATGGATCCCATACAAAAAAGAAGAAAATAATAGAGGAAGTGTGGTTAATTAATGCAGTAGGAACTGAAACAGAAGCAGAAAGAGCAGAAGAACATGCACTCCCAGAAAATGATACAATAAGCGGCTTCATTAGGAAGACGAGTTATGCAGTAGGCGAGATAATAGCAAGAAAGGAAAATGTGAAAACAAATTAGTCTACTAGAAAACACTGATTTGAAAATATTTTACAATGATTGATTTGTAAGAAGCCTCTTGGCAATAAACATCCATGGAATCCTTGCTTTTAGAGATGTTAAAAAATAGGTCAGCTTCTCTGGGTTGCACAGGTTTAGGTGTGATCTCTTCAGGGAAAGGGACCAGCTGGGTATTTTCAAAGGCTCCCCTTTAGTTTATGATTCTAAGGTTCTGCTTATGGGCGCTTTCTATGACTGCCATTTTTTAAAGCTGGTTAACTCAGTGGCTTTATTTTTTTCCCCTCTAAATTCCCCACAGGGCTTTAATTAAATCAGGCCACATTTGGAGTCTTGTGTCGCCTTCTGGGCACCACATTTTAAAAGGGACATTGACCTGCTCTGCCTCCAGAGAATGGAACGAAGACAAATGGGTGGAAGTTGCTCAGAGAGAAATTCCGACTGAATGCAAGAAAACCCTATCTCCTGCTATCAGAGCCCTCTGACAATGGAGCCGGCTGATTGTTCAGACAGTTTGCCCCCAGCAATTGGAAATGCTGAAGCAGGGGGTGTTTTAACAGCTGTCAAAGTTGCTCTGGAAGAGATTGGTTTTTTCTTTCACTAAGTTTTTTTTCAATTCCAACACTGTATGGTTGATTGATCATGTAACTCTTCCGTATGTTTTCCCAAGTCGATAGCTCCTTTTAAAGTTCTTGTCTTCATCATTAGACTCTTGTCTTCCCTCTAGAGGGGGGGAGCAAAAAAGTTGGCAAAAACAATATAGCCACAACTTCAAGGTCTTATTGTTGTCCGGCTGTGCCTCTCTCCCTCCACTGGGAAAGAAGGACACCTTGTGGCCTATTGATGATCAAAGGAGAGGTCTGGAGGCCAATTAGGGCGACGGTGACAGTGCTGGCACCTCCAAACAGTCCTTGGCAAGGTCCACGCACAAGAACAAAGGGAGCTGAGGCTTAGTAAGGCCACAGTCCTCTTCTAGGGTCCCCATCTTTGTTGATGGCACCTCTGACCATCAGATATGCTATGCCTTCCTCTCCCTACCCGCCCCCCACCCCGCCATATTCAGTCCATCACCACATCCTGCCCACTTTCCATCTATCTTCTGTCATCTGAACCTGAACCCACACCATGCGGCTCCCTCCAGTTTATTTTACACAAATCAGAACCAGTCCAGTCACCCACTGCTTACACTCTTCAGTGACTTCCCATTGCTGTTGGGATAAAGAATCTCAGCCTCATCCCTGCCTGTTCTGGCACCTGTGTACTTCTCCAGCTCAGTCTTACTTCAAGCTCCTCCCCCAGCCCCTGCTCTCTCAGTCCTAGGCACACGACTTTCCTTCCACCCACGAACCCTCCCACCATGGGCCTCTGCTCTGCTCTCCTCTCTGCCTTGGGGACTGTTCTTCCCACCCGTCTTGGCCTAGGCAAGGTACCTGTCCTACCCATCCCGGGTTAGTGGAGCTTTCTCAGGGAGGCCTCCCCTGGTCTTCCTGGCCAGATCACACCGCCTGCACCCCACCCTGTCCCCCGACTCAGTCCAGTCCACGGTCACAACACCCATGCCTCTCCTTCCCAGCACTTCTCCCATTGGCAGCTGTCCATTCATTTCTGTGGTGACCTGAGCCTCCTGCTAGCCTCTAGTCTTTGGGAGGGCAGGAGTCGTCTGCGCTCAGCACAGCACCCCTTGAACAAAAGAATGAAGAGAAGAAGGTGTGTGAGGTGCTGTGTGCTTCCAGTGTCTTCCAGTGGCCTAGGAGCCATCTAGACAGAGGAGGTGGTCATCAATATGGTGCTCTCCAGCCCTTGAGTCCCCTCCCCGACTCCCTCCAAACCTCTGTAACCACCAAGTCAGGAGGTCTATTACTTGGTTAAGCACTGTCCTTAACCAAGTCTTTGAGTTAGAACAGCTGCTGTTCTAAGAATTGCACATACAGCAGCAAACGAAAGAGTCCAAGTTTCTCATAGGAAGTACATGCTAATGAAGAGATACAGATAATAATAGCCACATATATATGCAATTTTTCAGTCTTTTCTGTAATGCAGTTAAGGGAGGTGAGAGTGTTCTAACGCTTGAGTTTAGCCAAAAGTTTAATCTATTCCTAAAACACTCTCTCTAGCAAGAAATATTTGTTACAAGAGAATGTTAGGCACCTGGAGGATGGAGACATTGGAAAGATTTAGAAACGAAAGGGAATGACTTACATCCTGTAGGCCACACGCTGTGGGTGCCTCTTGGCCTTGGCACTCGGGGTTCCCGCTGTCCGAAAAGCGCTCCTATGCCACATGTCAAAAATCCCAGGCATCTGTCAGGAGCAAGCTCAAGAGACCTTTAGAAGCCTTCACTGGTCCACCTGAGCAGAGTCGCTTCTTCCTCTGAGCTGTTGGGGCACCTCCTCCAGACGTTCACCACGATTGCCTCCATCGCACTGTATTGCAAAAAGTTGTGTATATGTGAGGTCTCTCCTAGGGGTCTGTGAGCTCTTTGAGAGCAGTGCCCTTATCTTCATACCCGTGTATCTCCAGTGCCTGTCACAGAACCTGGCTGGGTAAGTCAGGACTTTTGGTTACAAGTTGTAGAAATCAACTCGATCTCCTCACTTAAGCAGAAAAGGACAAGCCACTCTTGCTTGGTCAGCACGCCCTAGTCTCTCCGTTTCTCAGAAACAGGACAGTCTTGTGGGTGGGCTCTTCACAGGAAAAACGTTAAGAAATGTGCACTAAACATTGGATAGTAAGCCCTGAGGACGGAGGTCCCGAGGCAGGGCGGGAAGAAGGGGAGGGCAGGGGCCACGCCGAAGCCCAGCTGAACTTAGTTCGGGGTCATTATGATGGTTCCAAACTCACCGTAGCATAGGAGTCTCTCCTTCCCCTTCTCACTCTGTTCTCTTTCCTCAGCTCCATCAGTTCATTAGACTCAGGAAAATGAGGGTACCACACCCACCAGCCCAGTGCACGTGCAGGGCTGCGGCTGATACGCGAGCCCCGTGTGTCAGGTCCCAAAAAAGTGCCTGAGGACCACGGAGGTAGACACCTCCTCCCTGCCGGCAGCTATGTCACTCTCTTCTCAAGTCGTCCTTGCTTTTTTCTTTTTTTAAAATAAATTTATTTATTTTTGGCTGCGTTGGGTGTTTGCTGCTGCGCACGGGCTTTCTCTAGTTGCGGCGAGCGGGGGCTACTCTTCCTTGTGGTGAGCGGGCTTCTCACTGCAGTGGCTTCTCTTGCTGCGGAGCATGGGCTCTAGGCTCACGGGCTCAGTAGTTGTGGCTCGCAGGCTGTAGAGCGCAGGCTCGGTAGTTGTGGCACACGGGCTTAGTTGCTCCGCGGCATGTGGGATCTTCCTGGACCAGGGCTCGAACCTGTGTCCTGCATCGGCAGGCAGATTCTTAACCACTGCACCACCGGGGAAGCCCCTGTCCTTGCTTTTTAATTGCTCAATTTCTTTCCTTTGTTTTCCTACTTAAAGGCTAACAAAGAATGAATCAGGTCTTTCAGCCATTTGTGGTCATCGTTAATTTCATGGTCCTCTGCATTTATTAAGTCTTATTTCCTCTTCATAATCTCCTTTCCCCTGATATTTGTGAAAGCACATCTTATTCTCCTTAATTGCTTTGGCTGGTGTGATCTAATTCTGATTTTTCACCACTCTTATCTTTTCCCAGGAAGCTTTAACTGATGCAGCATATTCTCATTTAATTCTCTCCCTTTTTCTCCACAGACAGGAGTGGATTTCTTTCTCTGCAGCTCTCTCATCAGTCTTTGGAGGAAGTTGCACTGATTGTATTTCGCTTCCCCTTTAGAAGTGCTGGGCTGGGCTGGGCTTTAATTATGGGTGGGCCCCCTCCTTTGCCACCTGTTTCTCCCCTGAAAACCACCCAGGTTTCTCCAGTTTTCCATCTGCAGCCAAAGTGCTCTTTGCCCCTCGACTGCAGGTGATTCTTCCCCTGGCTGTTTCGCTGCTGGTACAGAAGGCTGTGCCTGAGGGAGAGGGAAGCTGGGCAGTCAGATGGGTACCTATTAGCAGCTTGGGGCACAGACTGCTGGAGAAACTAACAACTGAAAATATGCTGCACACTTAGCGGGGCCAGCGGCCCTGGATAATTAAGTGCTCGTTATCAGTGACAGTGAAACACCACTCCTGGTCTGTTGAGAGCCAGAGCTAAATGTCTACCTGATTGTTGTCTGTCTCTCCATTTCTGACCTGTGGGCACCACAGTTAAAGCTTCCCAGGTGTATTTTGCTTATGCCTCTCATTTAACGTCTATTTTGTTCTGCCTTGACTCGTGGTTAGTCATTTATGTGTCTCTCACATGGCAAAACCTAGCTCATCATCTCACCCCTTTGCAATATAAACATACTTTGGATCCCACGGTCCTCATTTCTGTTAACATATTGCCTAAATTATTCTAGAATTATCTCTGACCTCCCTTCTCCCTCAACCTCCACACACGATATTTCGCCAATTTGCATCTTTGGTGTATACCCCTTTCCATGTGCCCTGGCTGCCCTTGCTAAAGTTCCCCTGGTTGCCATGCACATGGCGGCGGCCGCGCCCCAGCCAGCCCCCTTCTCTAGTAGCCACTCTTGGTTTTCTTCCCTTTACCTGCATCTCCTCCTGTGCCAAGGAGAAGCTAACTCTCCCCGCTGCTCTAGAAAGGGAGGGTGTGGCTTAGCCTAACCCAGTCAATGTGACTCCATCCCCTGGCCATTCTCATTGGTTCACTGTGGGCACAGGACCCTGTTCAAACCGAGGAGACTAGAGGGGCCATCTATTGAAGACTTTGGGACAAATGCTTCCTTGCCCTTCTGAGAGGGCTTCCCGAAGTAAGACATAGGGGCAGGTGGCCATCTTTACCACCATGTGGAAGAGCCCACCCGAAAATGAAGCCAACACAGAAGAAAGCAAAGCCAAGAGATACAGAAAGGCTAAGAGTCTTGATTTTAATATTTGCACTCATGGATCCAGCTGTGCTGGAACCACCCTAGACCTTTGTGGTAACCTACACCCTACATCCAAGCCGTAAACACATCCCACTAGCACTGCCTGAAAGATACATCCATAATCCAGCCCCTCCTTGTATGTCTGCAGCCACCTTCCTAATCCTCAGGCTCAGGCCACTGCAACACCTGCACACTGGTCTCCCTGGCTCCACCCTCTTCCCTTATGCACTATTCTCCACAGGGTAGCCCAAGAGATCCTGTTAAACCCATAAGTCAGGTAATACCACTGCTCTGCTTAGAACCCTCTGAAAGCTCTGTGTTCAATTCCAAGATCCTTCCCTTGACTCAGAGGCCCTGCGTGACCTGCCTGCTCCCCTCTGACCTCATCTCTCACCACTCTCGCCCTAGCTCAGCTCACTCCATCCTCACTGGCCTTTGACTCCCACCTCAGGGCCTTTGCACTTGCTGTTCCCACTCTCTGGAATGCTCTTGCATCAGACTGCTGCATGGTTTGCTCCCTCTTCCTTTCAGGGCTCTGCTCAGCTGCTGCCTTTTCAGTTAGGCCATTCCTGGACAGTCCTCCTTAAAACAGCACTTCCTTGTCACTCTGTGTCCCCTTGCCTTGCTTAATTTTTCTTTATATCACTCATCACTACCTGAAAAATTATATATATATGTGGTTATTACTATCTGTATCTTTTCATTAGCATGTACATCCTATGAGAAACTTGGACTGTTTAGTTTGTTGCTGTATATCCAATTCTTAGAACAGCAACTGACACATAGCAGGGACTCAGAGTATTGTCAATTTACTGTTGAATGAATGAATAAGTGAATGAACTAATGACTTCCCTATTTTGAGTAAGGTATTTTCATTTGGCTTTATGCCACCTGTAGACAGAGTGCCCTAATACAGCATTCAAGTAATAGTTGCTTACAAAGTGGACAAATGAATAACTTAGCTTTGGTCAGATTGTAAGTTACATCTTCATATAATAACAATACCTGGCCTGTGACCACCACTTTTGTGTCCCAAGTCAGTGTTATATATGGTGCCCCTTTTACTCACGTTGGTTTTCCAAAATAAACAGGGCAAATCTTGCCCTCCCCTCACATCACAGGCAAAGCGTGGTTCGGAAGAGGTAAGCAACGGAGCAGGGACCAAAGCCCACATTTCCTTGCTCCCAGCCACAGCTCTTCTTAGTTTTGCATTTCTGTCTGCAGATCTGCAGCTTCATATCACGACGCTCATCCACAGCCCTGGGGGAGTGCTACGAGATTCTGGTCCACATGGTCTCTATTTAGCTAACATTTCCAATTCCCTCTTCTCCGAAAGCCAATAAAACTCTGAATTTTTCCCACATGAGATCGTGGGCTCTTTGGGGAAAAGACAAGCGAGCATATGGTCTCAGGAAATCAAATCTGCCTTGTGAGATAAAAATTTTTCTCCCTGTAAGTCAGCCCGTGTGTAACATTCTGTGCAGCTGCCTTTTACACGTTGGGGGTGCGGACAGCAGACGTGTGCTCCTGCCTGAGTGGCCGTAACACATGGCAAAAAAATCCTTCGGCAGCCCTTCTCCTCCAGAGCGGGTTTTTCCCTCCCCCAGCTATTCCCCACGGATGACATTAGCTCCCTTTTTAATTCCTTTCCCCTCGCTGCACACTCTGATGTTACTCACCAACTCCCAGCGGACACGTGTAGACTTATTCGGTTTCACGTGTAATAGATAAAACAGCAGGGGCTTCTAATCGGAAAACCTTTTCCAGGTTGCAAAAGGCTGCAGAAAACCACAAAGCTGCCAATATGGTTCAGGGTTTATTAATACATACTTGGCACAAATTTGGTACCCGACACTGCCCCGTCCCCCGTGGGGAGGGAGGAGGGATTAGTTGTATGTTTACAGACACAGCCCACAGGGGGAAAAGGCCTAGGATGCAGCCGCCTTTCCAGGGCCCTTCTGGAGAACTACTGTTCTTTTTCTTCTTCTTCTTTTTTTTTAAACAGTTTTATTGATGTATAATTGATATGCAAAGAACTGCACATATTTAATGTACACAATTTGATGGGTTTGGACATATGCCAAGATCCATGATACCACAATCCAGGTAACAGACATATCCAGCACCTTCCAAAGTCCCCTTGTGTCCCTTTGTTTTTTGGTCATAACAACACTTAACATGATGGTACAGCCATTGTGGAAAATAGTATGGAGTTTCCTCAAAAAATTAAAAATAGAACTATCATATGATCCAGCAATTCCACTTCTGGATTTATTTCCAAAGGAAATAAAAACACTAACTCAGAGATCTCTGCATGCTGTGTACATGGCAGCACTATTCACAATAGCCAAGACATGGAAACAACCTAAATGTCCCTCAACGGATGAACGTTAAAGAAAATACATAATTCAGCCATAAAAAAGGAGGAAATCCTGCCATTTGTGGCAACATGGATGGACCTTGAGGGTATTATGCTAAGCAAAATAATTCAGAGAAAGACAAATACTGTATGATCTCACTTATATGTGGAATCTAAAAAAGCTGAACTCATAGAAACAGAGAGTTAGAATGGTGGTTGCCAGGGGCTGGGAGTGGGGGAAATGGGAAGATTTTCATCTACAAACTTTACTCATCAAAGGAATACGTTCTGGGGATCTAATGTACAGCTTGGTGACTATAGTTAACAATGCTGAATTATGTGCTTGAAAGTTGCTAAGAGTAGGTCTTAAATGTTCTTAACACACACACACACACACACACACACACACACACAAAGATAATTATGTGAGGTGATGGAGCTCTTAACTAACTTTATTATGGTAGTCATTTTGCAAAATACACTCCTATCGAATCATTGGGTTGTAAGCCTTAAACATATACAGTGTTATGTGTCAAGTATATCTCAGTAAAGCTGGGGGGAAAGAACACAACGTGAGATCTACCCTCTTAACAAATTTTGAGGTGCACAATACCGTATTGCGAACTACAGGCCCTGTGTTGTAGAGCAGATCTCTAGAACGTATTTGCCTGGCATAACTGAAACTTTACATCCACTGAGCAACAACTCCCCATCTCCCCTTCCCTCAGCCCCTGGCAACCACACTGTATTCTCTGCTTCCATGAGTTTGACTATTTTAGGTACCTCATATAAGTGGAATTATGCAGTCTTTGTCCTTCTGTGACATAGCATAATGTCCACCATTATCTATGTTGTCAAAATGGCAGGGTCTCTTTCTTTTTAAAGGATGAAAAATATTCCATTGTATGCATATACCACGTTTTCTTTATCCATTCATCTGTCGATGGACACTTGGCTTGTTTCCATCTATTGGCTATTGTGAATCATGTATTCCCATGTTCATCAGAGCTCGTTCTTTTAAAGGCCCAGAGACACACAGGCAGTAGACCTCTTCACGTGAGCACGGTGTTAAAGGTAACTTGGGTCTTTCTGATTTTTTTAAAAAATATACATTTATTTATTTATTTATTTTTGGCTGCGTTGGGTCTTCGTTGCTGTGCATGGGCTTTCTCTAGTTGCGGCGAGCGGGGGTTACTCTTCATTGCAGTGCGCGGGCTTCTCATTGTGGTGGCTTCTCTTGTTGCAGAGCACGGGCTCTAGGTGCACGTGGGCTTCAGTAGTTGTGGTGCGTGGGCTCAGTAGTTGCGGCTCGCAGGCTCTAGAGCGTAGCCTCTGTAGTTGTGGTGCACGGGCTTAGTTGCTCCGCGGCATGTGGGATCTTCCTGGACCAGGGCTCGAACCCCTGTCCTCTGCATTGACAGGCGGATTCTTAACCACTGCACCACCAGGGAAGTCTGGTGCTCTGCTCTGACCGGCCTGTAGACTGGCCTCAGGCCTCAAGGTTCATTGAGGTGGTGTTTTAAAGAGGCTGCTATTATTTTGAGATGCTCCCCATCAAGACATGGGGCCTAGTTGCCCCTGAAATCTGAGCTCTGTGACTCCTTCAGCCAGCTGAGTGCATGGGAAGGATGTCTGGGACTCCTGAGGCTAGGTCATAAAAGGCCAGGCCCTTGTGCCTGCTCCTCTTGGAATCCTGGCTCTCTGGGGGCCCCTCCCTCTCGGAAGGAAGCCACCACACTGCCGCATAAAGGGCCACGTGGGGTCCTCCGGCCCACAGTGCTGCAGCCCCCCAGTGCAGGCATCAGGCCTACGAACAGAGTCAGTGTTGGACGTGCCTCCCCCAGGCCCAGCTCTCCCAGCTCTCCCAGCATCCCTCCAGCCACCTGAGCCTTCCCAGTGGAGGCTACAGACGTGGCAGGGCAGGGAAGAGCCGTGCCCACGGGTTCTGTGAGCATAATGGCATGGTGGTGTTTTATGCCACTACGTTTGTGGCGGTTTGCTGTGCATCCCAGGCCCCCCGGCCTCACTTCCCCACACCCCAATCAAATCTACAGAACCAGGCTGCAGAAAAGGCTCCTTTCACATTGCTTTAAACTCTGCAGAAAGAAGGAGACTTCAAGGCAGGCAGCACTGAGTTGCTCCTACTCGGAACAAAGCCTCCTATGACTTCCTACCGCCTGTCCCTCCTCTGCCTCCCTGACCTCTTCCCCTCCCAACACCTGCCCGGCCCCACACATCCCCATTGGAGCCCCCCTCCCCAAACGCAATGCGCTGCGGTCCCACCTCAGGGCCTTCGTGTGCTCTGTTCCCCCGCCTGGAGAGCTCCTCCCACACATGCTACCCCCCTCCCCCTCCCTCACTCCCTTAGACCTTTACCCTGAGCCACTTCCTCAGTAAGACCTTCGTGGTCACACTCTCTAAAAGTGCAAACCCTCCACCCCGGCTTGCACCCCTGCTTTATTCCTAATTTTTCTCCCTCATTTTCACCATCTAAATGCTTATATGTTACTTATTTATGCTGTAGATTGTGTCTCCACTAGAATGTAAGTTCACTGGGGGAGGGGAGGGGGTAGAATACATCCCAGGGCCCCGGAGAGCGCCTGGCACAGGGAAATAGGCAGTCGATAAATATTCATTGAATAAATAAATGAATACTATGTGACAAAGTGTTGGTTTTGCTATTATCCTCAGAAACAAACTGAATATGTGCCTGTCACAATAAATATTTGTTGAGAAAGTGGAAAGCATGAAGAATGGAGGGCCCTTAGAAAGTAGTGTGAATGTCATCCTGTCGCCAACCTCCATGTCCAGCGTCACTGCCCACTTCTCTCTTCTGCCAAACAGGAGCTCCTCTTCCCCTCGCACTGAAGCTTTTCTGCATCTGTGCTTCCCTCCTGCCGGGCCCTCAGCCTGGGATGTCCTTCACTGACCACTTTATGAACTTGTATCCTGTTAGTCTTTTAAGGGTCAGCTCAGGCACAACCTCTCCCAGCTGGAGCCTCTGAGCTCCCATGAATTCCACCTGAGCGTGTCTGTGGCACTTCTCATGGGTACCGGGGTCCCTGGATGCCCGTCTCACCTCCCTCATGAGTCTGAGATCCCTGGGAGGACAGGGGCTGCATGTGCCTTGCTCATCTTTGTAGCCGCACCAACCCTGCTCACGGGTGGTCTCGGATACAGATGGGGTATCAGGAGTTTGGGACCGTGGAGGAAGGATGGGGTAGGAGAAGAGGTAGGGAGAAGCCCATGCTCAGATTCTGAGACCTACTATAGTAGTGGCAGAGCTAACGGACACACCCCTACTACAGCAGTGGCAGAATGAACACAGTTCTTGGATAAAAGAATCTGGGTCATCTCCTGGCTAAGTCTCCACAGAAATTCATTTAACTTCCTCGAGCTTTGGTTTCTTCACCTACAAAAAATGTTTATACTGCAAGGATATTGTGTGGGTGAAAGAACGTGGTTTTTCTTGGGGGGGGAATGTAAACAAAAACACTACACAAATAGTTTGTATGCAAAGGTTAAGCATTCTAACCACCTCCAGTGCAATTAGCAAGGGTGCGGTTCAGGTTGTGACCAGAGGGTGGCAGCAGCAGCAGGCGGAAGCTTTGCCCCATGGTCCTTTGAAATAAAGCAGTGCCGGGAGCTGCTGGATTGCCCTGCGGTGATCGGTGATCGGTGATCTTTTTCTTTTCTGCCCAGCTCACCTAACTCGGAAGAGGTTGCCCTCTCTCCTGCAGTGGGATCTGGCTGTGCCTGCACTAAGCCCAGAAACCTCCCTTTGATGATTTCTCCATAAGCTTTTGATGGCCACCCTCACCGTCACGTGTAAGTTTTTCATCGGTTACCTTATCTAGCCCTCACCACAACCTTCTGAGCTAAACTGAGCCAGCAGAATTGCTGCCCCTCTTCCACCTCGCCATCCCAGACTCGAAGAAACTGAGGCTCACAGAAGGACTTTGAGGAGCACACAGCTAGCAAGCGGGAAAAGTTAGAACTCACTTTAAACCTGGGTCTTCCAGCTCGACTTCCAGCATACCACCACTTCTTTCACCTTCTCTATTCAGTTGTTCACGCAACCAGCATTTATTGCATTCTTGCTGTTTGTGGGAGAGTTACATGGACTTCCAGCCACCGTGGACCCTTCTCAGGGCCTAGGCCAGCTGGTGTCTCCATCCTGTTCTTCTCAGGTGCTGGCCCTCAGTCTCTTTTTCCCCTACTCTGCGGCCAGCACTGTCTTCTTGTGCCCTGGGCTCGTGTCCCCAAGCCTAGCAGCTGAGAAGCGCTCTGTTTCACTGCTTCTTCTATCACAAACTCACAGGTCCTGCTGGTGTTCTAGCTCAGCAACCCTGAGAAATAAATACGGGGAAGAAGACTACAAAAATAAAAAGCAGAGAAAAGCAATATGTGTCCTAAGAAATCTTATAGTTTCCTAGCTCTTGTTGGTCTTAATCCCTAACTTTCTTGCTGGAAAGTATTCCGAAACCCTGAGAGCCTCCAGCTTTCCTGGCTTATTTCTGAAGGCAAAGCTTCTCAATTTTTGTCCCCTCCCCTTATTCTCTTAAGTAGACCCCTTTATCAGGAACATAGTGGCAAACAGGAAAGCTGATGTTTGTCGAGGATCTCCTCGGGGCCAGGCACTGCCCTAGACGCTGGACACACATCACTTCATCTGACTCACAATAAGCTTGAGAATGAAGTCTCTGTCCTCTTTCACAAACGTGGAAACGGAGTCTCACAGGCAGGAACTGCATGCCTAGATCTGTATAACTAGTATGCGTGGGCCGGCTCTGTTTGGCACAAATCTCTTTTCTCTGTAATCACGTGATTATACGACTAGTGACATACACAGACACAGTGTATCCCTTCTCTCAGAGGCATTTACGGGCCCCCCCCAGCCACCCACCCCCGGGGGGGACTTCCAGGCTGAACGACTCTCATTTCAGGTATCCAGACTTCACACAGGAACTGTCTCTGTGGGTTGATTCTGTCCTGCCTGCTGTGTGGGTGGGAAACACCAAAGGAAAAGAAAGCTCCGTTCTTGCCTCAGAGGAGATAACACCTGGCAGAGGACTTGGCGCTCAGAGATGGGGGTCTCCCTGCGTGGAATATGCGTCGGCGGCTGATTGCACGAGGCTGCCTTTGGGAGAAGGCCCACTCGCTGCCTGGCAGTGAAAATGGCTGTGGATTGATGCCGATTCTGATGTGACCACCCAGATACACAGCCAAGCTGAATATCAACAGGACCAGGCTGCAAACACACACACACACACACACACACACACACACGGTGTGGCCTTTCTGATCCTCACTGAAGCCACAGCATACTCAGTTTTTAGTATAAAATGCAACCTGCTTACCTCCTTTTTCGTGTTTCTCACCTGAGCTTGCGGGAAGGTATAACAAGGGCACAAGCAGAGGTACCAAAGAGAGGAGATGGATGTTAAGTAGGAAGGCGAGGCTGGACGTAGTGATTCCTAAGTTGAGGGAGCACACGAGGGCTGGGAGGCAAAGATGACCCTGAGGTCTCAGTAGGAAACAGACAGTGTCCCAGAAGCTGGGCATTAGGCTGCTGACTTGGACAAGGGGGACAGACACACCCCAGAACCTCCCTGAGCTCAAGACCCTCAGCTGAAATGCAGAGAGGAGACTAGATCGCTTCCTGAATTTCCTGCTGCTCTAAAATCTGACAATTCAGGACATTTGGTTGGGCGTGAACTGCTGCAGCGTGAACACAACCTGATTCTCTCTCAAGCGCGTTACCTTGACACGACTTGAGGGAGGCAGGAGTGAGGACCAAAGGTATTTCAGTAGTCAGGGATAGGAACTAGTCCTAGAGCGAGATCTCTGGAAACGTCTTCTTCCGCCCCCTCCTCCTCTGCTTCTTACTCCCTTCCCTCTTAGACTATTTCCCCAGGAGTATTAGTTTGGGTAGGAAGAGTCAATGAAGACAGAACAAGAGACAGTCCCTAGAGGGCAGTGAGGATGGAGAGGGAAAATTTGGAATGAGTCATCAGTGGATTTTCCCCGGAAGCTCACATACAGACGGGCAGGAACTGCACCCACCCTCAGTACTGGGAGCTTTTACCTAAGTGGGAGGCCCACTTAGAATTAAAAAGAAATCAGTTGAAAAGCAATATATATTCAATTCGGAAATGTTAGAATAGCAGCAACAACCAAGGACAACAGAACAATAGCCATTATCCCACACGCAGAGACCAACACCCTGGTGGACATCCTTCCAAAAGACACACACCCAGCACACACTTTTTGAGAAACAAAAATGGGATTACATTGTTTATCGTGACCTTTTTTTTTTCCATATTCAGTTTTTGCCCATATCATGATTTGTTTAACAGATTTCCTCCTTTCAAATGTTTAAATCATCTGCAATTTTGACTTATAAAAAATGCTACAAGATATAAACTTTTAGCCAAGTCTTGTAAGTCTTTCATTATTTTCTTAAGACAAAATCATTCTTGTGGACTTGCTTGGTCAAAATATGAATATTTTTGATGCTTCTGATTCACACTGACAAACTGTCCACCAGAAACTCTACACCTGTTTGCATTTCTACTGTCCATATTCAAGAATGTCTGTTTTTACCATCATTAACACTGTATAGTTTAATTTTTTAAAAAAAGAT
This sequence comes from Eschrichtius robustus, assembly GCF_028021215.1. Classification (NCBI taxonomy): domain Eukaryota; kingdom Metazoa; phylum Chordata; class Mammalia; order Artiodactyla; family Eschrichtiidae; genus Eschrichtius; species Eschrichtius robustus. The sequence goes on from NC_090826.1 coordinate 103,331,075, forward strand.
GAAAAATGCATCTATGTTAAAATTTACATTGCTTTATTAATAAATTGACTACATGTTCATAGGCTTATTCAGTTGTATTTCTTTTTTTGTGAATTGTCCCTTTGACAACCTTAACCAAATTTAATATCAAGGTGTTTTTTCTACATTTTCTTTCTACATTTACATAAAAAATTTAATTTTAAGGATATTAACCTTTGTTATATATCTTGCAAATAATTTGCCCCTTTTGGTACTTTGTCTTTTAATGTTTTTTAGGGCTTTTTATGTACAAAATTTTTAAATTTTACATAGATTTATCGATCCCTTTCTTTTTCAGTTTCTGCCCTTGAAGTCCTGCCCATTCGTCATTCAGAATTAAGAAAGATGTGAGAGGAGCAGGAATAACGTTTTAAAAAGAACAGAGAGCTGCTCTCCACTTGCTCCATGAGAGCCTAGGAAAACTATCAGGAAAGCTGAAGCAGGTAACACCATGGCCGTCACCACACCGTCTGGACCAGACCTTGAGAGGCTGGAGTTGGCAGTTGGCCAGTGAGTTAGCCACTTACAAGTAAGGAAGCTAGATGATAATTGCTTCTCAGGATCTGCATATACTTTTGAGAAAACATGTGTCTTAAGCACCCTCTATCAAAAAAACTTTTTATTACAAAATTAATGTATTCATTATCAAAATTTCTAACTTCACAGAAGTTGATAAAGTAAAAAGTAAAAGTTTCCTTTCTTCCGCTTCCAAATTTTAGTCCTGAAAGGGGAAACACTGTTAAAAGTTTGGCATGAGTCCTTACAGACTTTTTCCTATGCATACACTATTACATGTGATATAATATAATATAATAATGATATAATATAATATATTCTTACTTTTAGGGCTACTTCATTCTATTTTAACTGTTATTAAATATTTCATAGTATGAATGTACCATAATTTTAGTTGTTTGAACATTTTTATTACAAAAAAACACTATAACAAACATCCTTGAACAGGATTTTTGCACATTCATGCAAGTATTTGTGAAGGATAGATTTCTCACATTAAAATTACTAGGTAAAAAATATATATATTTTAAAGTTCAGTGAAAATTTCCAAATTCCACCCCATGGGAGGTATGGCTTTATATACTCCCTCTAATATTATATGAAGGTGCCTGTTTCTCCCTACATTTGTGCCAATAATGTAAATCACTATCTTTTCTAACTTTGCCAGTCTGATTGTGAAAATGGTGTTTTATGGCTATAATATATATATATATATATATATATATATATATGTAACATTAGATGGCTTCTCATACATTTATTGACTTTTTTTCTATAAAGTATTTCCTCTATAAACTGCTCATTTATATCTTTTGCTCATTTTAAAAACTGAATTTCATTTGTCTTTTTGATTGATAGGAATAATTTATATACTTTGGATATTAATAGTTTTTCATATATATTGCAAATTTTTCTGTCATGTCTTTTCATTTTGTTCATCATCTCTTTGCCTATACTTCAGTGTTACATTTTTACATAGTTGTGTCCATCTTTTCTTTATTAATACTTTTGGAACCTATAGCATATGTAGGTAGGCCTTCCATACTCAAAGGCATGAAGATATCCTCTATACTGGTTTTTTGTAGCACTGTGTAATACTTTTAACATTTAAAAATGTAATCCAACTGCGTTCTATTTTTGTGGATGATGTGAATTAGGGATTTGCCACACAATCGTGAGGTAAATATTCTATTCAGGCTTCCTTTTGCCCAGTGGTTGAGATCCATTGTTTTGACTTGCTTTCATTTCCTGGGCAACTTTCTGAGACAGGACATCCATAGTTGCACCTAAAGTTGAAACAGAAAACAAGCACAATTTTTAAGATTTTTGCTCACTGTATCCTGAAGAATCATAAGGCTAGAATTTTACATTGGAAATCTGTAACTGGGTGTTCCTCTCTCTATAGCTGGGTCTCTCTGTGCCTCTTTTTCTGGCTGTGTTCATCAGTGCATCTCTGTTTCTCTCCCTGTCTCACACATTTCTCTCCTCTTTCTTTCTCCTGGTCCTCTAGCACTTCTCTTTTTTCTCCTTATCTCTTCCTTTCCTTAACCATCTACAGTGTTAACCATCTTAAATGTTTCTTGGATGATTTGTTCTGGTTGTTTAATAGCATTTCATAGTCTCAATGCATTTTTGTTTGTTTTGGAACAATTTTTTATTTACCTATCTGTGAATTTCAATATAGTTATAAAATGTATGCTAGGCTTCCCTGGTGGTGCAGTGGTTGAGAATCTGCCTGCCAGTGCAGGGGACATAGGTTCGAGCTCTGGTCTGGGAAGATCCCACATGCTGCGGAGCAACTAGGCCCGTGAGCCACAACTACTGAGCCTGCGCGTCTGGAGCCTGTGCTCGGCAACAAGAGAGGCCGCGACAGTGAGAGGCCCGCGCACCACGATGAAGAGTGGCCCCCGCTCGCCACAACTAGAGAAAGCCCTCGCACAGAAACGAAGACCCAACACAGCCAAAAATAAATAAATAAAAAATTAATTAATAAATACAAAAATTTTTTAAAAATGTATGCTAAACATAAGATTTGGGGATTTCAAGCATTTACAGCTGAGACTTAATTTATATTTGTTTCTTTTTATCACATAAACAGTCTTAGAACATTTAAAATGCCTTTTGAGAAAGAGAAAAAATTCCACTTTCATAATTATTTAGTATGTATACATTTTCCAGTATTTGTAATCATGGAATAAATGATTGTATTCTACTAACTATTCGCTTATAAATATTTACCTATATTTCTATGTGGTCCTGTTAGGGACATTACAGCAGAATGGATAGAAGATGGGCCGTATGGTTGGATTTGGCTCCTTGTTAACTAAAGGGTGATCCTGAGTGATTTATTTAGCCTTTTAGTTCCTTTTCTCTTCGATGGGAATACTAAAACCCACCCAAGGTTGTTGTGAGGATTAAAATGTTATAAGAAGATATACACTCATAAATATACCTGCTTTGGCAAAGGAGCACATCAGCCAGGTTTTTTATGTGTGTGCGTGTGCGTGCATGTGTGTGTGTGTGTGTGTGTCTGTTTTCTATGTCACTGTAAAGAAGCAAAAAGGAGAGGCACGTGGTTAAGCTCTCAGGGGGTGGATTCCACTGGTGTTATTTCAGTTCCTTTTAAAAGAAGAGCTCAGAGTCACAAGAAGGAAACTAACCCCAAAGATGAGCCTTACGTGTAAAATCTTAGCCAGCTTCCTTCTGATTTTTGCTGTTTCCACCAAAGGTAAGTTGGTGCGTGGGTCTCCACTGTCACCATTAGAAGCTTCTTTGGCAACCCTGAAGTGAGTGTAAGAATCAGAGAAGTCACAGCCCAGCTTTCCTCGGCAGTGAGCTACCTCAGTAACTTTCTTGCTTTTTGTAGGTGAGGTCTCTGAAAATACTAAAGTCATCTGGGGTCGTCTGGATCATGACATCAACCTGGACATTCCTGGTTTCCAAATGAATGATGGGATAGCAGACACACGATGGGACAAAAACAAAATCAAGATCGCACAATTAAAACAAGACAAGCCACCTTACCAGATAACGGACACGTACGTGATGTTAAAAAATGGAACTCTGAAAATTAAAGCTCTGAAGAGAAATGATAGCGATGTCTACACAGTATCTGTATATGATTCGAATGGAAAAAACATATTGGAGAAAGCATTTGATTTGAAGATTCAAGGTAAGTCTTTGTCCCCTAAATTCCTCCATCTCAGTATGGGTGCTATTTAGCAAGGTGAGGAATAGCATTTATGAGATGTCCTCAGCCCTGACCTTGGCCTTGGGGGAGCCCTAAAGGAAATCGAATGCATCCCTCCTGCCTCGGTGCAGGCTCCAGTCCTGTGAGAGAGATGGAATCCACAGCTAATAGACCCTCAAGTCTACATACGTCAAACTCTCTCTTCAGAGGCTGTGGGGATGCAGGGTTGAGTGAAGGATCTGGATTAAGATCCTGCGTTAATCAAGAGGAGGGGAACAGGTGGGGAGAAGAAAAAGGTGGCCGTTCCAGGTGGATGGTGAAGGGCAAGCTAGGTATGAGACTGGGAAGGGGAGGCGGACTGGAGGACAGTGGGTCTTCCATCCAGAGAGACAATTTCAAGCCAGGATGTCCTGAAGGAGTAATTGTAAGGCAGAAAAGGGCTGGAAATGATGAATTTAAGGATGAACAGCCCTTGTTTCTAATCAGCTCAACATCGGCATGATCAACGGTGGAAGATGATATTTGCTGATATCGGTAGAAAATACACAAGGTGTGGCTTTGTATGTCTATGCGTGTACTGGGAGGGCAGTAGTAGCTATTGAAGATGGAAGCGTGAAGCCTAGCTAGGAAGCTGCTGCTTTAATCCAAGTGAAGTAGGGAGGGGCTGGTCTGTGAGACTCAATTCAGGTTTCGCATTGGAATCAACTGAGGTGCTATTAAAGTTACCAGTGCTAAGTCCCATCCCAGACCAATTTAATCAGAGTTTCTTGGTGCAGGGCCTGGGCATCATAGGTGCTAAACTCCCCAGGGGATTTTAATGAGCAGCCAAAGCTGATAACTAGTGGCTTAGACTAAAGGGTGCCTATAAAATGCCTAAAGAATAATTACACTGGGGGTCATGTGTGGAGAAAGGATGAACAAAGTGCCTTGAGTTCGGGAGAGAGGGAAGAGAAAGTGCAATAGAATGGAAGTGACAATGAAGTCACGAGTCCGGGGTCCCTTGGCTGGGTGTGGATAAAAGTGAGAAGAGGAAGCTGTACTTAGCTTGGAGAGGAAGACAGGAACCCCAGCATGAGCACAAGCCAGAGATTCAGTGAGCAAATAAGCATTTCTGTGCTTCGCACAGGAAACGCTGCCAAAGGAAGGGCCCCCTCCTTCTACCTAGAGTCACCATCCAGCCCTGTTCTTGAGCACTGGGACCTGGTAGCAGCCCCCCTCCAACAGTCACAGACACTGTCAGCCCCTCTGCAAATGACAACTTTCCATACCTAGACCTGCACCAGAACGGAGGGTACATTCCAGAAATGGGGCGAGACAGAATGGAGCCAGCAGGGACCTCTGCTTGTGGGCTCTGGGAACCACAGATGTCATGACTCCTGCCAACATGGGCTTGAGTGTCCTGTTTTGAACTTGAGCTTCACATTCGTGTTTCCTTTAGTACTGCAGTGGTAATAATGGCTACCAGTGAGATGTCACGTGCTTTGCTACGTGATCTTATTTAAGGTTCCCAACAATCCTGAGAGGTAGCTGTTATTATCCCCTTACTATCTATAAGGAGACAGAAGTGGCTTGACAGGAGCAAAGTCAGGATCCAAACCCAAGGCTAGTTTTAGCAAGGATGGAGACATTCCCCCACCCACCACCCCAAACAGCTTTATTGTGGTATAATTCACATACCATAAAATTCACCCATTTAAAATGTATGATTCCATGGCTTGTAATATATTTACAGAGTTGTACAACCATTACCACAATCAATTTTAGAATGCTTTCATGACCTCAAAAATTAACCTTCACTCCTTGGCCAAAAGACACAGATCTTTGCATGACACAACAGCCATCTCATTGTGTTTGTGTGTGTGTGTGAATGTCACACAGCATGTCAATTTGTGGGTCCAGTCACCATTTCCTGCCACATGACCTTGGGCAAATTCTCTGTCTGCTCTGAGTCTGATTTTCATAATAATAACTCTATCGGCTATTCAGTGGGACAAGGCTTCAGGGAGACAACTAAGCATAGGTGCCTTGGGCACCTGGGACACAATACCTGCTTCCTCAGTGCTCGTGCTCTCCCCATCTCTTTGTTCCTCCATGCTTCTCAGTCTCCAACCTTGGTACCCACATCTCCTTAAGGAAGGGGCTGCTGCTGCCAGCTGAGGAACCAGTGGAAGGCCCCTTAAAAGCAGATGCTAGTGGAGAAGGAGTTTGTCCTAGCAACCTGGAATCAAAGAGCCTCATCTGTGAGACATGCCCCGCAGGATCCAACCATGCCTCTTGTATGAAACTATCTTACAGAGAGGATGTATGCAAAGATATAACTTCGACTGGATGGCCATTTCTGGGTGGTTCATATCAGTGAAATACTGGAAAGGATCTTAAAGTCCCCAGCAGATAGGAACTTATTAATTAAATCAAGAATAGATCATTTAGGGCTTCCCTGGTGGTGCAATGGTTGAGAATCTGCCTGCCAATGCAGGGGACACGGGTTCGAGCCCTGGTCTGGGAAGATCCCACATGCCGCGGAGCAACTGGGCCCGTGAGCCACAATTACTGAGCCTGCGCGTCTGGAGCCTGTGCTCTACAACGAGAGAGGCTGCGATAGTAAGAGGCCCGCGCACTGCGATGAAAAGTGGCCCCCGCTTGCCGCAACTAGAGAAAGCCCTCGTACAGAAACGAAGACCCAACACAGCCATAAATAAATAAATAAATAGGTCAGGAGCTCTTAAAAAAAAAAAGAATAGGTCATTTAAAAAGATGATGAAAGTGTATATTTATTGGTGTTCCTAAAATAATTTCATAATAGATCATTAAAGGAAAACAGGCAGACTAAAAAAAAACCTATGATCCAGTTTTAGTTTTTAGAACACTATTCATATGTGGTATGCATGGCATAGAAAACATTTGTCAAAGGGATGCATCGAAACATTAATAATTATTGACTCTGGGTAGTAGAATTGCAAGTGGTTTTTAATCTTCTTGAAACTTTTTTGGTATTTCATCAATTTTTACAGTAATGCGATTTACTCTTATAAATAAAAAAAGAGTATTTCCATTTTGAAAACACAAGCAAACTCCTTGACTCAACCCCTAGCGTATGCACTGACCCTGTCTTGTTGTATGGTGATGTTTTTCCATCCTCTTCATTCTGGGTCACACCGAATCCCTGGATGGGAAAAAAAAAAACCTTAATTTCTGCCTGCCTATATTTTGGGACAGAAATGAAATTTGGTGAGAAATTTCGTGGGGAAGATATTATTGTCTGGGACGGAGGAAATCATAAAAAAAAAAAAAGCTATCCATCTGCATAATGAATGGAAAGATGCTGAGAGAGGAAAGTAGCAAGTCTGAGGAAAGAGAGGGAAGGACGAGAAAAAGGGCAGAAGTTGGTCGCACGGCTCACAAGTGGTGGAGTAGGATTTGGACCCGGCCCAACTGACGCCAAGGCCAGGGCTTTTTCTTTCATGATGCAGCCTTCGAATATTATCATGTCAGAAAAGGAGAGGCAGGGCGTGTATGATTATGATTATAACAACTACCACCAATATTGTCAGTACCTGTCAGTGTGCCAGGGCTTTGTCACGTCATCCCTGCTGTGACAGGTGGGGAATGTCTTTCTTATCCTTCTCTTGTGGATGAGGTCCAGTGAGGTCCAGTGAGGTACAGCAGCTCTGGGAAAGCTGAAGGCGCTCTCTCCCTCCAGAGCTTGAACTGCACACCTGGCCCCCTGCTCCCAGGACCTGCTGCTTCATTTGTGACCAAGGCCCCAGGCTACACATGTACCAGTCCTCCAGGGTCAAGTTCGCAGCTGCTCTTAAAACATTGCCCCCACCCCGCTATCCCTCACAGGCTCCTGAGCGTATGGGGATCAGGATATGGTAAACCTCTTACCCGTACTACTGAACTTGGATTTGGAAGGGTGAGGTCCTCTCCTGATTTGCCATTTATTAGTGGGTGCCCTTGGACTGTCCATTTAACCTCTCAGAGCCTTGGGCACTTCATCTGTAAACAAGAAGAAAAACATCTGCCTCTCTGTTTGTTAGGGTGAAATGATATCATATATATGGAAACATTTTAAGGTATAAAACAGCACATAAGCATGTGATATGATGTATTTTTTACTGATATAATGTATCTATAAATATCAGAAATAAATTTGTTCTGAATGTGCTGTACAAATAAAATGAAATAGAAATGATTTTTGAAAATTGCTAGGGGTCTTTGAAATTTTTTCTGGTCCCAAACTAATTCAATTTCCCCTCTCTAAATAGGTATGTCTTTTACAATCAGTAAATGGCCTAATATGAATTGGATCTTTCTTTTCTTTTCAGAGGTGGTCTCGAAACCTGTAATTTCCTGGAGTTGTACCAACAGAACCCTGATCTGCGAGGTAGCAAAAGGAAGTGACCCTAAATTAAAACTGTTTTTAAATGAGACCCGTATCAAAGAAAGTCATCAGAAGGTCATCACACACAAGTGGAACAGCAAATGGACTGCATCGTTCAACTGCGTGGCAAGTAACAATGTCAGTGCCCAAAAGAGCACGGTGACCATCAGCTGTTCAGGTGCGTGGTGGGCACTGGTCAGACACCCCAAGTTCACTTCACAAACACAGCCTTTGAGGCCCACAGCAGAGGACCGCTCCAGGGCCTGGGGGCTTGGGCTGCGAGGCATCCCTGGCTCAGGATGAGGACTGAAAACATACCTCTTTTCCCCGGAAATCTTCAAGGGAAGTCTTAGAGGAGAGAGGAGGTAGTGCTCTATGGTTGCCCGTCTTGGGAGTCTTCTCAGGGAGCGTGGTATAACCTCAGGCAATGAAAAAGATTCTCTTCTAGGCGAAAGAATTGCCGAGTAGAAGAGATAAAAGGAGCTGTAACGGTGATCTCACACAGACCGCCACTTCCCAGAGAGGCGAGCTGACTTGCCCACGATCCCTCAGCTAGTCAGTGAGCATGATTGTGGCTCTTAGGGCAATAATAGGGAGCAAAAAAGATTCCTTTCTGGAGGGGAGATGGCTGGCACCTCCTATCAGGGGCAGAGGCAGAAGGGCTGTAGAAACCCTGGGAGTTAGAGGCTTGTGGGGAGGAAGAGCTCGAGGCCAGGGAAGACCATGAACACAGGTGGGCAATGCTCTTACTGCCTCAGAGCAGACAGCCCAGCACTAGAAAGTTCTGAAACTTCAAGAGTCTAAGTTCTTTCCTGGACTGCCAGCTTGATGTGACCCCTAGAAGTAATTTTTTTTTTTTTAATAAATGTATTTATTTTAGGCTGTGTTGGGTCTTCGTTGCTGCGTGCGGGCCTTCTCTAGTTGTGGCGAGCGGGGGCTACTCTTTGTTGCAGTGCGCAGGCTTCTCATTGCAGTGGATTCTCTCATTGTGGAGCACAGGCTCTAGGTGCACGGGCTTCAGTAGTTGTGGCACGAGGGCTCAGTAGTTGTGGCTCATGGGCTCTAGAGCGCAGGCTCAGTAGTTGTGGCGCACGGGCCCAGTTGCTCCGCGGCACGTGGGATCTTCCTGGACCAGGGATCAAACCCGTGTCCCCTGCATTGGCAGGTGGGTTCTTAACCACTGTGCCACCAGGGAAGCCCCTAGAAGTAATTTTTGAAAGGTGGTCTGCTCTGGGAGCCAGGGGTCTTGACTTCTAGTTTGGGCCTGTCCAAATATATAGGGATGACCTGGACAGAGTTCTTCCCCGTTCTGGGCTTCAGCCTCCTGGTGCACAAAGAAGATGAGCCCTGTGATCCCCAAGAGTCTACTCATCTGATACTCTGGGATTATCTTTCCACTGCTGTCTAGTCAACCCCCTGACAAGAAACTGAGCACAAAAGATAGTTATTTGGCCAGAGACCCTGAGTTTCTATAGTGAGTATGGCTGGTCAGTGACCCTAGGAAGCAGCCCTGAGCTGGTGTGAAGTCAGAAGTGAGACTTTTTAATATACATTTTGAATTAGTTATCAGTTGCTGCGTAACAAACAATCCCATATTTAGTGGCTTAAAACACAAGCAGTTATTATCTCACAGTTTCTGTGGGACATGAATCTGGGAGTGACTTAACTGGATGTTTCTGGCTCAGAGTCTTTCATGAAGCTATAATCAAGACACAGGCAGGGGCTGCAGTCATGTCAGTCAGGTGCAAGCACTACTGGGGGAGCATCCATGTCCAAGTTCACTCACGGGGGCGGCATTGGGCTGCCTCACAATACGGCAGCTACTTCCCTCAGAGCAGCCTAAGAAAGAGCAACAACAAGCGGCCAAGACAAAAGCTGTGGCCTTTTTGTACTTGATCTCAGGAGTGATAGATGTCCCATCACTGCTGCGGTATTCTATTCATTAGGAGCCTCTCAGTAAGTCCAGCCCACATTGAATCAGAAGGGGTCTCACATCAGTGGGAATACTAGGAGGCAGGGCTCAACGGGGACCATCCTAGAGTCTGCCAGTCACACGCTCAGACCAGCGTCGCTTCACCTCCTATGAAGTCTATGTCTGCCCACCAGCCGTCCCTCCGTGCCCCCCATCACTAAGGCAGAGCGAGTGAAGTCGCCCCTCCTCGACTTCACAAGCTCTTATCCCCTTTTAGGAGGCTCTTAATTAGAGTTGCCAGATTTAGCAAATAAAAGGAGACAGTATAAATGTGTTCCAAGTGTTGCGTGGGACATACTTATACTAAAAGCTATTCGTTGCTTATTTCAAATTTAACTGGGCATCCGGTGTTTTATCTGGCAACCTAGATCCCACCAGTATCAAAATGTGTGTGCGTGAGGGATGGAGCGAGGGAAGAAGGGCTCTGGGGGAAGCTGAGGTTTGAAGACTGGAGCATTCCTGTCCCTTACTCTGTGGTACAGAGTGGGAGCCAGTCTGGGAAAGGGCCACTGGAGAGATGGGAGGAATACCTAGGGGGAGACTGGGGAGGAAAGGGCTGCTCTTGAAGACCGTAAAATGGATCTGGATGTTTCGTCCTAAGAGGCCAAGGCAGAGAGGAGCAATGATAAGATTAACCACTTGGCTCAGAAAAGAATGAGCATGTACTTAAAACCAAAACAGTAGGAGGAAGGAGCAGGTTTGGACACACAAGAAGGACTCCACCACATAAACTCGCAGGCACATTATCTCCAAGAGGGAGTGCAGGAAGGAGCGTGGCTGGATTTAGTGACTGCGAGGACATAGCTTTGAATGACAGAGCCACAGCTGCCTCTGAGACAGGCTGGAACATTCCCCGCAGAAAGCACCCAGAGGCTGTGCTGGACAAATCTGTGAACAGACTGTGTAAGGCGCTCCTACATTCCCAAGCGTGCCCAGATAGGGGCGTGCTTGCCCTGCCTGAGGACTCTGAGAAGACAAGCTAGTGGCTTCATGGTTTAGCCCCTGCTCCCCAACTGGTCCTAGGCCCACGCCCCCCCGCCACCCCCGACCCAGGTCAGACCCTGGGAAGTCCTTGGCTCAGCCCAAGGTGGACTCCAATAGCCCTGGCCCTTCCTCCAAGCAGGCAGAGCCTAAAAGACCCACCTAACTTTCCCGGTCCAGCTTCACAGCAGGTTAGGATTATGCTTGCTTTCCTAACGGAAGCCCCTTCATCCACAGAGCATAGAGAGGCTGTGTAATGGGCAGGCAAACAATGGGTCAGAGAGAGACTTAGGAAAGAAAGCAAGGATTAACAAACCACCGCAGTCTGAAAACCTGTTTAGTTTAGTTTCTGAGCCTCTGGCTTACTCCTGGGGCCCATCCTGGGCTTCATGTACAATAGTATCTTCCCAGGAATGTTTGGCTAGAGAAGGGTTTCCTTGTTTTCCAAGGTTTCCTTGGTTTCCTGAGCTCCATTTGTTCTCCAGATGTACGAGTCCCCTGACCCCTGGCCCCAGCTGCTGCCTCTGTGACTGCTGTTGGCTCACAAAAGGGCAGATGGCCCAGCATTCCTCCCGGGAAATAGCTCCCAGAAGCACCGGTGCACAGAACTGTAGTCAGAGCAGACCCTCATCTTTGTGTGTAGTTTTACAGTTTACAAAGCACTTTCACATCCATTATCTGATTGACTTCCAGCAGCCGCCTGTGATGTAAGTTCCTTAGCTCCATTTTTTAAAGAGAGGAACAGGCTCAGAGAGGTGGAGTAACTTGCCAAAGGTCACACAGCTCTTGCCTAGAAGAGCCTGCACTCAAACCCATTTCTCTTAACACAGTCGTTGTTATCCTCATTGCATGACAGCAGCTGAAGGTCTGTGAGCTGAAGATCAAGTCCACTGCTGCTGCTAACTTGTTGTGTGTTTGAGTTTCTCTCACAGGCCAGGGAAAGTCTGGGACGGGGTGCTGCCTCTGAGGTCAGAGAACTGGGTTGGACACGTGAAACATGTATCCTGTCTTTAGAAACTTTCTGGCCAAGAGGGTGAGAAAAAATCATGACGTGGGAGGGCAGCCAGAGATGAAGCTGGAAAAACAGTGCAGAAACGTGGAGATGAGGGGCTGCTTAAAGGAACCACTCAGGAATGGATACGGTGTGGCCTCAGGCAACTCATCCTCCCTCTCTGGGCCTTGTCTGTGAAACTAGAGGTTACCCTAGATCTTCTCTAAACTCTTTCTCAGATCTAAACTTCTGTGACATTCTCCTTGATAGGGGACAGTGCTTGGTACATGAAGAATCAGGCATTTGTGGTTCAGGAGAGCAGTTCTCCAAGGAGCGTTCTGAGAGGGCTTATCCTGGACCCTGCACCCGCTCAGGTATTGACCCAGTTCACCAGCCTCCATGAGCTTGTCTTCCCTGAGGCTGAAAAGTCCCACCAAGCTCTTTTATCTGAAAGATAGGAGGCAGGAGTCCTCAAGTCCTTGGCCAGAGCAACGAAATGGCCCCTCTTCCCAGGACCCTCCCATCCATCCCACGTCTGTTCCTCTTGCAGAGAAAGGTCTGGATATCTATCTCATCATTGGCATTTGTGGAGGAGGCACCGTCTTCCTGGTCTTCATGGCGCTACTCGTTTTCTACATTAGCAAGAGGAAAAAACAGAGGAGAAAGAGAAATGGTAAGCTCCCTCTCTTCTGTCCCACCGCAGGTCTGGGTGAAATCCCCGTGGAAACAACTCATGGGTCTGGCACTTAGAGTCTGGAAAGAAGATAATGGAGGTGGGTAGTTTCAGAATGTCAGGGCTGTAACCGGCAGTTACAGTTTGTTCCGTTTTGTGGTTAGCTTGATTTTTGAAAAACAAATTCTCAGGGGTAACAATGTGGGAGCTTTGAGAAGCTCCATCCAGGCCGGCCTCATTGGAATCCACCACCTGAGGCTGACTGGGTATAAAGCTGTGTGGACATATGTTGAATGAGCCACATATATCTATGTGGGTAGAAAGATAAGCTTCGAAACACCGTTTCTATGAACAAACATCTTGTCTTCTCCTGAGGGTGTGGCCAAGGTGGGTTCAAGACCGAGCTCCTAGGAACACAGGTAACATTTCAGGACATCACAGGGACTCCCAGGAACACACTTGTTCTAAAACTGGATGTTTATATCCCCTTTCCCATTCACTGTTCCAAGGGGAGGGGTTAGGGCTGTGAGCGTTTCTTCCTTGAATCAGGCCTGTCTGACAACTCACCTAGAATGAGAAAGTTATGCTCATAAGTGAGGAGATGGCTCAAGGAGCGTCCAGGCCACTCCAAGCAGTGTGGGTGAATTACAGCAGAACTGGGTGAAAGGCAGATCTAACGGAGAGACGCATCCAGAGGCAGGTAGGGACTAATGTCCTCTCTGACTACTCAGAGCTTATTACAAGGGCTCTAGCCCTTCCGTGCTCTAGGGCATGATCCCTGGGATGACTCAGAGGCAGGGCTGGGGTCTGAGTGCCCTCTCTGCTCCCTGGAGACCCAGGCACAAAACCATCTAAAGCCCTGGGCTCTAAAGCCCTAGGCTCTCCCTCTATCTTTCTGGTGGGCATTTCTGTCTCCCCTACCCGCCCCCCCCAAGGCCTGGAATCTCTAGAGGGTAGAGGTGGCTTCTGCTTCCTCATCGTATCCCCCAGAGCAGCTAGCATGACATCTTGTACACAGGAGGGACACTCAATAATAAATCGTTACATTGATCTTGATTGTATCTTGCCAAGAAAACTCTTCAGAGGTTTTATTGTTGCAGATGAGGAGCTGGAGATAAGAGGGAAGAGAGTGACCCCTGAGGAAAGGGGCTTGAAGCCCCACCAAATTCCAGGCTCAACTCCTCAAAATCCAACCATGTCCCAAACTCCTCCAATACCTGGTCATCGTTCCCAAGCACCCGCTCGTCGTCCCAGGCCTCCTGGCCCCCGTGTCCAGCACCAGCAGAAGAAGAGGCCTCCTCCAACCCTGGGCAAACAAGTTCACCAGCAAAAAGGCCCTCCCCTCCCCAAGCCTCGAGTTCAAACGAAACCTCCCTGTGAGGCTGAAGAAAACTCATAACTGTCTCCTGACGCAGCTGTCCTCTTCCTCTAACTAAAAGAGATTAAAAACCGTCCTTTCCCATAAAAGGCACTGTGGAATTTCTCCACTCCAGGTGTGCACACCCACATTTCCATCAAGTGTGCTCTACAAGCAGACCATGATCACCTCCCCAGCCCAGGAGCCACAGCCATGTCTGTACCTTCCAACTCAGCCATGTGGTCTGACGTCTGGAGTCTCTGGCCTCCTCACAGAGCTCCACCTCACCAGGAAGGGAAAAACAATAAAGGTGCACACATTAGGATGATGGGTGATCGAGCGCAGAATCCTAGAGCTCTCCTACCCTCCCTCTCAGAGCACGTGCAGGTGTCAGATGTCAAGCAGTCGCTGTGGCCATGTCTCGCTGCAAGCAGCTTCCTGCTTGAGAGACCCTTGGTTTTCTTAGGTGGACACTTGCTCACTGTATCGGGAGTACAAGTGAAACAAAAGCCTTGACTTGTCCCCAGCATCTACTCGTTGTAGAAAGGAGTCCAGCATCCAGCTGCTGAATGAGAAAGAGGCTAGTGGGTGGGGTGTGACAGCAGGACCAAATTTGGCCATCCCAATTCAACTGGGCCACCTTAATCCCCACCAGCACAACCAGAATCCACTCTCCAGGTCTCAGATGCAAAGCTGGACCCACAGCCTATTGGTAGATTTATACAATGAATTGAAATCTCTGTGCACAAACTTCAACAAGAGACACCAGAAAACATAATCTCATTTTGGGTTTCACTTCCTTGACTCTTCAGACATGGTCACCATGATCTGTAGAACCATCCTTGAAAAGAGGGAAATCCATGAATACTGAAGGTGCCATGAGCCTACCAGACGACATGTAAAAGGGCAGGCTAAGAGACAACTTGGCTGAAGCAAATCCCAAGTCTTAAGGGACCATTATTAAAAGTTCAGGCCCCACCCCCAGCTAGCAGTCATGCTAGCTGTACTTTGAGGGAAGTGGGAGAGAAAAGAACAGTTTACAGTTAAGGTTCTAAAACAATAGGTGGTGAGAAGCCACCTGCTTTGAAATGTTGGTACCATGTTGTTTGTGGTCCCATCCGCCCACCTTCTCCCAGCTTCTTAGACTTGCTAAACCTTGTCAGGCTCTGGCAGGAAGCTCTGAGGTTTAAACCACAAAGTCTATGTACATTCAGGACTTCCTGTGAGAGCTCACGGAGGGTTGAACTGCTCTTTTCTCTGAACCTGAGCGTCCATTGTTTTAGCACCCAGAGTTAATTATTAAGAATAATGATGAATGGAAGCCCATAGCTTCCTGAAATTCAAACATGAAATCCAGTCAAGTAACAGTCATCACAAGATCAACCTAGGAAGAGAAATGAAGGTCTTAGCACTGCCCCCTTTCTCCTTCCTCATTGCAGTCCTGAGCTATTACATCGGCCATCCTGCCAGAATGGCTCCTATCCCATTCCCTTCCTGAAGCCCTCCCTGGCCTTGCCAGCCCGCGCTGTGCCTTTCTCCTGAAATCTTGTGGCATTATATACCATACAGAACATGTATTGCCTCTAACTATTCAATCCTTCATCATTTATTCATTCAACAAACATTTATTGAACTTCTACTACATACCAGGCTCTGCGCTAGGTACTAGGAGCACAGAGGTGTACATGGCATCTTTGCTTTCAAGACGCTCACTGTCTAGTTGGGGGAGGGGTAGACTAATTACAGGATAAATGTAACCGTGTGATAAGTATAGGTCAGAGGCCAATACAGGAGCCCAGAGGAAGGACTTGGAATCTGGATTGAGTGGTGGGACTGGGGTGACACAGAAGGCTTCCTGGAGGAGGTGGCATTTGAACTGAGTTGTAATAGATTAGTAGAACTGGTGAAGCAGAGGTGCAGAATTACCCATGTAAAGGGAGCAGCAAGGGCAAGCTCATGCCGACTACCTGTTTATATAAATGTGTTATTCCTTTTTCAACTACTGTTTCATCAATTTGAAGATACCATTGATGTTTTTTTAATTTATTTATTTATTTATTTATTTATTTTTGGCTGTGTTGGGTCTTCGTTTCTGCACGAGGGCTTTCTCTAGTTGGGGCAAGTGGGGGCCACTCTTCATGGCGGTGCGCGGGCCTCTCACTATCGCGGCCTCTCTTGTTGCGGAGCACAGGCTCCAGACGCGCAGGCTCAGTAGTTGTGGCCCATGGGCCTAGTTGCTCCGTGGCATGTGGGATCCTCCCAGACCAGGGCTTGAACCCGTGTCCCCTGCATTGGCAGGCAGACTCTCAACCACTGCGCCACCAGGGAATCCCCCGATACCATTGATTTTTAACTGGCACCATTATTTACATACCATAAGAAAGAAAAAACACTCTCAATCGCACTGTAACAAATGCTAAGATACAATCAATTTTAGGCCCAACCCCATTCCTGAGGTGTCAAAATGTGAAAAAAAAAGTGCATTTTAGAAGCAATGAAATGCATGGTTAATAAGCCTCTTGAGGATGTTGACCATTTCTCAGCATTGCCCGTACCACTTTACTGAAAATTTCACTGGCCAGTTGACTCAATGGGTGAGTACAGTCTTGATAAAAGGAGGGGAAGTGAACATCCGTGGCATCTACACACGGAAGATACACTCCCCGGCTTGCTGGAATCTCCACCGTGAGACGGAAAACACAGGCCTCACTCAAGACTTGTGCTGCAGTCACCCCTGCTGAGGTTGTGTGATCTCCCACTGAGCCTGTCCCACAGTGTGGACTCTCTGAGAAGTGGTCAGGCCAGCTGCAGAATAGCTTGCTGAGCTTGTGAGAAAAAAAAAAAAAATTGATGATTCAGTAGCTTAGGTTGGGGCCCGAGGCTCTGTTATTTTTAACGATAACAATTCTGAGGGGTTTTCAAGTGGGGAACCACAGGTCTGGTGGTCCAATACGGGTCCTCCAATTATTAATCTTCAGTGACTTGTCAAACCTGAGGACTTTATAGATAATACAGCATTGTAAGAAAAACAGTGACAGTCCAGTTAAAAAATCCTCTGCGGGTAATGTCCACTACGATGAATTCATCCTGGTTGGAAGATATATTTAGGTAATTTGAGACACTGGAACACCCTAGAGTGTCCCATGAAGATGGAAAATTCCGGTCTTTTTGATATCCTCCCTGCTCTCCCTAAAAGCAGTCTGATCCTAGCAACTGGGTCAGCCTAGCTCCAAGGGGACCTTGGCTGCAGACTAGCAATTTCATCTCAGTCTTCCTTCTGCAGTCTCTAGGGTGAGCTCGCCTGGGCTGGCTGGGCTGCAGCCACACAGTTCCTCAAGCTCACCCATGTGTTCCCCACCGCAGGACCATTGCACGTGCTGACCCCGCTGCCCACACTCCTCACCTGGCTCTTCACCTGTCCACACTCTTCTTTCAGGACTCAGACTGAGGGTCATGAAAGAGGCCCTTCCTGACCCCTGAACTCTGCTGTGACATGAACCTTGTGAGACCATCTCATCTCTGTGTCTCATTCTGTGGTCCTCTAGTTCAAAGGAGGACGAGGCCCACAGGTACTGCAGCCAGAAGGTTCTGACTCTCTCTCACTGGCTTTGAAAGCTTGAATAATTTACTCAGCCTCTTTGAACCTTGGTTAATCCTCACTTTAACCCTGTGAGGTGTTATCCCCATCTGTAAAATGGGGATAACACCTCACAGGGTTAAAGTGAGGATTAACTAGAAATAATGTCTGTAAATGTAACTGGGATGCCCTGGTGTACAGCAGAAATCTGACAACTCTGAGCTTTCTTTCTGGCTTGATACCTGAGAATGAATACCCTGGATAGCAGATACAAATGGTCCAGTATCAGAAAGAGATACAACCCATTTTAAATTAATAAATAAGCACTCTGTAAGGTGACTTAGTGTGCTGTGAGTTTGAGTCACCTGAGTTAGTTTCCTAACATCTGGCCACATGGGACAAATTGATAAAATCCAAAGCCAGATATATTAAAAGCAAAGAACAGACCTGTGAGGCAGCCCCACAAAGCCTGGATTGGGCCACCAGCCTGCTGACAGCTCCCAGGCCCCATAAGCAGGGCCACCCTGATGACACATTTGGACATCACTCCACAAGATGGAGGTTGAAAACCACAGGAAGGTGGTTTATTCACAGCAATACAGAGCAGGGGAAGGGGTGGCAGGGGAAGTTCGGGTCTTTCTGATAGCCTGCCTCTGATAGGGTGTGAGATCTACCCACTGGTCAGGGCCGGCATCGGGAAGGTGCTTACAGCAGATGTTGGGAGGGACAATCAATTTCATGGATTTTAGCAAACAGTCAAGCAGTCCCGGAGGTCCCACATGAACTGGTGCCGCAGAGCCCAGCCACATGGACTGGGGAAGCAAAACCTGGATTGCAGGGAGCCGTCTTCAGGGAGAGAACAGGGCAGGGGTAACAGTAAAGCAGGGGAGTTTCTAGTTAAGGGTAGCAGCTTAACTCATGCGTCAGCCTTTACTCCCTTCTGAAACCCAACAAAAATAACATTAAACTTAACAACAATAAAAGACACAAACTACAAGGACGAAGAGAACAGAGGGAAAAAAAAAACAAAAAACAGTAGCACAATTAAAAACAGAGGGATTAAATACAAGTTCTCTACTGAATGTTGAGACTGAGCTCTTACCCCACCCAGCTTGCAGAAATCAGGCAGAGTATTCATGATATTTTCAGGCAGGATGTTGGGAAAGATTTATCAGCTAAAGAAAAATCTCACCTAAAAAGACCTAATGACACTGACAACCAAGGTTTCCCAGTAAAACCACCCAGCTAGTCGTTAAACCCCTCCTGCTCACAGAGGTTTTGGTCTTTACTCTTCCTCCATCTCCAAATACGGTCACATTGGGGATTAGGGCTGCAACATATAAATTTTGGTGGAAATAATTTAGTCCATAACAGTGTTGAAGTGCTAGTGTTCCTAAGGGCAAGAAGGCTCTATGTGTCCTATGGAAAAAACCCATGTGTCAGGTTAGCTTCATTGAAGCATGAGTTATAGTACTGTTGGCCGTGAGTTCAATGTTAATGCATCAGCAATGTATACTAAATTAGGTGTCTTTAAACAGAAACACACATAAAATAAGGTTCAAGGTTCTGTATTGATCAGTTGATAAAAATGTGTGACCAGAGGCTTCCAGGAACCTAACCCTGTATTCCCCCTGGGAGCATAGTTCAGTATTTGCTAAGTCAGTGTTCGTGGTGGCTTTAGAGAACATAACCACTATGCATAATGAGAACTGACTGTATACGCGTTTGTTTTTTCTTCTGGCACTGCCTTCAGATTAGCTGCCCTCACTCTCTCTGCCACCGCCAAGCTGCTGGGACTCTTGCCCAGGATTGCTGTGGTGATGAGGCAGCCCAGACAGGGAGGAGAGAGCAGGGGTGGTTTAAAAGCTCTCCGCTCACCTACCCTCTTCTGCCCCAGGCTGTGGACATCCATCCCCTCAGGTCCCCTTGCTCACACTCCCACTCACCAAGAGCCTTCGGTCTTCTCAGAGGGTCCTCAGTTTTGTTTTGTTTTGTTTTGTTTTATAATTCTTTATTTTATTTATTTATTTTTGGCTGTGTTGGGTCTTCATTTCTGTGCGAGGGCTTTCTCTAGTTGTGGCAGGCAGGGGCCACTCTTCATCGCGGTGCGCGGGCCTCTCACTATCGCGGCCTCTCTTGTTGCGGAGCACAGGCTCCAGACGCGCAGGCTCAGTAGTTGTGGCTCACGGGCCCAGCTGCTCCGCGGCATGTGGGATCTTCCGGGACCAGGGCTCGAACCCGTGTCCCCTGCATTGGCAGGCAGATTCTCAACCACTGCGCCACCAGGGAAGCCCCCATGGGTCCTCAGTTTTATGTTAGTTTTTCATATCCATGCTTTTTTTCCCTCCAGTAGTTCTGTAGTTTGCCAAGAGTTAATTTTGGAGGAAGGGACCAGCAGCACAAGCTGGTTCATTGGCTTGTCAGAAATTCGATCAGGGAGGATATTAGTAATGCGATGTAAGAACAACCAAGTGGAAATATCAAATGTGAAAAATATAGTAGTGGAAGCAAAAGACATAAGAGCTGGGATAAGTAGCAAGATAGATACAGTGAAAGAATGAATTAAGGAGCTGTAAAATAATCCTGAAGACTTATTCCAGAAGGCAGGGGAAAATATAAAGAGATTTTAAAAAGTAAAAGAAATACTAAGAGATATGAGGGATAAAAATACCAACATTCAGATAACAGGGATCTCACAGAAGAAAAAATAAAAAAAAAACATAGGGAAGAAAATGAAGGCTATGATGCGGAGCCAAACAGAAGAGATAGGAACCCCCAAATTAGACACATTACTATGAATTAAAATCACTGACGACTAAGAAAATTCTGAAATGTTTTCAGAGAGAGAAAGAAGCTCACATCCAAAAAAACAGGCATCAGATTTACATTATACTTCTCAGTAGCAACACTGGATGCAAGAAGATTAAAAAGCAATACTATTTTTAAAGTGTTGTACATAGAATTTTATATTCACCCAAATTGACATTGAAATGTGAGGACATAATAGAAAGTATTCTGGATATTTTCTGACATACAAAACCTCAGAAACTATGCTATACGTAGACTCATTTTGAAAAACCCTTGGAAGAAATATTCAAAAAAGAGGAAAATGAATCCAAGAGACGCTGAGGAGAAATGTAGAGTTAGGATGATCAAATAACCTAGCAAAACTGTTGTGTAAAAAAAAAAAAAATGTGAAGGTTACAGAAAAAAAGCAAAGGGAAAACTATATTCATAAGAATCCAGAACTAAAATTTGATCTAGGCTATATCAGTTTCGTGTGTATGTGTGTGTGTGGTTTTCGTTGTGTGTATTATGTGTGGGACAGGGGAAGCAGAGTCTAAATAGGTGAGACAACCTGTTAAACTACCTGCCTTGTCAGGGAGAGGAAATAGATATTGATACATTTAATAAGTCAGGAAGAAGAAATAATCAAATATGTATCTTAAGGTAAGGGCAACCACTATAAGAACAAAAATTAAATATGTTCTTTTAAACCAGCAGAAGAAAATCACATCTACTCAGTGAAGAGTAAGAAGGTTAAAACAGAAAAATATATATATATATCAGTAATGGAAACTACAAAATAAGATGGCAGAAACAAGTCCTAATATAGAGTGGTTATGATAAATGTATATAGATTAAGTCACAAATCAAAAGGCAGAGCATCTCAAATTGGACATTTTGAAAGATCCAACAATATATTGTTTACAGAGGACACATTTACAAGAAAGGAATATAGAAAGGCTGAAAATAAAAAGATATCAAGCAAAAAAGATGAGACAGCAGTCTTAATACCTGACAAAAGAAAATTCCAGGGACAAGGGAGGAAATCATATGTTGGTAGAAACAATAATAGAGCAAACACATATGCACCTGAGAATATTACCTCAAAAAATATAAACTGACAACTGATAGAGCTTGATAAGAAAGAGCCAAATTAATAATCTTAGTTGGAAGTTGTAACATTAAAAAATTATATAGGGGAAGACTGAGCCTTCAGAAATGAATAGGTTAAACAGAGAAAAAAATAAGCCATGATGTAGAAGATCTGAATATTTCAATCAATAAAGCTCAATTTATCTATATCCAATAGGGTACATATTCTTTTTGAGTACACATAAAAGAGTTTAAAAAATTAATCACATACTAGGCCACAAAGGAAATTACAAGAAAGTCTAAAGAATGACTACTATTCAGATTACCTTTTTCAATTATAATGAATTAAATTGGAAAATTTTTTAAAAAATGATAGTGAAAAGAGTGCTTCACTGGTGGCGCAGTGGTTAAGAATCTGCCTGCCAATGCAGGGGACACGGGTTTGAGCCCTGGTCTGGGAAGAGCCCACATGCCATGGAGCAACTAAGCCCGTGAGCCACAACTACTGAGCCCATGTGCCACAACTACTGAAGCCTGTGTGCCTAGAGCCCGTGCTCTGCAACCAGAGAAGCCACCACAATGAGAAGCACACACACCGCAACAAAGAGTAGCCCCCGCTCGCCGCAGCTATAGAAAGCCCACGCGCAGCAACAAAGACCCAATGCAGGCAAGAATAAATAAATAAATAAATAAATAAATAACTTTATTTAAAAAATTAGTGAAAAGAAATCTACGTCAGATTACTAGAAAACATTACTTTTCTGGAAATACATTATTTCTAGAAAAATAGAAAACACATAATTAAGTAATTCTTGGGTTAATAATAAAATCACCAAAGAAGTAAATATATAAAACCAAATGATAATGAAAGTACTACATGTTAAAATTTGAAGACTACATCTACAGCAGTACGTATTGAGAAACAAATATGTAGTTTTAAATATATTTATCAAGATATAAGACAGGTTGAAAACAAGCAAAGGATAATATTCAGGAAGGTGGGAAAAGAATAAGCAAAGAAACAGAAAGAAAAGAATAATAATAAAGGTGGAACAGATATCAATGAAATCGCAAATCACAACAACAAAACTAGAGAGTATTAATAAAATCATAAACTAGTGTTTTAGAAAGACTAATAAGATAGACCTGTGGTGAGACTACTTAAGGAAAAAGAGAGAGGTTGAAGATTCAAATAAGAAAAAAATTACAGAATGTAAATGAGGGGATAACTACAGATGCAGCAGAAATTTAAAAATTCATAGAAGAGCATTATGAATAACTAGCTATACACTAATATATTTTTAACACTAAGGAAATTTGCTATATTTCTTGAAAAATTTAAAAAGCAAAATTGGCACAAGAAGAGGCACAAAACAGGAATAAACTATGAGGTGTTAAAGAAAGTGATATATTATCAGAGATCTACCTTTTAAAATATCTCCAGTGCATTTTACAGGTGACTTTTATGAAATGTCCATGGAGCACTAATTTCTATCTTATACAAGTAATTTCAGAAAATAGAGAAAGAGTGAAAACTGCCCAGTTCAATTTATGAGGTTAAAATAATCCTGATTCTAAAACTGAATAAGAACAATGTAAAAAGGTAAGTATGAGTTCATTTCACTTATGAATGTAGATTTTTTAAATCCTAGATAAAATATTAACAAACAAAGCCAACATTATATTTTTAAAAATACATCATGATCAAGTAGTGTTCATCCAACAAATTCAGGGAAATATCAACATAAAAATAATCTATCAATAAAATTACAAAATAGCTGAAAGGAGAAAAATCATGACTATATTAGTGTACAAACAAACAACATTTGATTAAAAGTCTTAGCCTACTAAGAATAAAATATCCAGCCATGGTTGCTAATTGGTCCCCTTCTAATGATAACAGTTGACCTGGATAGCATGGTTGCCAAGGTAAAGACTACATTTCCCATCCACCCTCGGCTACTAGATGTGGCCAAGTATTTAGGCTCTAGTCAAAGGGCAGCGTTCTGAGCCATCTGGCAGTGGGGAGTCAAATCAAGAATTCATAAAACATTTGACCTGACAAATCTATCCCTGGGTGTATATATCTTAGAGAAATACCTGTACAAGCCCCTTATATCTGTTCTTACAAAGAATTATAGGTAATCTAGAAGGTGACCAAGAGAATGGATAAGCATATTTTGGTGCTTGTGTGGAATTTTATGCAATTAGAAACAACAAGTTGAATGAGTACACAGCAACAAGGAGACATCTTAAAAACAGTACTGCTAACGAATTATTTTTGCCAGGGGGAGCAATTATAAAGAGATAGATGAGAGAGTTCTTCATGGTGATGGAACAGTTCAGTATTTACAGATTCATTACATAGATCTGTACATGGGACCCAAATGCATAGAGCCACACACACATATATACATACATACACTCAGAGTTCATGTGAAAACCAGATAAAATCTGTGATTTAGTCAACAGGATTGTACCAATATCTATTTCCTGGTTTTGATATTGTAACACTGTTATATAAGATGTCACCATTGAAGAAATCTGGGTGAAGAATTTATTGGACTCTAGATACTGTTTTTGCAATTTCCTATGAATCTATAATTATTTTACCATTAAAAAAAAAAACTAGAAGGAAACTTGGGTGGGTAAGTCTGTTGACTATTCCAGAACAATGAGACATTTTTGCAGATAATTACAAGACTAAAGGAGAAATAAAGGCAGGCTAGCAAGAACCTTCCATACAAATACTATGCAAACGGGGTCTGGAAGCAACTGCAGAATTAAGGGCAAAGATGTCAGGATGTCATTAGATCTTTGCTCTTCTGCTGTAATTTCACTTCCTGACCAAGACTATTACGATATACTTGTGTGGCAGGAGGTTGTTATTTAGCTCATAGGTATGAGACTGTGGAGAACTTGGTGCTCAGGCATGAACGCTCTGCTCTATTACAGTAGTGAATAAATCCTAATCTTAAAAAAAAGTTGTAAAATACCAGTGCTGCTTAAGAGCCATCTTATTTCCATGTCGTCTAAAAAAAAAGGCCCAACTTTTTTTAACTTTTCATTTTATATTGGAGTATAGTTGATTAACAATGTTGTGTTAGTTTCAGGTGCACAGCAGAGTGATTCAGTTATACATATACATGTATTTTTTCCAAATTCAAAAAAGGCCCAACTCTTTACTGCCACTTTTTGAAGCACTTCCCAACTTGACTTCCGCCTGCCTCTCAAGCATCTCCTCACATCTACCCCCCATCACTAAGTTCTAGGTGTATGAACTTTATTCGGTTCTTTAAATATACTTAAACTCTCACTTCTAGGCCTTTGCATATGCCAGCCCTGCCGCCATATTTGGCAAACTCCTATCTGTCCTTCAGGTTCCAGATTAAATATCATTCTTCTTACCTAAGACCCCAACCACGTTCCCTAACAGACTAGAGTACAAGGCCCCTGTCCCAAATCCCTCACAGCACCATGACCATCCCCTTCCACAACCTTCCTAACATTTTAGAGCAGTCACTTGCTTAATGCTGCCTTTTGTGCTGGGCCATGTGTCCTGGGTCTGTCTTGTTTGCCTTGGAGTCACCCGTACTTAATATGGTGCCTGAAACATAGTAGGTGCTCAATAAATATTTTTAAACAAATTCACTGATTTAATCATTAAAATATGTTTGCACGGGTGTGACTGGTTCAGGAGCCAGAGGACCACCTCAGGAACCACAGCCCCGACCAGAAGTACGGCGTAATCAATGTGTAGCTTTTTTCCCACGACAGGAACAGGATGGACCTGGTCAGGACTCATCTGAGAACTGGGACAGGGTTGTGTCTACAGATGAGGAGACGACCAGGACCATCTGTGAGAAGTGGGCAGGTGGCAGCCAGGGAAGAGCCCAGGGACCCGAGGCAGGTTCTCCACTCACGCTCCCTGGCCCCAGATGGAATGAGCTTAAGAGAATAGGGAAGCAATTTCCAGAAAACGAAAGCACCTGTGTGGATATTTTTGTCTTTTTCACCTTCACAATCACCAGACTGAAAATTGACCCTCAGAAGACTTTGGGAGAAGGCAGGTGGTCTGAAGAGGTGGGTTTCGTGCCAGAGGAGAGCTCACAGAGACTCTAGCTGCTTCCTTTTGCTCCTGCCTCAAGGTCAGGCCATTGAGGTTGACTTTATAAGATGCTCTTGGGGCAAAGCTGGCTGCATGTGCCTTAAGAGTGCTAACAGTAGCAATAGCCTGACGACAGCAGAGCTACCTGAAGTAAGAAAGCTGACTAACCAGTGTTTGAATGAATAGGTCCCACATCAGCATGCCCATCAGCAGAGGCAAACCCTGATGGGAAAAAGCAAGGTGTCTGTGACCTAGATTGGTCACTGCATCAACACCTGCCCTCACAGAGCTGATAAAGAGATTCAGTGTGACGGTTGGTTACACCACAGAAACACGTTTCCCTAAGAACGTGAGGGGAACAAATAGCAGAGATTCCTGCTTTGGGAGCAGGCCTGTCATCAGTGTGTCCTACCACTCACCTCCCTGGAGCAGGGGTCTTCTGTGAAGCTGTAAGGAGGTAGAGGAAAGTCCCTTCTATATTTCAGAGATCCATGTCTCAGGGCCAGGCCCAAGGAGAACCCACTGATGTGATTTCTGAGGGGCCGCTGCTCCCCATCCCCCAGATGCTACCATCCCACTGGCTGATAACTGAAATCCCACTATTAAAGCTTCACGTTTTTCAGTGTGGAGCAGTGAGGAACAACCTGAGGACTCAGAGCCACGTGTGAGACCATCAGACTGCCCGGTGATTTCAGGATGAACTTCCTAACTTTCTAATGATTAGGGAGCCCTGTCAATTTCCTCACAGACATTCTGTTTTGTTTTGTTTTTTTTTAATTTATTTATTTATTTATTTATTTATGGCTGTGTTGGGTCTTCGTTTCTGTGTGAGGGCTTTCTCTAGTTGCGGCAAGCGGGGGCCACTCTTCATCGCGGTGCGCGGGCCTCTCACTATCGTGGCCTCTCTTGTTCCGGAGCACAGGGTCCAGACACGCAGGCTCAGTAGTTGTGGCTCACAGGCCCAGTCGCTCCGTGGCATGTGGGATCCTCCCAGACCAGGGATCGAACCCGTGTCCCCTGCATTGGCAGGCAGATTCTCAACCACTGCGCCACCAGGGAAGCCACAGACATTCTTTTATTCAGTAAGGTAGGTATTCCAGGTCCTGAGATTATCCTTTCTTTTTTTTTTTTTTTCATATTTACTTCAATGGGAAGCAAGTGGGGCCTGTGTGCACTGTATTTTTCCTGAGTATGGGAAAGGCCACCCGCCTCTGGCTTAAGGGTTTGAGCCCTATTAGAATGTGAGTCTTCCCAGAAGAGTGCAGCCTTTTTGTGTGGAAAGAAGGGCAGGTTGGCACCAGGTGCTGAAGGTGTGGAGACGGTAGGATGAGGTTGGGGGACTGAGCGTGTAGCTTAGGGGTGGGACAGTAATGTGAGGAGGGGATTGGGCCAACTTCTGTCCCCTCAGAACTCTGCCTGAGGCCAGCCCTGCTCAGAGCACACTGGACCCCGGAGCCCCAGAGCAGAGGGACGGAGCTGGGTAGGCAGGGCAGCTGGCCTGGGCTCTCCCGAGCAGCTGTCAGGCCCGTGAAGACCACTGCCCCCTGCCACGCGCCCGCCCCTGGTAGCCTCCAAGAGCTGCCTGGAAAGTGAAAGAGAAATCTGTCCTCTTCTAAGGAGGAAAGTCCCCCGTTCTAGGAGACAGAGTGTTTCCTCAACCCAGAGCCCAGGGGAGAATCTGTAGGGAAGAGGCCAGGGGAGCCTTGCTCAGAGGAAGCCATCCTCAGAGAGAAGCTCTCCTCAGGGGAGCGCCCCTCAGGGGGAGCCGTCCTGAGGGGTAGCTCTCCTCAGGGAGAACTTTCTTTCCCTTCTACCCTTCCCCGTCATGTGGATTCTGGCAGTCTCTCAGAGCCAGATCTGCTTCTGCTTTCTCACAGGACAGGGTCATACATCATCATTTACACCCTCGCTGAAAATGCAGTCACATCCATTCAGAGCAATGCTTCCCCTCAGCCGGCCATGTGCAATTTATGGAGAAACCTGGTGCCCTCTAGGAATTTCAGCAAGTGTGCAAGGAACATGGCAAGGACTGTGTGAGAGCCCTTCTCCTTCTACCTCAAACCATACTATGCTGTGGCTGGTCCTGGAGTGTAGCATGTCTTAAAGGCTCCTGGAGAGGCTGGGGACGGAAAATCAGCCCTCTCTTAGCCTGCTGCGGCGGGATGTGGGACCACATGGCTTGGGTCTCAGCACAATGAACTGTCGTAACTTCAGCCCAGAGACCTGAACCCTCAAGTTGTCAGCAGTGCTCAAAAGCACCCACCATAAGAGTATGTGATACAGCAAAGGTGTGGAGGGACAGCCCTATGACCACGCGAGTACAACCAGACCTTGCAGAGTGGGGAAGGAGGGCAACATGAGGCAATTCTGAATTTTCATTGGCATTAATGGGTATATAAAATCGCTTAGAATGTTCAGGAAATTGCTCAGGCCCCTGCAGAAGCTACCATGCCTCCTTCCTCTTCAACTTTATTTTTTGTTTGTTTGTTTGATTTTCAGCTCAGAGAACTGGGAAAATGTAAGATGTGCTCTTCATTTAGTCATTCATTCAGCCATCCATTTCTTCAGTAGTTTTCTATGTGAACATCTATCAGGCCAGGTACAGTATTAGGCACCGGGCTTAGAAGGATGGAAAATATTATAGCTGGCCTAGAAAACTCACCATCCAGTTGCAGTGTACACACCTTTATTTCCCTAGTCTCATCAGCCTTGGGAATGAACAAGGGTGGAGTGACAGTACAGTGGTATTTGACTTGGACCACCCACAGCAATTGTTAAACTCCAAGCCTCCCACCCCCACCCCCTGCCTGCCTGGAGCTACAGCTGTTTCCCCCCTTTTGCCTCATTTGTTACCTCCCTCCCTCCCTCACCTCTGCATCCCAGACAGAGCCCTGCCGCCCTGCTCCCGCTTGCTGCACGGGGAGCTTTGGGTGGACACTTTAAGCAGTTTCTGTTGAAACTTCCTGTTGTGTCCTTCGAGATTTCCAGGCTCTCCGATAAAGTTCTGTTGCTCTGGAATTGCTTTTTATCTGGGCTGTCACACTTCCACGGTATCTCAAAGACAGCATCTACAATTTTTCTGAATCATCTAGTTATCTCACCTGAAGCAATTTCAGTGAAAATACACATGCTATCAGACCTTTTCCTGTTTTGCAAGCAAGTTGAGAGCAAGAAAGCGCTGACTGGGGTGGAAGAGGAGGGGAGATTCCTGGGGGTTGGGGGACAAAAAGGAGAGCAAGAGAGCCAAGGACAAACTCCCCCTCCTCACACCCTGCCCAGGGCTAGCCCTGCTGGGCTGCAGCAGGCAAATAAAGGCTGTGGGCATCCACTTCCACGCCATAGAGAGCGCCTTAGGTGGGTATAAATGTCTTGACGATTTAGGTCATAACAAACTTGCCTCACCTTAAAAACAAGAACCAGTCATTTGAAGACATAATACGTATCATCAAAATCAGAACATGACATTCTCTCTGCTAGATTAGTTCCACAGTCCATCCATCCATTAAACAAATATTTGTTGATCTATCTGTACAAGGACTGAGGAAGTTGTAAGAAAACAGCTCGTTCTCTCAAAATGCTTAATTTCTAGCCAGAGAGGTAATTGGAAGGATGGGGTTTTCTTTTCCTCACCATCCCCACCCCTTCCCAGAGAATAAACCTCCCAAGGTTACAATAATAAAGGAGGTCGTTTTGTTGTTATGAAATCCAGGTCTTGGAAAGAGACAGTCTTTTCATACAATGAGATACAGGAGATAGGCAGATAAGAGGTTAACATTTGCCTTCTGAGAGATCTTACATTAATTTAAAATATTCCGTCTCATGCTCAGCCTCCCATGAGGGTTCCTTCCTCAACTTTCTTCTACTCTAGCATTCAAAGTTCCCCTTCTCCCCCATCCCAGAGCGGAAGGAGATGAAGCAGAGAGTAACTGACAAGGCATCTGGAAGCTTAGACACAAAGAGAGGTGGGACCTGGGGGTGGTGCCGTGGAGGGAAAGGGTTAAGATAACTGCCTGGGAGGGGAGAAGTGGGCAGCCGAAGGAAGATCTGGGGAATGGACCCTGCCACGCAGAGCAGTTGCTCGATGTGGACCCCAAGGTTGAACAGGGAGGCCTGTGCCCATGAACCGAGGTGGGAACAAATTAAAAGGCGAAGTGAACTAACCACTGGGACCCTGAATGCTTTGGATTATAAGGCTGGAGACAGAAATAAAGAGCTGGTTTTACATCCTCTGTGATTCCGTTTGTGTGTTTGACTCCATGAGACCTAGATGAAGTCACCTTTCCCATTCCCACCCACCTCCCACCCTTCCTTCACCAGCGCGCTCCTGGGCCACAGAAGGCGGCGAAATGAAGATGGTCACTCCTGGAACCGACTGACCAACCACTGAAAGACCATTCTTGTTTGGCTCTACCACCTTCCACGGAAGGGATGCTGCCAGGTTACAGACATATACACGAATATTAAGTAGAACTCAATTCCTCTGGCTGGGATGAAAGGAAGGCTTGATGGAGGAAGCAGCATGAAAAGGGAGCTTTAAAGGACAACTATGATCTAGGTCTGCAGAGACAGAGGGGAGGGAATTCCGAGCAGAGGTGAAATGGGAATGGAAATGAGATGTGTAGTCTTTATTTATCATGGGTGTCGTGGGATATCATGTGGAAAATCATTGTGATTATTTATCTCCATGATGCTGACCTCTTTGCATCTTTGTAATAATAACCTTGCCAGGAACTTACATAAAATCCCAACTGGAAATGAATACTCATTTCTTATTTTTAACTAAACCACAGATCAAACCAAACTTGCAACACACATACACACACACACACACACACACACACACACACACACATACCACTATACTCCTAAATTTGAACCAAACAATAGAATTCTGTATAATTTAAAAAGCCATTGAACCAAAATTGTTAAGAAAGGTATCTTTTTAAAGTCTAAATTACTTTTCTCTTCTAAATACAATATCACATTTATTTTGATAATCTGAGTTTGTAAGCCTTCTCTTTATTAGCACACAGAAGTCAATGAGGCGGAACTGTATATAATGATATTGATTTCTGCATGTACCTTGCAGAATTAGTCTTCATAATTAAACCTCTTTACTTTGCTATATCCAAAGGCTATCAGTCAGAGTCCTTAATTCAAAACACCATCACCCACTTAGCTAGTTTAAGCAAAAAGGGAATTTATTATGGGCTATGAGGTAGCACACAGATTGTCTGAGAGGGCCAGTCGGGCTTGGAAGCTGCACAGCCCAGTGTACGACTCATCACAGGGTTGTATCAGAAAGACCACCCTGGGCAGCACCATAGTGCCCACCGCCGATGCCAGGCACTATACATCAGAAGCTCTGTCACTGTTCCCCCCAAAAGCAGCCATTCTGCTGCTCTTCTGGCCAAAAGGTATCTCCATGTGTTCCTGCTCTTCATGTTGCTCTTTTCCAAATCCAATTCTTACACTGGGGCATTGGATAAGCCAAGTCTAGATAGCATGCCTGTCCCCTACACCCACATGGGAAGATGGGGAACTGAGTTCTGGTTTCCACCTTAGGAAGTGCAAGTCCACACTTGCACTCAGCAATATGGGAAGTTTGCCAAACATAGGAAGCTGTTCAAATAACATAAGGTGGTCACAAAGCATGGCGAAGTCCACTACACATGGATATAGTACCATGTGCCATGGTGCTATGCCAATCAATTTTATTGACATAAAAGTCTCTGTGTTCAATTTTTTTAGCATTCTGGAGATTTCTGTTTCTGCCAATATTGTGAGTGAAATGTCCTGAGAAAATATCCCACTGCAAGAAATCTAGAAATCCTGGACAAAATATATCAAATCTCCTCTGAAAGTCATTACCAATCTTGGCAAAAAAGGTAGTGAAATACATACCCAACTGAAGCTGAAGCTGGAAAACTTTGCAATGAGTTGACTCTGAAGCTGTAGCTGCCCTTTGGAGATTTGCTGATTCCCATAAACCAGAGTTTTGAGTATAATGGTTGTGTAAGGACTGAAGTTAAAGCCTCAGGCCCATCCCAAGGTGAGAGTTGGAAAAGAGAACCCCATAAAATGTTGACATAGTCCAAGAGGCTCAGTGAGAAGGTATCTACGGAAAAGCCGCTCAAAAAACAAAGGGAGTCTCTGTGGGAATTTTTTCAGCCTGTGCTGAAGCTGGCCATGTAAAAAGTCTCTCCTAAAACTTTGAGTTTAAGACTTGACTCAGCACTACTGGTGTAGCGCAAGAAGACACAAGCTGAGAAATTTAGTGAAATGCCTCCACGTTTGTAGTGTACGTGGTGACAGGTAAAAGCAAACACTAATTGCCCCAAGAAGGCATAGCCTCAATCCAGGGCTCTCAGGATCCCCACAAATACAGTTCAGCCAAACACAAGATCACATCATGAAATTATAAAAAACATAAGGAAACAAGCTACCACAAGCAAGAGTCAACAAAAATAACACAGTCGAATTAGATCATCTAGGACCTCAGATACTAGAATTATGGTACAGTTTAAACTGCTGAAAGGGAGAAAAAGGAATTGGAAACATGAGCAAGGAAAAAGGTATAATCAAAAAGGGATGGGTCACACAACAGAGTATCTACAGCTGAAGAGAGAATTAGTGAACTGAAAGAAATACAAATGTAAATTTTACTCAGAAAAGACTAAGACAGAAAGATGGGACATATGAAAGGAAAGTTAAGAGAGACGGGAAATAGAATGAGGTCTAATATATGATAAACTAGAATTCCAGAATAAGAAACCAGAAGGCTTCAGGGATATTGGAGTTTAAGGGGCA
The DNA here is from genome assembly GCF_028021215.1 of Eschrichtius robustus. Lineage (NCBI taxonomy): Eukaryota > Metazoa > Chordata > Mammalia > Artiodactyla > Eschrichtiidae > Eschrichtius > Eschrichtius robustus. The sequence continues at coordinate 103,363,531 of NC_090826.1, forward strand.
GACCAATAAAGTACACTCTATTCTCCACTGTGTTTGGAACCAGTTGAAAAATGTACATTGGATTCAGGTAGATGGAGATAAAATGCCACATTTATTACTGATGAACTGTTGAATAAATATGTGTTAATATAGCCTTCCTAATACTGCATCTCAGAATTAAGCAAACTTACCCACCCCATCATAGGCAGTGCTGAACAGCTGAAGCCCTGGCCCCTTTCTCCCATTCTCAACAGTACTTGCCCTGAAAAACTTTAGCACAGAGAAAGAGGAATGTGTTCTAAGCCAATTTCAACTCTACTGATTATCAAAACGTTCTCTAAGAAAATCAAATATAGGACTTGTCATTAAGATAGTCCTGGAAATGATGGAATGACCAAAGAAAATAAATTTACATCTTCCTGAATTTTATGCTTAAGCTAAATAGAGTTTAGGTGTACAGAACAGGACTATGAGGGAGAATAAGAAGAATGAGGGAGATGATATTTTAGTGATTAAAATGATCTTCTCAATATAAATCCTATTTTTAAAAACATTTGTGTTACATATTACTGTGTTCTCCGAGGGCTCTCCTCCCCCTCCAGAAGGTGCAAGCCCAGGGTGTTAAGGATGAGGAAAAGTGAGATGGGGCAAGGACAAATGTGGAGTGTGATGAAGTGTGATGCAATGAACTACCAAGGTGGCCATCTTCACAAGGAGCCAGGAAGAAAACACATTCTCAGGTGGAATTTCCTCTGGAAATGTTGCAAGAAAAATCCATGCCTCGGTGTATTGTGTGGAAGGGAGAAAGGAAGAGAAAACATTATCTGCTGGCTCTCGGCATCTCCTGATTCCCATTGGCCAAGGTTTACCCCAGGACTGAATTCACCCCCTGTACTTTTGGGTGACATCACTTGGCTGCTCAGAAAGCCAGATCCCATGCTTCATGGTATACCATTTCATTCAAGTTCCAGAAGTAGAAACATGACGTGGAGCGAATAAGGCTTGGTGTTTGAGATGTGTGAACCATGCCGGTCTTAACCTAGTCTCCAGCTCAGAAATCTTTGTAGGGTGCCAACAGATTGGTGATGGTGATGGTAGAATTGGGAACACAAGCAATGCCTTTGGAAAAAAGGAGGCAATCAAGGGAATCTGAGAAGGCCCACAAAGTTTGAGTTCCATGGACTCCTAAAACAGTTTTTCTCTCCATTAAGTTAACAATCTGCATGGAGATTAAATCTAGGTTCTTGGCCTTCTTAGAACTATTCTCTAACTAAACCAGATTTTTAAAATTTTTGACTGAAAATTAAAGGAAAAAAAATCAAACACTGTACCAGTCAGGATAAGATAGGTTGTGCTAACAAACCGTCTAAAGTCTCAGGGCATAGCATAGCAAAGGTTTAGTCCTCATTCATGCAACATCCGTTAAGGTCTCAGGTGACTCTTCAGGGCAACAATCCTCCATGAGAAGCGTCAAGGTTCCAGGCTGAGAGAGGCTTCTCCATACTTCGCTGCTCTATCTAGGTTTGTGATCTCCTCGTGAGATGGCAGAAGAGGAGCATGGAAACTCGTGCACCTGCTCTTAAAATCTTCCTCCTGGAAGTTATACACATCACATTGGCCGACAACATTCTTCAAAGTTAGTTATGTGACTCTGCCTAACTTCTAAGGAGTGGGAAACTGTAACCTCCGTGTGTCTGGAAGGGGAGGAGAGTCCTCGGAGAAGACAGTAATGTGTACCACAAATGTTTTTAAAAATAGGATTTATGTTCAGGATGTCATTTTAATCATTAAAATATCATCTCCCTCATTCTTCTTATTCTCCCTCATAGTCCTGTTTTATACACCTAAACTCTATTTAGCTTAAGCTTAAATTTCAGGAAGATGTAAATTTATTTTTCTTTGATCTTTGCATCATTTCCAGAACTATCCTAATGACAAGTTCTATATTTGATTTTTCTTAGAGAACGTTTTGATAGTCAGTAGAGTTGAAATTGGCTTAGAACAAATAGATTGTTTTAGAATTGAAAAGGACTTTAGAATGTTACAAAAACATGTTTTTAGGAGAATCAGAAGAAATCTACATTGTCAAAATAAGAGTGTGATTTTAATGTCAATCAATACTCTTTCTGGCACTTCTGTCAGTATCACCATTTTGTCCTTTTCCACTGTTTTACCCTAATGTAGACTGATCATCTCTCCCTGGACCAGTTAATTGCCACTTGGCAGTCTCCTTGCCTTCGTGGTCCCCATCCAACCCATGTCTCAAGATGAGGCCTGATCTTGACACTCATTTGCATGCATCTATGGTTTTAAATATTAGACACTGTCTCTTGGATTTTCTCATTATTTCCTAAGTGTGTTCTCTCTCTGTCAATACTGAAAGCTCCTGAGGATTAGAAACATTTCATATATTGTGGTATATTTTCTCCCATCCTCGTTTCCTGCCTTTTCCAGCACCTGGCCCTGAACACTGTGTGTTCACAGTGCACTCAATAAATACTAGATGAATTGAATTCTCTAAACCATACTAATTATTCATTCCGCTCAAGTCCCTGTGTCTATGTAGAATGATGGATTTCCAGACACCAGGACTGAGGGTCAATTCAAATCTCTTGAGAGCCTATTGGATTTACAGTTCCACAGCACCTTCCCCTTTCCCCACTGGTAAATAGAAGGCACAGGATGGTGCCGCCCAGGATTTCTAGGCAGCTGCCCTGCATTTTATGCCATCTCTAGAATTAGTCTTAGTGGCAGCATGAAAATAAACCCACTTTTTTCTACATTCTGTCAACAAAAGGGCCAATGAATGTCAAATTAATGACTCATTGAAAGTCCATTGCATCCTGTGTCTGACTTCTTGGAGGAAGTAGATCCCAAGATTTCCGAGAACACTCTTAGCAATTTCACCACTAAGCACTCCTTTCAGATGTTTGCGTGAGTGACAATGTCTCCGTTATTATAAGTCTAAGACTCTTGAGGGCATTCTGTTGTGTGATATTTAAATATTACCATAGTTTATTTCTAGTTTGAATTGAAAAAGTGCCCAAGAGGAATGCTGTGGGTCTCACCTTTCTGCTTGTTCTTTTGTAAAGTAATCATGCAGGTACAAACAAGAAAGATTTATTACATAACAGGAGACGGCACTCCTAATTGTTGGGATCAATTTTAATACTCCATCAAATAAACTGGCGAAACAGCAGTGCCGTAGAGAGCAAAAAGTAATAGAAAAACTGCACAAGCCGTAACACATACAAATGTTGACGCTGAAATGTGTTTGATGTCTCACTATGTGCCACAGGGACATGCAGGAACTTCTACGAAGATGCCAGAGTCTTCCAAGTGTTGGCTAATTCCACACAAATAGTCCAACCTGATTAAGGTATAGTATTTAAACTGTGGACTTTTCAGCATTGTCTGTAATGCTGTGGGCTGTGAGTACCAAGTTTTCATTTTTCATAGTGAAGTTCAAGACAGGATGTTTGTACGAATAATTCAGATGAGACAAGAAATCCCTCTGGGGGAGGGCGATAAAGAGATCCCATTTGCTACATATCTCTGCAATATAACGTGGTTGTACAAGCCTGTATCTCTTACTAATTTTTAGTAAATTCAGTAAAATCGTTGTGGCTGTGTACAATAACAGTGTCACTGGGCTTATAACTATGGAGAGTGTCAGGATGAAATTGAAACAAGTGTGGAATCAATATGAAAAATAAGTTAGATTCACTGTTGTGAAGTGGAATGTACCTCTATCAAAGGCAAGAACTCAGTTGTATGAAACTTTGTAAAAGGTCATAGATTGAAATATCCTGGTATCAAAAGTTACCATACGATTCAAATGTATTTTCTTCCAAATAGTGGAGGCATATTATCTGAGGGAGCCATTTATCCATGCTCTCCACATAGACTAATAACCAATTAAAGAATGACAAGCACTTATTAGATATTGGTAATGATTCAACTTTGAAACACAGTCACGAGACACTATTCCCTCTTCAAGCTTCTAGTACAGTTATTTAAGGAGCATTGTTAGATTTAAAGCAAGCTGTTTTTTAAAAACTTATGTTTTGTGATTTCTATTCTGTGTAATTAGGATTTTCTCAATGCTATGCCTTCAAAACAAAAGACAGAGATCAATTGGCTAACATGAGATTCAAGCTGTTATCCATAACTTCTGATTTAAAGTCACTGTGTTCATCAAAACAGCCTCATTTTTGACTGATTTCTTTAACAACAAATAAATGGTATAAATTTGAAGTTTAAAAAAAACCAAACAAACTGGTAAAAGATTAGGGATTCTTACCAAGAATTTAAATTTGATACAAATATTTATTGGTGATAACAATATTTTTAAAAAACTTAAAACACTTTAGTTATGAAGTCTTTGGGGTTCTAGGGCCATAACTGTATCATACTGGGACACTTTATGTGTAAATAATAATTATGTGTAAATAATTATGTGTAATTATGTGTAAATAATTATTGTTTAATAGGTAGATCTGCAGAACTCTCAAACTGCATGATAAAACAATATTCATCATTCACATATCATTTTACATTTGCCAGAACACGTTCACGTTTGTTAGCTCACATAATCTTCAGAACAATCCGATCACATAGAAAATAGCCTTTTAGGGCTTGGTGGACAGTAAACAATGTGCCACAGGACCCAGGATTTGTGTTGGATTACTTCAGAGCAGATGGTCAGAAACCAGTGGATTTGGGGAGGTAAGACGGGGCAACTGGGGAGTGAACAATAATAACGGGGTCAGTGGGCTCCTTGACTTTCTTACAGAATCATTCCTTGAGGGGTGTCATGTGGGCGTAGTAAGGAAAGGTGAAACTAGGGGAGTCACTCTTCATTCTTCAACCCTGGGGGAGTTGCTGTGAATGAAAGCAAACCAGAGACACACGGAGGAAAGCCGCTGGGAGTCGCCCACTGGGAACCCACTCAATGCTGGTTACAGTGATGTGGTTTCTCTTCGTAAAGGACCCATCAAAGAGTTTCACACCCAGAGCTGGGGAAGTTGCATGGCCTCTTGCCGATAAGTGCATATGAAGAGTAGCAGGGATTTCTATGTAGGTAAGGCAAACTATGTGAAGGAAATGTTTAAAAACTCCTTGGAATAGAACACATTTATTTTAATGCAAAAACAGGGTAGGGGAGGCTGAGTGAGAAGTAAAGGATGAAGTCTAAAATGGAGAAAGGAGTAGGCAAAATCACAAAATTGTAGAAATCAACATTTCCTGGGCACCTATTTTTTGTCTACTATCCTTCAAACTTTCCATTAGCCCTATGGAAAAAGCAAGTCTCAGTCTCAGTTTCTCTCCCAACATCACATGACCATTAAAGTGGCCTGTGTGAGACTTGAACTCAGATCTTATGACTGGCTTCAGGCAGGGGTCTTTCCAGTTCTCTCAGCTCTTTTCTGCCATGTTGTAAGAAAAACTGTAAAAACTTTTAATGTTGGTGCAGAAAAAAAGAATTAACATAGCAGCCTAAGAGGGCTATCCTTGGAAAGACCTGCTTTGCAAGGTCGGCTATTGGCTGGCATCTGGGAATTTGAATGATAAAGAGTTCCCTAGATTGATAGAAAACTTTCCCCAAATGATAAGAGTGGCCCAATGTGCCTAAACTCTGTGTAAACGATGTGGCTTATGTTGGTCACCTGCTTTCCTTCTGGGAGTCTGGAATTTCACTATGTGCTAGGCAGAGTGACAAGCCCCCAATAAACACCTTGAACGCCAAGTCTCTAATGAGCTTTCCTGGTAGACGACATTTCACGTGTGCTGTCTCTAGTCATTGCTGAAAGATTTAAACGTGTTTTGTGTGGCTGCCCTGGGTGAGGACTCTCAGAATCTTGTGCTTGGTCTCCTCTGGAGTTTGCCCCAAGCTCCTTTTCCCTTTGCCAATTTTATTTTGCATCCTTTAGCCGTAATAAAGCATGAGTACAGCTATATGCTGAGTCCTATGAGTCCTCCTAGCAAACCACCAAACCTAGTGGTGGTCTTGGAGACCCCCAACAGGATGGCTCATAAATAGCAAAAATAATAGTGATGGATTTCAAGTCATTGAAATTCTATGTCTTCACATTTAGTTATTGATTCACATAATACTTGCACAGAGTATTAAAATTCAACAAGTATTAAAATTCAACAAGTAAAGAAGGGCAGTTTCTTGCTTATGTCTTCCTTATACCCCCAGTTTTACTCCTTATAGGGAACCATTTCCCACTTTTTCAGACATTTCTTCTGATACTTATATCCATATTGATATATGTGCTTATACTTAATGTTTCTTGATTTTTCTTTTTCTTTTTTTTTAAAGGTCATCTTTTTTTTTAATTATTTATTTTATTTATTTATTTATTTATTTATGGCTGTGTTGGGTCTTCGTTTCTGTGCGAGGGCCCCCTCTAGTCGCGGCAAGCGGGGGCCGCTCTTCATCGCGGTGCGCGGGCCTCTCACTATCGCGGCCTCTCTTGTTGGCGGAGCACAGGCTCCAGACGCGCAGGCTCAGTAGTTGTGGCTCACGGGCCTAATTGCTCTGCGGCATGTGGAATCTTCCCGGACCAGGGCTCGAACCCGTGTCCCCTGCATTGGCAGGCAGATTCTCAACCACTGCGCCACCAGGGAAGCCCTTGATTTTTCAAGTTTAGGTATTATCTCTTGCCTTCCTACTATAGAGAATGAGGATTTAAGTATCTTACAGCCACCAACCCCCTCAACACACCCCACACAAACTTTTCTCTTTCTCCATCTTTGTAGTATGGTTTATTTCCAAGCATGATTTTTGGTTAAAAGTCAATATTCAGTGTTAATATTACCATGACTACCTATTATTCACAGCTAAGCACAAACTGTACTATGATTAATTTCCTCTCTTCTATAACTTTTTAAAAAATGGCCTGGAGATATTATTTTATATTTTCATTTGCTCTATCACTAACTGTTCTTCTAAACTCTCTGTCAAAGTTTTAAAACTCCTCTTAGCAAGCCAAACAAGTAAGGTAACCTATCATTTTCATTGATTTTTCTGAGATATCCTCTCCTGCTAGAGATGTATCGTCCAGGAATTCTCTTTGCTTCCCTCCTATGTTGGATGCCCTGTTTCACAGCTCTCATATTGTCCTCTTTCTTGGTTTGATGAAGCACATTCTCCAGTAGTCTCCCAGAAATGGCAAAAGGGAGTGAAACGTTTGAGACTTGCATGTCTGGAGATATCCTACTCTCACACTTGGTTGATAGCTTGGCTGGGTATAGAATTCCAAGTTGATAATCATTTCCCTTCAGAATTGGGCAGTCATTCCTTCACTATATTCCAGTTTCTAGTGTTGCTAATTAGAAGGCTAGTGATTTTCTGATTTTAGATCTTTTACCCAACTGTCTTAAAATTTTACAATGATGTGTCTCTGTGTCCTTGTTCTGGGAACTCAGCATGCCATTACAATAGAGAAACTCATGTCCTTCAGGCCCAAAAGATTTTCTTGTATTATTGTCTTGAAAAATTTCTCACTTAATTTTCTCTGTTGTCTCCTTCTAGAATGCCTCTTAGTATAATTATTCTTCTTGGATTGATGCTCTAATTTTTGTGTTTTTCCATATCTTTGTCTTTCTGGTTAATTTCTAGGGGATTTCCTCCACTTTGTCTTCCAGTCTTTTGTTGAGCTTTTGATGATCACATTTTTAATTTCCAAGAGTCCTTTTCCATTTTCTGAATGTTCACTTAATAGCTTTTTTTTTCTTTATGAATGTACTATCACATGACTTAGGTGATATTAAGCCCAGGGTGTTTTCTTTTCTTTTAATTCATTTTTTTTTCTGCTTCTTTGTCACTAAAATTTTGTTGCTAAAACTATCTTTTACAGTGAAAAGTTTCCTCAGACTCCTGGTAATTCTCAGCTATTCATTCATATTTATAAGCAAGGAACAGAAAGCTGGTTATATACAGAGATGGAGCTTTCTGACTGATGGGCTTCACTGCAGGGCTGTGAGGTGGGGCCTGGCCACTTTGTTGCAGAACCTCAATGCATCAGTGATGTAAATCTTTTCTCTTGGGTCAGTCAGTTTCTCCCTGGAGGGATCCTCCTGCCTGAGGGATATAATCCCATATGCTAGTGTTTTGGGAGTCAAGGAAGGTAGGAAACTGTGGATCTCACTTTCAAATATGAGGATTTTCATTTACTCCCTGTTCTTAAACCCTTGCACTATATCAAAAGACAGAAACCACACTAGTAATTCAAACAGAGGAAAATTTAATGTAAGGAAATATTAACTAGCTAAAAGTGGTTAACTATTTAAAAAAAAAAAAAAAAAAGCCTCTAAAAGCTCCAGAAGTAGAAAACCAGTTACTAGCTTTAGACTATTTAGATGGAGGAAGAGTGGGCCGTAAAGGAAATGGGACTAGGAACTAGGAGAGGCACCATGCTTCCCCTCCCCACCACACACAAGCTGAGAGATTAGATCTCCTCAAAGAAGGCACAGTTACTACAGGAACATGCAGCCTACCTGTGGCAAAGAGGCCTTCCAGAGATCATCTGTAGAGGTGGCCTTCCACTGCAGAGGTTGTGGATGGGCTGAGCCACTGTGGAAATGGTCACTAGGTGGGAGCAGTTTCCTGAGGGCCTAGCTAGAACTGCCATGGAAGTGGCAGCCAGGCAGACAGCACGGGCTGAGTGTGGCTAGAGCTGGTCATGTGGGTCACTGAGGTAAGTACCGCTAGACCATCCACCGGCTCCCTCACTGAAAGAAATGGTAGGAGAAACAGAACCAGAAGGGAAGCAGGCACTTTCCTGCTGCTATCACCCTGTAGTGTCACTCTAGAACCTTCTATTGACAAGGCCTAATATCAAGCCAGTCAGCAAAGAAAAATGTTCACAGGGTCCAGCTCCCATGTCACAAATCAGGACAACGAAGCGTAGATCTGGAAGTGAGAGACAGTAAATGGATAACTGCACACCTGTGCTGCACTGGCCAGGTATCTCTGAGTTTAGAGCCTCTTTGTCAATTTCAAGAACATTAATCTTCTATCTCCTGGTGGCATAGGAGAAGAGACCTGTGGTTTGACTGCTGCGTATACAGACTGTGAATCAATGCTCCTCTTTTCAGCCCCCTCTCCTCATCCCTAAATTCAGAGGTTTCTGGCACCTCTGATCACCAAGCCTCTATGAGTTTCACTTGAGCAAACTGGCTTCCCATTATCACTTTCCCCACTGCACATGGAGATTTCTGCTTCCTCCACACCACTACATCATTTACCTCTTGTCTATCTACCTTATGACTCCCAAGATCTTGTTGTCATCTTTCTTCTAGTGTCTTTTCTCCTAATTGTCTTTGTTCTTGTGGATTTATGACTTTTACAAAAATCCATCCACTGTCATTTTATTGGAATTTCAGGTGAGATAAAGATAACTATGTTCTTCAATTCCCCATGTTTAATCCACCCATCTTTTACTGAAAGTTTAAATGTTTATTTATAAATTAAAGAAAGCTAGTTAGATTAAGCAGTGATTAACAAATAATTTTTAGTTTGGAAGGTATTGAATTTACATCCATGGGTAGGTACTTCTTCAAACCTTACTTTACAACTGTCAAAATGAGTCCCAGAAACAGAAACATCAAAATCAACTTATCGTATCTGTTGAAGATGCACGTTCTTGAATCCATCCTAGATCATATGCATCAGACTCTTCAGAAGTTGGGCCAACTAGTCTGCATTTTAAACACATTTCTCAGATAATTAACAACTCTAAAGTTTAAAAACCACTGTTCTATTTTGTATTATTAATGAATGACAGAATACTTTGATTCGGTACTTTGATGAAAAGCTACATTTTATTAGGGAAAAGACCACTAAAAAATAACTCTCAAATAAGTAATATCATCTTCATTTGCTTGCTTTTTAGCCATACCTGGGTAAACCTTACTTGTTGGCCTAAACAGCCGTAAGTGAAAGTACCATCATTCACCTGTTTACTACCTGAAACTGAAGGGAAAGACCCTAAGAATTCATAGATTCCTATGGACCAGCCCCACAGATTCAGTCACATGAAGGTGACAGCAAATGGCGACGCCTTCATTAGACTGTGGATAAAAATGAATGCATGTTCCAAGGCCTTGATGAGCTAAACCAATTATGCAAAGTGAAACTCGACATTAGTCTTTTGTTCCATTCCTAATCTCTAGCTGACTGTGAAGTGGGAAATCAACCTCCAGGCGTTCCAGGAAGGCCTGAAGCAGGTAATGAACAACCTCCACCCTTTATCCTCCAGGCCTTAGCCACACAGCAGCAGGTTTTGCTCTGTAGCAAGGCACTTTGTACTCAAGATTATTTCCTTTTCTTTTAAAATAGTAACATTTATATTCTTTCTGATTGTGAAAGCAATATGTGCTAATTGAAGAAAAATTAGAAAACTAAGAAAAATTGAGAAGAAAATAAAATTTACCACAATCCCAGAGATAACCAGTGTTAATATGTTCGTATATTGCTGTCTAGACTTCTTCCTGCACTTACGTATTTTACATAGTTGAGATAAGGCCCTTCAGTTGTGTACCCTGCTTTGTTCCACTGAACATTTTGTAAGCATGTCTCCACATAATTAAACTTCTTCATAAACCCTTTTAAAAGTTGTATATTATTAGTTGTATATCTATATATTCATTTAGCCACTCCCCAACTGCTGGATATTTACATTGCTTCCAACTTTTTACTGTAACAAATAATATGATACGAGGCTTTGCATATAAATTTTAGCCTACATTTCTAGCTTCGTCTGAAGGATTCATTCCTAGAGGTTATGAATATTTTAAGACTCTTGATAACTGGCACACAATTTCCCAGAAAACTTGTCTCAATCCATACTTCTACCAGCAAGAAAGGAGAGTGCTCTTCTCACTAAAGTTTCAACAGGTCTGGATATTACAAATATTTTTTAAACAAAATGATATATGCATATTGTTTTAAAAAATAAATATTATCAAAAGACATAGTAGAAAACACTAGTCTCCTGGCTCCCGGAGCTCCCTCCTGTCCACAGCCCAGGGGCAACCCACTAACTTTTAAAACTATTGTTTGAGGTGCTTACCGCCAATAATACGCTTATTCTATCATTTCAAAGTTGTAGACATTAGTCACTTACTGCTGTGACACGTTAGGATTTAACTCATCTACGCCAACAGCCCCTGCCCCACTTTTCGTTCCCACATCCTTCCAATAAACATATAGCTATGTTTAGTTTAGCCAATACTAAGTCAATAATTAATTATTAAGTAATATAACAATAATACCTCATTGTATTTATCATTAATATATGATTAATATAATAATGAATTATTATAACTGCATAAATACTATTCAACACAGACCCTCGCTGTATATTAACATTCCATTTACTTTCCCATTCCTTTTTGCTTGGGCTGTCATCTCTAATTGTCCTTTTCTTTCTGCATTGTCTTCTCTGTCATTGTTCATGTCTTAAAAAGTCACCATTATATCAGGTATTCTGTTGAAGATCTCTATGTCAAAGTTCTTCATAAGCCTGCTTCAGGATGGATCAGGAATCAAATTATTCTCTAAACAGACTTCCAATTAATCCTCTGGGTTTTAATTCTTCAAGTCTCTTCTGTCCCTTTTGGTGTCTGGAGTTTCTAAGCTGAGAGGTGCTGCAGGATGTTCTGCATCCTACGGTGGCTCAGTGGGCACATTAAGCTTTGGCTTCCTCCAGTCTGCTACGTCCAACATCATCTTCAAGAATATTTTTGAGATTCTTCACCCTCAGATAGCCCTTATCCATTGGTTCTCAACTGAGGGAAATTTGCCCTCCAGGGAACATTTGGCAATATCTGCAGATGTTTTTGGTTGTCACCACTAGGGAGAGGGGTTGCTACTGATTTCTAGTGGGTAGAGACCAGGGATGATGTTAAACACCCTACAGAGCACAGGATAGCTCCTACAACAAAGAATTATTTATCATTTTAGTAGCATAAAGAGGACATCAACATATATATTCAAACCGACATCTTTATATCACTCAATCTCTTAGAGATTGTTTCTCCATTCATAAAATAGGATTGATACTTAGGACTATTTTAGGATTATTAGGACTGAATAAGATAATGTATGAACAGGGTCCAAAGCATAAAAATTCTTCAGAACTAGTCAGAAGTTAGTTAAAAATCAAACACAAATGGAAACCAACTTGAAAGTTAACGGAGCAGACAAAACCAGTTCAGTTATACAGCAAAGCTTAATTTAGCTTATTTTGCAAGACAAGTCAGGGTAACTTGACTTTGGTCACTTCTTGCTTATGCCTCTAAAAATCATAAGCGAAACTTAAATTGTTCCCCCACATTTATATGAGATAAACACTAACCAATCCCCCTTCATTTAAGAAAATTCTAGTGTTGTAACCAATCACTGTGAAGAACAGACATTCACTGTCTCCACACCATGTAAGCTGCTTGGTAACAACATACCTCTGAGTCTCATTCCATATTTTAGTTTGAGTGTTCCCGGTCTGCAAGCTGTCTTTTTGGTGTGTGCACGATCAACTTTTACTAACTACTACTTCAGTGATTCATTGGTTTTACTTCTAGTTTTTCCAAACTTTTGACAGGTTATAATTTAAAAATGTGATAGCTTGACAGATTTTTAAATGCTATCTTGTTCACATTTCTTTGTACAGGTAAGGCTGAAATATTTTCATAAGCTTATTTTGCAATTTGCATTCATTCTGCGGTGATTTGCCTGTCTAAATCCTTTATTAACATTTATTGACATTCTATGTTTTTAATAACTCGAGCGCTCTCGCCCCACCAACTTGTGACTGTAAAACAGAGTCTCATTTACTATAATAGCCAAATTATTACTATTATTGTTAATTATTATTAGTAATACCCAAATTATTACTCTAAATCGCTATATCTCAAATTAATAAGAAATCTACTATGTTCCCTGAATTATTTAAATGCCTCTCCTCGTCACTTGCTGCCCCCTGCTGGGGGAGCAGGAACTTACACTCACCCCACGCCAGAGAGGCAGGGCGGCGTTCTGTGGGTGCCCTTCCTGCACTCCCTCCTGAAGGCCACACCTACTGCTTTCACGTGCCTCCCACGCCACCATTCAGCAGCCCGGGGTGGCTGCCACTGGTGTACAGGATAACATGATGGAGCCCTGAAGGCCTGCAGAGATAAAGCCCAGCTGGGCACCTCCCTCTGCCTCTGCCAGGACTCTTGTTAACACTGCCTCCGGTGCAAGAATTGGCCAGCCCTCCCAGGTGGAGATGAGTGGTCCAGATATGATGAAGCCTCCGGTATTCTTGTTGCTAAGGTCACATTATCTCCATCGAATGAGTCACGTTTTGTGAGATTTCTGTGAAGAATTTCTAGGGCTGGGACCTGTGTCTGCCCACACAGAAAAGTACAAAAAATTAAATCTTGATCATCTGTTTCCCCATTTCAATCTGAGTTTTGCCCAGGAGAGGAAATGTTCCATAAGTTTCAGACTTATCTAATAATAGAAAGACCTTCATGTGATTATGAGAATCCCTACCATTTTAAAGTTCGTATTTAAATTCACAATTTGATTGGGTCTTGATTTTTTTTTCCTCTTTAAAGCAAAAACACAAAACCAAAGAGGCTTCCTTCAAAGTGAGAGGGCACTACCAAATCACATGTGTGTCTGAGATAAATCTGAGTCAGTACAAATAATGAAGCTATTCCAACACATGGGCACCGGACACCTTTGTCCACTCAGAATTAAGTTGCAATCAGCCAGAATTGGTTATATTTCTATTTCATTCTGACATGGGCATAAACTCATGTTCTGCATTCAATTTATAATTATTATTCTAAGCCACCATCATGAATTTCTTTTTTTTTTTCATTTTTATCACTGTCACCATAATTATCTTTTTTTTAAATTTTATTGCAGTATAGTTGATTTACAATGTTGTGTTAGTTTCAGGTGTACAGCAAAGTGATTCAGTTACACATATACATACATTCATCCTTTTTTAGATTCTTTTCTCATATAGATTATCACAGAATATTGAGTAGAGTTTCCTGTGCTATACAGTAGGTCCTTGTTGGTTATCTATCTTTTTTTTTTTTTTTCTGCATTCTTTTTTTTTTTTTTTTTCTATTTTTGGCTGTGTTGGGTCTTCGTTTCTGTGCGAGGGCTTTCTCTAGTTGCGGAGAGCGGGGGCCACTCTTCATCGCGGTGCGCGGGCCTCTCACTGTCGCGGCCTCTCTTGTTGCGGAGCACAGGCTCCAGACGCGCAGGCTCAGTAGTTGTGGCTCACGGGCCTAGTTGCTCCGCGGCATGTGGGATCTTCCCAGACCAGGGCTCGAACCCGTGTCCCCTGCATTGGCAGGCTGACTCCCAACCACTGCACCACCAGGGAAGCCCCGGTTATCTATCTTATACATAGTAGTGTGTGCGTGTTCATCCCAAGCTTCTTGATTTATCCCTCCCCCCCATGTTTCCTGTTTGGTAACAGTAAGTTTGTTCTTGATACCTGTAAGTCTGTTTCTATTTTGTAAATAAGTTCATTTGTATATGAATTTATTTCTTAATGCTTATTAAAGAAGGGGTAACCTTTTGATCCCAGTAAGGATGACCTGACAATTTTAGACATGGGAAGGGGGTCTATCTAATCGTAAGTTGCTGCAGACAGTGACAATGTCTATCACATCTTTGTACCCTCATGGCTCCTGCCACCTGGGGCCTGGCACATAACAAGCACTCAATACATTTGATCCTTGACTTTCCCTCTCTCTCTCTCGTTTGCTTTCAAAAATAATAGAAAGTATGACAGGACCAGAATAAATTTGGGATGTTTAAAATGCTGTTATAAAAGTTACATTGAACCCAACTTTTACTGTTAATGACATGGAGGGATCATATACGTATTTAAAAGCATGGAAGATATATTGGATTTTAAACGTACTAATGACTAATGAGTAGACTGCTACCTTAATCATTTTATCTTGGCCTAGTTAATTTAATCTATAAGCTGCTTTTGAGCACATGTCTTCTGCTTCACACTAAGGAAACTCCCTCAATCCCATGCTCTTGAAGAGGTTAAGACCTATTAAGACACTTCCTCTCTTTTTTGGCTGGTCCACATATACCTGTTACTAAGATCTCCAAGCTTAGAGCAGAGACATGGAGGAGACTAAGGAACAGATGAGGGCAGCAGGCCAGTCTGGCAGGAAGGCTGTGACATCATGGCTGAGAGAGGCTGCGCTGTGGTCCCAGGCAGCGCGGGAGCCCATCATAGAGACTGACTAGCCACCACCTAAGTCCTATTCCTAAAGACTAAATTATCAATATTTCAGTTCACATCTTACCATCCTCTCTAGACACTGAGGTTTTTTAAATCAGAGATTGTTCCTAAGTGCCTTCCATCAGCTGCGCCCATCCTACAGGGAGTAGATACTTAATAACGTTCACTGACTATCTTTAGAGGCTGGATGAAAGGTTTTTCAGTAAAGGAGAAATGAGAACTCGCTGCCCGTTCCCTGTTCCTCTGCCCTCCCCAGGTCCTCTCAGCTGTGTGCGCCCAGGTTGCCCCCAGTGGCCTATTCTGCCCCAAGTCAGCTCCTGACGGGCTTCCCATGTGTCAAGAGACCTCAGCCTCCTGGGGAAACTACTCACCTCCTCAGACCTCATCTCAGGAGCAGGCATTGCTCCTCTGTTGCTCCCCACTTTCTCTCCTGTGGTCCCTGCCGGTCTTCTGGGCTGCATGTCAAAAGCCCAGGGGTCTGGCTCCCCCTGCTCCACACTGAGGCCAGGTCTGAGCTTTTGCTGCCCCTGAGGAGGACGTCTCTCCCCACACCTATCCACCTCCCCTGTCTCACCCTGTGGATGCTCAGGGGGGAGGGCCAGTCTACAGTTTTGGAACCTGGTTCTTAGATCCGACCGGTTATGCCTCCTGGTACCCTGACCCCCTTCTAGAACCGAAGTATCAGCTGGGGGTCCTAGGTGCCCTATTCTGTTGCCATCTGGGCCTGGACACCTATAGCCCATGCATGCTCAGATCTCTGAATGTCATCTGCCCATCTACCTGAGCATGAGGACTGACAACTGTGGCATCTCTGGTTTGGCCACCCATCCTTCCTGAGTCTAACTACTTTTGGTCATGCCTGAACTCACTCCACCCTTCAGGCATTGTGACTTTTTTTTTAATATTTATTTATTTAGGCTGCACCGGGTCTTAGTTACGGCATTCGGGCTCATCGTTGCGGCATGCATGCGGGATCTAGTTCCCCGACCAGGGATCGAACCCAGGCCCCCTGCATTGTGAGCGCGGAGTCTTACCCACCGGACCACCAGGGAAGTCCCCGGGCATTGTGACTTTATTTACTTACTTACTTATCCCTGCAACCAGCCCATTTCTCCTACCCTGGTACCAGATCCTGGCCCCTTCCCTGCTCTGTTCCATCCTCCTCCAGTTGCCCCTCCTGCCTGAGCCTCAAGTTCTGATGTGGACGATAATTCAGTTAAAGGGATTCTGAGGGGCTGGAATAACCAGGCCCAGAGAATATGTCTTAATGGATTAATGTGTAAATTCCAGATTGGGATTGAAGGGACCAGGCCTTCTTCATCTTTGTAACCTGAGTCCTTTGTGCATTCACTGGATAAATTATTATTTATTTGGTGAGTGGGTGTCCAAACAAATGAGCAAGCAAACCTGAGGGAGCTCCCCCATAGAAGTCTCCTAAACTCTCTCCTTGGCCCTGCCCAGTTCAATGTTTTCATCAGTGGTTGCATTCTGTGAAAACCCAGTAAATGGTACTATGGAGGATATGTCTATCAAATTGCAAATGACAGAATGTGAGAGATTATTAGTACCATATTTCACTAAATCTAAGATGCACAGCCTAACATGTCTAAAATCAAATGTATCACACAATCAATTGCATGTTATAGTTTACTTGGCAGTATTTTTTCTTCGTGGTAATTTTTTTTTTAATGGTGCATCTTACAATTAAAAGAGCCATATTCAGTGAAATACGGTATATTGGTTGATGTAACCCAAATCAAAAACTATCAACAGGATACAACAAATGGGAGTGACTCTAACAAGATGGAATTTCGTAGTGATAAACAATATAGTCCTGCACTTAAGTTCAAAAAATCAATTGCACAAATAAAAGATGAAGATAGCTTGGCTTAAATTCAGTTCCTGTCACAGTGGCAGGAGTGAGTTTGAGTAGACTGCTAACAAAGAGTCAATAACGATGACACTCTCCCAAAAGCTAGTGCAATTGTAAGCTACGTTAACAGAAATATAGTTTCCCAAAACAGGCAGAATTATCTCCTTGTAATTTTCTTTGGTCAGATTGAGTTTGAAATGTTTTATTGCCATATTTAAGAGGCACATTAGCACACTGGAGTGTCTGCTTTTATTGAAATTGTGCTTTGGAATTAAGACTTAGATCTACACTGAGAGATAACTTTCTGAGAGACAGCCCACGTAAGTGTATTATTGAATTTATCATAAGAAAATTGTTGGGTGTGTTTTTCAGGAGGACACAGAAGATTTTCTTTCATTTCCAGATACAGGCGTAGCTGTGTTTCCTATTTACTCTTACGAACACTGAATTGTATAACTGCCCATATTTTCCTTTTTGGTTTGGTTGCCAGTAAGTTCAAAAGGCAAATTTAGAGACTACCTCTGACGAAGTTCAGAGAACCGTATGGCATATGTCTGTGTACTACGCTTACCTTGGGTCAGTATTTCCTGCATTTATTTTCCCTACACTAACATCTCCATCGCTTTATAAACCTGCTGTATCATTTATGCCTTGTAAGCTTCAAGTCTCTTTTGGAATAAATTGGGAATATGAATGAATAAACAAGAAAATAATTAAGTAAAAAATGGATACATACTGAGAGGAGAGCAACTTGGAAGGCAAGTGATAAGGAAATAGTTCCTGAGAGACAGGAGTGAAAAACTGGACCTTTGCAGAAAGCAAAAGACTTATTGGGAAATGAGAGCAATCCTACAAATGTTTATGTATTGGAATACTATCTTGTCAGAAAGCTGTAGAATGTATTCTGTGCAACTCTAAGTAAAATCAGTGGAAGTTAGAGGGAGATAGATTTTTTTTTCTTGATATAAAAGAATAACCTGCTAAAAATAAGCCAAAATTAGAACAATTGCATTGTGAGGTAGTGTGCTCCCTGTTTTTGGAAGTGCTCAAGTCGAGGCTGGAGGGTCACCTGTCAAAGATGTGAAGGGTGGGATTCCCGAAGGATCTCCAAGTCCCATCTGCCAGTGAGTCAGCATTTTGGAAAATGCGGGAAGGGACAGCCAGCCACCTGCCAAGGGACGGGACACAGCCAAGAACCTTGCCTTGTGGACCAGGATTCAGGGAGGCAATGGCCTGTAGGGAGAGAAGCCACCTCCCAGGGAGGGCCGTCCCCCTGCCCCGTGGGGACGTTCTTCCCAGCACACTGAAAACTGCACAAAAGGAAATCGGGAGCACGAAGGTTAACACCGAGCTGCACAGGCCCCAGACTGGCCTTCCTGCTCTGTGCTGTCCTCTCACACGGTCTCAAGGGGGGCACAAGAATGTGTCACTCTCAATTCCCCAGAGGTCTTTTCTATTAGCATTCCTCAGTTCAAATTCCATTCTTCACTCTGATTGGCCCACAATTACGTCATTGTTCCCTCACTTGTTAGAAAATCACATCTGCCCTCTGCCCCCCTCCTTTCCCAATTCCTCTACTCCAGAATGACAGAGAGTATTTCCCTGGCTGTGCATTCTCCCCTCAAGTTCACAGCTCCCCATTGTCCTCGACCTGCCGTCCCAGGGCTCTCTGCCATCTCTGTCCTGACTTCATTAGCCATGCAGATTTATGCAGCACTTCTCTCTGTCCTCTGCAGTTTCCCTGCTAGGCTGATATTCAACGTTTCCCTTCTCTCCACTCTGCTTTCAGCAGATCATACTCCAAACTGCCTCAGATCCTCTCTCCCAGCTTGCTGGGGGCAGCAGCCAAGGTGGGGACAGAGCTGGCCGACAGGACAGGAAAGCCCCTGGCCTGCTGCTGAGAGATGGAGCTAGGAGTAGGAGGGGAAGAATGAGCCAGCCCCACCAGTAGAGGATAAAAATGGACCTGGCTGCCTCTGAAGTTTCTCAGGATTAGGACCCTCTTCCTCTTTCTCCATTCCTGCCATCACTCCAAACTAGCCACACCGCAAATCACACAGCCCTGTGCATCTCTTCCTATCAAGGCCACTCAGGATGTTCATCTTAATGTGCTTTTGACAGACACAAAGAGAAGGGGGAGGAGGAAGTCCACAGTGCTATCTGTCCTTCTCCCTACACCCACCTTGAAGGGCGGCCTGAGCCCAGCCAGCAGGATGTACAGCTTTGGGATGATTTACAGCCTGAGACCTCAGAAGGCTGGCCCCCAAGCCAAGGCCATAGACTTTGTTCAAAGTGCCGTTTGATAGTTTATGGTGAACGGCAGATGCCACTTCCTGACCCCGGGCCTGTCCCTTCATTCCAGAGCACCCCTGTCTGCTGCTCTTCTCAGAAGGTTCACAGACGTGTGGAGCTGAACTACAAATGGTGAGTAGACATGGTTCCTGTGCCCTGGGTCCTCACACACCCAGGTTCTCACACGCCCAGGTCCTTGCACGCCTGGGTCTTTACATGCCAGGGAATTTGGGCACGAAAACAGAGGACAGGGTCATAGAGTAGACATGTAAAGCCCCAGTATCTCCTGTGTCGTCAAGTTCTCCCTCCAGTGGGACTTTCACATCATACTTTTGTTTCGTCTTTAAAAAGAAAAAGACACATGATAAGATGCTGAGTATCATTAGCCATGAGGGAAATGCCAATCAAAACCATGATGAGACACCAGTTCACACCTACTAGAATGGCTATAATCAAAAGGATGGATAATAAGTGTTGGTGAGGATGTGTGGAGAAATTGGAACTCTCCCACACTGCTGGTGGGAATGTAAAATGGTACAGCCACTTTAGAAAACAGTCTGGCAGTTCCAAAAAAAAAAAGCTAAATGTAGAGTTATTTCATGACCCAGAAATTCCACTTCTAGGTATACACCCAAATGAAATGAAAACAAATGTCCACGCAAAAACCTGTACATGGATTTCACAGCAACATCCTTCATAATAGCCAGAAAGGAGAAACAACTCAAATGTCCATCAGCTGTTGAATGGATAAATCAGATGTGATATATCCACACAAAGAATATTATTTGGAGTAAAAGAAATGACTGATGACACGTGCTACAACATAGATGAACCTTGGAAACTACGCTAAGTGAAAGAAGCCAGCCACAAAAGGCCCCATATTTTATGACTCCACTTATAGGAAATGTCCAAATAGGCAAATCTATAGAGATAAGAAATGTAGATTAGTGGTTGCCTAGGGATGAAGGAGTTGAGGAAAATCAGGAGTGACTGCTAATGGGAATGGGGTTTCTTTTTGGGGTCATGAGAATGTTCTATAATTGATCGTGGCAATGGTTGCACAACTCTGTGACAATACTAAAAGCCACTGAATTATATACTTTAAATAAGGGGATTGCATGGTATGTTAATTATATCTCAATAAAGCTGCTATTCAAAAAAAAAGAAAAAGAAAATCTTCTTTGAGCCCTCATTCCCCTTCACCTACTGCCCCATTCTTTGTTCCCCTTCAGAGCAAAACTTTTTGGAAGAGTTGTTTTTACCTACTACCTCTACTTTCTCACCTCCTTTCATCATTTATCATCATCATCATTGTTATTATTATTGTTATAAAATTGCTGTTCATTTATTTTGGAGCCACAGGTGCGAGGTGTTGAGTTATTCCTATTGCTCAACTGGTGGGTAGCATCTTCAGTGTGGACAAGGCCCCTCTGTGTTGTATTTTGTTCTCTTCCCTTCGTTACTGGTCCCGACTCTCCTTTCCCTCTCCACCACATGCACACACACTCAAATTTGTTTTGCCCAAGTACCTGAATTTGCATTATTTTTTAAAAACATTGGTATTATACAGTATTAAAAACAGTACTATACCATTCTCACTTAGAGACTGTGAGTGTGCTGGTGAGAGTGTGGTCTTGGAATCCCAGCCCTGCCACCTACTCACGAGGTGACTTTATGCAAGTTATGTAACCCTTGGTGGTTCCATCCCATGTGTGTAAAATGAGGACTCATTCGACAAAGTTTCACAAATATTTATTGAGGGCCTTCATGTGCCCAGCACTGTTCCAGGTACAAAATCCCTGCCCTCATGTAGCTTATATCTATAATTGCTGTGAGGATTAAATAAATTAAAACATGGAACTCCTATATATATAATGTTTTCTTTTTTGCTTTTTACTTAGCATCATATTTTAAAATATCTACGTATTGTATGTACCTCCATCTTCTGGATAACGGCTGGCAGTGTTCCATGGTTTGCATTCCCCACGTTTTACTTGCTTATTCTCTAGTCATAGAAGCCTGGGTTGTATGAGAAGACTCAGAGACAAGATTATTTAGAAAAGAAAAGCAGAAGTTTAAATGTAAAGAAGTAGTGCAAAGGAGTCCGCATTCAGAAGAACTGGTTTTTCAAATAAAAACCACAAGAGGTATCTAAATGGAAAGGTACAAAGTTACCAATGTTACCAAGCTCTCATTCATTTGTTCACTGTGGGAAGAGAGCATGTGTCCTTTTCATATGATTTTCGTATCCATGAAGGTGATCACCAGCCTTCAGACATCAGCATGGCCAAAGTCAGGGGTAGAGTTGTTTCCTTTAGTCAGTCAGTAACATATGGGATATGCTTATGGCTCTCATTTATTTTGGAGAATAAAACTAGACAGATAAACCTGTCATTTGCCATAGTTGTTGTTATTGCTGTTTATCTCAGTGTGCAGAATGTCCTGTCCTGAGATGGTGGGAAATAATGCACACACTCATAAATCCACGAGGACAAAGAAGCAGTTTTGCTTCCACAGTTTCTTCCAAATTCCTGCAACAATAATACTATGATGTACATTCTTGCACATGCCCTCATGGACCTATGCATGAGTTCTGTGTAAAATTACTCAGGAGTGGAAATGCTGAGACAAAGAGTAAAAGATATAGTAAGCAATATATTTAAACAGTACCCAAGTATATGTATAAACTACCTAGTAATAAATTTAAAAGGCGCATAGAGGTGGCAGGATAAATATACCAGAATATATTACATAAAATTCAATGTAATAAATGCTCCAATTGAAAAAAAACAAAAATTGTCAGGTTTAATAAAGTATTTTGGATAGACTGCCTAAACTTAAGTCTACAGAAAATTTGAATGGAAAAAGATGAAAAAAAAATATGCTATGTAAAAACTAACCAAAAAAAGGTTAGTGTTACTACGTTAAAATTACACAAAGTGAATGTTAAGGCAAAAAGCATTACTAGATACGAAGAGATACTCTTTATAATGACAAAAGAGGCAATCTACCAGGAAGATATAGAATTTTAAGTTTTCATGCAGCTACAAAATAGCCTCAAAATGTATAAAGATTGACAAATGTAAAAAGAGAAATAGACAAACTTACAATGATAGTTGAGATTTTAATACACCCTATCTCAGTATTGATAGAACAAGCAGATTAAAAAAAAATAGAAAGAGCTTAGAATATATGAAAAATAAGTATCAGCAAAACTGACCTAATTAACATATATAGAGCATAGCACACACATCTGCAGAATACACATTCTTTTTAATTGCACTTGAAACGTTTAGAAAAATTGACCATATGTTTGGCCATAAGACAAGTCTCAACAAGTTTTGATGAACTGAAATCTTGCAAAAAGTGTTCTCTAGTCACTAAAATTTAGCTAAGTTAATAGCAAAAATAAAGCTAGAAAAACTCCCCAAATGTTTAAAAATTAAGCAATTTGGTTCTAAATAACCTATGGATAAAAGATGAAATCACCATGAAAAATATAAAATATTTAGAACTAAATAATAATAAAAAATACTACACATCAAAATTTGTGGGGCAAAGCTAACATCATTCTTAGAAGAGCATTTATAATTCTTTTTTAAAAATTATTTATTTATTTATTTATTTATTTATTTATTTATTTGGCTGGGACAGGTCTTAGTTGCAGCACACAGGATCTTCATCTTCCCGTTGCAGCATGCGGGATCTTTAGTTGCGACATGCGAACTCTTAGTTGCCACCTGTGGGATCTAGTTCCCAGACCAGAGATTGAACCTGGCCCCTGTGCATTGGGGGCATGGAGTCTTAGCCAGTGGACCACCAGGGAAGCCCTGAGAAAGACATTTGTAATTCTTAATGCATATATTAGAAAAGAGGAAAGGCTAACATTCATCCCAAGAAAGTAGAAAAAGATCAGCCAAATGAACTCAAGGAAACTAAAGCATGTAAAATAATAAAGAGCAAAAATTTGTGAAATGTAAGACAAACATACAATGGAAATTGTCAATAAAATCAGAGGTCTGTTCTTTGAAAAGATTAATAAAATTGTTAGACACTGGCAAGATTGATTTTAAAAGAGAGAGAGAGAGAGAGGAGATATAAATAAACAATATCAGGAATGAAAAGTGGTATCACTATAGAGAGGGAACCAGGAAGAAATACCCTGACATCACTCCCCTCTTTTCTCTGAACTTCTGTGAGAGAATCCAAAAGAATTTAAGATAAATTATTAGATAATGAGAAGATATTATAAACAATTTTATGCCAATATATTTGAAAATTTTAATGAACTAAACTCCTAGAAAAATACAAAATACAATCTACCAAAAGAAAGAAAAAATTCTAATAATCATAAATTATTACAGAAATTGAATCCATAATTGAAAATCTTCTCTCAAAGAAAACTCCAGGCCCAGATGACTTCACCAGCAAATTCTGCCAATCACTTAATGGGGGAAAATGTCAATGTTATATAAATTCAGAGAATAGAAAATTGCGGAACACTCCCCAACTCATTTTGTGAGGCCAACATAATCTTGGTCGTAAGGTCGTTCAGCTAGTAGTTCATAACAAGAAAAGAAAATATTAGGCTGATCCCACTTATGAACACAGATGTAAAAATCCCAAACAAAATATTAGCAAACCAAATCCAGCATTATCTAAAAAGGATACAACCTCATGACCAAGTTGGGTTTATTCAGGAATGCAAGTTGGCTTAGCATTCAAAAATTAATAAATGTAATTAATAGAGGAAATGGAAAAAGTCATACGATTATCTCATTTAATTAAATTCAACATACGTTTGTAGTTTCTGTGTTTTTTTTAAAGCTCCTAGCAAACTAGGAGTAAGATGTAACTCCTTTAATCTAAAAAATATTTTAGAAATTAACCACAGTGTAACTAGAATAAGAATGCTTGCTATCATCACTTCTTTTCTTTTTTCTTAAGATTTTATTATTTTTTAAAAAAATTTTCATTTATTTATTTATTTGGTTGCACAGAGTCTTAGTTGAGGCAAGCAGGCTCCTTAGTTGCAGCATGCATGTGGGATCTCACTCCCTGACCAGGGATCGAACCCGGGCCCTCTGCGTTGGGAGTGCAGAGTCTTAACCATTGTGCCACCAGGGAAGTCTCTATCATCACTTATTTTCAACACTGTACATGAGGGTCTATCCAGTATAATGTAACATTGAAAAAAAAGTTGAAAGAATTGGAAAAAGGAAATAAACTGTCTTTATTCACAGGTGACATGCTTGTGTACAGAGAGAATTTTTTTGAATTTAATATAAACTATTAGAATTTTTAGGGAAGGTTAGCAAGGTTGCTAATTAAAAAAATCTTTTGCTTGTCTATATTTCAGCAACAGAATTAGAACATGAAATTTTTTAAAGGTATAACTTAAACAAATCAAAATATACAGACTTTCTAGTTATAAATCTAAAAATGCTATGTAAGATTTACATAGAGAAAACTACAAACATTTTTGAGAAAAATTAAATGCCTAAATAAATGGAGTGGGGTATACAATATTCATGGATAGGAAGACTTGACACTGTAAAAGTGTGTATTTTCCCCAAGATGATCTATGAATTCAATTCAACCTTAGTAAAAATTCCAAGTGTATTTTGGGAATTTTTGGTGGAATTTCACAGACTCATTCTAAAATTTATACAGGAATGCAATGGCCCAAGGATAACCTAGACTTTCTTGAAGAACAAAGGGTAAAGATTTGCTCTGCTTGAAATCAAGACTTATTATAATGCTACAGCAGTCATGACATTATAGTATTGCTTCAATGATAGAAAAGAGAGGCCAGGAACAGACTCATATGTATATGGACATTTGCTATGACAAAGGTGGAAACTCTAGGTAAGTCAACTCAGCATCTAACTGTGAAATGTAAATAATCTTCTAGAAATTTATAAAGGAGATTATCTTCATGACCTCAAGTTAGCAAATATTTTTAAGATATAACAGAGAGAGCACTAACCACAAAGATTTTGATAAATGAGACTGCATTAAAATTAAGAATTTCTGTTTATCAAAAGACACCATTAAAAGAGCAAAAAAAGACAGACACACGGTGATGTGATATTGTGATTTATAATAAGAACTATATATATAATATATATATTATATGTGTATACATATAATATATATATACATACATATAATATATATATATATAATATATATATATATCTTTTCTTCATCCCATTTCTGGCACAGAGCTCCTAAAACCCTTAGAACTTCCTAAGTGATGAGAGTAACAAAGGTGTCTTTTGTTATGTTAATAAGGTGATTTTCAGAAAGCACCCAAGGGTGAGGGCTGGAGCCAACCATGTGATTAGAGGGTTGGAAATTTCAGTCCAACCCCCTGACCTCCTGAGAGGGGAGAAGGGGTAGGGTCCAATCAATTGCCAATTGCCAATGATTTAATCAATTGTGCCTATGTAATGAAGCCTCCATAAAAACCCAAGAGGATTCAGTTTGGAGAGCTTCCAGGTTAGATGAACACATGGAAATTTGGGGGGAATAGAGCACACAGAGAGGACATGAAAGCTTTTTCCCCATACATTGCTCTATGTATTGATATCTTTTCCATTTGATTGTTTCTGAGCTATTCCTTTTATTATTACTGGTAATATAATAAGTACAATGTTTCCTGAGTTCTGTAAGCCACTCTGGCAAATTAATTGAACCCAAGAAAGGACTGGTGGGAAGCTCTGATTTATAGCCAGTTGCTCAGAAATACAGGTAACAACCTGGACTTGTGACTGGCATCTGAAATGGAGTTTTATGGGACTGAGTCTAAACCTGTGAAATCTGTTGCTATCTCCAGATAGATAGTGTCAGTACTGAGTTAAATTATGACACCCAGCTGGTGTCAGAGAACTGCTTGGTGTTGTGGAAACACACACCCACACACCCACACACACACACACACACACACACACACACAGATGTTGGCCTGTGTGTAGAATCCTTTACAGTGGAGAAAAATATCTGCAACATAAATAATTGACAAAGGGCATAAATTCAGAATATTTAAATGCCTACAAGTCAACAAGAAAAAGTACCAAAGTCCTGAATAAGCACTCCCACCCCCACAAAAAAAGAAACTCAAATAGCTAAAACCACATGAAAAAGATGTTTGTACCAGACTAGATGTCTTCTGTTTGCTCCTCCACATTCATCAGATACCCATCCGTGTGAGGAGTCCCACAGGAGTTCAGAAAAAGGAGGAGGTTGAGGACAGAGTATTTATCCCTTGTTTCCCTCCCTGAAAGCAATTACCTTGACTAGCTATATTCTTCAAAGATCAGTGCTCCTCTGAAGGTGGCCTGCTCAATGGAACTCTATCTCCATCTTTTTGACCTAAGGGTAATAACCGATTCATGGCTGCTAGCCTTAAGCTTCTGTATTATCTCCAGTATTCCCTATACACCTATATTAAACTACTCTACACACACACACACACATCCTAAGTCAAGTATGTTGAGTATGCTATCTTTTTCCTGTTGGAGCTCTGTCTTATACATTGCTCAATCTCATTATTGCAAAGTGAATTGCAAATTAAAACCATGACAAAATACCACTTCATACTCACCAGAATAGCTAAAGTAAATAGAGACAAAACCAAGTGCTGACAAGAGTATGGAAAATCAAGGACTCTCATACAGAGCTGGTAAAGTTTAAGTTGGTATAATCATTTTGGAAAACAGATTAATTTTGTCTAGCAAAGTTGAACATGAACCCAGCAATTTCATT
Source organism: Eschrichtius robustus (assembly GCF_028021215.1). NCBI lineage: Eukaryota > Metazoa > Chordata > Mammalia > Artiodactyla > Eschrichtiidae > Eschrichtius > Eschrichtius robustus. The sequence continues at coordinate 103,390,732 of NC_090826.1, forward strand.
ACTAAAGACAAGGTTTTCAAACTTTATTTTGCCATTAGCACACCTTGTTAAAACTGATTACTTTGCCATCAGCACACCTTGTTAAAACAGAGGCTTGTTAAAACTGACTGCTGAAGCCCTCTCCCAGCATTTCTGATTCAATAGGTCTGGAGGGGAAGTCAAGATTTTGCATTTCTAACAAGTTCCCAAGTGATCTGATGCTGGGACCATACTTTGAGAACAAGTTCCCCAGAAAAATTCTTGCATATGTGCATCAGAAAACATGTACAAGAAATTCCATAACACCAATGTCTTAATAACAAAAAATTAGAAATAACCCAAATGCTCATCAGCTGTAAATTGGACAAATACATTGTGGTATTGTCACCAGCAAAACCCATTAACAATTCCCGGGAAATAAAAATAGAATCTTGGTAATAAAATAAAATCAAACATTTTTTGTTCTCTTTCTTTTCCTTAGTGCTTAGTCAAGTTTCACTTGTTCATAGGGTGCCACATGCAGAGGCTCTGTATCCAGCACTTCAGACCACTGTTTCTAGTGCTAAATGGCCACACCCAGTACTTCAGTTAAGCAGACCATATGCAGAGATGCTGTGACTGGCAGCACCACGAGCAGTACAGCTGCAACCGATCTGCAAGAACTCCACAGCCCATGCCACTGACAAGAACCCTGTAAAGCAGCCCTGCCCATAGCCTTTCAGGGAGGACGTATACTCTAGAGTGTGAACTTACACCTCTTCATTCTCTGATCAAAGAATAAAACTTGTTTCTGAACAAATTTGGTCTCGTTCTGTTGGCTCAAACGACACTGAGCAGGAGGACCCTTTTTGGGGCCCAACTCAGAAGTGTCAGTACCAAATTTTGGCAACCCAGATGGAATGGACCGTGGCTTTTCACTCGCACCTATCCACCAGGCTGTGGGCTCGCTCTGGCTCCAGTGGGGGGACAACAGAGACTTTGGGAGGTTCACATGAGGATGACTAACTCTGGTCTTTAAGTACACTCTGATGGGGCAGAACAGTAGCAGCCTTTGGCCAAATTCAGAGCAACTCTGACCAGCAACCTGATACCCAGGTGTGGTACACACACAGCATAGCCTCCAGAATAATCTGGACTGTGCCCCCTTGAGGGGATCATACTGTGGCATCATAGGGGATGGAGACTGAAACTCACACATGTCTGCCCACTGCCTCTGGCTGGCCTTCCCATAGTTCTGGATGCCCCCAGGCATGGTGGGGACCTGTAGATGAGCTGGAGCCATGGCAGACTTGCCTGCTCTCTCACCAGTAGTGCTGTCCTCTTGACCCCTGTACAAGGCAGTAACAGCTGCATGAGGACTTTTTGCCCTCCTTGCTGACCTCTAGGGGTCAACAGTACCATCTCCATAGTTACGTTTGTTTTGGTAAAGGAAAGTGGCCAGCCCCATGAGCCAAGGGAAGCCCTGTGAGTTGCTGGCAAGAACAGGAAACACTCACCACCTGACGTCTCCTTCCCCCTCTGCTTGTGAGGCAAAACTTGTGTGATTCTTTACCAGCTGAGTTTCCACAGTAAAGAAACTCCCGGTATCAGCACAGAATACCAGCTGCCTGAGCGATCTGGTGAGTACCCTGTGGGAATTCCTTGTGCTTTTAGCTCTCACCCAGCAGGAAGTCTGAAAACTCCTCCTTTTCTGCTGACTCTTCCCCTCTCTCCTCCCCCTCAGGTAGCTGTGCCACTCCCTAATGGACCAAGTTGGTTAGGAACTAACGTGGCTAGGCTGCCCTGGCCCAGAGGCAGTCCCATCTAACGTCCTATGGGATATTCTGACTGAGAAGGACTAACTATCTCAAGCACGGGCCATTACAAAATTCAAGGGGAGCCCTCAGTTATATCAGAGTCCACGCCATTTGAATGCCTCCTATTTTGGGCTTTTGAGGAATTCTTTAATAGTTTGGTGCTGGATCAAATTTCTCGAACTGGAAATCTTATTTGGGTCAAATCTTGTGATTGGTGTCCTCTTAGACAAAGGGCACAAGATGATAATTTAACGGCTGAGGACAAACCTCCCCGGACAAAGCAAGTCAACCTCTCTGGAGTAAATCCTGGGCCCAGGAACAGGTGGGACAAGCCATAGGAGCCAGTCCTGTGACAGTCCATCCACAATCCAGACAAACGTGGCCCAATAGAAAACAGTACCCTCTCCGTTGAGAGACCTTATTGGGCATTGCCCTTTTATACAATGCCTAATTGACCAGAGCCTTATTAGACCATGCCAATCAGCCTGTAATACCCCCATTCTCCCCATAAAGAAACCAAATACAGAATACCAGATGGCATGGGACCCCAGGTCAGTCAATGAAGCCGCTGTGGATATACATCCACTAGTCCCTAATCCCTACACTCTTCTGGCCACTCTACTGTGGACCTGCTATTCCGTATTAAATTTAAAAGATGTCTTGTTCTGTATTCCATTAGCCCCAGAGTCAAAAGAAATTTTTGCTTTTGAGTGGCGGGAACCAAACATGCAACAAAAACAACAATACTGGTGGACAGTCCTGCCCCAAGGGTTAAAAACTTCCCCCACCATCTTTGGGGAAACTTTAGCTAAAGGGCGTGAAAGATCTACTTCGGGAGGAGAGAACTCTCCTCCAGTATGTAGACAACATTCTGATCTCCAGCCCTGCTAAGGAGACCTCTGACAAAAATACTGTAACCACTCTAAACCACCTAACTGATAAATGATATAAGGTGTCCAAGAAAGTCTCAAATACCACAAACTAGGGTGACCTACCTAGGCTTCATTCTCACAGAAGGTCAGAGAAGCCTATCCCAGGAAAGGAAAGAAGGCATTTGCAGCCTCACCCCTCCTAAAACTAGAAGACAGCTTAGGGGTTTCCTGGGGATGGCCAAGTTTTGCTACATCTGGATCCCTAACTATGGTCTAATAGTGAGGCCTCTTTATGGCAAATTGAAAGGTAAGGATTATGATCCTTTTGAATGGAATTCAGAATGCACAGGGGCCTTTCAAGAATTGAAAAAGCAGTTACTTCAGTTCCCTGCCCTGGCCCTCCCAGACTTAGCTAAACGCTTTGACCTTTACATTCATGAGAAAAGGGGACTCGCCTTTGGGGTTATTAGCTCAAAAACTGGGACCCTTTACTCGGGCGCTTGTTTATTTCTCTAAACAATTAGATCGAACCACTAAGGGATGGCCTCTTTGCCTATGGGCAGCAGCAGCTACTACGACCCTGCTAAAGGAGCCTGAAAAGTTAACATTTGGTCAGCCAATCACTATATGTACTCCACACCAGGTTCAGGCTTTAGTAAGATCTAAGGGAACAGAACGACTATCCCCTGGAAGGTCGATTCAAGTTCAGACTATGCTTTTAGACAACCCAGTGGCTTCCACAAAAACCTTTCACATGCTAAATCCTACCACCCTGCTACCCACAGAAACAGGGCCCCTGGAGCACGACTGCATAAAAACCATAGACCTGATCTATTCCAGTCACTCCAAACTAGGAAATGAACCTCTCCCAAATGCTGAAGAGGAATGGTTCACAGACAGGAGCAGTTTTATGAGAGAAGGAAAAAGCCTGGTGGGATACACAGTGACCTCCCAGACCCAAGTCTAGAAGCAAGAAGCCTACCCCCAGGGACTTCTGCCCAAAAGGTAGAGCTGATAGCTGTCACCTGAGCCTTACAGCTCAGGACGGGGAAGATCTTAAATGTTTACACAGATTCCCCATATGCATATGCCATCCTATATGCACAGGGGGCCATTTAGGAGGAAAGAGGTATGCTTATTACAAAGAATAAACAGGTGAAACATGGCTTAAGCATATTGAAGCTCTTAGGAGCAGTACAGCTTCCAAAATATGTGATAGTGATTCACTGTAGGGGTCACCAAAGGGGGAATGCAGAGGTGATAAAGGGAAACAATATGGCAGACACAACTACCAAAAGGGCAGCCCTAGAACCAGTAACTTGGCAACTACTCCTCATACCTCAAAGGCCAGACCCATCCAATTATTTCCCAATCTACACAAAGGAAGAATTAGACAAAGCCCAAAAATGGGGCTTCAATAGAGATCTGAGAGGCAATGTGTAGCTAGTTAATGATCATGGGCAATACTTCTTTCCCCAAACTGCAGCTTGTCAAGCCATCAGGGTGGCTCATCAAGGAACCCACTAAGAGAGGGAAACCCTATATAATTGGTTAGTTGAGGTCATGGCAATGCCTGGCATGAAAAGTATAATCAGTCAGATAGTTGAGACCTGCCCCATCTGCACAATGAACAACCCCAACACCAGACCACCCCCCAGAGAGCCCCAGATATAGGCCCATTCAGACCAGAGGGATATATCCTGGGGAAGATTGGCAGATTGATTTCACTTCATGCTGAGTGTACTTCAGATATCTCTTAGTGCTAGTAGACACATTTTCTGGGTGGATAGAAGCATTTCCTGCTAGAAATGAACCCACAGCTGAAGTGGCTACAGCATTACTAAAAGAAATAATCCCCAGGTTTGGGCTCCCAGTATTCCTACAAAGCAATAATGGTCCAGCATTTGTATCTCAAGTGACAGAAGGGTAATAAGTGCCCTGGGTATAAAAGAGACCTTGCTCTCAGCCTGGAGACCCCAACCGTTGGGGAAAGTAGAGAAATGCAATCAGATCTTGAAACTAGCCTCAGCCAAGCTATGTCAGGAAACTCAAGAAAATTGGATTAAGTTGCTTCTGATTGCCATGCTCTGTATCCAGTTAGTCCCAAGGAATAATTTAAAGTTAAGTGCATTTGAACTCCTGTATGGTAGACCCACTCCCCAATCCCAAGAGGAGGGACTCCTTAGCCCCCTTGAAATGGAACAACTCATGTATGCCCTCCAGGGAGGAGAAAATGTGAAAGCCCTCACTGCATATGGTAACCAGGTGCTGCCTGCACCCACTGACCTTGTGCTGTACCCCTTCCAGCCAGGAGACTGGGTGAACCTAAAAACCTGGAAAACTGGCAGCCTCAAGGTCAGCTCACTCCTAGGTGGAACAGAACCCTGGTGATCCTAACCACCTACTCTGCCCTGAAGTTGCAGGGATCACTCTGTGGGCACATCACACTCGAGTGAAGAGGCCCCTGAGCCCCAGCCTCCAGAGAGACAACCTGAGGCACTGGACCCCCTTGACTATGCATGGGAACCTCTCTCCAAACTGAAGCTTCTCTTCCTAAAAACAACAAAGTGTAACCAGGGCTAGCGCGAGAGCTCACACCTGTCTATTTTTCAATCAAAGAATAAAGCTTTCCTTTGCTTCTGAGCCAAACTCAGTCTTATTCTATTGCCTGCCCTATATGACACCAGGCAGGAGGACCCTTGTTGGGGCCCTACTTGATCAGATCAGTAACAGTATACAGAATGCTAATGCACCAGAAAGGAATGAAACACAGTAACAGACATCAACATGGATGAATCATGAGTAAAAAGAGCCAATCAAAGAAGGATACATAGGCTATAAATCAATCTAATTAAAGTTCAAAAACAGACAAAACTAAGAAAATGGTTGTTAGGGACACACAGATGTTAAAACTATAAAGACAAGCAATGGAACAATAATCATAAGATCACCTTACTGGTTCCATCTCTGGGAAAGAGAGGAGCTGTGATTGGAAGACAGCAATGTACTTGATCTTGAAATCAGTGTTCTTTTCTGACTGCTGATTGATTACAGAGATGTTCATTTTATAATTATTCTCTAAATTATTCTTTAAATCTATCCTTGGATCAGGCTCTGAGGATCACTGCCCTAGAGGCTCCACATGAATCCATCAAAACCTAAAAATTCTACACCAGTATTTTGCCCACATCTGGTTCACTCATTCCTGGAGTGTGAGTGGGACATAAATAGTCTAAACTCTGTCTCCAGCTCAGAGAGAAGGCAGGCTAGCCTGGTCCCCCCACCACCCTCTGAATCTCTCCTGAGGAACAGCTGAGACAAAACACACATTCACACCTCCACAGGGACAAGTCATAATATATAAATAGTGCATGGACTCTAAATCCACACTTAGGAAAGAGATCTTTTTCTCCTGGAAAAACTCAATTAGTAGAGATGCAACTTTTCCTACAAAAAATGAAAAATATTTTTCATTATTAGGCAATGCAGTTTAGCTCCTGAGAGCCAGGGTCTCAAACCTGTCATTCTAGAAAAGGGTCATTGTTCTATATTTGCATTACCAAAGGTTCTTTAGGAGTATTTTTTCCCCCAGAACAATGAAGCAGTCCACCTCAAAATTAACTCAAGGCAGAAAACTACTTCCAACCTCCAAATGAAACCAGAATGTGTTGTTACTTCTGTATAGAAGGGTTTTTTTTTTTCTTTCTTTCTTTCTTCTTTTCTCCCTCCCTTTTCTTCTTTTAAATCAGCAGTAACTTCCTTCTTCACACCAGAGTCACTTCCATTTATGGATATGCTTTGCCCTGTTAGAAATTTCTTTCTTTATTGAAATATTTCTCACTGGGAGCTTTCAGTCAGTTGGTTCTTATTCTGTCCCTTGGGGCCAGAGTTTAAATCTAATCCCTCTTCAACATGACAGCCTTTCAAATAGGTTAAGACAGTTACCACATCTTCCTGGAATTTACTTTTTCTCTCAGTCTCTTGGCCATCTCCCAAAGGGCAGTTTTGAACCCCTTTTCCATCCTGGTTGATGTGTTCCTAGGCTCCACTTTGTCTCTCCCCAGCACAAAGAGGGGAGCCCAGACCTGAAGTTAAGTTCCAGTTGTAGGGGAGGAAAAACTATTTTTCTTCTACCTTTCTTATGTTCATTGTCTGCTGCTCTGCAACTCAGACTGACAGAAGACAATTTAACAAGAGAAAAACAAACAGCAGTTTATTAGCATGTGCGGTCCGCATACACACGGGAGTGCTCAGTTATGAGTAACTCAAAGTAGCGGCTAGAACTTGGGCTTATATAGCATCTTAACAAGAGAACAACAAACTTTTAGAGAAGTAACAAGGAAAAGAACTTTGAGCTTCTAGAAGTGGGAAATGTCTGGAAGGCAAATATATAGGGAAAGTAATTGTAGATAAGGGCTGGTTTTAGCAGAAGTCATTATGTAGATTTTTTTGGTGCTGGTCTCTGGGCTGATAAGTGTCTCCAGTTATCTCTGGTGATTAACTTCCCTTTCCTAGTAGGGAGGGGAGAGGGGACACCTTTTTAAATTTGTGTCCTGCTTTGGGGCAAATAGAGGGAAGGCAGAGTGACTTCCTTTATCTGCTTCTTCTCAATTGTCTTCAGCTCAAAATTATCCTTGTGCCAAGGGAATATATTTGGGGTGGCATATTCTGCTACCCTTCACAGTCATAATATGACCAGCCTAGACTGTAGCACGGTCATCAACCCCCGCGTTCTAGATATTATACATCTATTAATGCCATGGCTTTAAGGATGATAATGTGGATAATATCAGAAGCAATTTTTGACTGATTCCAAGTGTAGGTTCTGGAGGAGGAAAAGAGTAGGAAATTAGTTTGTCTTTTAAAAAGCAAAAGCTATTACAACCATTTTTGTGAAATGTTTATTATTGATGCCTAGTTGTCATGCAGCACAATAACAGCTGATGTCAAAACCTGAAGGGCTGCCAAACAAATGAGGGAGTTGTCAGATTACATTTGCCATGCATTGAATTTGACAATAGCCGTTAACTCTAGATAAGTGGCCTCGTCTTCATATTGTGGAGCTCATTGTATTAGCAACAGATAAACCCTCAAGGCTCAGTGATTTAACACAATAAAGTTTATTTCTTGTCTCTTTTTATCCAAAGTGAGGCTCCCGTATGGGTGGCTCTCTCCTAAGCAGGGATTCGGGGATCCAGCCTCCTTCTCTGCCATTGGCAACAGGCTGTTCTCAAGGTTGCCCTGGGGATGGGAAGCTGGGGGAAGGGGAGTCTATTTCATTCCAACCAGCCAGAGTGGGGAAGCACATGGATGGTCACCCATGGGAGGACTTTAGGGCCAAGTGTGGGAGTGGAGGGCATCACTTCTGCCTAGTGCCTAGACCTCGGTCACAGGGCCAACCTAATCACAGGGAGGCTGCAAATATAGTCTAGGTATGTGCCTAAGAAAAAGAATTTATTTCTTGTCTCTTAACAATCCAATGTGGGAGCTCCTGTGTGGACGATAAGTAGCATCCTAATATTATTGTGAAAATTGTTTTGACCTTATGGGCCCCTGAAATGGTCTCAGGGGTGTCCAGAGATCTCTGGACCATACTTTGAGACCACTGCCCTAGAACATCAGATGACTCTTAGGTGGGCTGATATCACAGCAATACAGTATGATATTAAAAGGATATGCAGTAATCTCTCGCATATAAAGAAAGATATAAATATTTCATATTTTGAGTTAAAATGTCCTTCTTCAGTTTTCTGATTTCCCCAGGCCCAATTCTAAGGGACTTGGCTAACTGCCTCCCCTCCGCATTAGGGGTCCCTGCTACTGGCCGTGACTTCTCAGTCCTTGATTATCTCAGTGCTGTGCTCCCGTCTGTGGCATATGGCCTCTTCCCATCTGTTCCTTTCAGCTCCGACAACGTACGGCTCTCCTGGGGCAGCTCGTCCCTGCTGAGTCAGTTCCCACCTCTCCTCCTCGAAAACGACCAACAGAGGGACAACCACACTCCCCTCTGACTCCCAACAGGAAGTCCACCCTACACCCCTTAGAACAGTGTCCCTTCTCCTGGGCTTTCCTGACTGGCACTGCCCTCCTGTTCAACCCAGACAAACTGGGCTGGTCCCCTTCCTCACCACTCAGTAGCTCATACAGCCCCGTCTCCCCTCCTCATGCCCCCCGCCAGACAGGAAGGTCCCCAGGCTCTAAGGCAATTCTATTTTAGATGCTGTTCCTCCAACTCCTTCTGACTGGGGATAAAGACAGGGGCAGACCTTACAGCTCCTGCGCTGTTGCTAGAACTTCCAGAACTCTCTTTCTCCCCTCCTGCCAGGGTTCTTCCTCTGAGTGTATGTCTGGGGGGAGGGAACCCTGGACAGAAACCTGCTCTGCCTATTTGTACTTCAGGTCCCTCAGCCTCACTAGAGATGGTTCCTTTTGAACCCCATCAGGCAACTTTTCACAGGTTTCATCCTTGCCTGACAATGCCCGCTTGGGGCAAATCGCAGCCTCACATCTCAATGCACAAATGCCAGTGGTGGTGGAATAGAAATGCAGAACAGGGTGGTTAATGTCTCGAGTTACGGGTCTGCTGTGTACTAACACGATTGCGAATGGGTTAAGCGGTGTCTGGGCAACAATGATACCTAAAGGCACTTTTGAGAGAGAGGATGACTTATTCCAGAGGCATGGCTTTAGAATGAGAACTTTGCAGTTGTTTGCACTCGCTGCTGGCAGCCCATGGGGCCCAGGGGCAGAGTGTTTGGAGAAGCCTAGGAGAGAAGTAAGCAGTGACTCTGAACATGCCCTATGGGGACAAGGAGCAGCAATCAGTGCCCTCCAGGCCATTTTTATCTAGAACATTCTTTTCTTCCAGTCCCAGCTCCTGCCCTCAGCTCCCCATTTTGCTGAAGCCCAAGCAGACTTTCTTCCTCCAGTCCTCTGTCCTGGTGTTCTTCTTTAATCTTGACAGGAATATGGCTGTTGGGTAGAGAAAAATCAGGTAACAGGAAACGCAGAGAAGGACACGGCCAGCACCACTCTGTCCTCATGCGCCCACCAGGGCTCAGGCCCAAGTCTGGCAGAAGTGCCAGGTCATGCTTTGTCACGATGTCCAGATTTTTGTACACTGATCAACACCTGCTTCCTGACAAAGACTCTCTCCTCTGAACTCTTTTCTCAACTGGGGCCTGATTTTGGGGCTTTCATAATCGTCTCTGCGCTGCCTAATTTGAGCAAGAATCCTACTAAGTCAGCTTTGCAAGAACCCACACCCTCGATATCTGATCATCCTCAATATCTGATCGGGCTCCTCCTCCCCACCATCCCCCAGGTGATCTCCCATCTCCCTGGCCTGCCTTCAGCAAGAATCCTGGTGGGTCAGTTTAGCTGGAATCCGCCTTTACCCCTGATGTTTCCTCACAGCAATTCTTCATGCACTGACCCCCCACCCTACCACTCGGCCATAAATTTCCACTTTTCCTCTTTGTATTCAGAGTTGAGCCCAATCTCTCTTTCCCATTGCACCTATCATGACAGTCTCCCTGAATAAAGTCTGCCATATCATGTTTTAGTAAGTGTCATAAATAACTTTTTTCTTTAACAGTATAATACTTTTTCTTTAACATCTCATACCTAAGAGCTCACATGCAGGAATGCTGAAGGCTTGAGGCTCCTAAGGACTCCCAGGGAATGTGTAGATGAGCTCAGAATAAGTCCTCTCTAAGGCAGTAGGTGAATGATGCATCCCCTCCCAGAGTCTTGGGTGGTTTATTGTGTCCAGAGGGAGGACGCCGGCTCTGCCTTCCCAGCTCCTGGTCCCATGAGGAACAGAGGCACAGGAGACCCCGTGGAGACGTTGGGAGGTCACAAAGGCTGGAGGGAGGATGAAGTCAAAACAGATACAGAGTCAACCATGTAGACATCCTTGCTGTGTGGCCCACACAGAAGGGAACTCGAAGAGAGTAGAACTGGGGGAGGGATAAATGGGAGACTGGGACTGACATATACACACCACTATATATAAAATAACTAATAAGAACCTTCAGTATAGCACAGGGAACTCTACTCAATACTCTGTAATGGCCTATATGGGAAAAGAATCTAAAAAAGAGTAGATATATGTATATGTATAACTGATTCAATTTGCTATACACCTGAAACTAACACAACATTGTAAATCAACAATACTCCAGACAGGACCCAAACGTAGAATGGTACACGAAGGTTACAGGAGCCGTTCAGAATGCCATCCAGTGCTACCGTGTCATCTGTGAAGAGAAAAAAAGAGCTACCACCCAGACATCACTGGATCATTTTTTCAAGACGGTAGATAGAATTGAATCCAGCAAGGAAGCAGAACCTCTGCCATCAGCGTCAGACGCAGATGTAGAAGGCCGAACCAAGATGGCGGAGTAGAAGGACGTGCTCTCACTCCCTCTTGCGAGAGCACCAGAATCACAACTGGCTGCTGGACAATCATCGACAGGAAGACACTGGAACTCACCAAGGAGGATACCCCACGTCCAAGGACAGAGGAGAAGCCACAGTGAGATGGTAGGAGGGGCGCAATCAGAGTAAAATCAAATCCCATAGCTGCTGGGTGGGTGACTCACAGACTGGCGAACGCTTATACCACAGAAGTCCACCCACTGGAGTGAAGCTTCTGAGCCCCACGTCAGGCTTCCCAACCTGGGGGTCCGGCAACGAGAAGAGGAATTCCTAGAGAATCAGACTTTGAAGCCTAGTGGGAATTGATTACAGGACTTTGACAGGACTGGGGGAAACAGAGACCCCACTCTTGGAGGGCACACACAAAGTAGTGTGCGCATCGGGACCCAGGGGAAGGAGCAGTGACCCTGGGGGAGACTGAACCAGACCTACCTGCTGGTGTTGGGGGGTCTCCTGCAGAGGCGGGAGGTGGCTCTGTTTCACCGTGGGGACAAGGACACTGACAGCAGAGGTTCTGGGAAGTGCTCCTTGGCCTGAGCCCTCCCAGAGTCTGCCATTAACCCCATCAAAGAGCCCAGGTAGGCTCCAGTGTTGGGTTGCCTCAGGCAAAACAACCAACAGGGAGGGAACCCAGCCCCACCCATCAACAGTCAAGTGGATTAAAGTGTTATGGAGCTCTGTCCGCCACAGCAACAGTCAGCTCTACCCACCACCAGAGCCTCCCATCAAGCCTCTTAGATAGCCTCAACCACCAGAGGGCAGACAGCAGAAGCAAGAAAAACTACAATCCGGCAGCCTGTGGGCCAAAACCCACAGTTACAGAAAGATAGACAAGATGAAAAGGCAGAGGGCTATATATCAGATGAAGGAACAAGAAAAAACCCCAGAAAAACAACTAAATGAAGTGGAGATAGGCAACCTTCCAGAAAAAGAATTCAGAATAATGATAGTGAAGATGATCCAGGACCTCGGAATAAGAATGGAGGCAAAGATTGAGAAGATGCAAGAAATGATTAACAAAGACCTAGAAGAATTAAAGAACAAACAAACAGAGATGACCAATACAATAACTGAAATGAAAACTACACTAGAAGGAATCAATAGCAGAATAACTGAGGCAGAAGAACGGATAAGTGACCTAGAAGACAGAATGGTGGAATTCACTGCTGCGGAACAGACTAAAGAAAAAAGAATGAAAAGAAATGAAGACAGCCTAAGAGACCTCTGGGACAACATTAAACGGAACAACATTCACATTATAGGGGTCCCAGAAGGAGAAGAGAGAGAGAAAGGGCCAGAGAAAATATTTGAAGAGATGATAGTCGAAAACTTCCCTTACATGGGAAAGGAAATAGCCACACAAGTCCAGGAAGCGCAGAGAGTCCCCTACAGGATAAACCCAAGGAGAAACACGCCGAGACACATAGTAATCAAAATGGCAAAAATTAAAGACAAAGAAAAATTATTGAAAGCAGCAAGAGAAAAACGACAAATAACATACAAGGGAACTCCCATAAGGTTAACAGCTGATTTCTCAGCAGAAACTCTACAAGCCAGAAGGGAGTGGCATGATATACTTAAAGTGATGAAAGGGAAGAACCTACAACCAAGATTACTCTACCCGGCAAGGATCTCATTTAGATTTGATGGAGAAATCAAAAGCTTTACAGACAAGCAAAAGCTAAGAGAATTCAGCACCACCAAACCAGCTCTACAACAAATGCTAAAGGAACTTCTCTAAGTGGGAAACACAAGAGAAGAAAAGGACCTACAAAAACAAACCCAAAACAATTAAGAAAATGGTCATAGGAACATACATATCGATAATTACCTTAAACGTGAATGGATTAAATGCTCCAACCAAAAGACACAGGCTTGCTGAATGGATACAAAAACAAGACACATATATATGCTGTCTACAAGAGACCCACTTTAGACCTAGGGACACATACAGACTGAAAGTGAGGGGATGGAAAAAGATATTCCATGCAAATGGAAATCAAAAGAAAGCTGGAGTAGCTATACTCATATCAGATAAAATAGACTTTAAAGTAAAGAAGGTTACAAGAGACAAAGAAGGACACTACATAATGATCAAGGGATCAATCCAAGAAGAAGATATAACAATTATAAATATATATGCACCCAACATAGGAGCACCTCAATACATAAGGCAACTGCTAGCAGCCATAAAAGAGGAAATCGACAGTAACACAATAATAGTGGGGGACTTTAACACTGCACTTACACCAATGGACAGATCATCCAAAATGAAAATAAATAAGGAAACAGAAGCTTTAAATGACACAATAGACCAGATAGATTTAATTGATATTTATAGGACATTCCATCCAAAAATAGCAGATTACACGTTCTTCTCAAGTGCGCACGGAACATTCTCCAGGATAGATCACATCTTGGGTCACAAATCAAGCCTCAGTAAATTTAAGAAAATTGAAATCATATCAAGCATCTTTTCTGACCACAATGCTATGAGATTAGAAATGAATTACAGGGAAAAAAACGTAAAAAAGACAAACACATGGAGGCTAATCAATACGTTACTAAATAACCAAGAGATCACTGAAGAAATCAAAGAAGAAATCAAAAAATACCTAGAGACAAATGACAATGAAAACACGACAACCCAAAACCTATAGGATGCAGCAAAAGCAGTTCTAAGAGGGAAGTTTATAGCTATACAAGCCTACCTAAAGAAACAAGAAAAATCTCAAGTAAACAATCTAACCTTACACCTAAAGAAACTAGAGAAAGAAGAACAAACAAAACCCAAAGTTAGCAGAAGGAAAGAAATCATAAAGATCAGAGCAGAAATAAATGAAATAGAAACAAAGAAAACAATAGCAAAGATCAATAAAACTAAAAGCTGGTTCTTTGAGAAGATAAACAAAAGTGATAAGCCATTAGCCAGACTCATCAAGAAAAAGAGGGAGAGGACTCAAATCAATAAAATCAGAAATGAAAAAGGAGAAGTTACAACAGACACTGCAGAAATACAAAGCATCCTAAGAGACTACTACAAGCAACTTTATGCCAATAAAATGGACAACCTGGAAGAAATGGACAAATTCTTAGAAAGGTATAACCTTCCAAGACTGAACCAGGAAGAAACAGAAAATATGAACAGACCAATCACAAGTAATGAAATTGAAACTGTGATTAAAAATCTTCCAACAAACAAAAGTCCAGGACCAGATGGCTTCACAGGTGAATTCTATCAAACATTTAGAGAAGAGCTAACACCCATCCTTCTCAAACTCTTCCAAAAAATTGCAGAGGAAGGAACACTCCCAAACTCATTCTATGAGGCCACCATCACCCTGATACCAAAACCAGACAAAGACACTACAAAAAAAGAAGATTACAGACCAATATCACTGATGAATATAGATGCAAAAATCCTCAACAAAATACTAGCAAACAGAATCCAACAACACATTAAAAGGATCATACACCACGATCAAGTGGGATTTATCCCAGGGATGCAAGGATTCTTCAATATACGCAAATCAATCAATGTGATACACCATATTAACAAATTGAAGAATAAAAACCATATGATCATCTCAATAGATGCAGAAAAGGCTTTTGACAAAATTCAACACCCATTTATGATAAAAACTCTCCAGAAAGTGGGCATAGAGGGAACCTACCTCAACATAATAAAGGCCATATATGACAAACCCACAGCAAACATCATTCTCAATGGTGAAAAACTGAAAGCATTTCCTCTAAGATCAGGAACGAGACAAGGATGTCCACCCTCACCACTATTATTCAACATAGTTCTGGAAGTCCTAGCCACGGCCATCAGAGAAGAAAAAGAAATAAAAGGAATACAAATTGGAAAAGAAGAAGTAAAACTGTCACTGTTTGCGGATGACATGATATTATACATAGAGAATCCTAAAACTGCCACCAGAAAACTGCTAGAGCTAATTAATGAATATGGTAAAGTTGCAGGATACAAAATTAATGCACAGAAATCTCTTGCATTCCTATACACTAATGATGAAAAATCTGAAAGAGAAATTATGGAAACACTCCCATTTACCATTGCAACAAAAAGAATAAAATACCTAGGGATAAACCTACCTAGGGAGACAAAAGACCTGTATGCAGAAAACTATAAGACACTGATGAAAGAAATTAAAGATGATACCAACAGATGGAGAGATATACCATGTTCTTGGATTGGAAGAATCAACATTGTGAAAATGACTATACTACCCAAAGCAATCTACAGATTCAATGCAATCCCTATCAAATTACCAATGGCATTTTTTACGGAACTAGAACAAATCATCTTAAAATTTGTATGGAGACACAAAAGACCCCGAATAGCCAAAGCAGTCTTGAGGGAAAAAAACGGAGCTGGAGGAATCAGACTTCCTGACTTCAGACTATACTACAAAGCTACAGTAATCAAGACAATATGGTACTGGCACAAAAACAGAAACATAGATCAATGGAACAAGATAGAAAGCCCAGAGATAAACCCACGCACCTATGGTCAACTAATCTATGACAAAGGAGGCAAAGATATACAACGGAGAAAAGACAGTCTCTTCAATAAGTGGTGCTGGGAAAACTGGACAGCTACATGTAAATGAATGAAATTAGAATACTCCCTAACACCATACACAAAAATAAACTCAAAATGGATTCGAGACCTAAATGTAAGACTGGACACTATAAAACTCTTAGAGGAAAACATAGGAAGAACACTCTTTGACATAAATCACAGTAAGATCTTTTTTGATCCACCTCCTAGAGTAATGGAAATAAAAACAAAAATAAACAAATGGGACCTAATGAAACTTCAAAGCTTTTGCACAACAAAGGAAACCATAAACGAGACCAAAAGACAACCCTCAGAATGGGAGAAAATATTTGCAAACGAATCAACGGACAAAGGATTAATCTCCAAAATATATAAACAGCTCATTCAGCTCAATATTAAAGAAATAAACACCCCAATCCAAAAATGGGCAGAAGACCTAAATAGACATTTCTCCAAAGAAGACATACAGACGGCCAAGAAGCACATGAAAAGATGCTCAACATCACTAATTATTAGAGAAATGCAAATCAAAACTACAATGAGTTATCACCTCACACCAGTTAGAATGGGCATCATCAGAAAATCTACAAACAACAAATGCTGGAGAGGGTGTGGAGAAAAGGGAACCCTCTTGCACTCTTGGTGGGAATGTAAATTGATACAGCCACTATGGAGAACTGTTTGGAGGGTCCTTAAAAACCTAAAAATAGAATTACCATATGACCCAGCAATCCCACTACTGGGCATATACCCAGAGAAAACCGTAATTCAAAAAGACACATGCACCCGAATGTTCATTGCAGCACTATTTACAATAGCCAGGTCATGGAAGCAACCTAAATGCCCATCAACAGACGAATGGATAGAGAAGTGGTGGTACATATATACAATGGAATATTACTCAGCCATAAAAATGAACGAAATTGAGGCGTTTGTTGAGAAGTGGATGGATCTAGAGACTGTCATACAGAGTGAAGTAAGTGAGAAAGAGAAAAACAAATATCGTATGTTAACACATATATGTGGAACCTAGAAAAATGGTACAGATGAGCCAGTTTGCAGGGCAGAGGTTGAGACACAGATGTAGAGAACGGACATATGGACACCAAGGGGGGAAAACTGCGGTGGGGTGGGGATGGTGTTGTGCTGAATTGGGCGATTGGGATTGACATGTATACACTGATGTGTATAAAATTGATGCCTAATAAGAACCTGCAGTATAAAAAAACAAACAAACAAAACAACTAATACTAAACTTTCATTGGGTTATATGTATGGAAATATGTTAATATAAATGTTTCAGATATTACATGAAATTTCTAAAAATCTTATATGTTCTGGTATAATGTTATAAGTCATAATCCTAGTTATTACCTTAAAATGTATATCTCAGAAATAACTAATTTTCTTGTCAACTGCATTATTATGAACTTTCATCAAATTTTTAACTGTGGTCATTTTTAAGTCTTTTATCATTTACAGACAGTTCTGTGTGTACTCTGATGCTTTTGCAAATATGTTCCTATAAAAGGGTTTCATCTTTAAGAAATTCATGGAAAAGACTCTGACAAGTACAGGTTTCTGGTAACTGACTGTACTGCTGAACTGAATGAATAAGCATTTTCAGAACTCAAATGAAAAACTGATGAAATCATAAAAGTGCTAACAAAAGATCAAGATGAAAAAAAAAATTAATTACATGGGACTGAGTGAACTGATGAGGATGAGTATAATTTTTGTGACTTTGTCTGAATTAAAAAAAAAAAAAATCCCACAAGGACTCAGAGGCAAAGAATATACAAATCAATTTTCACTGCAAAGTAAAGGAGCTGTTACAGTGGAGGATTACTGGACTGAATGTCAATATTATGACATAGTATGAGTGTGTTTCATGTTTGGTAATTGCAATCATTGTTGCTTTTGTTGTGGTCATCCATGTACAATGCTTGGTGTCAGTCTATTTATCTCTTGTAAAAATAAAATACAGTGTGTGTGTGTGAAAAAAAAAAAAAAAAGACGCAGACATAGAGAATGGACTTGAGGACACGGGGAGGGGGAAGGGTAAGCTGGGAAGAAGTGAGAGAGTGGCATGGACATATATACACTACCAAATGTAAAACAGATAGCTAGTGGGAAGCAGCCGCATAGCACAGGGAGATCAGCTCGGTGCTTTGTGACCACCTAGAGGGGTGGGATAGGGAGGGTGGGAGGGAGACACAAGAGGGAGGAGATATCGGGATATATGTATAGCTGATTCACTTTGTTATAAAGCAGAAACTAACACACCTTTGTAAAGCAATTATGCTCCAATAAAGATGTTAAAAAAAAAAAAAACAAAACAATACTCCAATAAAAGTTTAAAAATTTTTTTTTTTAAAAGAGCTTAAGAGCTTAATGGAAGAGGCAGGAAAAACAAACAAAAAAGAGAGAGTAGAACTGAACGTTCTACCCGGATGCCATTGCAGTGCCGCACACCCTTCCCAGTTGTGCCAGCAAACGCACATGCATGTGTAAAATTTGGTTCTGATACAACTGACCATGTGTTCTAAAACAGCAATGATATGTGAGAAGGAATGTTGAGCTGAACAGGCAGTAGGATACAGAGTAGAGTCGAGTACAGTTTGCAGCAAAAAGAGGCAGAGGGCAAGGTGGTGATGAAGACAGTTTTCTCTTTGGCTGAACAATAGAGAATGTTGCCTCCTGAGGATAGGAGTGTTCAGCCGGGGCAGTAAAGTTGTACCCAAAAAGAGGCCCAAGTTTAAAAGATATGCAAAAGACCAGGGATTGGCAGTGGATACAAGTGAATTTCTTCTTACGTACTAATAAAATCCTAGTATTTAAAACAAGCCAGGATGCAGGTGAGGGCATCACAGATGTGAAAACATTGGAATGATACAGAGATCATCACGGCCCCTGCACCAGATGACTTTCACCTTCTTGAAGCACTCCGTATTTGGGGGCTCTTTTCTGTATGATTGAAGACTTTCTAATTAATACATAACATTTCTAAGTTTTTCCAAAACAACCAACAAAGTGGTTGAAGAAAAAAAAAGGACTGGAAGTAAGTAGACCATGATGTAAATGGTGGTAATTCACCATTGTGAAAATATGAATGGTTGTTCTTTTCTTTTTTTGGATTTTTAAATTTTCTAAAAATAAAATGAAAATGTATAAAAATAATAAAGGAAGCTCAAACAAGCCGGTTGAATCCCCTATGTTTTCACAGGTGCAATTTTATTTAATTCTCCCAACATCTTTATGGGATACAGATTATTTTTCCCATTTTCAGATGGGGAAACTGAAGCTAAAGCTGTTAAATAATTTCTTCAAGGTCACATAGCTAGAATGTGAATGAATCTGGACTTGAACCCAGGCCTTTTGACCCTAGATTTCATGCTCCTCCTTTTACTTCTCTCTGTCTCTCAAGAACAATACACTCTTCTGATGGCTAAACCAACAGGCTACTTTAGAAGGAAAGTGAGTAGTCCTCTCCTGCTATCACCCAGAATGAGTGACAGAGCTGCAAATGCCTGGGAGTGACCAGGAAAGGGTACTGGCCCATCAACTAGGAGACAGGTGACAGAGACATAATGTCTACAGAGGAATGACCACGGCTTGCCCAGGGACTCGAGGAATCCTCAGATCAGAGCTTAGAAGTAGGCCCCTTTTTAAAAATCACCTCTGCAGAATACTTATAATTCATAGGCCTTGTTGACTGAAGAAAAACACACAACCTAAAAGCTGTGCGTTATATTTTATTCAGGGACCTTACTGGGGACTCTAGCCCAGGAGACAGCCTCTCAGGCAGCTCTGAGGAACTGTTCCAAAGAGGTGAGGGAGGAGCCAGGATACATAGGAGTTTTTGCTGAAAAACCAACCAACCAACCATGTAGTGGAACATCGAAAGATTACTACTAATCACAAAAGACAGACATCTCAATTTTAGTGCTTCTCTATGTATGGGAAGAGGCAAGAGTCCGTGCTCATTGAAATGATGCCTTTGATATACATCTTAACTATGTAGGACCAGTACCCTGTTTCTCTCCACCCTAAATTCCCCTCAGGGCAACCCGTCCTGAGGGTGGATGGGTGGCTGATGACCTGATGGTGGCAACATTCTTTGTTTACTGAAATGGCAGGTGACATTCTTTGTCCCCAGTCTACACACAGTCTTGATATGTCACCTGTGTAGGAAAGGCCTTCTAGGCCTTTATTCCAGTTACTCTTTTGGAATTACAAATTACCCCAAAACTTGGCACCTTAAAACCACCATATCGTTTTACTTAAAAGGTCACGGCTGGGCCATTCTCACTCAGGGTCTTTCTTGTGGTCACAGTCAGATGTTAGCTGGAGCTGTGGTATCTGAAAGCTCAACTGGGCTGACCGTGCAAAATGGCTCATTGACATGAGTGGCAGTTGACTTTGGCTGAATGGGCTGTCCGCTAGGAAGCCCACAGATGTCCTCTCTGGTTTGGCCAACTCAGGGTACTAGGACTTCACTCCTGATGTCTAGCTTCCCCCAGGACAAGCATCTCCAAAGAACCAGGTGGGAGCTGCAAGGTCTTCTCTGATCTAGCCTCAGAAGTCGTGCACCACTCCCATGGCATTCTATTGGTTACAGATGAATTGTTAGACAGACTAGACTCAAGGGAAGGGGAATTAGGTTCCACCTCTTGATAGAGGCACGGCAAAATCATATTGCAGAGAAGCACGTAAGGTGAGAGATGTTTTAGCCAACTCTGAAAAATAAAATCTGCCTCAGGCATTTAATCCAATGCTTCCCGACCTTTGTCACCTCATAGCACACACAGAAAACATAATATGTGTGTGGTTCATGACACACCAACTGGGAAGTTCTGACGGCCTCACTATCTATGATCAACAAAGCTTCCTTTCCCTACTTTATGGCTAGTGTACGTCTGAGGACAAGATCTCCCACATGCTTCAGGGCCTTTTTTATTTTATTGAAGTATAGTTGATTTACAATGTTGTGTTTAATTTCTGCTGTGCAGCAAAGTGACTCAGTTATACACACACAAATACATATATATTCTTTTAATATTCTTTTCCTTTATGGTTTATCAC
Organism: Eschrichtius robustus; assembly: GCF_028021215.1. Lineage (NCBI taxonomy): Eukaryota > Metazoa > Chordata > Mammalia > Artiodactyla > Eschrichtiidae > Eschrichtius > Eschrichtius robustus. Next base: position 103,411,491 of record NC_090826.1, read on the forward strand.
AGGATATTGAATACAGTTCCCTGTGCTATACGGTAGGACCTTGTTGTTTATCTATCCTATATGTAATAGTTTGCATCTGGTAACCCCAAACTCCCAGTCTTTCCTTCCTCCACCCCCCTACCCCTTGGCAACCACAAGTCTGTTCTCTATGTCTGTATGTTTTTGTTTTGCAGATATGTTCATTTGTGTCATATTTTAGATTCCACATACAAGTGATATCGTTGGTATTTGTCTTTCCCTTTCTGACTTACTTTGCTTAGTATGATAATCTCTAGGTCCATCCATATTGCTGCAAATGGCATTATTTCATTCTTTTTAACAGTTAAGTAGTATTCCATTGTGTATATATATATATATATATATATATATATATATATATATATACCACATCTTCTTTATCCAGTCATCTGTTGGTGGACATTTAGGTTGTTTCCATGTCTTGGCTATTGTAAATAGTGCTACTTCAGGGTAATTTTTGAGCCAACAGAAAAGAAACTCCCCAGCTCTGACTCCGCTCTGCTATAGGTTTCTATGCTATAAGAGTTTTTGTCTCCAAAGGCTTTGAGATAGTTTTCCATCTTATCTTTTATAAACACTAAAGGAGAAAGCATGCATTATTTGTGCATTGTATCTGCTTAAAATATATGCTGCCAAACAAAAAGAATTGAATTGGAACGTCAAATATGTTAAAATTCATAAGTTTATAATGGTTTTAAAACAACAATGACAACAATAGGAACCATTATGGCAATCTTTGGAGGTTTCCAGGGCACTAACTCATTCAGAAAACTGGATAATAAATGGAAAGAACAAAACATTTATTCTGCCTTTCCTATATGAACTACATTTCACGACATGTCTGTTATCGTTGTTTCAGCTCTCAATCCACCCTTCCTGGCTCTGTGTTGTGATACTGGTGCTGGACCCTGTGAATATTTCTCCTACGGCCACCAATGTTAAGCTTTCGTCAGTAGAGGTCACTGGAAGGACATTGCAGGAGGAAGGAGTTTCTCTTTCTGGCTCCAGTATGTTCTCCTGCTTGTTCCTACCATGCACAGTGGTCAGGAGTGTGGAGGACATCTCAGTGAGTTTTAGCAGCACACTAGTGGATGGCTTCCTATGGAAATTTGTCAGCATCCCAGTGGGCAGTTTTGCTCGCCAGCCCTGGCCTAAAGTACTTCCATGAACTCCTCCACCAGTGGAGGAGCCCATCCAGTGGGCTACAGCCACACTCTCTCCATCCTCTGGGATAGGGAGACACTCTTCCAGTTTGTCACTCCCTTGGGTGCTCTGACTCAGCTCGAGAGCTATGGCTATTCCCTGTATCTGCTATTCCTACATTCTTTAGAGTTTCTTAATCCCTACTGGTTAATCCTCTATTACTATTTAATAATTTCTTACGTTAACATTTTTCTGTTCAAATCACTGTGTGGTTTCTGCCTCTTGCCTGGACCCTGACTGAGTCACATGGTAATCAAATCACTAACATGGGACTGTTCTTTTATATACAAGAAGACCAGCTCATAAATGTGTAAGGAATGACAGAATTAAAATACGTAACAGTGAAAAAACCAGATCTAGGCAATGATCATCAATGATGCTCGGCCATTCAGTAAGGTTGATGGGGAACCTAATAATGAATGAATCAGGCTGATTTCAACTGAATCCAGAGGTGGATTTACCCTGAGCCGATATAATGTAAGTTTTAGCACCCCTCACTTGCATGGTCCTCTTCAAGACCTAGAACCTAATTTTATATTTGTAATTTGTATTTCTTCCTCTTAAAGAAAGCTCCTCAAATTGGAAATTTTATTCTCCGCATACCTGGATCTCTGTGTGAACTTACTGATCAACTTTAAGATCACAAAAATAACGACAACCAAACATGATATGCCTCCTGCTGTGATGGAATAGGAAACAGCACCATCCATGAAATTCTTCTGCCAACAGTTTACAAATTGATCTAGCATCAGATACAATCACTAGTTTATACAAACCATTGGGGATAAAAGAACATGTAAAAGACACCATGAGGATATAATAGCCAAATCCAAAACATGGGAGATTTTATAGGACAAATTACCCTAAGTTTTCAACAAATAGATTGCAAGTAAAAAAAAAAAAAATGGGGGGTGGGGCAGGGTGGGAGGTCGTCATATAAATTTAAAAGGACTTGAGAATTATCAGCAAAACTGATGTGTGGGGCTTCCCTGGTGGCGCAGTGGTTGAGAGTCTGCTTGCCAATGCAGGGGACACGGGTTCGAGCCCTGGTCTGGGAAGATCCCACATGCCACGGAGCAACTGGGCCCGTGAGCCACAATTGCTGAGCCTGCGCGTCTGGAGCCTGTGCTCCGCAACAAGAGAGGCCGCGATGGTGAGAGGCCCGCGCACCGCGATGAGGAGTGGTCCCCACTTGCCGCAACTGGAGAAAGCCCTCGCACAGAAACGAAGACTCAACACAGTCATAAATAAAAAATAAATACATAAATAAAAGAACGTGAATTTCTTAAAAAAAAAAACAAAACAAAACTGATGTGTGTACCTTGTTTGGACCTGATTCAGATAAAATAACTGTTTATGGTATAATCAGAATTTTTATACTGACTGAACACTAGATGGTATTAGGGAATTATTGTTAATTTCTTCTAGATGTGATAATGGTATGATGGATATATTTTTTAAAGAGCCCTTATCTCTTAGAGATATATGTTTAAGTATTTTTGAATGAAGTGATATAAAGTCTGGGGTTGTTTAAAAAATAATCTAGCAGAGAGTGGGATAGTAGAGGTTATAAAGTGCAATTGGTCTTATGTTGATAAATGGTGAAACCAGGTGATGGGTCCATGGAGGTTCATTATAAATATATTCATTATTTTCAAACACACTTTAGTGTATGTTTAAAAATGTCATCATAAAAAGTTCAATGAAGTAAAATACATGTTAACACAGTTGATGTGTTATCTGTATATTAACAATAACCAAGTTCATTTCATATACTGCAGTTCACAGAACACTTTTCATGCATGACAACATAATCCTAACCTCAAGCCTATGAGATAGGTTTTATTATCCTCTTTTCACAGGGAACAGTTTCAGAATCTTCAGTCAATGGCTCAGAGGCCTGGAGCTAGCAGGAGGCAGAAATGCGATTCAGATCCAAGTCCTTGATTTCTAAATCCCATGCTCCACATGGGAAGGTAGAAGAAATGCTGAATCTTCCTGCTTAAGTCATTTAACTCCTCAGCCTTAGAAAAATGGGAACGTGCTTTTTTCTTAGTTGTTGGGGAATTCAAGTCTGATAATTTCTAGAAAAGTGCTTGGTTAATTGTCAAGTGCCCTCTAAATTTAGATCGTCATACATAGACTAGTTTTCTAGCAGGGGCCTCTGTAAAAGTGGAGAGCTCTAGGGGCTGGTCTCAGGAAAGGCAAAGCTTACTCTTGGCCACTCTTGTCTCCCCTTTCTGTAGACCTCCTCATATTCCAAAATCCATCCCTTATATCACTATTAACTGACTGTGGTTAAGATGTTTTTCCTTGTGGCGCATTTGAATGCTTGCCATTGTACCGGTGTGCTTTGTTGCTTTGTAGCTTGTGGGAGCAGAGGCTCCACAACAGCTGTTTGTAACTGAAAGTTTTATGGCTTGTTTTTAGGCTAAGTAAAAATGAGTATGAAACTGCATAGTATTTTCTGGTGTTGTCCAGAATCCTCTATTAGATTATTTATACTAAGCCATCGGTACCCATGAATTTTCAACAAGCAACACTGGAAAACAAATGAGACACTTTTGATTCTCCAGGAGGAAAAAAAAAAATGAAGTGCTACAGCTAAAATGGCTGACATTAAATAATAACAACTACAGAAACAAAACACAAAAACAAACCTCTCTGAAGACTTGGTAAACAGCCATGTCAAAATGGCTGCATGCAAATGACCACTTTAAAACATCTCTCTCTGAAACACACATTTAATGATTGCAACGTAATTCTGCCAGTGTATTATTTCAACACTAAGAAGAGCACTTAAATATAACTATTTATTTTGTTTTCAAGATATAAGCTATTTCATTTGTAATTGCTTCTTTTACAATAACAGTTTTAGCTATAAATAACTTTGGAAGTCCCGTTACCTCCTTGTGTCTCAATGTTCTTAGCCCTAAGTTAGGAACAATAATAATGTCTATTTCATGGGTTGAAAAATTAGGCGATCATATGTGTGAAAGTACCTTGTATCTTGCTCAGGCACAAAGCAGGTACTAAATGTTAGTATCTCTTTGAATATAAGTACTTATTAAATTGCGTATTTAAGTCTATAATTGCCACAGAGACAGAGTTTTGTGGCCACCAGGACCAGCGTGGATGCTGAACACCCACGGTACTGAAAACAGGAGGCCTGGACATGTGACAAAACAGCACAGAACGTCAATGTTACAGTCTCAGTGCTGAGTATATGGCTGCTCACTGCACATTTTTTTTCAACTTTTCTGAATGTGTAAAAATTGTTCTAATACAATGTTGGGAGACAAAGTTAAAAATAGGATCTGGTGGCCCCTCTGCGCTGTCATGGCCATGAGCAGCCTCAGAGGAGTAAAGGGAGATGAACTGTCCAGATGTATAAACGCATTACATGGGCACCAGGGAGGTAGAAATGGAGGTACCGGGAGCGTTGAGGAAGGTAGAGGAAGCAGCTCTTTCCTGATGGGTGGACACGGGGCAGGAACCCCAGCTCACAGAGGGTCTTTCTCCTGCAGCCAGGAAAGTTTGCATCACTTGGAACATCAATGTAGGACTTCTCCCGCCAGACAAGCCGTGATCATTTCCAGTTCTGCTTCCAGCCTGCCTGGGGCAACAGCGTTACAAACAATGACGCTGTTTTCAAAATGGAAAATTTCCATCCCAGGATTTCAACGGGCTCTTCTGCAGTTTGGGAAAGGCACCACCCTCCTCAAGAGTTGAATTAAATGGGAAAATTTCAGAACTGCTGTAAAAGTGAGTCTCAAACGTCCTGAACATAGTATATACGTAACTACTAAGTATTGTGTGGGTGATTCATTGGAACTCTAATGCCTTGTTTCGGTTTAATGGATCACTCAGGACATTGCTTAGGAGAATGGTGCAGTATTTATGCCAAACACAGAGCAGAGGATTACTATCATAGTAGAGGTTCACAATTAACTGAGTTATGGTTCCCCTAAAATTTAGTCAAATGAGAGGATACATGTATATCTTAACTCTGGACGAAGCTTTAAATATTTTAAATATTATTAAAAGCCAATAAACATCTGTCGAGCACCTATGAAGAAGTACAGCAAACATTCCTTTTTCTATAATGCATGAATTGTGTAATTTCAGGAAAGTGTCATATTCAAACCTTTGCAGGCACCATCTCTTCACCTGTACTTCTCTGCAAGAATCATTGGGTGGATGTCTTCACAGTCATCCAAGTATCAGATCAGGGGAAATGTTGAGACTCTATTCAGCTGGCTAGGAGTTGTCATTATTCTCCAGTTGTATTGTCTGAGTGATACAATTTTAAATAGTTTTTAAAGTGAAAATGCCAATGGTTTGGAAGGATGTAAACTGAAAAGTAAAGTCCATCTCCATACAACATCCCCAGTCTCGCTTCCCAGAGTTTACCCTGATAACAGATTTTTGCATACACTTCTAGAGAATTTTTACACATATGCAAGTATATATGTGACCCAGATGTTGGCTGTCTACCTCATCTGTATGGCTTGACTCTCTTTTGGTCCCATGCCATGCTTGACACAAAACTCAGCCCCTGGTCAAGGGGCATTTACAAGAAACCCATCATACCAAATATATTTGATGTATAAAGTATTATTAAAGATTGATGGGGGCCTTCCCTGGTGGTGCAGTGGTTGAGAATCTGCCTGCCATTGCAGGGGACACGGGTTCGATCTCTGGTCCAGGATGATCCCACATGCCATGGAGCAACTAAGCCTGTGCGCCACAACTACTGAGCCTGTGCTCTAGAGCCTGTGAGCCACAACTACTGAGCCTGCGTGACACAACTACTGAAGCCCACGCTCCTAGAGCCTGTGCTCCACAACAAGAGAAGCCACCACAACGAGAAGCCTGTGCACCGCAACGAAGAGTAGCCCCTGCTCACCGCAACTAGAGAAAGATCTCACGCAGCAACAAAGACCCAACGCAGCCAAAAATAAATAAACTTAAAAAAAAAAAAAAAGATTGATGGGGTTGGGGAGAAGGGTCACATTGCCTGGGATCAGCCTTTGCCTCTTAAACAAAACAAAACTATGTTCAACATGCCTCTCCTCCATGGTATTGCCAGCCCATACTGGGCATTTTCCTCTTTGGCCCCTGTTCACTGTATCCTGCCAACACACACACACATACACACACAGACACACACACACTCACACACACACAGTCTCAGTAATTCCAGTCATGCCTGTTCCAAGGCCTCTGCATCCCCATCCCAACCCTTACCTTCTCCCAACCACCCCAGCTGAGTTGTAAGGATGCACTACATTTTATTTAACCAGTCCCTTTTTGATGGACATTTAGGTTGCTTCTAGTTTTCTTTTGCTGTGTTAAACAATGTGATAATTAATATCCTTAAAGATACATCTTTGGATACTTATGAGTTTGTCGTAAACTCTTAGAAGTACAGTGTTTGGGTCAAGAACACGTGCCTTCACAATTTGGATATATTTTGACAAATTGCTCTGTAAAATATGACATGAATGTACATTCCCATAATGCCTGGGAGCACCTGTTTCCCACACCTTGGCCAACACTGGATGTTACTAAACTTTATCATCTTTACCAATCTAATAGCAAAAAATAGTACCTTACTATCTTTTTAATCTGTACTTCTATAATGATGAGTGGGATTAAGCATCTTTTCATATATTTATTTGTCATTGTATTTTTTTTTCCTGTAGAAGTCCTCTAGGTATTGATACCAACAAATCCATCTCCTTCTTGAAATGATCTTTTTCCTTTGCTTCCAGAACACTTCTGTCTTTTGATTCCCTGGTACCTCTTTCTTGTTCCTTTGCTGGCTTCTGCTTGTCTACCTACCTCTGGAATGTTGCTGTCCTCCAGGGTTCCAGCCTCAACCTGCTTCCTTTTCATTGTACGTGCTCTCCGCCTGTGATTTCATCTACTCATCCAGTAATAGTTACCTTTTATTGACCATTTATTATGTTCTAGACATGCTACTAGGCATTCTAAATGCTCATTATAACTCTATGAGGTCGGTATTATCATCCCCAAGTTTACAGATGAGGAAACTGAGGTCACAGATTAACTTGCTTAAGATCACACGTACCACCAGTAAATAATGGAGTTGGGATTTAATTCCAGAGCTGTTCCTTTCTAGTGCACAAGCTCTTTCTATCACTCACTTGCCGTGTCCTCATTTATCATCTATAGGTAGAGCATCCCAAATCTATATTCCCACTCCAAGCCTCTCTCCTGGTCTCCAAATCCAATTCCTCAGTAGAAATCTCTACCTTGACATCTGCAGGAAACTTAGGGGCAACATGCTTCCCCAAGAACCTGCCCCTCCAGTGATTCCTTTCATGGTTAGTGAGGCCTTCCAGCCTCCCACACTCAGCTGATCAATCACCAAGTCCCATAGAAACAGCTCAGACATCTGAACTTTTCTCTCCTTCCCTCTGCTGCCCCTTAGCTCAGGGCCTTGCCATTTCTTGCCCGGAAAGTTGCACACTTCCTAAAATATTCTCCCTGCCACCAGGCTCTATGCATTCTAGTTTATCCCCTACTCTGCTACCAGAGGTAGCTTTTTCCAATAAGCACAATAATCCATAAATGTTGATAATATTCTTTATCTCATAAGGCTCTTATAAGGAATAAGTGAAGCAATCTATGTAAGATATGTAGCTCATGCTAATTCCTCAATAAATATTATCAGAATTTACTTTTTCTTCCCCACAAGTAAATTCTGGTAACACAAATTCTTTTGGCCTGCATTATTAAGTCTAAAGGCCCATTGGATTCCAAGGGCCGGATCTACCACCCTCTCCTCTGGCCTCACACCTCTGCTCTAGTCAACAAAATTTCTCACATTTCATGTCTCTGTGCCTTTGCATAGACTGTTCCCTCTGCATGGAATTCTCTCCACTGCACTTACTCCATTAGTGAGCTCCTTTGATTCTTTAAGATCTAGCTCAGAGGGCACTTTCCCCATGATGCCAGCCCTGAATTCCTTTGATCAGGTTCCTGGGCTCCATTTTTTTTTTTTTTTAATATTTATTTATTTATTTGGCTGTGTCGGGTCTTCATTGTGGCACGTGGGATATTTTGCTGCAGCACGCAGGCTTCTCTCTAGTTGCGGCACGTGGGTTTTCTCTTCTCTAGTTGTGGCGCGGGTTCCAGAGCTCATGGGCTCTGTAGTTTGTGGCACACGGGCTCTCTAGTTGAGGCACGCGAGCTCAGTAGTTGTGGCGTGCAGGCTTAGTGGTCCCATGGCATGTGGGATCTTAGTTCCCCAACCAGGGATCGAACCCACGTCTCCTGCATTGGAAGGCAGATTCTTTACTACTAAACCACCAGGGAAGTCCCCCTGGGCCCCTTCTTTGCACCCCTTTATTTACTTACCACATTGCATTGCAGGTACGGCCTATCTCCATGACAAGGCTGAAAACAAGGGCTGTTTCTTATCCATCGTCATGTCCTCAGCATGTGGGACACAGGAAGTGCTTTCAAACTGTGTGTGGAATTAACATGCTTCTTAACATGTGTTACGAAGCACCAGTCATATACTCTCCCATCTGGTGGAGCTAGTGCCCTGCAGGCAAGAGGCCCAGGCCCAGCCTCTAAGTCCGGGCCCTGGGCGTGAGGCTAGATGAGTCACTTAAAGCCTCTGAAGCCTCATGTTTGGACCTGTATAGCCAACCTCAGCAGTCCCCCAGACAATTAAGAAGGTCAAAGGTCATACATGAGAAAAGCCAGGATGCAGTCAAGATGCAAGATGTTAGAACTGTCAGCCAAAGCCAGGGGAGGAATGATTGTTTTAGGAAATGGAACGATACCTGGAAAGAATGCAGGCATTGGAGGCAGATAACTGTAAAGCATTATGTTACGCTGTGCTCACACATTAGCCCTGAAATGTCATCCACTTAATACAACAAAGGGCTAGTCCCATTCAGTACAAGTCCGCGATGGCGACAGGCATCTGCTCTGCTCAGTCCTGGACCCATACGGATGACATGTGGCAGGTTGGGGTCCCCGAAAAGCAGGCTCGGGAAGGAAATTAACGTGCAGGAAGTTGTTAGGGAGTGCCCCTGGGATCAACACCTACGTGAAAGTGCAGAAGGAGACAGGATTGTGCAGAGGGAGGAGCTGAGCTGCAGTGCAGGCCTGGCAACAGCCTTGGCCTAACCCCCGGGGTCTCTGCAGCTTGAATAGCCCTGTAGCGCTGTCTGGGGTTGGACCAAGACGGCTCGATCCTTATACCTCCGTGTCAGTCCCAGGGTAGACCACAGGCAAGGTGGCTCTCTGCAGCTGAGGCGATCCCTGCAGGGACTGACTGTGGAAGGCTGTCTGCAGACAGCTACTCCAGCCCCTGGGGCGACAAGCGTTTCCTGGAAGGCGACGTGAACAGTGCACGAGAGAGCCATCGTGCAGAGGACCCACATCACAGAGTAGCTGCATCCTCGGAGGTACTCAGCTCGGAGTTTCTTCCAGAGGCTGATCCTCAGCCCAGGATGTGAGCTCAAGTAGCTTATTTGGGCATATGGAAGTGAGATGGAGAACGAAAGGAAATCAATGTAGAGCGCTTTGCGGAACAGGATGCTGCTGGATGACCCTGTGAGACAGAATAGAACATGCCTGGAGTTATCCCACTCCGGGGGCAAAGAAGGGGTGGTACTTATCCACCGAATCCTGCGCGTCATTATGCAAAGCCACTCCAGGAGGCAGTCACTTCCTGGCAATTCCCACCTGCCTGGCCCTCTTCAGCGGAGTTACGGTGGGAAGAAGCACTGACACGAACGGAGCGGTGAGCACCAGGGGGATGTGGGTCGAGCACTAACAGAGCCTGCCACATCGGGCAGGAGAGAGCCTGGGCAATCTCTCAGGAATATTATGTTGCCTCAGCCCAGAGTGACACATTTACAAGCCCAAGGGCAGAGTGAGTGGCCTGGCACATCTGTGATCGGGCCTGGAGGAGGCTGCCTTGCCCCCAGGGAGGGAGGGGGAAGTGGGCATTGCTGAACCCTGATAACGTTTACCTCCACCACTCCTACCTACCAGCTGTGTGTGATTGAGAAGTTGCTTTATCTTTCTGAGCCTCAATTTACTAATCTGTAAAGTGGGGAGAATAACACCTATGTCGTAAAAGTGTGATAGATGGAACTAATGCACATAGAGAATCTACCACAATGTAGCAGTACTGGTGATGTTCTGGGTCCCCATCTTGAGTCACGTGGTAGGTTCATTTTTATTCATTTTATTGTTATACGTAATAACACACATATATTACCTATACTCTTTTTATTTATCAAATGTAACATTAAAATAATAAAGGACACTCTCTTGACATTATGTATTGAAATTCTAAGATGAATTTCAAATATGTAAATATTTGACTATATAAATATTTTAAATATGCATTTATATATCTCTAAATAGTCCACCACAGTTTCTAGTAGATAGGGCGCATTTAGTTAATGGTATCTATTATTACTTGGGAAGTCCTGACAATCAATCTCATTAATCACAGGCAAACAATGGATCTGGAATGTGAGTTACCCAGATAAATAATCAGCTCAAGGGTCTGCTTGAAGAGGAGAGCTGACCTAGGCCTGTTGACTCACCATGTAAACACAAGTCATGGTAATTTACTAACAGCAAGACCTATTTCCTGCTGAGAATTCCAGCCCAGGCTCCAGAACTAGACCCAGAGGTCAAATATACTCGCATGGAACCTGTTCCCCTTTCCACTAACTTCTGAGTGATGAGCCTCTTGCTTGTTGCAATGTCATCAAAAACGAGACATGGAAATTTCTCACCTGCCATAAGCTAGACAGAGCTTTTGAGATGCAAACCATATCCATTCTCAGAGGAGAGCAGTGGAATGGAAGAAAGTCACTTTCAAAGAACCATCCCCCTGCCTTCCCCCTCTATACACATGCTAAGCACACAGCTTTTGCAATCTGCCACGAAAACAGAATTTTAAAATAAACCCTTGTCTGTCTGCTCTCTCAAATCAGAATTTAGAGGAAAATGGATTTTTGTAGGGCAAATTTGTTCTCCCAAATTAGTTTCATTCACACACACACACACACACACACACACACACACACACGTCCACAAAATGAGGCATTCATTAATAGGCCAAATAATGGAATGAGTGAGTTCACCCTCAGCAAGACATTCGATGATTATGAGGACAGGCTTGAAGCTGCATAAAAAATAAAACTCACAGAAGCCAGCAGATGGCACTTAATCATAATTTTTCCTATGATTTCTATTAATTGTTCAATATTCTTCATTCTGTCTTCCCAGTAAGACGAATGATATGCTAATATGGCATAGTAAGTAATGTTTTCCCTTTGAGATATTCAATAGGCTTGTTACATAAAATTCCCCCACCCACATAACTAGCCCAAGACCCATTTTTCTCATGCATATATTTATCATATCACAGTATGCATATGCATGCCCACGTATCTGTGTGCTTCCAAGCATGCAGCTCATTTGATAAATGTCTGAGGTAAAAGCTAACACCTTCACTTATCTCCAGAAGCAAATCCAAATCAAGGAACTGTTGTTCCTGAAACAGTCACACAAAATCATCTAAACCACACTGTCTGCCAGAAATAGAAATGTAGAAATACCTCCGGGAGGCCTCTTGGCAATTTCCTTCAAGGCTCCTATTACAAGCATTAGCAAGGTGAATGACCCCTTCTAGGCTGTTCCGCCTCACCTGCCAATTCCTTTACTTTCTCTACCCCCCATTTTCCCCTCCTCTGTGACTTTCCTCCCCTTCCTTCTCCCGACATTTGCACAATGGCCTCAGCCTTTTCTGCCGCCTAACTCCCTTTCTTGATTCTGATTCTCCTGTTTTCTTTGATCTCTCCTTTTCCCCCTTCAGTGCTGGCATCAGTCTCCTAAGTCTTGAAGGGGGACAGATGCTGTACCAGTCAGGGTTCTTGGTTTCTGACACCAGAAATTGACTCTGTTAAGCAGAAAAAAAAAATTATTGGAAAGCCATCAGGTAGTTAACAGAATCGACAGGAAGCCTGGAGAATCTGGCTGAGCCAACAAGCAAGAACCGAAGGAAACTAGCACCAGAGAGGACAGCCAAGTTCACACCACTGAAAACCACTCAGCTGGGACAGTGCCATCAGCACCACGGCCTCCAGCCACTAACGGTCACTACTGCCACTTGACCCTGCTGAAAAAGCGTGCACTCACTCCAAGAGCTCGTTTTCGTTTCCTCCACATTCCCAGCCCAGCCTGGAAGACCCAGTGCCAAGGCTGGGAGGACAGGCCTCATGCGCTGCTCTCCAAGAGCAGAGCTGTAGTTCTGGCTCAAGTTAGAGTGAGGTGGGGTGGTGCAGAGTCCAGGTGCTGCTGGCCTATTGAGAAAGCAGATCTCAAGGAACACTGGACATTAGGAGATACCAGCTGTGACATCACTCATTTAAAATCCTCCCTGTTCCTGGTTTGCAGAAGGGAAGGTCTGTACTTGCAAGCTGAGTGGCAATAAGTTGGGGAAAAGGAAAGCTATTGAGCTGTTTAGAAATCAGTTACACCAATTCTGGAAAAACAAAGTGAAATTCAGCTGATGCTGTAGCCCTGCGCAGTCAACTCAATTATTTCACACATGCTTTATCCTAGACAAATCGCGGAGCTGTAGTTGCTAGTCTGAGCACCCTTTGCTTTCAGGGTCTATTTAGACAACTTAAGTCCCAGCTCCTAAGCACTATTCTTTTGACCTCCCACATCTTAACCCTTAATGGAACAAGAGGAGCTCCTTTCTAGGGATGAAATTTGCAACATGATTCCTGGCTTGGTGCAGGGGCCTCTTCTCTCATCCTGCCAGCTGGTCCCAATTATGAGCTGGTTTGGGTAATTTGAGAGTTTGGAGGGTGTCTGTGCAGTAGCAGGAGGGTTTCCTAAGCACTTAGTTTCCCTTAGGATATCGAGCCCAGCTAGAAATAATGGGTCCTTAATATTCTGAATTATGAGGTGATTTTCGCTGGTTTTCCAAAAAAGGGAAATAAAATATATAAATAAAACCATCTGGTGGCGTGTCTGATAACCACTGCCAATGCAGAGTAAAAAATGAAGGCAGCTGTCTATATCATTCAGGCAAAGCTCCAACTTCGCCTACAGATCTTGGGTGATTGCCTCAATTTTTCCTCAGTGTTTTAACAAAGTGGGCCTGTGTTGCCTCAAGTTTCCTTTGTGATAGGTGACACCCAGGCAAGTCTTTGGGAGACTCCAGGCCAATTTTAAAGGGCCACACAAATATCTAAGTTTAAGATGACTTTTTTTTTTTTAGTGTAATATTTATTGAGCATCTATTCTACCAAGGCGCTACAAATTCTGGGAAATCAAAACTGGATAAAGATTACTATCGAGTAAGATGCATCTCATTCAGCCAGTGGCATTCCAAGGTGGTGGAGGGTAAAAGAGTCCGCCCTTGGCTGGGAGGAGCATTTTGTCAGTGACATTATTTAGAACTGCCATGGTGCATGGCGATAATACAAACCAGATGGTTTTTACTTGGTCTTATTATTACTTTTAAACTCTCTACCAACTAATACATGCCTTATTGCCTGCACCTGGACTAACTTTTCCTGCTGGCCCCCTCACCATAATCTTCTGTTTCTAACCACTCCCTCAGTTTAGGCCATCAAAGTCACTCTAAGTTTGGGCAGAAGAAAAAACTCACATTCGACGATGTGAATGTGGCTGGAAAACTAGTGCCCATAGCTACATGGTCATGAGTTTTATTGGCAGGTCAGTGCTAATGTTAGTTGCTTAAACTTGATCTTTGTGGGGTCTGTCGGGCACATCCCTCACCCCCACTCCTTGAGTCACATTATCAGCATTTTTAAGCCAGCTCTTTTTTCTCACTAAGTTATTATTTCATGTCTTTGGGCCCAAGTGTCCTCATGTGGAGAGTATGGATGAAAATAGTCCTCCCTTGAAGGATTGTTGTCAGGATTAAATGGGAGAACACATGTGAAACAAATGTTAGCTGTTATTTTATCATTATTCTATTAAAAGGTATTACAATACGGTGCTTAATTCCAAGGAACAATCTTTTAAATCTTTCCATAAAATTTAGTTCAAGCTTATGAATTAGGAAGGTCATAAGCGATAAGGAAAGAAACAAAGCCCAGGAGACAGAGAGAGGTGTGCAACCAGGTCAGTGATGCAGGTGCAATTCTGAGGGACCCTTGCTTGAGCACTGCCACCCACACTGATCCAGGAATGCCCAGGAGGTGCGGGGTGCACCCTGGGCCCTTTCCTCACGCCAATGTTACCAATATTCACCACCACGCATCGATGTTTCTTGCCTAAATTATTACACTGATGATTGCCAAATGGTGACTTTCTAATACCATTATTTCTTCTGCCTTTATTGGTTGACTTTCTATTGTAAGAAATAATTTCTTCACATTTATTTGTTCATTTCTATGACTATCTATAGGGACTCATAGGCTTCTATTTTATTCAATGAGTTACCATTATTCATTTTGATCCTCAAATTGTCCCAGATTTGGTCAATAGAAGCCCCTTCAAGATTGTTTCTGTGTCCTTTTGACATGTGCTCATCATTCTTGGAGAAATTCCTTACATTCTGGTACAAGATGTTTCAGGGCCTTCTTGTTCTTTCCCAGCCCCAGCCCTGGAATCAGCCATCTGTCTAAGGAACCCAAGGTTCCTTGTGTGGGGAGTGGTGTTGAGAACCAAGATCTGAGCACTAAGTATACTTGTTGCTACTTGGGGCGTCAGTCATCTTAGGTTCTTTCACTGGACAGAGCTAGAAAATATATATGTGTATGTATATACACATACATTTACATCTCTTTTCATCTATCTATCGAACTGTCTATGTACCTAAACCATAATTTACACTGATAGCTCCAGTTTCAATCCAACAGCATGAGGTTTAATTTTGTTTCCCCCTTGCCACATTTGTGCCTTCCTCTCCAACAGCGGTAACCCTGTTCCCACCATCTCAATATACCTCTATGTAGACAATTTCTTACCCCATTGGATCATGCCCCCTGCCTCATCCCTTCTCCAGCTTGCATCCTCCAAACTGGCTACCTACCTCGTTCAGACTTTTTGGTAAAGAAAGAAAGGAAGGAAGCCAATAAATATTTTCCAAAGACAGGAAGAGAAAAGAAGAGAAGGGATGGGAAGGGAATGGAATACAAATGAGAAGGAAAAGAGCTGGGTTACCTTTTGATTTGCATTTTTAAAAGAGCACTTGGGCAGATTTGTAGAGAAAGAATTGAAAGGGGAACAAGAATGGATTCTCCTTTTACCCCTCTTGGCGTTCCTAGTATCTGGTAGCATGCGTTGAGAAAGGCATTAAGTAAATGTTTAGAGAAGGAAGGAAGTGGTGGAGGGGAGAAGACAAAAAGAGGGAGGGCGGGAGGGAGGGAGAGGCTTCCCCAGAGGGATACACCATAGATTAATCTTGTGCTTTTCTCTTCCTGCAGTAGGAGCTGCTTCTCTCTATAGTCAAGGACAGAAAATTGCACTGAAGTGTGTGTCTTCCTTGTTCTGTGAAGAACCTCTAAGTGGCTTCCTGCATTTGCTTCCATAAATGTAGGAGTGTTGGACCCATTGTCTTCTAGAAGAATTGTCCTGAAGCAGATACTCCTTGCTCAGTGACAAGTCACTCACAATCTCCCTTAGTTGTATAAATGTAGGACAAACTTTGTCCTGGGAGAAGTTTTAGTAGGTTCGTTTTTTCTCCCCTCCCTTCTCTTACCTGCTTCCTGGTAAAGACCTTCCGCATTCTTTCATATGCAGATTTGGACCTTCTGGAAGTAGAGGACCTGTTTGCCTGAGAGTTCAATGCCTCCTGGGAGGGGAAGGATTAAAGTTCAAGTCCCTGATCCCTGAGGTTCAAAGTCAGGAGTGTATCGCATGGTGGCATGACTCAGAGGCTGGGCAATAAAGTTCCCAGGAGGCAAGAGAGCAACTGGCATTCCTAGCGCTTGGTAGAAAGCTTTACCAGATGTCCAGATCCTCATGAAGTCAGATGGGTCCACCAGGTGACAAAGGCTGGCACCAGTCCTAAATTTACCTGGTGCCAGCTTGACATCAGGGAAGTGGCTCTGTGTGTGTGTGTGTGTGTGTGTCTGTGTGTGTGTGTGTTTACAAAAGAGTTGGCTGGCAAGAGCTGTAAACCAGTGGTGTTCTGGAACTGACAGAATTGATGGTTAATTTTTCAGGAATTTTCCAACCAGTTGTTAAATACAGCCGTTATTAAATATTAAATTAAGTAAACTTTTAATTAAATAATTATATTAAAAACAAAGATAATAAATTCTCAAAACTCATCACTTACTAATTATTTTCTCACATTTTACTATTATCTATGCTCTGGAGGTTATTTACATCCATTGTAGCTGTATGGTGTGAATTTTGTACATAACGGTGAGCTACTGTGCATTCCCAGCTCTGCATTCAGTGATGTCACATTGGTAGCTTGAAATCAGTCATGGTGAGAGTATTTATACCATGCGAATTGGCAAACTCTATTAATCAATGCTTCTTGCCACACCCCACCCCCTGAGGGAGCCGTTGTTAAACATTTAGCAGCACACCCCTGACTGTAACCCTTGAGACTTATTCATTTATTCTGTCTTTACTGGCTGAAGCACATGAGGTCCTCGTGACTGGGCACACTCAGAGAGCACACACCGGAGGATCCAGAGCATCAGGCTCAGGTACTACCACTATTCTCCAGGCTTGAATGATTCTGGAATTGCTTCAAATTTCTGAAATTCTTACCTTCTATCAGAGAGACTCAACCACTGATCCAACTTTTCTTCTACCAAGTTGCTAAGTCACCATATGGAAATATCGCTCCTTAGCCCAAATCTCTGCTGTTGAGTGTCCATGAGATGCCTACTATCTCTTGGGGAAGCAACAGAATGAGGGACCCCAGGATCTCTCTTCTGAGCAGTCCTGGCAGTTTGGTTGAAAGTATCCATCACTGAGCATAGCTCTGGTGAGTGGGCTGGCCCTCGGAAAGATGCTTTTGCAAGACAAGGCAGGCCATCCTAGAACCAGTGGCTGATACAAGAGGAAAGGACTTTGCACACCTTCCATGTTTTGAATATGACTCATGTTGGCCAAGCTCTACTCAGCTGCCAGCATCTCTCTGCCCAGAGAGCATACTAAGAGAGGCCCCGACTGGACTGGACACTTGTTTGCACTCTGAGGTCCCTAGACATAAAATGGTGGCTACAGATTTGTAGGGGGAAAGACTGGTTTCTCCCTTTGGACTTCCTGCTATTGCCAGTATATGGAGTGAGGTGCTCTGGGAACTGACTGGACACATTATTTGCGTCTCAAACTAGGTAGAGAGACATCCCACTTCAATAGGAAGGAATAAAGGAAGGAGGGAAGGAAGGGGGAAAAGAAGGGAGGGAGGGAGGGCAAAACTTAGGAAATTAATAAAGGGCACCAAATAGTCTCCCTCAGACAGCTCCTTCCATAGTATCCTCCATCTCAATTCATAGTATCTTCATTTTCCAGTGGCTCAGACCTTGGTATCGTGCTTGATTCCTCTCTTTCTCTCCCAACCCAAATTCAGTCCATCATCACATATACTTTCAAAATAACCCAGAATTCAACCTCTTCCTCACCATTTACCATGACCACCACCCAGATCCAAGCTGCCATCATGTTTCTCCTGCATGGTGTGTACCCCCCACCCTCTTTAACCTCATCACCGGCCACTTTGCCCTGGTTCACTCTGTCCCAGCTACTCTTGCCTCTATGGTTCTTGACTTTCTCAGACGCGCTCCCACTTCAGGGCCTTTGCAGTGGTGTTGGCTCCACGGGACACTCTTCCCCAGGAAGCCACATAGCTACTCCCCCCCTGCTCTTAGTTCATGACTCAGAAATCATTTTCTCAGTGAGCCTTCCCTGGCAACCCAAATCAAACCTCCCTATCCCCCCATACTTCATACTCTCCTTTACTACATTATTTTCTCTTATTGGATTTTATTATTATTTGTATATTGATCTTTTTCATTGCCTATCTCTCCCAGTAGCATGTGGGTTCATGAGGGAACAGATTTTTATTTGTTTTGTTCACCTCCATATTCTAGAACAGTACCTGGCTTCTGGTAAATCTCATTTCAATGATCAATTGATGCATCATAAACCATCCTAAAATGTAGTGACTTAAAACAACAGTTCATTATAATCTCACTATCCCATGGGCTGACTGGGCTCAGCTGGGTGGTTCTTCAGTGGGAATCTTTCACGTTTGCAGTCAAATGGCATCTGGGGCTGGTGTCATCTGAAAGACATGACTGACACGTGATGCTGGCTGCTAGTTAGGAGTTCAGCTGTGTCTGTGGTCCTGAGTGCCTACACATGAGCTCTCCGTGTTCATCAACATCTCTGAAGATTAGCTGCCACAGGATTCAATAAGTATTTGTGGGAGGAAGGAAGGCATGAAGGGAGGGGAGATGGTGGGAGGGAAGCAATTAGAAGCTTTAGAAAGAAGGAAATGAGGAAGGGAAGGAGGGGGAAGGAAAGGAGAGAGAGGGGGAAAAATGGAACTCAGCTTCCATTTCTGCACGATAGAATAAAACCCGTCCTTCTCCTACCTAACTCTCCTTTCCCATCTCTCTCAAGTTGCACAGTGACCTGGCTTGGAAGCAGAAATTCATCTAACGCTGCATATCAGAACTGGAGTACTCTTGGCAGAATCTTTTACAATTTATATCCCAAGTTCAAATTTGAGCCCAGGCATATTTCCAAGGGAAGAACAACACAGCACTTTATCTTGATGTAGCTCTTTCCCCTTAGTAATTTCAAAGCAGTTTTATAAAGAAGCACTATTATTGTATAAGAGAGGAAATGGAAGGGAACTAGTAATATTTAGGTAACCAATAGCAAAATCATTGAATCAACGTTATACTGAAGTGATTAAATAATGATGTGACATCAGAGGCAGTTTGCAACTGCATCAAATTAATAAAATATAATTTGGAAGAAATCAAATATTAAAATTTCCACACAAAAACTGAAGTCAATGGAGATATTAGGAGTTAAGAAGTAAAAATAGATTTATACCAAACTAGATGGAACAAAATTTAAACAGTTGTTGGGATATTAAGAATAGATTTACTTTTTAAACAGTTTGGAAGAGTTGAGTCATTTTCCAGAGCCACAGATATTCTTTGCCATTTGGGCAATTTTTCCTAAACCAACCTGGCAGACAGTTGTCTAAAAAGGGGGCTTTTCAGACAAGTTCTCTGGCTAAAACCCAGAGAAGTAAATGAATCCGGTTTCCAAAGCTCCAGTGTCTCAATACAGAGGGATAGGTACAGTTCTCCCCTACTATCTGAAAGTAGAGAGTTCCTAGAAGCCTTCCTAAGTCAAAATGTTGTGAAGCAAAAATTACTTTACGACACATCTTGCTAATGGATGCACAAAATGAGTTGAGATACAGCACAGATGCTCACAAACATAGTTCACATTCACGGTGGCTTGATGCTGAGATGCTGAGCGTAATTCCCAGGGAAGGAGCTTGGTGGCGCCACCCTTGCTGCTACAGGTGCACACTGCCTCTAAAACAGCTCACCGCAAAATAACTTTTCATAAAAGCAAAAATCCTCTTCAGATTTCTTTTGGTTACTGAAAACAGGTACTAATGTAGGTCTTTCTTAAAAGTAAAGTGGTGTAAAGAGAATTTTTGAGACCGAGGGATACCTGTATTAGTGTCTCCTGGAGATACTGATGATGTTGTAAATTGTGGTATAACAGAATATGAACACCCTGAGCATGGGATCCTCCTCTAACTTATGTATCATAGGACAAGGTGGCATTATATTTACGTCAATTCATGGCCTCTCTGAACCATTTTTGGTCTTCAGCATCCAAAATATGCTCATTTCAGGGAAACTGGGATAACCAAGAAAGCAATTTCTCATGTATTAGTTAAGTTTCAGAGCAGGAGATTGAACTACCCTTACCCTTCTCCCCTGCCCCCAAACAAACAAACAACACCAAAAATAAAAATTAAAAAAAAAGACTGAAACCAGTGGCTTAAACAACATAGAAGTTTATTTCTCTTTCATATAAAGTTGAGTAAGTAGTTCACAGATTGTAAAGTGCTCCACAGTATCAGGGACTCAGATTCTTTTTCTTTAATCTTCTGCCTTGCATAATCTCCAGTTCTCAAATCATCTCATGATCCAAAATGGCTGCTTTAGCTCCAGCCCTCACATCCCCATTCCAGCCAGGAGAAAGAAGACAAAGACAAAGAGAAGAGACCATCTCCTCCCCTGGCTAAATATTAAGGGTTCTAATGCTATAAAGTTGAAGAAAACTAATGCTTTGGGACAATTAAGCAGTCTCTACCATAGTTTACCCCTTTGACCTCCTAAAAGTATATGTGCACCCTTCTTTCCCCTCACAGGACACACTGTGTCCCCAAAAGAAGGAACACCCAAATCTTATCTTGGGACTGTCTCCAGCTCAAAATCAAGATCTTTGGGTGATATGTAGTCACCCTGTTTGAGTCCAGATGTGATGTTATAGGATCTTGCAAACCACAAACTAAAAGACTACTTATCTGCCCCCTACCACACTACATATACAGCGTTGGAGTGAGAGTAGGACAACCGTAATTTAAACTGCCATTCAGAAAATGGGAAACCCTCAGAAATCGCAGTCTAAAACAATGATCAAATCCTGCTGAGCAAGAATAGAGGAGACTGTCTTCTGAAACAGAAGAGGTCAGCCAACTGTCCTCTGGGAGGTTCTTTTGTGTCCATTATCCTCCATGGCCATAGCTGGGGCAGGAAGCAGTGAGTGTGCCCTTTGAGGGCTGCACGGCATTCAGAGCCTATTTCCTGCTGATGAAGATTTGGAAGCACAAGGGCTGCTTTAGGCATTGAATAGTCACAGGCTTTTGCAGGTTAGGCTTATGGTGTCTTTGGCAGTGCAATTCCCTCAAAAACTCAGTAGGCACCTCATCCATGTGCCTTTTATTAGTTCCATGTACAAGTAACAACAGCCAAAGATCTTGTCTAAAAATAGTTTTCAAACCTGAAGACTTAGGTCTTTGAATTGTAGACCTTTGTCCTCCACCCACTCCTCCCCAAGTTTAATGGCAGTTAGTTGAGGCTATCTGAAACAGTAAATTTTGGAAGGAAAGCAACACTTTTAATTGGTTATTAACAGCTAAGCTATCACCACTGTCTGGCAGAGAGCTTTTACTGGCACTTACCTGAATGGAACTTACTGCAGCTTTAGAGCCACTGCCTATAAATGTGTCTTTGGGAGGCATCAGATGAGTTGCCTTTTTCACTTTTAAGTTCCCAAACCACTGGACTGCTAGTCAATTTAGATGGCAGGCCAAAGGCAGAAAACACATCCCTTACCACTTTTCCTAACATCTTAAAAATTGAATAGATTTAGTTTTCGTTTCCTACTCTTCCTGCTGCCTAAGGATTTTAGGATTTTGTAATGATTTTTTAACTCTACCCTCCAACCCCAAATCCTGGTGCCAATTTATATTTTAGCTGAGATAGGCAAAATTGCTACCAAAAATAAACCTAAGAATTTAATCATGCTACTACGAAAGAAATGAACTTTCGTTTCATGCAACTGTCCAGGCTGGTACCCCAGAGATTCAGGGTCCCTGACCACCTGAGGCTGTCTTTATAAACAAAGCAGCCATTACCGTGAATAGGCTGGGGCTCCTATAGGATAGGACCTTTTCCTGTGAAGAGTGTTGATGGAGCCTACCTGAAATCTACACAGCAAGAAAATACATTTTGCTAGGTAGTCAAAAGTTGGAGTTTTCAGTTAATAGAGTTTTGTATGTGTGACAATAGGACATCTCTATTAGACAATGTCCGTTCCCTAATTGAGAGATTAACTTCCCTCAATCCCCCAATCTGACCCCGCAGCCCCTGGGAGCTACTATGAGCTTTGCACAAACCTGGGTTCAAATATCCCCTACTCCCGTTATTTACTACCTCTATGACTTTGGGAAAATTATTTCACCTTTCTGAACCTCAGTTTTCTTAACTGTAGAATACAAATTAAAAAACAAAACTACCTGTTGTACAGATATGACTATATATACAAATATACATATATGTATATACATATATATGTATATAATGTGCATAATAATTTTATAATGTATATATATATATATACACACACACACACATAAAATTTTTGGCATTTAATAAGTGTTTACTAAATGCTAGCTGTACTTATTTAGGAGCATGTGCTTAGGATGTTAAAACTTAGGTCTTAATTTGGAGAGATCTGGGTTTGGATCCTCACTTGGCGCCTTGCAAGTTGTGTCACCAGGGGCAGACTCTCTCCTTGTCAGTTTCCTCTTCAGTTAAATGAGGATCATAATACCTATCTCAGAGTGTGGTGTGCGAATTATACACAAAAGAACAATTAGCACATAGCATAGTAATTAGCATATGTCATTTAATATGTGGTTATCATTTTTAAAAATATTTTTCTTTATTTTTATCAAAGTTATACATGCAGATAGACTAAAGAGTCTCATGGTTTTACAAAGGATGTTGTGAAAACCAGCAGTTTCTTATCATCCCCTCCCACCCCGCAAAGAAACCAGTTTAGTTTATTACATTGGCACCACCTTCCTGTCTCTAAATAATATTCATTATATTACATTTTGTAATAATAATGTTACATCGTTTTCCCCCAGGTGCACAACATAGTGATTTGATGTTTCTATACATTACAAAATGATCACCATAATAAGTCTAGTTACTATCTGTCCCCATACAAAGTTATTATAATATTATTGACTATATTCCCCATGCTGTACAATTCATCCCCATGACATTTATTTTGTAACTGGAAGTTGGTACTTCTAAATCTCGCTCACTTATTTCACTCATCCCTCCAACCCTCTCCCCTCTGGCAGCCACCTGTTTGTTCTCTGTATCTATGAGTCTGCTTCTGTTTTGTTATGGTATGTTTGTTCATTAGTTTTGTTTTTTTAGATTCCACATATAAGTGAAACCTTATGGTACTTGTCTTTTTCTGACTTATTTCACTTAGCATAATACCCTCTAGGTCCACCCACATTGTTACAAATGGCAAGATTTCATTCTTTTTTATGGCTGAGTAATATTTCATTGTATTTATATATACCACATCTTCTTTACCCATTCATCTATCAATGGACACATATGTTGCTTTTATATTGGCTATTGTAAATAATGCTGCAATGAACATAGGGGTGCATATATGTTTTCAAATTAGTGGGGTTTTTCCCTTTGGAAAAATACCTAGAATTGGAATTGCTGGATCATATGGTAGTTCTATTTTTAATTTTTTGAGGAACTTCCCTATTGTTCTCCATAGTGGCTGTACCAATTTACATTCCCACCAGCAGTGCACATGCACGAGGGTTTCCTTTTCTCCACATCCTCGCCAACACTTGCTATTTGTTGTCCTTTTGATGATAGCTATTATGACAGATGTGAGGTGATATCTCATTGTGGTTTTGATTTACATTTCTCTGATGATTAATCATGTTGAGTATCTTATATGCCTGTCGGCCATCTGTATGTCTTCTTTGGAAAAATGACTTTTCTGTTCCTCTGCTCATTTTTAATCAAGTTCTTTTTCTTTTTCTTTCTTTTTTTTTTTTTTTTTTTTTTGATGTTGAGTTTTATGAGTTTTTGTACATTTTGGATATAAAACCTTTAATAGATATACCATTGACAAATGTCTTTTCCTTTTAGGAGGCTGCCTTTTTGTTTTGTTGATAGTTTCCCATGCTGCTCAAAAGCTTTTCAGTTTGATGTAGTTTCATTTGCTTATTTTTGCTTTTGTTGCCCTTGCCTAAGGAGACAGATTCAAAAAAATATTGCTAAGACTAATGTCAAAGAGTGTACTGCCTATGTTTCTTTCTGAGTTTTGTGGTTTCAGGTCTCTTATATAAGTCTGTAATCCATTTTGAGTTAATTATTTTGTGTGGGGTGAGAAAGTAGTTCAGTCTGATTCTTTTGCATGTAGCTGTCCAGTTTTCCCAACACCATTTATTGAAGAGGTTGTCTTTTCCCCATTGTCTATTCTTGACTTCTTTCTTGTAGACTAATTAGTCCACATGTAAGTGTGGGTTCATTTCTGGGCTCTCCATTCTGTTCCACTGAACTATGTATCTTTGTGCCAGTATCATACACTTTTGATTATTGTAGCTCTGTGGTATTGTTTGAAATCAGGGAGTGTGATACCTCCTGCTTTGTTCTTTCTCAAGTTTGTTTTGGCTAGTCAGGATCTTTTGTGTTTCCACAAAAATTTTAGAATTATTTGTTCTAGTTCTGTGTTAAGATGCCATCAGTATTTTGATAGGGATTGCACTGAATCTGTAGATTGCCTTGGGTAGTATGGTCATTTTAACAATATTAATTCTTCCAATCCATGAGCATGGTATATCTTTCCATTTGTTTGTGTCATCTTTAACTTCTTTCATCAATGTCTTATAGCTTTCCGAGTTCAGGGCTTTTACCTCCTTAGTTAGATGTATTCCTAGGTATTTTATTATTTTTGATGCAACTGTAAATGGGATTGTTTTCTTAATATCTCTTCTGATAGTTCATTGTTAGTGTATAAAACATAACAGATTTCTGTATATTGATTTTGTATCCAGAAATTTTACTGAATTCATTTATTAGTTCTAATAGTTTTTTAGTAGCATCTTTAGTTTTTTATATATGGTATCATGTCATCTACAAACAGTGACAATTTTACAACTTCCTTTCCAATTTGGATTCCTTTTATTTCATTTTCTTGTCTGAGTGCTGTGGCTAGGGCTTTCAATACTATGTTGAATAAAAAAGGTGAGAGTGGGCATCCTTGAATGTTCCTGATCTTTGAGGGAATGCTTTCAGCTTTTCACTGTTGAATATGATGTTAGCTACAGGCTTGTCATATATGGTCTTTATTATGTTGAGGTATGTTCCTTGTATACTACTTTGTTGAGAGTTTTTATCATAAGTGGATATTGACTTTTGTCAAAACTTTTTCCTGCATTTGTTGAGATAATCATATGATTTTTATTCTTCAATTTGTTAATGTAGTGCATCACAGTGATTAATTTGCAAATATTGAACTATCCTTGCATCCCTGGGATAAATCCCACTTGGTCATGCCATACGATCCTTTTAATGTGTTGTTGAATTCAGTTTGCCAATATTTTGTTGAGGAATTTTGCATATATGTTCATCAGTAATACTGGCCTGTAATTTTCTTTTTTTGTGGTATCTTTGTCTGGTTTTGGTATCAGGGTGATGCTGGCTTCATAGCATAAGTTTGGAAGTGTTCCTTCCTCTTCAATTTTTTGGAATAGTTTGAGAAGGATAGGTGTTAACTCTTCTTTAAATGTTTGGTGGAATTCATATAGGTATTCATATATTCATATGATCTAATGTGTCATCAAAGGAGAGTGTTTCCCTATTGATATTCTGGATGATGCGTTCATTGACATAAGTGGAGTGTTAAAGTCCCCTACTATTATTGCCTTACTGTCAATTTACTCTTTAATGTTTGTTAATATTTGCTTTATGTCTTTAGGTGCTCCTATGTTGTGCACATATATATTCTCAATTGTTATATCTTCTTGCTGGATTGATCATCTTATCATTATGTAATGTCCTTCTTTGTCTCTTTTCTTTTTTTTTTTTTAGGTTTGAATTTCATTTTATTTTTTTTTTATACACCAGGTTCTTATTAGTCATCAATTTTATACACATCAGTGTATACATGTCAATCCCAATAACACAATTCATCACACCACCACCCCCACCACCCCACCGCTTTCCCCGCTTGGTGTCCATATGTTTGTTCTCTATATCTGTGTCTCAATTTCTGCCCTGCAAACCGGTTCATCTGTACCATTTTTCTAGGTTCCACATCTATGCATTAATATACGATATTTTTTTCTCTTTCTGACTTACTTCACTCTGTATGACAGTCTCTAGATCCATCCACGTCTCAACAAATGACCCAATTTCTTTCCTTTTTATGGCTGAGTAATATTCCGTTGTATATATGTACCACACCTTCTTTATCCATTCGTCTGTCGATGGGCATTTAGGTTGCTTCCATGACCTGTATATTGTAAATAGTGCTGCAATGAACATTGGGGCACATGTGTCTTTTTGAATTATGGTCTTCCCTGGGTATATATCCAGTAGTCGGATTGCTGGATCATATGGTAATTTGTTTTAGTTTTTTAAGGAACCTCCATACTGTTCTCCATAGTGGCTGATTCAATTTACATTCCCACCAACAGGGCAAGAGGGTTCCCTTTTCTCCACACCCTCTCCAGCATTTGTTGTTTGTAGATCTTCTGATGATGCCCATTCTAACTGGTGTGAGGTGATACCTCATTGTAGTTTTGATTTGCATTTCTCTAATAATTAGTGATGAGCAGCTTTTCATGTGCTTCTTGGCCATCTGTATGTCTTCTTTGGAGAAATGTCTATTTAGGTCTTCTGCCCATTTTTGGATTGGGTTGTTTATTTTTTTAATATTGAGCTGCATGAGCTGTTCATATATCTTGGAGATTAATCCTTTGTCCGTTGATTCGTTTGCAAATATTTTCTGCCATTCTGAGGATTGTCTTTTCGTCTTGTTTATGGTTTCCTTTGCTGTGCAAAAGCTTTGAAATTTCATTAGGTCCCATTTGTTTATTTTTGTTTTTATTTCCATTACTGTAGGAGGTGGATCAAAAAAGATCTTGCTGTGATTTATGTCAAAGAGTGTTCTTCCTATGTTTTCCTCTAAGAGTTTTATAGTGCCCGGTCTTACATTTAGGTCTCTAATCCATTTTGAGTTTATTTTTGTGTACGGTGTTAGGGAGTGTTCTAATTTCATTCTTTTACATGTAGCTGTCCAGTTTTCCCAGCACCACTTATTGAAGAGACTGTCTTTTCTCCATTGTATATCCTTGCCTCCTTTTCCATAGATTAGTTGACCACAGGTGTGTGGGTTTATCTCTGGGCTTTCTATCTTGTCCCTTTGACCTATGTTTCTGTTTTTGTGCCAGTACTATATTGTCTTGATTACTGTAGGTTTGTAGTATAGTCTGAAGTCAGGGAGTCTGATTCCTCCAGCTCCGTTTTTTTCCCTCAAGACTGCTTTGGCTATTCAGGGTCTTTTGTGTCTCCATACAAATTTTAAGATTTTTTTGTTCTAGTTCTGTAAAAAATGCCATTGGTAATTTGATAGGGATTGCACTGAATCTGTAGATTGCTTTGGGTAGTATAGTCATTTTCACAATATTGATTCTTCCAATCCAAGAACATGGTATATCTCTCCATTTGTTGGTATCATCTTTAATTTCTTTCATCAGGATCTTATAGTTTTCTGCATACAGGTCTTTTGTCTCTTTTGGTAGGTTTATTCCTATGTATTTTATTCTTTTTGTTGCAGTGGTAAATGGGAGTGTTTCCTTAATTTCTCTTTCAGAATTTTCATCATTAGTGTATAGGAATGCAAGAGATTTCTGTGCATTAATTTTGTATCCTGCAACTTTACCAAATTCACTGATTAGCTCTAGTAGTTTTCTGGTGGCATATTTGGGATTCTCTATGTATAGTGTCATGTCATCTGCAAACAGTGACAGTTTTACTTCTTCTTTTTCAATTTGTATTCCTTTTATTTCTTTTTCTTCTCTGATTGCCATGGCTAGGACTTCCAAATCTATGTTGAATAATAGTGGTGTCTTGTTCCTGATCTTAGAGGAAATGCTTTCAGTTTTTCACCATTGAGAATGATGTTGGCTGTGGGTTTGTCATATATGGCCTTTATTATGTTGAGGTAGGTTCCCTCTATGCCCACTTTCTGGAGAGTTTTTCTCATAAATGGGTGTTGAATTTTGTCAAAAGCTTTTTCTGCATCTATTGAGATGATCATATGGTTTTTATTCTTCAATTTGTTAATATGGAATATCACATTGATTGATTTGCGTATATTGAAGAATCCTTGCATCCCTAGGATAAATCCCACTTGATCATGGTGTGTGATCCTTTTAAAGTGTTGTTGGATTCTGTTTGCTGGTATTTTGTTGAGGATTTTTGCATCTATATTCATCAGTGATATTGGTCTGTAATTTTCTTTTTTTGTAGTATCTTTGTCTGGTTTTGGTATCAGGGTGATGGAGGCCTCATAGAATGAGTTTGGGAGTCTTCCTTCCTCTGCAATTTTTTGGAAGAGTTTGAGAAGGATAGTTGTTAGCTCTTCTCTAAATGTTTGATAGAATTCACCTGTGAAGCCACCTGGCCCTGGTCTTTTTTTGTTGGAAGATTTTTAATCACGTTTCAATTTCATTATTTGTGATTGGTCTGTTCATATTTTCTATTTCTTCCTGGTTCAGTCAGGGAAGGTTATACCTTTCTATGAATTTGTCCATTTCTTCTAGGTTGCCCATTTTATTGGTACAATGTTGCTTGTGGTAGTCTCTTAAGATGCTTTTTATTTCTGTGGTGTCTGTTGTAACTTCTCCTTTTTCATTTCTAATTTTATTGATTTGAGTCTTCTCCCTCTTTTTCTTGATGAGTCTGGCTAATTGTTTATCAATTTTGTTTATCTTCTCAAAGAACCAGCTTTTAGTTTTATTGATTTTGCTATTGTTTTCTTTGTTTCTATTTCATTTATTTCTGCTCTGATCTTTATGATTTCTTTCCTTCTGCTAACTTTGGGTTTTGTTTGTTCTTCTTTCTCTAGTTCCTTTAGGTGTAAGGTTAGATTGTTTATTTGAGATATTTCTTGTTTCTTGAGGTAGGCTTGTATAGCTAAAAACTTCCCTCTTAGAACTGCTTTTGCTGCATCCCATAGGTTTTGGATCATCGTGTTTTCATTGTCATTTTTCTCTAGGTATTTTTTGATTTCCTCTTTGATTTCTTCAGTGATCTCTTGGTTATTTAGTAATGTATTGTTTGGCCTCCATGTGTTTGTGTTTTTTACGTTTTTTTCCCCTGTAATTCATTTCTAATCTCATAGCATTGTGGTCAGAAAAGATGCTGGATATGATTTCAATTTTCTTAAATTTACTGAGGATTGATTTGTGACCCAAGATGTGATCTATCCTGGAGAATGTTCCATGAGCACTGGAGAACAAAGTATAATCTGCTGTTTTGGGGTGGAATGTCCTATAAATATCAATTAAATCTATCCGGTC
This sequence comes from Eschrichtius robustus, assembly GCF_028021215.1. Lineage (NCBI taxonomy): Eukaryota > Metazoa > Chordata > Mammalia > Artiodactyla > Eschrichtiidae > Eschrichtius > Eschrichtius robustus. Next base: position 103,440,925 of record NC_090826.1, read on the forward strand.
TATTGTGTCGTTTAAAGCTTCTGTTTCCTTAGTTATTTTCATTTTGGATGATCTGTCCATTGGTGTAAGTGAGGTGTTAAAGTCCCCCACTATTATTGTGTTACTGTCGATTTCCTCTTTTATAGCTGTTAGCAGTTGCCTTATGTATTGAGGTGCTCCTATGTTAGGACCGTATATATTTATAATTGTTATATCTTCTTCTTGGATTGATCCCTTGATCCTTATGTAGTGTCCTTCCTTGTCTCTTGTAACAGTCTTTATTTTAAAGTCTATTTTATCTGATATGAGTATTGCTACTCCAGCTTTCTTTTGATTTCCATTTGCATGGAATATCTTTTTCCATCCCCTCACTTTCAGTCTGAATGTGTCCCTAGGTCTGAAGTGGGTCTCTTGTAGACAGCATATATAAGGGTCTTGTTTCTGTATCCATTCAGTAAGCCTGTGTCTTTTGGTTGGAGCATTTAATCCATTCACGTTTAAGGTAATTATTGATATGTATGTTCCTATGACCATTTTCTTAATTGTTTTGGGGTTGTTTTTGTAGGTCCTTTTCTTCTCTTGTGTTTCCCACTTTGAGAAGTTCCTTTAGCATTTGTTGTAGAGCTCGTTTGGTAGTGCTGAATTCTCTTAGCTTTTGCTTGTCTGTAAAGCTTTTGATTTCTCCATTGAATCTGAATGAGATCCTTGCTGGGTAGAGTGATCTTGGTTGTAGGTTCTTCCCTGTCATCACTTTAAGTATATCATGCCACTCCCTCTGGCTTGTAGAGTTTCTGCTGAGAAATCAGCTGTTAACCTTATGGGAGTTCCCTTGTATGTTATTTGTCATTTTTCCCTTGCTGCTTTCAATAGTTTTTCTCTGTCTTTAGTTTTTGCCAATTTGATTACTATGTGTCTCGGCGTGCTTCTCCTTGGGTTTATCCTGTATGGGACTCTCTGCGCTTCCTGGACTTGGGTGGCTATTTCCTTTCCCATGTTAGGGAAGTTTTCGACTATAATCTCTTCAAATATTTTCTCAGGTCCTTTCTCTCTCTCTTCTCCTTCTGGGACCCCTATAACGCGAATGTTGTTGTGTTTAATGTTGTCCCAGAGGTCTCTTAGCCTGTCTTCATTTCTTTTCATTCTTTTTTCTTTATTCTGGTCCTCAGCAGTGAATTCCACCATTCTGTCTTCCAGGTCACTTATCCGTTCTTCTGCCTCAGTTATTCTGCTATTGGTTCCTTCTAGTGTAGTTTTCATTTCAGTTTTTGTAATGTTCATCTCTGTTTGTTTGTTCTTTAATTCTTCTAGGTCTTTGTTAAACATTTCTTGCATCGTCTTGATCTTTGCCTCCTTTCTTTTTCCGAGGTCCTGGATCATCATCACTATCATTATTCTGAATTCTTTTTCTTGAAACTTGCCTATCTCCACTTCATTTAGTTGTTTTTCTGGGGTTTTATCTTGTTCCTTCATCCAGAACATAGCCCTCTGCCTTTTCATCTTGTCTATGTTTCTGTGAATGTGGTTTTTGTTCCACAGGCTGCAGGATTGTAGTTCTTCTTGCTTCTGCTTCCGTCTTTGTCTCTTGTTACAGTCTTTGTTTTAAAGTCAAAAGCTTGGGTGATTTCCACTACCCTGTCTTCCAGTTTGCTGATCCTTTCCTGTGTTTCATCTAATCTATTGTTTATTCCTTCTAGTGTATTTTTTATTTCAGTTTTTGTATTCTTCAGCTTTATTTGGGTCTTCTTTATATTTTCTCTTTGTTAAACTTCTCACTCTTTTCATCCATTTTTCTCCCCAGCTTATTTAGCATCTTTATGATCATTGCCTTTAACTCTTTATCAGGTAGATTGCTTATTTCCACTTCACTTAGTTCTGTTTCTGGGATTTTATCTTGTTCCTTCATTTGGAACATATTCCCTTGTCACCTCATTTTGCCTAATACTCTGTGTTTATTTGTGTGTATTGTGTAGGTTGGTTACATTTTCTGATCTTGGAGAAGTGGCCTTATGTTGATGTTCTGTGGGGCCCAACAGAACACTCCCCTCTTGTCACCAGAACTATATGCTCTAAGGTTCCCCCCTGTGTGGGGTGTGTGTGCCCTTCTGTCGTGGAAGGTCTGACTTCTGTGGGTATGCTGGTAGGTAGGGCTGGCCCTGGCCCTGTTGGTTGCCAGGCCTTGCCTGTTACGAGAGGTGTTGGCCCACTGGTGGGCAGGACTGGGTCTTGGCATAGTTGGCTGCACAGCCTGGGGGTCCTGGGGCCAGTGTCTGCCTGAGTTTATCATTTTTGTTTTTATTTTTTATTACTTTCTGATTAATAAGGCAATGTATGCTCAACTAAGTTTATAAAATACAAAAAGTTAGGAAGGAGATTAGTCAGCTGAACTCCCACTACTTAGGATCACACTGTCAGTATTCTATCATGATGATTTCATTTCTTTTTCTATCAGGCTATTATTTTTAAGGCTGTGGACCACAGGGTACATTTGCTTCTACACACAGGCAGTTTCCCACTCCACGCTATGAAAGGGAAGTCAGAAGTCTTTACCAGTGTAAAAATAACTCCCCCCATTAGACACAAAAGGATTCACTTAATATATAATGTGTTTCAAGGGAGGAGAGGGTAATCCTTCCTAAATTACTCTGGATTTGTTGCCACCTCAGAAAGAACCAAACCTAGGGAGCAGGAGGTCCTGGGATGATCCAGGGGAGTAGGTGAGTCTAGGGCTGCTGGAAATTATGGGCCAATTCACAATCTTGCCTCAGGCTAATTCTGCTGGGGAATGTTCAATGCTCATTCCAGTCAATAGGATATTCTAGTCACAGAGGGGTTGTGAAATTTGGTGAAGAGCACAAAGCAAGAAATGTAGACAGAAACACTTAAAACTTACAATTTGGCATGGGGCAGAAATAAAACCCTAAACTCTGGATTCACATATTCTGACATACCCAGTCAAACTGGAACAAAGATCCCAGATTTAAACTGGACAGCTACCAGTGAGGACTTATTTCTTCCCCAATGGGCTATGTAGAATTCCCACTAGAGGACTATTTTTTATGATAATCAGTGATAATCTGATAACAGAATAACAGACCAGTTTGTCATTTTTAATTTCTATACCTCCGCTTACCATTATCACTGCCCAGACATTTTGCATTAGTCTTTAAAATGTTAATTTACCTACAGCTATTCATTCTGCCTATTCTAATGTCTGTCAAACAGAGATGAAAGAAAACTGTACCAAGGCAAGTCTGAGATCTTCGTCTCAATCAGTAAAATCTTCTGTGGAACCTTGCACTACTCAAGCAAGACAGATCTGAGCTCTTGATATGGTTAGAAAATGTGACCTACTTTAAAACCCAGCAGTGTGTGTGTGTGATGAAACGAAAGTGAATTGTTTTCCTGAAATCTGACACTAAAAATAGGGCACCGGATCCTTTCCCTGCTGGAAAGAAAAAAAAAAAAAAGGCATTTAAATGAGTGTGTGTCTGTATGTCTGGGAATATGTCTCCATAGCAACCATTGTCCCACCTCCCTATCAACAGCATTACCCCTCTCTACAGAAAGAGGTCATATGAATGCCTTTCCCAGCACCCCTCCCAATCCCTTACTCCATGAAATCTAATTGAAGAGTGAAATGAATTTTAGTGATGGTTCTAGAGGCTGGGAGAAGTCCAAGGTTGGGGGGCGGGGTGGTGAGGTAGCATCGCTGAGGGGAGGGTCAGGGAGACCTGCCCTTCCACACTGGAGCCGCAGCTCACAACTCTGTTCTCATTTTTAAAAAAAGCCACAGCTCCTATGCCGAGGAGCTGCAAGGGAGTGATAAACCTGCCATGCAATGATGTTATTACTTTAATGGATACAGGACTGGTTGAGCACTTTATTTCCACCAGGGCTTTTTACGTTGTCTCTTTTTCCCTTTTCACAACATCCAGTTTTCCTCAGACACACCCCCTCCCCTTTATTAAGGAAACTTGTCCCCGTTTCTAATGCCACTCTGGTGAAAGGGAAAGGAAGCATTACTTGAGATAACAGGTCTGTCTCCAGAACAAGGTATGTGAGACAATCACAAGTGTGAACAGCCCCTCCCGCCAACCTCAAACACTTTTTTTTGTAAAGATTAGAAGCCAGGAAAGAATAGGGGGTGTGGAGTGGTAGGGGTTGAGGGAGATCCTCTGGGGAGATTGAAGCTGATCTGTGCAAATGAGCTTGAGGGTTTTCTTAGCATCTGCTGGGGACCTCCCTTCTTCCTTTCCAGCAGCTGCCTTCCCTGTCCTTCCTTCTCCCTCCAGCCTCGGTGTCCAGCAGCAGCCTCAGTCACCTGCCCCCCACGCTCCGGCCATCCCTGCCCTTGGCTGTCTGGGCATCTGTTCCTCATTCCTGAAACCAAATGTTTTCTCCAGGTTGGATGTCTGTCTGGCTTTGCGCTGCATGGGGTCCCAGCTGGAGCAGAATCGTCCTCACGTGAGGATACAGTCAAATCTGGGCTTGTCCCGCTGGCAAGTGGGAGGCGGGTGGCAAGAAGGCAGCTGGGGCCTCCTGGGAAGGAGGGGCGAGTCAGCCAGCCACACACAGTCTTCAGCTCGGGCCCTGACTCAGTGGTGGAAGTGGGGGCAGTGTGAAGAACAGCACAGGGCTGGCACTCAGGCTTGTCCCTGTCCCCATGCACTGAGGGTGAGCGGTCTGTATACACGTGAAAAGGGAAAGCCATGCTCTCCCCAGGACAGGTGGCAGGGCACAGCGGAGATCGACACGGGGCAGCTGGCGTGTGACTCTGGGCATCCACAGGAATCGGCACCAGCTGCGGCATCTGCAGTAGTTGCCACCTCGACCGCCAGCCCTGCAGCTTCAGCAGCGGGTGCCCCTCCGTCTTCGGGAGGGATAACCAGCCCCTCCATGGAGGCAGCGGGCCTCCAGCTAGCGTGGTTGCCTTTTTGCCAGACAGCTGAGGCAGCGAGGACCCCTCACTTGCCAAATACCCTTGAAGCATCCTGGAGAAAATCAGAGAAGACTTATGAGTATGGGTCATGGTCAAGCCAGAGGAATTCCTCTGACTTAAACGTTCTGCCCAGGTTGACGTGGCTTAGATCCACAATCTAATCACGAGAGCTAATATTTACTGAGTGCTCACTCTGGGCCAGGAATTTTTTTTCTAAGCGCTATACATACACTAACTCACGGAGACTTGCAATCGCCTGTGAAATAGACACGATTCTTAACTCCACTTGACAGGTGAGATAAGAATATGCTCAAGGTCACGTAGCTAGAAAGTGGCAAAGTCGGGTCTCAACCCAGGCAGTTAGAAGCCAGAGCCCACACTCCAGCCTGTCAGAGGGGAGGTCTACACATTCACTGAATGACACAAATCTCCAACCTTCATCAGATCATCTTCATTTTTTACAAAGTGTTTAGGAATTTTTTGAATGCCAGTATCATTATATAAATAACATCATAAAAAGCATGTTTAAATGAGAAAAGAAAGTCACCAATAAACTCACCACCCCCATGCAACCAGTTTTACGTATGCATGTTTCTTCTGTCCGTGCACTCACATATTTCACATAGTGAACATACAATTTTGTATTCTGCTTTTTTAAAGTGTAACACTATATTACAAAGATATTTCCATAGGTTATTTTCTTATTTTAATTGCTGTATAGCATTCCTTCAGGTTGCTGTACCGTAACTGACTTAGCCAGTCCCTTGTTTGAGATATTTAGATTGTTTCCAGCTTGTCACCATTTCAAAAGGAAGAAACAAAACAAAACAATCTTTGCTTCCAGTTTTTCCTTTTATTGAATACTTCAACTGTGTTCAGACAGAGAGAGAGCTGCTTAATCTGTGCATTTGGAGCCATTTTGATACCCTTTGACCTACCCTCAAGGTTGACTCAAAGGTTAGAAGTGTGTGAGCTGGAAGGATTTCATGAGGTGCTATTCTTTACTGAAGGACCTGGAAGCAATGAAAGAGTGAATGGAATTACACTCAAACTGTTGTTGCCAATGGGCTAGAAGCTGAGCAGGCAGGCAGAGCAACCAATTTGTAGAAGCAGCATTTTTAACTCGGTAACAGATGGCCCAATGGTCAGAGCTCAAAAGACTAAGCCTCCTTAAACCAACAGGATGCAGGCAAATGACTCAAATGCTCCCACAAGCAGAGGAGCTACCACTGCCCACTTACCAAGGGCCATGATGACGTGTGCAAATGCAAGAGACACGAATTATTTCTCCTCCCCCAGTCTCTGCTATTTCATTTTCCTAGCCTAGATAGAGACTTTCAAAACTCTGAATCACCATGGGCTACATTCCCAACTCCATCTGGGCTCAGCCCTTCTGGACTAATGGGAAAACCTCAGAATCTGGTATACACTTAGACCAGATGGGATTCAGCTTAATCCCTGGTAAAAAATGATCCATCTCCCCATATCTCAAAAGCTCAATCCTGGGCACTAAGTCAGTCTAGAGAGGAAAGGGGGCCCCTAGAGCAAGGCAAAATTTGAGGAGGCATCCCTTTCAGGCGCTGGCCCTGCACGTGGGTGATGCTGAGACTGATACCTCCTTAAGCTTTGTGCCCTGGGTACCTCACTTGTCTCACCCTAGTCTGGCCCTAGAGTCACAGCGAGGCTCTGGCTTGATCATTGCCACCCATCTCAAGCCCACTTCCCCATTAGACTGAAAAACTAGTTAAACCTGGGTTCCCAACCTCAGCCAGTAAAAATAAATAAATAAATAGGCCACATCCACTGGAAGGTAGCAGTAATGGAAGGGGATAGGCTGACAGGCTTTCCATGATCAGTTGGAAAGCGCAAGCCCATGGACTCCAGCCAACTGCCAGCCCAGGGTTACTGACAAACAAGAGGACCAGACAACCCAAAGCATGACCTCAGTGTGGACTGGTACTTTTTTTTTTTTTTAAAGATTTCACTTTATTTATTTTTGGCTGCATTGGGTCTTCGTTGCTGCGAGGGCTCTCTCTAGTTGCGAAAAGTGGGGGCTACTCTTTGCTGCGGTGCGCGGGCTTCTCATTGTGTGGCTTCTCCTCTTGTGGAGCACTGGCTCTAGACACGCAGGCTTCAGTAGTTGTGGCTTGCAGGCTCAGTAGTTGTGGCACACGGGCTCAGTTGCTCCGCGGCATGCAGGATCTTCCCGAACCAGGGATTGAACCCATGTCCCCTGCATTAGCAAGCGGATTCTTATCCACTGCGCCACCAGGGAAGTCCCTGGTACTTGTTTTAAAGCCTGCCAACAGAATTAACATTCGATAGCTGTGTGTATTCACACTGCTGAATGCGTATTACACAATATTATCCGATATTCTCCTACGCAGAGCAGCAATATTGGCCCACCAGGTGACTCACAAAGTTCCAACACAAGCCGCCAGAGAAAGGGAGCTATCAAGATTTTGGTGATGAGAGAAATTGTATCACATGGTAACAGAGGAAGGCAGACCATATATCTTTTCAGACTGGGTCAAGAAAAAGCTTTGACAGAATGAGACATGATTTTCCTTTATTTGAAATGTTGCAGGTCTACAGATCTCCGTGCAATTTGTTCAGTGGCTGGAACAATGCAATGAGTATTCCAACCCTGAACAGCTGGGAAAGGAGAGAGATGGGAAAAGTGAGGAGGGAGCCAGGTGAGTCCCCTCGTGAATAATAAATAGATGCTCTTGGTAACAAAACCACGGAGAGGGCTAGGGCCTGCCCAGGTCTAGAGATAACAAGCACCTCTTGCTTGAGTCTCCACCAGCTTAGATTTCCTCCTGTGGTACCTTGACCATGCCTCTGCCGGGAGCAAGAAGACCCTTCAAAGCTTTCCCGTTGTCTGAGCCAGTGGCCTCCAACGTGAGATGTGTGTGCTGATCTGTCAGGGTACAGAAAAAAATATTAGAAGTATCTTTAATAATTATCTGGCCTCCGCCTTAATTCTATTCTTGAAAAGGTTGTATAATGTACATCATATATTAGTGCAGACATGATGAGTATTTGTTTCAAGAAGGAGTGCTCAAAAAAAAAAAAAAAAAGTCCTACTAATGTATTGCATGATCAAAAATGTTCGGAAGCGACTGGTCTAAATAAGAAGATGAAACCCCTTAGCCTGATGTTCAAGGTCCTCTGCAATTTACCTATCTGAGCTCTCATCCCAGTATTTCACTTCTCTGGCCACCTGCTGCAATAAAATGGATCTGGTCATCCAGAGAGTCCTGGGATTTTTTTTGGTGTTTTCTTGTGTGTTTGGTTTTGCTTTTTAACACTTTCTTGCTTCTTTGTCTCGGCTGGTAGAAAACCAGCAAATGATGTCATGTATACCTGGATACACTGAGCCTCCAACCACTTTACTAAGAGAAGTTCCAGTCCTTTCCAGGATACTCCTTCCTAACTAGGCTCTCCAAGGGTAACTATTTACTATGTTCGTAGTTCTCAATGAAACACAGCCTACTGGGGTGAGGTAGTGACTCCGGTATAATCAAGTCTCATGGACAAACACTATTAACTACTGCCCCCCTCACAGCTGCCCCCACTTGCAGCTTCCCCCAATGCTTGGTAGACTGGAGACCATCACATCACTGGAATTATTACTAGCTGTGCACCCAGCCACACAAGCCTTGGTGATAAGACCTTAGCAATGCAAGGTAAAAATTATTCCAGGTGGTTCAGTATGGAGATCCAGAAAACACTCCCTCCCTCTGTAATTCACTCAGTCAGGGCCCCCCCCCCAAAGCAAAACTGATGGGGCCGAGGTTGCTGCATGTGTTTCTGCAGTTTGTGCACTGCACGATGGGCCCAGCCATGCAGTGGGTCAAGCCTTCAATCTGTGGACCTTTTCCCAAGGTACCCCCAGGCAGATTGCCTTTTCCAAACATGGCAGCCACAATATCTCCCATCCCTCATGTTCTTCTGACAATGTGACATTATACTCTCTTCCCATCCACTGGTGAGGTCAAGGTCCCCTCCCTTTACTTGGAGATATTTGGGACTGCTTTGATCTATAGAGTAGGGCAGAAATGATGGTGGAGGTCATTTTAAAATGCCATGCACTTCTGCAAAAATCTCCCTAGATATTTCTTCATGATATGTGGAACCTGCCATGGCATGGGCCAGATGAGCTGTGTGATTGTGGACAAGCTGCCTGAGTTCTTGGAACCTCAATCTCCTCGTCCATAGAATGTGAGTAATATTAATGCCTATTTCATGAGGATTAAAAAAGGCAACCTCTAAAGTGCTTAGTGGCATGCCTGGTATATAGTAAGCACTCATGGTTAGCCATTATTATTATCAACACCTGGCATTTAGTAGGTGGCCAATTAACATTTGTCCACCAATTAATCAAATTGTGTTGTGCACAGACTGAAAAGATGAAGATGCAATTCCTATCCAAAGGCATAGAAAGCTCCTTGTGCCGTGTCCTGGTTCTGTTAATGTCTCTAGACTCAAGCCTTCTTTGCATGAGGTGCCCTGTGGGCTTCATCACGTCACATCCCCTCCCCTACTGTTCCCCCCCGCAACCCGCCCCCCCCCATCTTCTCTGCATTTTGCCTCAAGCCTCCATAGCATGTCTTGACATACGCTTTTGCAATTCTCTCTTCTTTAAAGATGCCCTTCAATTTCTCATTCCTGTTTCAACTAATTTTTGCTGGTACTTCTGTTCTCAACTACAAGAGCACCCCTTTGGAAGCCTTTCCTGACCTCAAGATTAGATAAAGTCCTCCTCTCCCCCTACCCTATCGTGGTGGTAGCTCACTGTAAAACACCTGTCTGCTAATTTCTCTGTCTCCCCATCACCTGGAAGCACTTGGAGGACAGGATTTAAGTACTTCTCACTGTTATATTCCCAGGGGTTAGGAGTGTCTAACCAATACTAGTTTCATACAAAACACTTATTGAACAAATGGTTGCAAATGAATAGTAACTTAAAGAAAGGCTACATAATGTTCAGTACCATCATTTTAAGAAAATAGAGAGCTGTATAATACATTTTGAAAAGGTTTCCATCAAAACAGATTCAAATAAATCCTTGGCACTTAATGGAGTAAGTAAGCTTCAATTATCTGGAAAAATAATTTGCTTGCAATGCTTTAACAGAAGATGTTAAATAGATGTGAACAGTTTTACTCACCTGTTATTTAAATAGATAAGCTCTTGGGAGGATGGGGGACGGGAAGAAGCGACCATGTAACTTCCACAGTGCCAGGAATAGAGCCGTGAATACTTACTTGCGCAATGAGTATTTGGTTACAGACTCATAGAAATTTAGAGCAGAAAGGGATCTTGATGACTGACTGAAGGTTGTTTGATTGACAACTGAACCATTTAGACCCTGAGGAGTGGACCACAAGACAGCTATCACTGCCCAGGAGAAGAAGGGAATACCTCTTTTGCTCCAAGGATCTGGCCCCAGGTGTCTGCAGCGGATGGCTTTCCAGGAACCCCAGCAGTCCCTGCCAAGATTGCATTTTCTGGTTTCACTGCTGAGGCTTTCTGTGTGGAACACGGAAATATCTGCAATGCTTTTTGTCCAAATGTGATTAGCACAGCATTCTGTGGTATTCCTTCCCAAGGAAAGCACACCCTACCTAACCTGGAAAAACACCCAAATTTTCCACTGTGATGGGATCCACCCGGGTGAGGCTAATGGTGATTTCTAACGTAATCGAGGCCACTTTAATTTCTTACGGAAGGCTTTCTACCATTCAAGTCACCAGCTTGGTTTGTGTGGCCAGAACCTGTTGGAGCACTGCATGCTATAACCTGTGCTTCTCAGTATGTTGCCTGTCTATTATCAACGAACCCAAGACCATGACATAATGGCAATAACTACAGAATGCTGAGTGAGCCCCCTCCCTGCCTGGGAAAGCCCTCCTTTAGACAGGATATGACATGCTGGTCTGGGAAATCTTGTGTTAATTTTTTTCTGCCACCACCCAGGATAATATGGAGATAGGCATGTCCGCCCAGAGACTATGCCCGTTGCTTCTAACCCTTACTTAGTTTCTTTCCCCCCAGAAGATACCAGCTCTGACAGTCCTGTCCAATCAAGTCTAGTACAGGTGATTCAAACACACAGTCAAGTTTTAGTACAACACGAAGAGACATGGGGGGGTGGGGTGCCAAAGAACCTGAGCTCTCTGTCACACAATTCCAGGGAGCGCCATTCACACTCAGCTTCTCTGCCAACAAGATGGAGTTGGCTATCTCATAGCATTTCTTTGTTCTCTTGGCACAAATGTAAAATATCTCACTTTGGGTTCCTAGGTGCCTCTCTCATCCTAGTCTACAGCCCTTTCTCTTAGGCTGTGACCTTGGGGGTTGACTCTCTTCTGGTTAATACCTTACTTCGTTTATAGCTAACAAAACACTTTCAAGTACTTTATATCACACGAAACTCAATACTCTCGGGAAGGGGTTAGGCAGTTATTATTGTCCTGTTTTACAAATGAGGAAACTGAGGATCAGAGAGGTCACTGAATGCCAATGGTCACCTGAGTAGGAAAAGGCAAAGGTCCTGACTCTTAGTTTATTGTTTATTTCATCAGAACAAATGAGCATAGGATATACATAGACTTACCCTAATAGTGTTATTGCTGGCTCTCAGATCTTATTTCGGGGACCTCAGGAAGGCTCACTTGTGCTCATGGACAAGCCCTTCCCACTGCCATGTGACATCCTCCATCATCCTCCTCTCCTTCTCTGGTCCCCATTGGTCCCCTGATGCTCTGCTGTTGGTGCCTGCAATGACGAACACTGAGCTTGCTACTGCTCAGTGCCAGAGCCGCATTCTGGATCAGGTCCACCCCTACATAGCGAGAAGAGGAAGGGGGAGAAGCCAGGAAACATTCCAAAGGCCCCTGCTGTTGTCCTAGGGCAAATGGAGCTGCCACGGGGGAATGCGAAGTGCTGAGACAAGTTTGCGGGGCTGAGGCTTTAGGATGCCTCTTTTTCCCAATAGTCCCTTCTTCCCCGACACTCCTTGACCCTTCATGCAAATAGTCTCCTGGCAGCTTGTCCCTTTAATCCTCAAGATATGCCTAGATGTATCTAGATTTCAGTCAGAGCTGGATTAATAAGATCCAGCCAAGCAACTGCCCAGGGTAACAGAACACCACTGTTATAAACGGGAATGATTGCCACTTAATTTAGATTTCCCCTAAAGTCATGAGCATAGGATATGCTTTGGTCTGTCTCCACAAAACACACAAGACCCTTGAGTAGTAAATTTAAAAACACTGTCAGAATAGATAAACAACAAGGTCCTACTGTATAGCACAGAGAACTATCTTCATTATCCTGTAATGAACTGTAATGGAAAATAATATGAAAAAGAATATACGTATATAAATATATATAACTGAATCACTTTGTTGTACACCAGAAACTAATACAACATTGTAAATCAACTATACTTCAATTAAAACACCAAAATAAAACACTCTGCCAAATTGACCTATCTCTGTGGATTGTATGCAGAAGTGCCACATACAGGTGCTCGGTGCAACCATACCTGAAGCTAGAAGTCACAATTAGATGAATTCTGAACCTAAATAAGGGCAACATAGTGCTTAATTAAATTGTAAACCCTTTCATATTCCCATCATGAAGCTGTCTCGTTTAGAAAATTGTAAAAGAAAATGGAAGTGAGAATAAGAACATCAGAAAAAAGAAAATATTTTTCCAGGTTTTTTTGGTACCCAGACTCTGTTTCGGCCAGTAGGAATAAATTAACAATAGGATCTGTTTCTATATGCAATTTTTATTAACGGAAGATCAGTTAATTCTTGGAATCCCATATAAGTGTTGAACAAATATTTAAAAAATAACAATTTGAAGGGTCACCGACTCATTAATCTGCCAGGTGCTCACAGTTTCTGTCTAGCCTTGGTCCTAGGGGCCATATCAACTCAAACTTCTCCAATCTCACTTGGCATTTGGTTTGCTCTCCTGTGAGATGAAGGAATTAATGCAGAAGCTTAACAAATGTTCGTTAACTGAGTACCTTTAAAATCATAGTGAGAGAGTAGCATTGACATATATACGCTACCAAATGTAAAATAGATAGCTAGTGGGAAGCAGCTGCATAGCACAGGGAGATCAGCTCAGTGCTTTGTGACCACCTAGAGGGGTGGGATAGGGAGGGTGGGAGGGAGACGCAAGAGGGAGAGGATAAGGGGATATATGTATACATTTAGCTGATTCACTTTGTTATACAGCAGAAACTAACACAACACTGTAAAGCAACTATACTCCAATAAAGATGTTAAAAAAAAAATCCTATGAATCTTTGAAGTTCTTCCTTGAAAGAAGTAGAGAATCAGCTGGAAAGCAGAAATCTTTACTATGCAAGGGATTTTGCCATGTCAGTTTTGCTGTGGTAATAAGATTTGACATGAGGAAGTAGTAACTGTTCCATTGTGCTGAATGGAACCTTACCCAGGCTGCCTGGAATCCTCTCTATTACAGCTCATTTTCTTCTACTTCTTACTTAAATCCAGTTCAGCCACCGTATTGGAGGAAAGTTGTGGGTGAGACTAGAGACAGACTGAATAATCAGAGGGGATGCTTCCAGAGGCTACCAATTAGGGTCGCCTTAGGGGGTGGGCAGACCCCATAAAAAGTGTGTGTGAACACACACCCCCAAATACATGCTCACCTTCCACATATATTAACCTCTAACCCCAGGTTTCTCAAATTGGAATGTGCACCCAGATCAACTGGGGGTCCTATAAAAATGCAGATTCTGATTAAATAGGTCTGGGGTGGGGTCTGAGAGTCTACATTGCTAATAAGCTTCCAAGTGATGCTCACGCAGCTGGTCCTCAGACCACACTTTGAGTAGCAAGGCTCTTATCCCACATTCTCCATCTGACACGTGAATACAGCATTTCTGATGTTAGGGTCTAGGTACAGGGTGAATCAGGGAGATCAGAGTCTAGAAGATGAGACAGATATACAGGCCAGTGTTTACATTATGATGTTATAAGGGTTAGTAAAGGTACCTAGGTATGCATAAGTACAGGGGAGAAAGGGACTGAGTAGAGAGGACCAAGACTTGAAAAAAGAAAAGTTCTGGCAGAAATAGATGGATTTCTATCTATGGATTCCCTTAATAGTGTCTAGGAAGGAAATGAGTCTAGTTTGGCAAGACTGTATCTGGCACTTTGGATGGTGACCTCCCTGGGAGCAGTAATATTTTTTACTCTCTTTTTGTATTCTGTCTAGTACAACACTGGCATATAAGTCCCTCATAAATGCTCGTTGACTAAATGAATTACTAAATTACTTAATACATTTCATTTAATTTTTGTTGTAGGAAAATAGACATAAGTTTACCATCTCAACCATTTTAGGTGGACAATTCAGTGGCATTAAGCACATTCACACTGTTGTGCAATCAGCACCAATATCCATCTCCAGAACATTTTCATCATTGCAGCTGACACTGTGTATTCATTAACTCTCCATTCCCCACTTCCACTGGCAACCACCATTCTTCTCTCTGTCTCTACCACTTTGACTACTCTAGGTACCTCATATAAGTAGGATCATAAGATATTGGGTGGGCCAAAAAGTACCTTCAGTTTTTTAAGTAAAAATAAAAGATACATTTTTCATTTTCACCAAGAACTTTATTGAACAACGTATTCACCCTTTTGTTCCACTACCTTCTGCCGTTTTTCAGGCAACTTCATAATTCCATCTTCCCAAAACTTTTTATCTTTTTGAGCAAAGAACTGTTCCAGGTGCCTTTTACAGTATTCCAGGGAATTGAAATTTTTTCCATTAAAAGAGTTTTGTAAAGACCAAAATAAATGGGAATCTAAAGGGGCAATGTCTGGTGAATACGGTGGATGAATCAGAACTCCCCAGCCAAGCTGTAACAGTTTTTGCCTGGTCATCAAAGAAACATGCGGTCTTGGGTCATCATGATGGAATATTATGTGTTTTCTGTTGACAAATTCCGGATGCTTTCCATCAAGTGCTGCTTTCAGTTTGTCTAATTGGGAGCAGTACTTGTTGGAATTAATTGTTTTCCGGAAGGAGCTCATAATAGAGGACTCTCTTCCAATCCCACTGTATACACAACATCACCTTCTTTGGATGAAGACCGGCCTTTGGTGTGGTTTGTGGTGGTTCATTTCACTTGCCCCATAATCTCTTCCGTTCCACATTGTTGTACAGTATCCACTTTTCATCGCCCATCACAATTTGTTTTAAAAACGAAATGTTTTCATTACGTTTCAGTAGAGAATCGCATGTGGAAATATGGTCAAGAAGGTTTCTTTTGCGTAACTTATGTGGAACTCAAACATCAAAGTGATGAACATAACCAAGCTGGTGCAAATGATTTTCAGCGCTTGATTTGGATATTTTGAGTATGTCAGCTGTCTCCCACGTGGTATAGCGTTGATTGTTCTCAATTGTTGTTTTGATTTGATCACTATCAACTTCAGTTGGTCCACCCAACCGTGGAACAACGTCCAGTGAGAAATCTCCAGCACGAAACTTTGCAAACCACTTTTGACACATTCAATCAGTCACGGCACCTTCTCCATACACTGCACAAATCTTTTTGTGCGTTTCAGTTGTGTTTTACCTTTCTTGAAATAATAAAGCATAATATGCCGAAAACGTTGCTTTTTTCCTTCCATCTTCAGTATTAAGATTCACCAATTTTGATGTCTTTTTTTAAATGCACGCTGATAAGAAAGCTGTCACATACAATCTAACAAAATTGTTTCGAATGAAGTTAAAGACAACTAAGTGCTACTAGGGCCATCTTACAGAAAAAACCGAATGAACATTTTGGCCCACCCAACATTTGTCCTTTTGAGCTGTCTTCTTTCACTGAGCATAATATTGTCAAGGTCCATCCATGTTGAAGCATATGTCAGGAGTGCCTTCCTTTTTAAGGCTAAATAATATTCCATTGTTTGTATATACAACGTTTTGTTATCCATCCACCTGTCGATGGACATGTGGGTTGTTTCCACTTTTTGGCTATTTGTGAATAATTCTGCTGTGAATGCAGGTACACAAACATCTGTAAGAGTACTTGCTTTCAATTTTTGGGGGTAAATACCCAGAAGTGGAATTACTGGGTGGTATGGTAATTTTTAATTTTTTGAGAAAACTCCAAGTCATTTCATTTAATTTAAAAGTTAAAATTTTTAATTAATACAGGAGATAAGCAATTTAAGCATCTAGAGGAAGGGGGAGGGACCTTCAAATCTGGTGATTTGTAAAATGGGTTAGCTTGCTGAACCTCCCCTATGAGATGCCGTGAAGGTGCAGCTGGACGACAGGCTACACGTCACATCGTTTTACCTGGGCTGGATGGACCACTTGGCATGGGGACTGTCAGGCCTTTGTTCTCCTTGATCGACCAGCCCAGGCCTTCCAGCAAGTGTCCCTGCCCACCCTGCAGCTGCAGAGAAGAGAGGCCCACTACCTCCCTGTGAGAGAGCCCCGGGAAGGCGAAGCCAGCAAGGGTCCTCATGCCAAAGGCAAGATGTCAGCTGCAACTGGTGACACTGGCGGTAACATTTTCCAGGG
The DNA here is from genome assembly GCF_028021215.1 of Eschrichtius robustus. NCBI lineage: Eukaryota > Metazoa > Chordata > Mammalia > Artiodactyla > Eschrichtiidae > Eschrichtius > Eschrichtius robustus. Next base: position 103,457,450 of record NC_090826.1, read on the forward strand.
AGCCGATCTAACTCCGTCAGAAACAGCCAAACCTCAGGGAGCACAGACTGCCCAAAAGCAGAGCGTTCTGAGGGTGTGGCCAAGGCTAAGGCCTGGGAGGGGCTGGTCTGGCAGCTGGAGGCCATTAAAATGTGGCAAAGGCTCCCTTCTTTGTTCTCAGGATCATTTAAAGTGCTACCAGCCCCTCCGGCAGGGAGTAAATTCCACGACAGGGACTCCAGACCAAATCCTGACTCTCAAACAGAGGATGTCATTTTTAAAAAGCTATTTATTGAAATAACAGACTTTTAAAAAATCATCCATAATCCTACCCTCCCCCACCAGCAAATTCACTGCTTTCATTTTTCCATGTTCTCCTGCATAGCTAACGCAATTTTTATTGCTCGTTTTACTCCGTCTGTCATGCCTAGATGTCTCTTGTTTCCTCCCCACTTCTGAAGGCAGTTCTACCCAAATTATTGTCATTTTCAGGTTTCTTGGGATTGGGGAGAAGGGTGGGTCTCCGTCTTTCTCTCTGTCTTGTGGCTCACTCCCCTCACACACACACACACACACACACACACACACACACACACACACTCCCTCCAACCCTCCAGGTGCCCTCCTTTCTATTGGTGACTCCATGACTCACTCCAGTTTATTGCCCAACTCTTTTGGAAAAGACACTAGTTAGGAATAGAAATGTGCTTTTTCAGGCTCATGCCCGTTCTTTTTTTTTTTTTTTTTTAATATTTATTTATGTATTTACGTATTTTGGCTGTGCCGAGTCTCAGTTGCGACACACGGGATCTTCATTGCAGCATGTTTAGCTGCGGCATGCACATGGCGGGCTTCTTAGTTGTGGCATGTGGGACCTAGTTTCCCGACCAGGGCTCGAACCTGGGCCCACTGCATTGGGAGTGCGAGTCTTACCCACTGCACCATCAGGGAAGTTCTTGTCTTTTTTTTTTTTTTTTAATTTATTCATTTATTTTTGGCTGTGTGGGTCTTTGTTGCTTCACGCAGGCTTTCTCTGGTTGCGGCGAGCAGGGGCTACTCTTCGTTGCGGTGCTTAGGCTTCTCCTTGCGTTGGTTTCTCTTGTTGTGGAGCACAGGTTCTAGGCACGCGGGCTTCAGTAGCTGTGGCACGTGGGCTCTAGAGCGCAGGCTCAGTAGTTGTGGTGCAGGGGCTTAGTTGCTCCGCGGTATGTGGGATCTTCCCGAAACAGGGTTCTAACCTGTGTCCCTGCATTGGCAGGCGGATTCTTAACCACTGCACCACCAGGGAAGTCCCCCACCCCCTGTTCTTGTCTTGAGTCTGTCTAGAGTCGATCATTGCAGAAGGATCGAGTGGATCCAGTGCAGTTGACCCACTGGAGACCAGCTCTAGGCTTGCTTCCCTGCTTCAGTATTGTCCATCTTCTTGCCCTGCTCCTGAGTTTTTCTCTCCCTCTATCTCTTTCTTCCTCTCTGCTGATAGCAGCTCTCAGAAACTTCATTTACACTAAGTGACTTAGGAAAGAGTTTCCTAAAGGATTTACTCTATTTGTATACCATCAGAATGCAGTCCATTTTTTTACATCTCTCAACGTTTTAAAACTATGATTTTGGAATTCCTAGCACAGACAGAGTAAGCTTTAAGGATTGTGGCTCTTTGCAGCATCTCTAAATTAGCACCATTCCGGTTCCTGATAGCAGGGCCATGACATGGGACTTGGCTTTCCCCAGCAACTTCTGTTTCCCACCTCCTCTGTCCCTGACTCTGACTTGAAAACTTCCCTCAACTCAGGTGGCCCTGATGATACTCCCTGGCTGCTGTTTCAGCCTTGCTGTACATCTGGATCTCTAGCTGCTGGGGACGGAACTCTAATTCCCAGGTGCTCGCTTGCTTCAGGTGGTCTTTATTCTGATTAAGCCAGCTGCGCTGACTTAGCAGAAAGCAGCCAAAACTTTATCCTCAGAAACGGACAGGCAGGGGAAGTTAGGACCCAGGACTAGATTAGAACTTTCTCTCCCCCAACTGAGCTAACATTTGGGTGTCCTGGATTCCCATCTTGAAAGGTACTTTTATCATTGATCGGTTTTCTCCTTTTTAATGAAAAGAACTATGGTCTAGATTAAGTTCAGGGACTTGAAAACCAATATTAGAAAGACTAACAGTGTAACTTTGAAGTCAGAGAGACCCGTGATTGGATCCTGGCAGTGCCACAGATTAAATCTGTAAGCTTGAAAAATGTGCTTTTCTCTCAGCCTCAAGTTCTGCATGTGTAAAATGGGGTTCGTACTAACTACCTGCTAGGTTGGCCATGATATTAAGTGAGATGATATACATAAATCTCTCAGCACATGAGCTAGGTAGCACACAGTGCTTTACAACTGTATTTTTTAAATTACTTACTAACGATTACTGAACATTTGCTATTTTATTAGTACATTAATTTGTATTAATTAGGATACTTTTGACATCAAATAACAAAAATTGCAAACCGACTGGCTTAAAAATTAAGAAAAAAAGTTTTTTCACATAGCAATATGTCTCCAAGGGGGGAGGGAGGTGTTTCCAGGGTTGATTAGTTCAGTGGATCAACAATGTCACCAAGGACCCAGGTAATTTCCCTCTTTGTCCCTACCATTCTTATCATATTGGCTTTGTCTGCAAGCCAGCTTTTCTCACACCTATAACTTGGCTAACACAACCATCATCACAACCAAGCACAACAGCATCCAAGAAAGAAGACACCATGTGTGCATGTGTTTTGCTTTGTTTTTTTAATAAGAAAAAAGAGACCTTTCCATTTCTGGCCATCAAGCTGTAGCCGATACTGGAATTGCCTTCTGTCATAAACAGCTATCAAACTGGATAAAATATATGAAGAATTCCATCATTGTTCACAAGCAGTGCAGGGTGAGCCCCAAGATAAGGGAAAAAAATTAGATGAGCCCCACCATTGCTTTGGCTTTCTTCCTGAAGACATTTCTGGATTACAGAGCAGGAAGGGGACCCATGCAGAGCAGGCAGCCACTCTGAGCTTGGGAGACACAATCCGAATTTGGGGATGTGGAGTTTGGAATGGGGGGCAGTGTGCTAGAGAGACTAAAGCTACAGAGAGAAAGAACCCCCCGTGATCTGTTTAAGGGGAAACTTTGAGTCTTTGGTCGAATACTAAGCTGTATAAACTCAAGAGTAAAACTGTACAAGGCTGGACAATAAAACAACTCATGAAGCTGCACAACTCCCAGTGTTCACACGGGAATGACAGCTGTTTGTATTCAAGCCAGCTAGAATGGTGAGTCTTCTCTGTATACCTGAGCATTTAGTAGAGATTCCAGAAGGGTCATGCCTTAGTAGTAAGGCTAATAGTAAGGCTAAACTAACCCTAAAGGCTACCTGCCTTAGCAAAGGTTAAAAAATCCTCAAAAGAATCAATCTGTTTTGTAAAAATATATATGTGTGTGTGTGTGTGTGTGTGTGTGTATACACACACACACACATGCCTCATGCAATATTTAGGACATACTTGTTCTAAAAAATTGCTCACTGTTTGTCTGAGATTCAAGATTAACTAGGTGTTCTGTGTTTTTATTTGCTAAATCTGGCTGGCAACTCAAGATAAAATGTACATGCATACCTCAGAGATATTTCAGGTTAAGTTGCAGACCACTGAAATAAGGCGACTATCACAATAAAGCAAGTCACATGAAATTTTTGTTTCTCAGCCCATATAAAAGTTATGTTTACACTATTCTGTAGTCTGTTAAGTGTGCAGTAATGTCATGTCTAAAATATATATATATACATAACTTAATTTAAAATGCTTTATTGCTAAAAAATGCTAACTATTATCTGAGTCTTTAGCAAGTTGCAATCTTTTTGCAATAGTAACATCAAAGACTACTGATCACAGATCACTGTAACAAATATAATAATAATGAAAACATTTGAAATATTGTGAGAATTACCAGAATGTGACACAGAGACACGAAGTGAGAAAATGCTGTTGGAAAAATGGCGCCAATACACTTGCTCAATGCAGGGTTGCCACAAACCTTCAGTATGTAAAAAAATGCAATATCTGTGAAGTGCAGTAAATTGAAGTATAGTAAAGTGAGGTATGCCTGTATTGTGGTTATGGAAGGTGTTAATATCAAGGGAAGCTGGATGAATGAGACACAGGAACTCTGTGCTACCTTTGCAACTCTTCTGTAAATCTGAAATTATTTCAAAATAAAAGGCTAAAAAAGGTTATAAAAGACTTTTAATAAAATGAGAAAATGTAATGTAAAAAACGCAGGAAACAGAGCTGTGTATTCACTATAATATTGTTTATGTATTTTTTTAATGAAATTTATCCTTATGGGGTAAAAAACATTGAAAGGAAATATATAAATATTAACGGTGGTTATTGCTGGATAATTATATTCTGTGTTGTTTTATTTCCTTTTTTTATACTTTTTAGATTTCCAACTTTTGTATAATAAGCATACGTTACTTCTAAGAATAAAAAAAAGTTCTTAATAGTTAAAAAAAAAAAAAGAGTCAAGCTTATCTGAAGGTAATTTAACTGCCTGCCCATATAAAGCCTATCAATCCTTAAAGGAAGATGACAAAATCCAGATACACAACAATATAATGATCACAATGCCTAGCATCCAAGTGCTACTGAACATGCAAAGAAGCAGAGAAATGTGTCTCTTAACCAGAAGAAAAAACAGTCTGTAGAAACAGATTAAAAATGACATCAAGGAGGAATTTTCAAAAAAGGAATTTTAGGGAATTCCCTGGCAGTCCAGTGGTTAGGACTCCATGCTTTCACTGCTGGGGCCCGGGATCAGTCCCTGGTCAGGGAACTAAGATCCTGCAAGCTATGTGGCGTGGCCAAAAGAAAAAACAAACAAAAATTTAAACAGCTATTATAAATATGTCGAAGAATTCAAGGTAGAACATGAAGATAATGAAGCAATAAATGGAAACTGCAAAAATAATGAAAAGAAACCTCTAGAGCTGAAAATACAATATCTGAAATGAAAAATTTGCTGGATGGGCTTACCAGCATAATCAATACTGCAAAAGAAATGATCAATGAACTTGAAGACATAGCAATAAAAGCTATCCAAATTGAAGCACAGACAGAACAATGTTTTTCAAACCATGGGCAGAGCCACAGTGACCTATGGGGTAACATCATGACTAACATACATATAATTGGAGTTCAGAAAGACAAAAAGGGTAGCAGGGGCAAAAAATACATTTGAAAAAATAGTGGCCAAATTTTTTCAAAATTTGATGAAAACTATAAGCCACGGATCTTAAAAATTTTAATAAACCCAAGAGAGGATAAATACAAAGAAAATCTCAGCAAAACACAACTTAATAAAATTTTTGAAAACCAATGATAACGAGGAAATCTTTAAAGTAGCCACAGAAAGATATACATAGTATACAGGAAAACAAAAATTTAGGCTGACAAGGCTGACTTCTTGTCAAGGAAGCCAGAAAACAATGAATGACATCTTTAAAGTGCTGAAAGAAAATGAAAACTTACAATCTAGAATTCTACATCCAGGAGAAATTGTTCCTTCAAAAAATGAAGACAAAATAAAGACATTTTCAGGCAAACAAAAGCTGGAGAATTTATCACCTGCAGTAGTACACTTACAAGAAATATTAAGGAAGTTTTTCAAGTGGAAGGAAAACAATACCAGATAGAAATTGGGAACCAGACAAGGAAATGAAGAGCTCTGGAAATGTAGGCATGTGGATTAATATGAGACATTTTTCCTTACTTTTAAATTACTTTAAAAGGTAATTGATTGTGTAACCCAAAAATAACAATAATGTAGTCTGAGATTTATAACAAATGTAGAAGAAAATTAATGAAAACAATAGCACAAGGGAGGAGAAAGGGAAATGGAAGTAATGTTGTAACCTCTTCTGTTTATATGAGGTAGGCTGTGACAAGTTAAAGATGCAGACTGTAAACAGAAAAACCACTTTTAAAAAGAATAGCAAAGAGGTATACCTAAAAGCCAAAAGAAGAGATAAAATGGAATACTTAAAAACAAAATAAAACTCAATCCAAATAAAGGCAGGAAAAGAAAAGACCAGTTGAGATGAATAGAAAACAAACAGGATCATAGAATTAAACTCAACCATATTGAAGTTGCATTAAATGTAAATGTTTCAAACAATCCAATTACAAGGCAGAGATTGTCAGGACAGATTAAAAAGCACAACCCAACTAGATACAATCTACTAAAACTGCACTTTAAGTAAAAAGTCACAGATAGGTAAAGGTAAGATGTGAAAAAGATATACCATGCAAACATGAATCTGAAAACAATATCTGCAAAACATGTATCTGGTAAAGGACTTGTTTTCAAAACATATATTGAACTTCTATAAGCTATTCATAAGAAGAGAAACAACCCAATTAAAAATGGGCAAACCATTTGAATAGACACTTCACCAAAGAAGATATTCAGATGGCAAATAATCACGTGAAAAGATACTCCACATGATTAGTCACTAGAGATATGCAGATTAAAACCCCATGAAAATTATACTACAGACCCACTAGGATAGCTTAAGTTAAAAATGTCTGACAATACCAAGTGTTGACAAGGGTGTAGAAGAACTGAAACTCTCATATGTTTCTGGTAAGAATGCTAAATAATATATTCCAAAATGTTATCTGGAAAACAGTTTGGCAGTGCTTTATAAATTTAAACATAAACCTAGCATATGATCCAATAATACTACTCCCAGGCATTTTCCCAAGAGAAAAAACTGTATGTCCACATAAATACTTGCTTGCAAACGTTCATAGTACCTATATTCATAATAGACAAAAACGGAAAAGAACACAGGTATGCATCAACTGATGAGTGGATAACAAATTGTGTTATACCTATAATGGAATACTGCTCAGCAATAAAAATGGATGAACTGCTGATACATATAGTAACATGGATGAATCTCAAAAGCATTATGTTATGTGAAAGAATCCAGACATACAAGACTATATCTGTATGATTCAATTTATATGACATTTTAGAGAAGGCAAAACTATAGTGATAGAAACCAGATCAGTGGTTGCCAGGGACAGGGTGTAGAGGGAGGAGATTGACCTCAAAGGAGCATGGGAAACTTTTGGGGAGATAGAAATATTTTTTATTATGATTGTGGTGGTTGTGATTATATGACTGTCTAGATCAGTAAAAACTCATCAAACTGTATATTTAAATTGGTGAATTTTATTATATGTAAATAACACCTCAATAAAGCTTAAAAATAATAATAAAACGAAAATTAAAACAAAACAGAAACCCAGTAATGGTAAGAAAGCTAGAGTAGCTATATTTATATAAGAAAAAGAAGACCTTTCCAAGAACCCCTCCCAGAAGACCTCCTTTAACCTCTCATTGGCCAGAATTTGCTCACGTGTTCATGCTTAAACTAGTCAATGACAAGGGAATAGAATTTATGAAGCTTAGCCTGGGAGCTTTAGAGAGCTCACGTTGTGGAGCGATCAGGAATTACCTGCTGGGCCAGGGGATGGAGGCAGTCTCCCTTGAGCCATATGGTTCAATAGAAGTGGGTGGACTTCTCAGCAACAGTGAAGTTCTATTAGAAAAGAGGAAGGGAGGTATATACTTAGAGTAACTGTAGCAGCTGTAACAAGTAAGCCCTCACATTTCAGTGACTGAACACCTTCCAAGCTAATTTCTCCCTAGCATGACAGGACAAGGCAGGTGTTCCTGGTTGCGGGCAGCTTTCCTTCACGTAGAGATTCGGGGACTCATGTTTCTTCCCCATCTCGTGGCTCTGTCACCTTAGGTGTCTGCTTCCACCTAGCAGATGGGGGAAAGAGACTATAAAGAAGCCACAGAACTACTTCTTAACGTGCTCCCCTCAAAGTTACACATGGAATTTCTGCTCATACTCACTCACGTCTAGATGCAAAGGGAGTGGAAATACAGTTCCCAGCAGGAGAGTTGATTCTCAGTGATAACTCCACACTGTGGAATGGGACACACATTCTGGTGGCAGCTGGGTGTCTGTCATGGTGGAGGTAGAGGTGGGGGCACTCACCACTGAGTGACAAACCAACAGCTTCTACCACAGAAATGTGTAATTTACCATTGCCCAGTTATCCCGCAAACAATAGTATTTTTGTCCCTACTTTACCGATGTGGAAAAAGACCCAGAGAGTTTAAATAACTTGGGTCAGGTCAGAGAGCTTTTGTCAGTGGCAGAGCCTGAATGTTTACATATGTTGTGTGACTCCAGTTCAGGTCTCTTAACTTTTATCGTACATCGCCTGAAGAAAAATGGCACCATTGCTTTCTTCATCATTTGATTTTTGGTGCTTCTGGCTTAGATGAGTGTCCAAAGGAAAACTTTTAAGAATGGGCCACACAGATGAGGAGCAGGTGTCTGCCTTACGCTCACCAAGTTCTTTTTTGTTTTTGTCACAGTGTCATGGACCATGGAAATGCTACACCAGCCCCTCTTTTCTAGAGTAATGTTGACCCATGCCTGGGCAAATAAAAGTTTAGTACGAGTAGGTCTGTTCACATAAATCCTAACTCTCTTATTTGGCAGGAATGACTAGTTCTCACGACTCACATGACAACCCCCCTCCCCACAAAATAACATGTTTCAGGTTTTTTTGTTTTGTTTTTAATACTAGAATGCGGTGAGAAGTGGTCAAATCTTATTTTTCTTGTTTTCATCATAATCTTTGACCACCTCTGGCATTCTGTATATCAAACATGTGCCCAAGACAGCAACAGAAGGATGGTCTAGAGGTAGGAAGGGAGCATGGGCAAAGGCAAGGGCTGGCAGAAGCCTTTTCCAATTTATTAAGATAGTAGTACCATTCACACCTCATTTTTTATTAAAAACAAACACAACATTCTTCCTATAGCTGCCACTGTCAGATGAACAGCCTGGTGGAAGAAACTGCTAAATGAGTTCCTTCTGATTCAAAGTCCTTGGTACATTACCTGAAAATGTGTTTACAGAGGATGAATTTCTTCTCCTAGAAGAGAGAGCCTCACTCAAGCCATTCACCTCTTTAATCAGATCTCAAGAACGTTCCAAGTAAATTTATTTTAAGCAATTTCCTCCTGGAAACCCAGAACAGAGGTGGTCATACCCTCCATTTGAAGTGCTAATAATTCTCACTGTAACTCCAGTCGGCTCCCTTGTCTGCATTTGGCATACTTGGTGAACTCATTTTAACACTCCGTAATCACTTTGATATACTGTGATATCGTGGACAAGTTACTTGGGCTCTCTGGGCCTCAGATGCCTCATCTGTAAAATGAGGGGGTTAGAGTAGATAGTGGTTTTGGATTATTTTTTCCTCAAATAAAATTTTATGTGGCACTCCAGTAGATAAGGGATAAAATTACACGCGGTTCAGGGCTGGCAGGACCGTCACACTGAGCTTGAGCTGTTGCCTGCATAGAATCTGGGGTCGGTTACCATCCATCTGCCCAGGACACTCTCAGACCACGCCAACCCTCCCACCCTTGTGTGCTTGGAGAGAGCGAGCCCTTTCTCATATTTGCTAATCAGCACAGACGAAGGAACGGCACACTTTTCAAGGGTTAGCGGAGGAGAGGCCGCTGCCTGCTGCTCTTGGAAACGATGGGCTTTCTCAGGAGCTCCGAAGACTCTGATGGGTTTCAGTGCCCTCTTCATCCCACCAGTACTCAAGTTCAAGGCTGGCTGACACAGGCGAATCACCTTCCGGCCTTTCCCTGGAAGCAGAGTTCGTTTCTTGTGATTATTACCTCATCGTATTTAATCTGCAAATGAGGAGTTAGAATTTAAAATGTCTCTTGAAGGGCAGGAGGTGTAGAATAGAATTTTACAGTAGGGAGGATAGGAAACTGCTTCCTACATTGTGTCACTGCCTGAACATAATAAAAGAAATGCAAATGAGAAAAGGTAAAGTGAGGGAAAGGGAAAATTATAGTGGCAAGGGAAGGAGGAGCTGGAAGTGAGGTAATTCAAAATTTATGCTGGAAGTCCTATTCCTTTCTGCTAGAGGAAGGCCACAGATTTGACCATAAGCTTTCTAACCACTAACATGAAAAGGAAAACTGCCAGTTATAATATTTACAAAGTCCATAAGGTAAAAAGAAACCAGTTGCTAAGGAAAAGCACAACTCTTTGTAGTACTGAGACCAGAGTAAAATTTCTCCCTGGGTCCTAAGTAGAGAGGCTGTTGCCTGATGTGATGAAGAGGGTCTGTAAACCTGTCCTTAGGACTGTTCCTTAGGACATCCCTCAGTACAGACTGATGGCACATCATGACAAAATGCAATTCAGTGAAAGCAACTTTATGGGGGTGCCGATAGGATATAGCCAGATATCAAGCTCACTGATGGTCTACTTAATTCATAATTCAGGGGTAGATCTCAGGGTACCTAAAGGAACGTACCGACTGCATTGACGCCGGTAATCTTCCATAAATACTGCTCTAGCCATCAATCAGCCCACCTGGGGCAGGTCTGACATCCTCCTGTGAGAGGCTGGGGCCGGGGGCGGCGCATGAGCACATCCACCGTGGCTGGGAAGCAGACCGCCAGGGTTTTCGTGGGCAGGCCGCCAAGATTCTCCTCAGAAAGTAACTTTGCATTCTTTCTAACTTAGAGGCACATGGGTGATCCAGGCCAGCCGCAGAGGCTTTATGTCATAAAGCATGGATACAACAATTTTGGGCCAGAAAGAATTACTGAAGCAGGGGCTACAAACCGGCTTCTGCCCCAGGGAAAGGAAAGCCATTCAGTAAAGTATCCCTAAAGTGGCTGGCTTGCAAAATGCCACTCCCCGGGTACCTTCCAGGAGAGACAAAGTTGTAAAAATGTATCTCTCTGCTCAGTGACTTGCTGAGGGCGATTATGAGCTACAAAATGGATAAAAACCGGGAGATATCTACCAAAACCGGTAGCTTGGTTTTGCGATCATTAATCTGAGTCCCCAGCAGTAGAGTAGGTAGGTAGCAGGGGTATTAATCCTAGTTTTCCATACAGCTTTGACATCTGACCGTGCCCTGTTCTCTAATGCTGCAAGGGCACACACCAGCCCAGCCCAAAGGGGTGGAAGTTCAAGAAAAGGAAACAGCAGGGACAAAGACTTAACTTTGGAAGAGGAACTAGAAAAGAGAGTTGCCTGGATTTAGATAAATCACACAGTCTTGAGGTTGGAAAGGACGGCCTTTGAAGGCAGCTAGTCTAGCGCCCCACCCAATACAGTAATTGCCCCGTGGCCCCCCTTACAGGTAGGCATGTAACCTTTCACTGAATGCTTTTTAGAGAGGAGAGGATAACACCAAATAACATAGCTCCTCTCATCACTGATGACTAACTAGTAATGACAAATGAGGCCAATTCAGTCTCTTAGCAACTTTTACCCAGTGACTCAACGTAACACCCAAAGCAAGTCTATTCCTCCTTTGAAACGCAAAACTTCACCATAATCTGAAGATAACTGCTCAGAGCTCCCTGTTGTCTTCTCCAAGTCTTCCAGAAGAACCTATTTCCATATAAGGTAACTCCCCTCTGGATGAGGGTTGCCAGACTTAGCAAATAAAAATGTAGAATGTCCAGCTGAATTTGTGTTTCAGATAAACAAGGAATACTTTTTCAGTTTAAGTATGCTTCATATGATATTCGGGACATATTTATACTGAAAAAGTATTCTTTGTTTATCTGAAACTCAGATTCAACTGGGCATCTTGTATTTTAGCTAGCCGCTCTACTCTGGATGCATTTTAGTTTGCAAGTGTTTTTAAAATGTAGTGCCTAGAACTTAAGGCATTGTTCCATTTGAACCCTCAAGCAGAGCTCAAGTTGGGTGAGAAAGGCTGGTGGAGGAATGGTAAGGGGAAGGAAGGGGGACACTCCCACCCCCACCCATGCTTCTGCGTGAAGACCTGGGTAAATTACCTTCCAGGGAAGGCAGAAAGCCCCCTCCCCGGCACACCAGCTCAGGGCCAGGGCACAAGTTCAGGCCAGGTGGGCACCTTTGGGTACCATCACATTCGGCAGCCCTAGCTTTCGGTAAATCATCTCCCCCAACATCCCGAGCTCCCTCTAACTATTTCCAACTTCTGCGATGTGGCTGCACTTCCTTCTTGTATTGGACTCTGCTGTCTCTATTCATTGTCGGAGGTATTTTCAGCCCGGGTGATAGTATTTTGGCACAATACTACACACAATAACCGGTGCCTCTCTAATCTACTTACCTCCCTTTCAATTTCCTTTGCTCTTCTGGCATCAATCTCCTCCCCTTCCTTTACAGCATTCCAGGTCTTTTGATACATTTAACTAGATTATAAACTCCTCTAGGGCAAGGGCTATGCATACGCTTAATATAGTCATAATGCCTCACTTTTGTAGAAAGCTTTTATTGCAAAAGCCTTGTCTCATTCCATTTTCTTATTTTTCTTCTCACATTTTCACCCCAGTGTCCCTGCAGGAGTAAATGCTTGGAAGTCACTTCTGGCCAGGAATCAAGGGCAGTTCCAGGCATCTCAGGACACTTTCCTCACTATCTCCCATTTTGGTCTTTGAGGTCAGAGGTCACAGAGCACAGCCCTGGGCAGGACCATGCTTAACCCATTTCAAACAGATAAGGCCCCTTACTGTTTTTGAAGCTTGTCAGATGGGCATTCCACAACTTCCCTCACGGCCTCACCAGCACCGAATGACTCTCACTCATCAGGAAATGAAGGCTTCCTCTCACCACCCCTCCCTTTTTAACTCTTAATTCCATTCTCTAATTCCATGATTAAATCTTAAATTTCTTTTTGAAATTTAGTAATTACTTAGTAATTACTTTTAGTAATCCCCTGTTTAACTTCAATAGGGGAAATAGACACCTGGAAACAATTCAAGGGCAGTTTAATGAAATTGATTAGTGTAATGAAATGTTGCCATTGAACACAGGCCTTTGCTGGCCATTCTGCTAAAGTAGCATCCAGGTCATCTGGAGAGACAGAGAGACAGAAAGAGAGAGAGAGAGAGAGAGAGAGGGAGTATGGGTTGGTGGAGGTGGCAAAGCTAACACACAAGGTCTGGGTGAATCTTAGGATAATCGGCAAAATCGGCAAATTCATTCCATGGGACCTTTTAACATTTCCATGTTCAACTTTAAACAATGTGATTTTACTGATCTCAGCAGGAAAACCTGTTAGGAGTGAGACTGTGGGACCCTCATGGAGTTTTCAGGGGTAATGTCTGCAGACAGATCCGTGTAATCAAGAGACAGTAATGGCTGGCTGTTGTGACCAGAGCCTCTGAGGGTCTCTGTGATCTGGCAGGAAACTCATGGAGGCGGGACTCACCTCCTTGGGGATGGGTGTGGGTCAGAGTTGCTGGAGAGTGAGCCTTCCTGCCCCAGGCAAGCCTACAGACTAAGCAAACTGAGAACAGTTCGTTGGGGCAGAAGCCTTACCTGTATAGGGGGTTACTCACTCTGGCAAATAAATATCTTTCATAATAAAAGCATCATCAGATTCCAGAGTCATGACTTAACAAACTGTGCTGGTCTGCTTCAGGTGCTATGTTCCTTTAGTTCGAAACATATTTTATCCTTTGGTAGTCAGGGCTATGCAAAGGATGTGGTGTTATGACCAAGCATCTGGAGTTATTAATTTAGCCTCATTTTCCGCTACAACAACAGCTGTCTTGGGCTGACTTTCATGACACAGTTAACTGCCCACCACCAACAGGCCACCCATTTTTAGTCCTCAGTCTACTGGCCCTGCCTGGACAGCCTTATTTCTTCTTTCCATTTCAACTAACCACTGTTGTTTCCATGATTGTAAGATGCACCATTAATTTAATAACATCTAGGTGTGGGGAAGGGAGGGGAGAAAAATCACTGTCACATTAAATATACAACATCTATTGTAAGATCACCCCTCCACCTCACAGCTAAAGACCTGCTGATCATTCAAGACTTGGTTCACAGTCATCCCCTCAGAGCTTTTTTGGACAAGCTTCCCCAGGACTGACCACTCCCTTGTGTCACAGCTGCACCTTGCAATGCTGTCACACCTACTAAGTCAGGATGCACAGACTATAAGCACCTCAAGGGCAGGAACTGTTATATTTACCCATGTATTCCCAGGCTCTAGCCCAGTGCCTAGCATTAATTCATTCTACAAATATTTACTAAAGACCTACCATATGCCAGGCACATGCCCAGACTTGCAATTTGTTTGTTAAACAAAAGAGTTTTTAGCAAACATCGACCCTGCAGTGACGTGAGAGATATAAAATGAGCATGTGACAGTCTCTTCGGCCCTTCCATTATTAGACAGAGATGGGAGCAATGTGTATGTTGTCAGCTTGGGCTGATATAACAAATATCATAAACTGGGTGGCTTAAAACAACAGACATTTATGTCTCACAGTTCTGGAGGTCGTGAAGGCGAAGATCAAGGTGCTGGTCCATTTAGTACCCGGTGAGGGCTTCTCTTCCTAGTTTGCAGACAGATGCCCTCTTGCTATATCATCACGTGGCACAGATATAATCTCTCTCGTGTCTTCTTATAAGGGCACTAATCCCATGCATGAGGGCTCCATCCTCAGGACCTAATTACTCCCCAAAGTCCCCACTTCCAAATACCATTGGGGATTAGGGCTTCAATATATGAATTTGGAGGGGCCACAGACATTCGGTCCATAGCATGTGCTAAACCAATTGTGACCAAGTGCCAGAATGTGTGCTTCAGACATTAAGCACTGTGTGTAGTTAAGAAAGGGAAAGATTTGAGCTTCTGGAGAAGCCAGGCCTTACTCTTCTCTGAAGTTCCAGCATCTCCCAAGGCCTAATATTAGGCTTGCATTTAAGATTGATTGAATTAAATTGAAAAATTTGCCAGAGAAATTCTAGAGGATTCTATGGGATGGGAAATGGAAAGGAATTGTAGGGTGGGTAAATGGCATGGAGAAAGGCTTGGTGACAAAAATGAATTGAAAAAAATTTTTTTTGGATTTCCCTGGTGGCGCAGCGGTTAAGAATCCGCAGCAGTTAAGAATCTGCCTGCCAATGCAGGGGACATGGGTTCAATCCCTGGTCCGGGAAGATCCCACATGCCATGGAGCAACTAGGCCCGTGTGCCACAACTACTGAGCCTGGACTCTAGAGCCCGAGAGCCACAACTACTGAGCCTGCACGCCACAACTACTGAAGCCTGTGCGCCTAGAGCTGGTGCTCCGCCAAAGAAGCCACCGCAATGAGAAGCCCGCGCACCGCAACGAAGAGTAGCCCCCGCTCGCTGCAACTAGAGAAAGCCTGCGCGCAGCAACGAAGACCCAGTGCAGCCCCCACAACAAAAATAAATAAAAAATAAAAATTTTTTATCGTGTTAAAATATATATAACATAGAATCTACCATTTTGACTGTTTTTAAAATGTACAGTTCAATGGCGTTAAGTACATTCACATTATTGCCCCATCAGGTATAAATTTTTAAGAGTCTCTTGCAGAAGGGTTCATACCTGGCTAAATTTAGGCACTTTTGTTAGTGGAAATAAGAAACCCTTGTTAGTGGAAATAATGATTATCAGAGTAAAAGCAATGTTCCTCTCCCCAATTGGGGCAGTTTCCCATTAACATCTGTGATTTGTTTTGCATATATTAATGAAAGGCTGTGGTATTCGGGGACTGGGGCACCAGTTCTGCTCCCTGTATGTTTGAATTATCCTTGTGACGTTTTAAACAATGAACACTAATTTTTTTCCCCCAATACTAGGCCTTTTGTGTTCAAATCAAAAGCACAAAGCCCCATTATGGGGGGGAGAAAAGAATCTTTATTGGCAACCAGTTGCGTCCACTTAAAGCAATAAATAAAAAGTCTAAACAGTACATTCCATATGAAGTACTGTAGCTATTAATACACTTGGGTTCCCAGGGTCCGCCCCCCTCCCCCCATGGGTCTATTTGTGGGGAGTGTTAATCAGTGCCATAGGCACCCCTGAGAAGGAAGGAGGTGGGCGAGGAGAGGCGAGGCAGGCCCACCCAACCTCAGGGCAGTGAGCAGAGCCTGTGAGATCTGGGTTCTGGTCTTGACACTTCGCTGTGAATCCCAGGGCAAGGCACCGAACACTTAATAAGGCCTCTGCACCTTGGAGGCTAGAACCCCCGGCCTTTAAAGTCCTTTCCTCTCAGGACTTCCCTGGTGGCGCAGGGGTTAAGACTCGGCACTCCCGATGCAGGGGACCCAGGTTCAGTCCCTGGTGAGGGAACTAGATCCCACATGCATGCCTCAACTAAGGAGCCTGCCTGCTGCAACTAAGACCTGGTGCAACCAAATAAATAACTAAAAAAATAAAGAAATATTTAAAAACAAACAAAAAAAGTCCTTTCATCTCTTTCAGTCATAGCCAGGTCCAAGCGGCTGGTTGGTGAGGTGCTTAGTTCAGGACAAGTGGGTGAAGGTGCGGGGAGTTAGCTGAGGGAATTGGAGCCCCCCCGTGGGTGACTCCAGAGTGGTGGAACGCGGGGTGGCTCGGAATGGAGCTCAAGCGATGGGATTTCCAGACGAGTCTTTCCAAGGCCAACTTTTAAAGGTCGGAGGAAAGTTTGTCGCGGGGCGGGGGCCCCGAGGGGGGAGCTGGGTGGGCTTCGACGCCTCCTCCCCTTTAAGCGGGTGGCCCCGGCCCTGCCTCTGTTACCTGGAGCGGGGAGGGGCTTGGGAAAGTTTGTGTTTGTTGCTGGCAAAGCGCCGGATGGGAGGCGCGGGCGGGCGAGCGCTGCGGTTCCTCCCTCCTGCTTTCGGGAAGCGGTCGGGGCTACACGCTCGGCTCGGCGGGGCGGCCCTGGCGCCCGGCTCCCGGTGCCCGGCCGGCTGGAGGAGGAGGGCGGAGGCGGACGGGCGGGAGCGGAGCGAGGGGCGCACGTCCGCCCCAGCGCTGGGATTTCTCGGCTTGCGAGGAGAGCGGAGCAGGCGCGCGGCCCAGGCGGAGGAGCGCTGACTCTGGAGCAGCCGGAGCTGGAGGAGGAGGAGGAGGAGAGGCGGCGGGGAAGGAGGAGGAGGAGAGGCGGCGGGAAAGGAGGAGGAGGGGGAGAGTCGCTCCCGCCCGGCGAGCATGGGGCGCCTGGCGCCGAGGCCTCTGCTGCTGGCGCTCCTGTCGCTGGGTGAGTGCGCGCGGGGCCCGGCGGGGCGCGGGGGACCGGTGGGGCGCGGCTGCCGCGCGCGGCCTGGGGCGCCGACGTTGCCGGGGCCACTCCCGGGAGACCGGGCCGGGGTCCGCGGGCGGCGGGGCCCGGCGGGGAGCGGGCGCGAATCGCGCGGGGTGCGAGTCGCCGTGCTCCAGGCCGAGCCTCGCCCGCACATGTGCGGGGGGGAGTGGCCCCAGGCCGGCTTCCCCAGGCCCTCCTTACCTGTTAGCCGCCCGCGGCCGGCTCACCTTGACCTCCCGGCCCGGAAGGTGCCTGCGGTCCCGGCCCGCGTCCCCGGCTCGGGAGCGGAAATCCGCGGCTTTGATCTGCCCCGCCATGGCCGAGACCGGCCGAACCGCGCTCCACACACACTCCCCCGCGCCGGGCTGCCTTTCCAGGGAAGCGAGAGGATCCGCCAACTTCCTTCTACGAAGGTCACCGGGTGGCCCCGACCGCTACAGTAAAAATCGGTGTGCGGGTCCCTCTGTCATGTTAGTTGTGGCTAGCTCTTCTGCCTCAGTCTTCTCCTTCAGCTCCTCTGAAGCTGCCTCGCTGCATATTTGCACACAAAGACCTGGGAGCCTTGGCTTCTTCAACTTTTCCTACCTGTTACTTTTTCTCCCTTACTGTCCCCTGTCTTCCACCGTCTCTCAACCTTGGTGCCTCTTGATTATTTGGCCCAGCGCCCTCCCGCAACCCAAGGAATCTTTGGTGTGATTTTTTTTTTTTCCCCTCTCCATCTTCCATTCACCCATATACACAGACACCATCTTCACATCGTATAATATGGTTATATTAATATAACCAAGTGGTTATCAGCCACAGAAATAATCTGCTGATTAAGTGCCCACCATAGATCGGGAAGGCTGACTCTTAAAAGCTTTGCTATCCCTGAAGCCCTTTGGTCAGTGTCAACCAGAACAGAAGGAATTCTGTGATCTGACCAGGGGTTCTCTTCCACACCCCTAGAGAAGGCAGAGCTGAATCTTTTATAAAGCACATGGTGTGTGGTGTCTGTCCCAGCTGCACCCAGGGTAAATGACTACTCTGCACTTACGGTCAGAGGGTCCCAGTGGAGACCTTCCACAGCCACTCCCGTCCAGCTGGCACCAGGCTCCACAGTGTCCCAACTCCCATGACTCCTGCTGCTGGCGGGTGGGGGGCAGGCTTTCTAGCTGCTACTGTGTTCTTTTCCTTCATGTCTGAGGGGTTTAATGGAACTCCCTCCCTAAAAGAGCTCACCCAGCCACATTGCTTTAGCTGCAACCAGGTGCAGAAAGCTTCCAGATCTTTCACCTAATTTTGTAGCATCTCTCTTGTGGTCTGGGATCCTAGTGCTTTTATCCTCTTCCTTTCACTCTGGGACCCTTGTAAGTTTTCCGTTCGTTGTACACTGCTGGTGATAATCCACACCCATTACATAATTGGCTGATGTGTCTGGGTCAGGCAGGGCCACGGCCACTGGTTGCACAGATTGTGCACTGAATGCACAACTCTAGGAGCTGCTGTTCCCTTCGTCCTCTGTGTGAATGACCATCCCAAAAGTTGTGCAATTCACAACCCTTGTACTAGTTAAGAGGGTGAGGCCAGGTAGAAATTTGAAAAGAATGTCCGTGAGTAACTGCTGAGGGAGAAAAAGGGAGAGGGGGCAAAGAGAGACCAGCAACAGCAAAAATAGAAGTGGGGAAAGTATAGCCTGGGGATGTCTTGGAGGTATTCCAGTATATCCTGCCCTGGCTGGACATCTCATGTCAACTACACACAGGCAGTGCGTGTGGTGTCACCAGCCAGTGCCTTGTCCCCGGACAGGCCCTGAACTTCATGTTCACCTGCTAACTTACCGTACCGAATCTCCCTTGGTGTGGCTTCCGTGTGAACTCCAGGAGGCCCTCCCTGTCGTGCTACTCTAGCACTGTACTGATTCCTGAAATCCAATATGTGGATATGCTAGATCATCTTTCCTCTTGTATTGCAACCTGGGCATAATCTTGCTGTCACTCTCTTTGACCTCTACGTTCACACTGTCGCCCAACTCTGTTCCTTTTCCCATAGTGCAGACTCGAGCGTCCTCCCTGTCCTTCCTGTATCTAAAGTTACTGTCCTAGCTCGGGTTCTGACAGCTCCCCACACAGATCTGACATCTACCTGTTTGACTTTTTCCTCCAGCCTCCCTTCTAAGTTCATCATTTTCCTGAAGGCTCGTTTCTGGAGGTCCCACCTTAGCTCATTAGTCCCTTATGATTTTCTTCTGAGGATGTTCTGCCCCGTGTATTCTCTCCCCTCCAGTCTTCTGTCTGATTCAGGTGCTTCATTCTAAGGAACCTGTTTGCTATCCTTTACATAGAATGTATGTGAACCTTCTGGCCTTTCCATTTCCCATGACCTGGGAATGCCTCTCCTGCTTCTCTTCTCTTACCTGTGTATTTCCTTTTCGCCCTAAAACTACTTCCTCCATAAAGCTTCCCTAAATGAGTGTACCTATCACAATCACAACAGAACCCACTCAGCTTCATAAAACAGGTTTTCACTTCCATTGCCTATGTCTGACTCATCTCATCCATCCATTTAATACAGCATTTCTTGAATGCCCAGTGTGTCCGTAAGAGTGTCCCAGACAAATGATCAAGACACAGTGTCTCACTGAGTGGTCAGTGGGGGTGGGCAGACAGTTAATAAAACAGCCAACTACAAGCCAGAATGAAATACCTGACATAGAAACCAAGTGCTGGTAGGAAGCAAGGAAGAGGATGATTAATTTTGACTTGGGGTTGGGGTTGATTTTGCTGAAGAGGTGACATTTGAGCTGAGCCTTGAGGATAATTAGTATTTTGAAAGAAAGGATGGAAGAGGCTTCCAGGCTCTGGGGAAAGGCATCCAGTGTAGATGAGTGAAAGTGCATGGTACATTCAGAAAGGGCATGTAAGTTCCATGTAACTGAAGGTGGGAGGAGGAATACTAGGAGGGCAAATGAAAAGTAGATCTGGGATGGATTCTGAAGGCTATTCCTGCAGTGCTGAAGTCTTCACTATGTGGGTGGGCTTGTTGGCCTTGTGGGTGCTGCCACACAGCCTGTGCTTCTCCCATCATTTATCTCACTATATATGATTATCTGTTCCTGGTCTAAATCCTCACCCTGATTATATCCCATGAGGCAGGGACCAGGTTGGTATTGTTCACTATAGTATTCCTCTTACTAATCGAGTGTCTGGCACAGAGTAGGTGTTTGATAAATATTGGCTGACTGAATGAATGCACGTGTATATCATTTTTCTGTGGGTCATGGGTTGCCATTGAAAATTTGCAGTGTGAGATTGATACAACATGGTGATGTGTTTGAGGAGGTCAGTCCTAGCATGCAGCATGAATTAGAGAGGAAGGTATGAAGATTGTGGAGAGGGATTAAGATACTCTCTCTCTCTTTTTTAAAAAATATTTATTTATTTATTTGGCTGTGCTGGGTCTTAGTTGCGGCATGTGGGATCTTTGTTGCAGCATGAAGGATCTTTAGTTGCGGCATGTGGGATCTAGTTCCCTCACCAGGGTTCGAACCCAGGCCCCCTGCATTGGGAGCATGGAGTCTTAACCACTGGACCACCAGGGAAGTCACTAAGATACTCTCTTAACGTGTGTCTTTTAAAAAAAATACTTGCAAATCCATCGAAGTAGTTTTTAAACAACGAAAACATTACGTCTATATTTTAAAATCCAAATAACATAGAAGGGTAATGTATTATTGTATTGGGTAGGCTAAATTTCTCTAACAAATGGAATCAAAGCACAGTGGTTCAACAATAGAAGTGCCTTTCCTAACTCTTCTTGGGGATGTTTCGGATGAAATGGTTGGGTCTGATCGCTGTTCCACACAGGCATTCTGGCTCCCAGGCTGATGGGCAGTTCTGCTGTCTTCAGCCCATAGTTTCTGAGATCACTTGGGTTGTCGCCGTTGCCCTTCCAGCCCTGTAAAGGGGAAGGAGCATGTAGTCTTCCTGGGCTAAGCCCGGCAGTGGCCCCCATCACTTCTGCACACATTCCATGGCAGAGGATTTAGTCCAGGCCACACTAACTGCAAGGGAAGCCCGGAAATGCAGAGGAATGTGGGAGCCCTGTGCTGGCTACTGTGGAAAAAGAGAAGAACAGATTTGGGGGACAGCTTGCAGTCTCGGTGTCACTTATAAAGGATATAAGGTAAAAGGATGAATGTGCCCACCCTCCCACTGGCCAGGCATAGCCACTCATATATAATGTACATGTGTCCGTAGACTGAATATTTTGTTTGGTCTTTTCTCATAGCTTCTACACAGGGCTCTGCACCTAACAGGCACAGAGTAATAATAGCTGCTATTTATAGCGTTCATACCAAGCGTCGGGCCCTTACGGACATTTTCTTATTGAATTCTCGCGACAACATGTTGAGAAAGGTACTGCTATTTTCTCCATATTACAGATGAGGAAACCGACACCCAGAAAAGTTAAATAACTTGTCCAGAATCATACAGCTACTCCATGGCTGAGCCAGGATTTGATCACAGGACCCAAATTTGGTCTCAACTAAGGAAAGATTGACCGATGTTCACCATAATCTTATTTTGTGTATCACTCAAGATGAGTTTAGACGAAAAAGTAAACTACTGGTTTGAAAGCA
The DNA here is from genome assembly GCF_028021215.1 of Eschrichtius robustus. Lineage (NCBI taxonomy): Eukaryota > Metazoa > Chordata > Mammalia > Artiodactyla > Eschrichtiidae > Eschrichtius > Eschrichtius robustus. Next base: position 103,479,262 of record NC_090826.1, read on the forward strand.
AAAGTGCGGTTAAAAAGAGGAAGGTCTGGGGTGAGTGCAACCCAGGCACGATTCCGGAAGGGAGGGGCAGTGCCAGGATGCACCTCATAGATGTGACAGCTCTGCAACCCCTAAGGCGTCACCACCCCTGCTCTGAGGAAAGGGACCAAATTGCAGCTTCCTCCAGAAAGCGCTGGAGGAGAAAGCCTGGCAGGAGGAACCCTAGTCAATCCATCCAGCTCAGCGGTCTTTGAAGTGCTGTGGACTTCAGAGAGTCCTCAGCTCTCATTTTAGCCTTGTTAACAGAATTCCTGTATCTGCCAAGCTGATTAATGCCTGCCCTGGCTATAATTATTCTTATTAGCCTGCTGAATAGGAACTCTAGTTGTCAGTGATCATTCCTTACAAGGTAGTCGTGCTAGTCGGCATTTATATGTCTATTTGGTTTCTGTGGCGAGCTGCTGAGCTGATTTCTACCCCATAGATTGAATGTACATTTTCATACTAGTGCTGTGTCTGGCAGTTAAATAAGGTGTGTGCTTGTCTGTCAGTGTGTGTCTGCATCTCACTTTATCAAATGAAGTTGTGGGGAGCTGTCAGGGCAGTTCATAGCTGTTCTGTTTAATTGCCTTGGTTTCTTAAAGGCAGGGTAGCAAGGCCCTTTGACTCTTCGCTTTGGGAAAATAACTTGAACTGGCAAAAATTCTTCGTAATTTATCTTCTGGAAAAGGCAAAGTGCTGCTGTTGGCACAGTCAGTGCTTTTGAGATCTTGGAATATTTTCCTCCACACCAACTGTAGTCTTTGCGAAGCAACAGAATTAGACCCAGTAGTTAACGCTGTCGTGGACCAGCAATGCTATTTCCAGGACACTAGAGATACTGGCGCTGTGGGCACATTTGTGTTCTTCAAAGGCTGATTTCTCCACAACACTCCCTATGTGTTTGTGCAGGATTATGCAGTCACTAAGCAGCCTGATTCAAGTTTAAGTATGATGTTTGGGGACCTTAATTGCATCCTGCTTTGCACCTTTATAAGTGGCCGAATGTGAAAGTATTTTCATCCCTCAGGATATTTCAGGGGAATGGGGAAACAGTGTTTGGCTAGTGTTGCTATGTCTAGGATAAATTTGGCTTAGAGAACAGAACTGAGCATAAGGGTCCTAGGCACATTTCAGAATGGGTGCTACTTTGGAATCCTACTGAAATAGAGGCAGTAATGCAGACAGGTGGGTCACTTCTCAGACCTTAAAAGTGACACCAAGCCAAGAACGTACTAATAATCGCTCTTCCGTGTTCTTACTTAGGGCTGGACTGGGCCAGAACCTCCCAGCTTGTGGGCCATGGTAAGGGACCCACATGGGGTTCAGGTGGGTTGTAGGTGTGTCAGAGTTAATTACTGGGTCTAATTCTGTTGCTTCACAAAGACTGCAGTTGGTGTGGAGGAAAATATTCCAAGATCTCAAAAGCACTGACTGTGACAACTGACACCCTCAGCCCCTGGAGCCCACAGATGAGAGCAGCCTCGAAACCTGAAGCCCTGTCTACCCTGAGAGCCATACAGCTAGTCCCATTTCCTATGTGTGCCGTGATTGGATGGAAATCGACAGTTCTGTCTCTTACTTGGGGAACCACAGCCCCTGAGCCCCAGCCTGGCCTTAGGATGGGCAGTTTGAAGACGGAAGATGAGAAGCTCAGTGACATGGCGAGTAGCTAGTAGCTCATCTATTTATTCAGCAAATACTGAGAGAGTGCCTGCGGCTCCAGGCCAAGCATTGTGCTGAGTGCTGGGGATTCTGCAGCGAACAGAGCCAACTCAGATCTGCCCTCCAGCGGTGGGACAGGATGCACTTGACGTGTGGTGGATGGTATCCCCGGAAGGTGCAGCACCACCTGGATGATGGAGGCGAGGGTCAAGAGCAAGTTCACGGGAATGCCTGTCGTTGGGGGACAGGAAGTGGAAGGGAGGGTTCTAGAAGGAGTAGTCACAGGGATGGCAGAGAACCAGGAGCTCACTCTATCAGAAGCCAAGCAGAGATGGATGTAGGTAGATTTGTTAAAGAGGGAATAGTCAAATGCTGCAGGAAAACCAGAGAGAGAAAGAGAAGCCTTGGATTTGGGGGCTGTGGAGAGGATGGAAGGGAGAGGTGGAGGGGGATAGGGCAGGAGCTGTGTGGTGTAGGACACATGGTTTCTGCAGTGCTGTCAGCCTTTTTAGCCCTGAGAGTGGCCACAGAATCCCCAGACATATCAGCTTGAGGTCATCTATATGTTCCCTTTCATTCTCTGTATAAATTTTTGAAAGTTTTCCCCATGTTCCTCTGGGTGTCCTCGTCCACGTTGATTGGTGGAATTAACCTTCTCTCTGACGGCTGCATTGAGGCCTTCAGCTGTCAGTTGGAATCTCCAGCACGGGGACTCCGGGGCAGTTTTAGAACCCATCTTTCTCCCATCTTCATCAGCTAAGATTTCAGTAGTTTGTATTACAAATAAACCAATACATGTGTGTTTCTAAACTGTTCCTGCTCTTCAAAATCACATAGGGAGAGGGCTTCCCTGGTGGCGCAGCGGTTGAGAATCTGCCTGCCAATGCAGGGGACACGGGTTTGAGCCCTGGTCTGGGAAGATCCCACATGCCGCGGAGCAATTAGGCCCGTGAGCCACAACTACTGAGCCTGCGCGTCTGGAGCCTGTGCTCCGCCAACAAGAGAGGCCGCGATAGTGAGAGGCCCGCGCACCGCGATGAAGAGTGGCCCCCGCTCGCCACAACTAGAGAAAGCCCTTGCACAGAAACGAAGACCCAACACAGCCAAAAATAAATAAATAAATAAATTTTAAAAATTAAAAAAAAAAAATCACATAGGGAGAGAAAAAATAGGGCTCAGGCTTTGGAATCAGGCCTCCATTTGAATCCTACCCTTCAGCACTGTGAAACTGGACAGGTTTCTTAACCTCTTGGAACCTCATTTTCTACACCTGTAAAAAGGGACTATTACCTCTCTTGCAGGTTTGTCATGAAGATTAAAAATAATGTGTCTAGGAAAATGCACACATTAAACTTCATGTATGTAAATCCCTCGAACTTTGCTACTCGAGGTGGAGTCTTGGGACTAAGCAGCATTGGCAGCACCTGGGAAGAGTCTCAGGGCCCAGTGCGATCTGCTGAGTCAGAGCCTGTGGTTTAACCATCTCCCCAGGGGATTCGAATGCTACATTTTGAGAAACCCTCATCTGGAAGAGTGCTTCACACATGGGTTATTTGGTGGCCTGGGCTTCCTTGGTGAGCTCTGAGGCAAAGACCATGTTCAGAGCGTCAGAGCTAGAGGAGAGTGGGACGGGCTGGGCTCTGTGGGAATGTGGTAGGCGGTCAGTTAGCCATGAAGGGTGGGGCTAGCTTAGGTCTGTAGTGGAGGCACTCAGCCTGGTTTCATGACTTTCTTCCACCAGGTTCAGCAGCCGGGGAGCAAGGCAGGGACATGGTGTGATCTTGCCATGAGAGGAGGGGTCCAGGAATCTGTCAAAAGCTCTGACAGCATCATGGAGACAGCTGGCCAAGGAGTCCAGGTGGGACAGGCAGCTGAGAGGCTGGAAGGCCTGGTGAGTCGCAGAAGGTTTGAGGGCCTGGAGGACAGGATGAGGGTGAAAAAGCAGATTCAGAGGCACAGGGGAGTGGGGGGGCCAGAAAGGTAGGAGGTGAGGGTCAAAAGAGGTAACTTCTGAGTCCAGGGTCTTGGAAGTGCCTATCCGAGGGGTAGTAGGTTGGGTGAGTAGTAGCCAAAGCTTTCACCTCTCACGTCATTTTGGCCAATTTACCTCTAACATCTGACTGGGTCTGGCCGAAGGGATTAGGAGACAAAGCTGTGACGTTTTAGAAGCATTAGTCCCAGGTGTTGTAGGGAAAAGGTCTTAACCTGTGACTAGGATGAATGGGGGTTGGGAGCAGGTATGCTGGGGAGGAACCAACATGAGGATTATTTCCTCCTTAAGAAATTCCTTCCTGGGACTTTCTGGTGGCGCAGTGGTTAAGAACCCGCCTGCCAATGCAGGGGACGTGGATTTGATCCCTGGTCCCGGAAGATCCCACATGTCACGGAGCAAATGAGCCCGTGCGCCACGACTACGGAGCCTGCGCTCTAGAGCCCGCGAGCCACAACTACTCAGCCCGCGTGCCACAACTGTGAAGCCCGCGCACCTAGAGCCCGTGCTTCGCAACAAGAGAAGCCACGGCAATGAGAAGCCCAGGCACTGCAATGGAGAGTAGACCCCACTCGCTGCAGCTAGAGAGAGCCTGCACACAGCAATGAAGACCCAACGACGAAGACCCAACACAGCCAAAAATAAGTAATAAATTAAAAAAAAAAAATTCCTTTTTTTTTTTTTTTCTGCAGTTGCATTTTTAATTAATTATTTATTTATTTTTGGCTGTGTTGCGTCTTCGTTTCTGTGCGAGGGCTTTCTCTAGTTGTGGCAAGTGGGGGGTCACTCTTCCTCGCGGTGCGTGGGCCTCTCACTGTTGCGGCCTCTCTTGTTGCAGAGCACAGGCTCCAGACGCGCAGGCTCAGTAGTTGTGGCTCACGGGCCTAGTTGCTCCGCGGCATGTGGGATCGTCCCAGACCAGGGCTCGAACCCGCGTCCCCTGCATTGGCAGGCAGATTCTCAACCACTGCGCCACCAGGGAAGCCCTTTCCTATCTTTTATATAACACTTATTTTGTGCCAGGCCCTGCATTTTCTATATATTAACTCATTTAGTAGGCTTCATAACCCCACGAGGTAGGTACTGTTATGACCTCCATTTGATAGAAGAGAAAACTGAGTCACAGAGAGGCCAAGTAACTTGTTCAAAGTCACACAAGTGGTCCAGCTGCTTGGGTTCAAGCCCAGATGGCCTGGTTCCAGAGTCTGGGCTCATAACCACAATACACTGTACTGCTCTCTGTCTTAGTACAGATATTCAGAGTCAAACACATGTTGGAAAACATAGAAAGGGATTGCTACAGTTAGTTAAGATGTGATAACATTTGTGTCCTCGTCTTTTAAAACAAGAGGCTGGGATTCTGGCCCTTGATCTTCCACTCACTAGTTTTGTGACCTTGAACAAGTTGCTAAATAGCTCTTAACCTCTGTAAAGTAAGGGGCTGGGCTAGCTGATCCCAAGGCCCCCTTCCATCTCCAGAATTCTTTGAGTTCATGCTGATCCCTGCTGTGGTCCAGATGGGCCGCTTGGTCCAGCCCTGGCTCCTCGCCCATCTTCCCCAGCACTCCTGTGTGCAGCCTGCGCCTTTTATCTCTCATCTGCCTGGCACCTCTCTGCAACGGGGCTTTAGTGCCTCTGAGGGCTCTGGGAACTGTTTGCTGTTCTGTCACTGCAGCAGCAACTACTTCCTCCTCCTAGCCCATCCCGTGTGGTGAAACTGGCATCTTTCCTCATGGTGCTCTAGGTTACCGAGGTATCCCCACCACTAACTGCATTTTTTGATGGACCTCTGAGAAAAATCACAAAAACAGTGAAACCAATAAAGCGTTTCTAGATGGCAGACTGTTCCTTATTACTGATTTTTTTTTTTTTTTTGAGTAAGTTTCGTTGAGGATATCAGCCACAAGTAAGTTGCGGTTGAGTAATCAAGTTTCAGCCCTCAGCAATGTGATTTGTGTTTTCTTCCCCATTTAGCTCTCACGTTGAACCAGTAGATGGTTATGCACCACGGTTCTCCTTTTCCTGACACCCCAAACCACAGCGAGAAGAGACACGGACATCTTTAGCTGGGTCCAAATGTTGACACCACTTTGGATTTTCCACGTTCCTATAGAGTAGGAGAGTTGAAATTCCGACATTGCCAATCAGTAGCCTTAATTGGCTAAGCAATGTGTTCTAGCATTTGGGGACTTTCTTCCTTTTCATTCTCTTAGCCTGGAAGGGGAGGGCGCAAGTGATGTTGGATACATTAACAGTGAAAAGGAAACATTCTGGAAAACCTCCATGCTGTTGGTAGGAGCCTGTGTTATGACCTCAGTCCTTACTGCATGCCGGCTGCTGCCCAGCCCTCCTGGCTACTTTGAGGTGCACCTGTGGATGCTGGTGTCGACCCACGTCTTGGACGTGGGTCTTTTGGGGGCTCATCAAGAACCCTCTGGGAGTGAATTCTCCACTGCATTTGAAGGGGCTTGCTGTCATATGCTATTCTGGAGGCAAAAGGGTGGATAGTGCTTTATAAATGCGCTGCCCCTCTAGGATGTCCTCAGAACAGAATGTTAGCTGATTTGGTGTCTGTCCAGTGTGCTGCTACTTGGCTTATGCTGTAGTGAGGAGTTTTAAAAAAAGGCAAAACCAAACCACTTTTGGCGCAACTGTTCATTTTTTCCATTTTCTGAAGGCTGGCACATCCAAATATTTTCTTATTTATTAGAAGGCATTATAGTCCATCCTCTTTGATTGGGAAATCCATACAGTATGTTCCAAGTTAAGACCATAGTGCCGTGGCAGGCACTTGGTCAGGTTGGTCGAAGTGAACACAGTTGCGAATAAATACATTGTGCCCAACTATTAATATATGACATTCCTGCTTTTCCTTGTGGCCTTATTTTTTAGTACTTCAGCAGCATTTAGAGACTCTTTACCATGTTTGTGACACTGTGACAGATGACAAAGGAATTAGGAAACGGAGTCCAAAATGGAAACCGAACCAGTTACAACTGAAGAGCAGGATGGATTGGTGGTGCTTTTTAAACATCTAAGTGGATGCATTACTGGATAGCTGTGCATATGGAGCTGTCAGAATTATAGGGATAAAACAGGCCGGGAGCTGCTTTATCGTAAGGCTCTGTGGAGCACGTGGGTCTGGAAGGCGGTTTGAGCCAAGAGCAGGAAAAGCGTTTCAGGTAGGAAAATGACCGGCACCGTTTCCCAGAGGCGGGCGTAAATCAGCGTGCGCAGGATGGTGTTCCATTTGGGGATTAGCTGACTTAAGCTGGAACAGTAAGAGAGACCTCAGGGAGCGTGGATATTAAACTCTGGGTCGGGGAGGTTGGAAGAACGGGATCAGAATCACCCTGAAAGTTGTCAGCGGCATTGTCGGCGCCCACAGAGACGCTGAGAACCCACATGCGTGGGGCTGGCGAGGTCTGCTGGGGCCCACAGGAAGCTAGTCTGCTAAATTAAGGTGATAAGTCAGGCCATAAGCCTATTTTTGGTTGTTTCTTAAGAGGAAAATGGCTCACAAAACCATTGCTGATGTTCCCCTTAGGTAGTTTATCGGAGCATCTCTTCAAAAGACTGTCACCAAATAAGAGACACATAAGTTTTAGAGGAAGGATGGGGAATTTTTTCCTATGGAAACAAGGTTTATGCAATCATGTGGTCTATTCATCAGAGTCCCACTTTAATAACAGTTTATTCCGCAAACAAGTTTTTTCCGAACATCAATATGAGTCCCAGAAAGCTTAGTGTTGAACCCGGCTTGTAAGTAACTGGGGACAGTGCTTCTGTTACCGCAGCTCTGGAATGTCACAGAGGCAGCGAGGTGGTATATACTGCCCAGTTGTACCCTCCTGTACAGGCCTAACAGGAGTTATCCCACAGCAGGGTATGTTTGGTCCTAAGAAAATGGCAATGGTAGAGCAAGCTCTGTGTTCTCTCCAGTGTGTTCATTGACAACATTTGGACCTCAGAGTAAAGAAGCCCATAATTAAGTTTTGATGACTCCTCTTGAAGTCTTCCCAAGCATCCCTCACTCCATGCCCTTAGAAACAACTGTGTAATCTGCGTACACATTGCCCCTCTCGTGTTTATATATTGTCTTGGAGTCACTTCTATTTGTTTGATTCTTTGGGGCCCAGTTCAAGCCTCACTTCCTGGGAGAGGTGAGCACGCATTCTGACCCGGGGGGAGGCTGCCTGTAAAGTAAGCACACAGCTGTGTCCGTTCCTTTGTCCTGGGCTCTCGCTGGACCCAGTCTTTCAGATCATGGCCATCGATTTATAATGCTCTGTTCACTAGGTTGAGTGTCTGTCTCACCCCAGACTGTAATCACCATGAAAGCAGGGCCAGGTCTGTTTTTGTTTACCCCAGTGTCTTAGGACTTTGAGTTACTGAATGATGAAATTATGTGTTTAGAAAACACCTATATATCTCATGTGTACATGTATAATACATATTGTACGTGACATATACAACGCATGTATGAAATACATATATAAAGTCTGTATTGTGGGCCTTAAGTCATAAAGGGGACAGAGGTTATCTGTGTGTCCTCACTGTCTTTTTTTTTTTTTTCTTTAATTAATTAATTAATTATTTTTGGCTGTGTTGGGTCTTTGTTTCTGTGCGAGGGCTTTCCCTAGTTGCGGCAAGTGGGGGCCACTCTTCATCGCGATGCGCGGGCCTCTCACTATCGCGGCCTCTCTTGTTGCGGAGCACAGGCTCCAGACGCTCAGGCTCATTAGTTGTGGCTCACGGGCCTAGTTGCTCCGCGGCATGTGGGATCTTCCCGGACCAGGGCTCGAACCCGTGTCCCCTGCACCGGCAGGCAGACTCTCAACCACTGCGCCACCAGGGAAGCCCCTCACTGTCTTTCGTTTGTGTGCTTACTATCTTTTTTTGTTACTACCGTAGCACTTCCGAAGTAATTGCAGGTGCCTTCATTTCTAAGACAGGTTGGTGGGATGGGGTAGGGGAGGAGATGGAGTCCACACATGAAAAGGCAGAGATGAGAAACTCCTCTTTCTTCCTCATGTGATTTTCTCCGTTCTTTCCTTGGCAGCTCGTGTGGAAGACAAACGACTCATGGTCCTCACTGTTCTCTCTCTACCCCCTCCACCCCTTCCTCCCTTTGTGGGGTTGTCACAGCCTGTCCCATCCCCGACTGACATGTGCTCCTTCCTGGGCTTCGTGTCAGTTGCTCACAGCGTGGGGAAGCGTACTTCTTCGGTTCCAGTGCAGGCTTCAAGTGCCTGGTGGCTGGGTTAGTCCAAACCGCAGACTGCCTTCTTGCCATCACTGTTCTCATAAGTGGCCAGCTCTGGCCACGTCTGCGGGAAGGGGCAGGGGGCTGCTGCCTGCAGCATGTGCCTTGTCTCACTGTCGGCCTGGGTCGTAACTACTCCTTATTATCTACCCTGTGCCAGGCTTTAGTCTCGAGCTCCGGGCATATGAGGACATAGTCACAGACCCGACTCCTGTAGCTGCCAGTCTCTATGTGGAGGCATGACATATACCCAGGAGAAGAGGTGGCCTCGAAGAAGTGTCTAAGGGCAATCCCCTGGCGGTCCAGCTGCCACTTCAGGGGGCACAGGTGCGATCCCTTGTCGGGGAACTAAGATACTGCAAGCTACGCAGCACAGCCAAAAAAAAAAAACCCAGAAGTGTCTAGTAAGGATTGTTAGAAAAAAATGCTGAAAGTTTAATGAAAAGGGAGAGCATTCTGGGCTAGTTTAGACAGAGGTGCTCTTGCAGAAAAGGTGGGGCAGCTGACACAATCCTCCATACCTGTTTGTATCACTACTTGTATCCTCTCTACCTGTATATGCATTTTTTTTAGGCTTTAGTGCTATGTCTGGATTGGGAACCTTTTGTAAGGATCCAAAGCACCCAAGTTGTTGGCTTCGCTAGCCCCAAAGAGTGACAATAAAACTGATGTGGCAAAATTTGGGATTTGGAATATTGAGATGATATCACTCCCTGGGGTGCTGAGAACGGGTCTCTTGATTGATTATGCTGTGCGTTACGGTTGCTCAGACCGTATGCTTTTCACTTTCTGTGATGAGCTCATCGAAGAGCTTTTTTGAAAATTCATCGATGAGGGGCAATTTCTGATACAAATGAGATTAAGTAACTCCTGTTAACCCACTTAGGTGATGGTCCAAAGATTAGTTCTGGCTCTAAAGTTCCAGTCTGCAGAAGTTCATTGAGATAGGAGTGATCCCAGCCATTGCATCAGCAAGCATGTTGCTGGGCTAGTTACAATGTGTGTGATGTGGTGATGAGCAGCGAGCCCTCTGTCCGCCATGGAGCTCACGGTCCGGCGAGGGCGGCGGACAAGCAAACGAGCCTGGGATGATCACGGTGGCCATGCCGAGTCGACCCTCAGCAGGCACGTTCTGAACTCTGCTTGGCGCTGGGGGCTGGGGCTGGGGGCGGATCAGGAAAGGCTTCCACAAGGTGGCCTTCATTAAGTCTGAACCATCAGTAGGCTTTGTCTGGCAGAGAAAGCACGGGTTGTTTGTTTCGGGCAGAGGGAAGAGCATAAGTAAAGAAATACACCTGTTTACAAAAGCTTGCTGGTCTTGTGTGAAGAAAACTTTTTGGTGGCTGGAATGGAGGGTTAAGTCGTGGGGGCTTCAGAGGGAAAGGGTGGAGGCTGGAGAGAGAGTCGTAAGATTGTGAAGAGCCTGGAATTGTCACCTAAAGGAGTTTAAGCCTGATGTCCTGAGTGAATGTCTATTTTTCCTGGTTCTGCCTTCCCTAAGTCCCTCATGTCCTTTATTAACTTAACATTTTAAAGAATTCTCATCGTTGGAGGACTCATCTCCTCCCAGCTTTTCTTTTTTCTTTTTTTTATTGGAGTAGAGTTGATTTACAATGCTGCGTTAGTTTCTGGTGTACAGCAAAGTGATTCAGTTATACCTATATAACTTCTTCACGTTCTTTTTTATTATAAGTTATTAGAAGGTATTGACTGTAGTTCCCTGTGCTATACAGTAGGACTCGGTTGTTTATCTGTGTTATATATAGTAGTTTGTATCTGCTAATCCCAGACTCCTAATTTATCCCTCCCCCCACGTTTCTGTGAGGCTGCCACGCTGTTCCATCGTCCTTGACTTTGACACTTGGCTAGGTGTTGGCTCATCGACTCACCTGATGATGTGGTTCTGCACCCAGCAGGTGTGCTGTAAAGAGCTGCTGAGTGAAGGAATGAAATATTGGATCCATGGGGTCAAGGTCTGTTCCTTAAAGGGCATGTGAACTCAGAGTCTTTTTTTATTCAAGTCAAACTACCAAACGGTACTCCTCACTGGGCCTCACTGGGGAAGCTGGCATAGACCTAGACCTCTGTACCACCCATGGCATCTGGCAGTGTGTCTGTAAATATCAAGGGCAGGCTTAAGGCCTTGTTGGGGAGGAGGGATGGACAAGGCAAAGGAAGGGCAGAAAATGGGCATAGGAAACAGTAAAATTGGGGGAAAGAGGACAAAGCTCCTCAAGGGAAGGAGTGGGGGAGAATTTTACTAACAGCTCAGGTGCGTTCATGCCCAGATGCAAGTTTAAACTCCTGTGAATCTCCCATTCTCTTTAAACTAGACTGAACGGAGGACCAGGTGTTCACACAGAACTTGGCAGACTCTGCTGGCCTGTTCAAACATGGGGAGGATTGAAAATGGCTGAGTATTGAGGGGTGCTAGGCAGTGCTGGGGCCTCTAGCAGCTGTTAGTTTTATAGAACACTCTAAAATAATCCTTGTGGCTAGATCTTGCCTCAGCTTTTTCTGTCTCTGATCCTTGGACAGAGAATTGTTTGAATCATTTCATGTTTTGTTGAGTTATTTTGGTTACCCACCAGTACAGATTGCCTCGAAGTGGCTTTTGCGTCTCTGTGTTGTTCTTTGGTCACCTAACTTCTCGGAACCTCAGTTTCCATATTTAATCCTCTCAAGGTGGAGTATTAAGTCATGTGAACAGGATTTGAAAACTCTGAAGCCATGCTATAAATGTCAGGTGGTTTTTGTCAGTTACTGAGTCCTTGAGGGCGAAGCTTTCTGCTCAGTACTTGGCTTGTATGAAGCCAAGTATGTGTGTGTGTATCAGGCTTCCATCAGAGGAGCAGAGCCACTGTGAATATTACGGAATAAGCCATTTAGTAGAGGAATTAGACTACACAATTTTGGGAGGAGCTGGGGCAAGGAAGGTCTGAAAAGGGATCAAGGAAAAGCCACTAGTCATCCCCCCGAAGCACTAGTGGGGGTGGACACGTTATTGCTGGCAGAGGAATCGAGAAGCCAGGCAGAGTGGGACTGCAAGCGGGGCACACGGGGCTGGGGGCGGGGGGTGGGGGGGGTGGGGTGGGGGTGGGTCTGGCATAAGAGTCTGTGTAAGGGTAGTTGCCTATTTATAGCTACCACCTAATGAGTTTGCAGCCAAGCATCTGGTGGTCTTGGAGCCGAGTTGGTCAGTAAAGATAGCATTTGGGAAGAAACCCGGAGCAGAAAGAAGAGCTAGAACAAACTGGAGCCCACCAACACCTGTGCATCTGTCTCTTGCTGCCTTGAACCCTGACGACCACCAGAGCACAATGGCTGTTGCTTCCTTGCCATCTCCCAAATCTCACACAGACTTAACGTCTCTTTTGTCCAGCTCTAACCCAGAACTGCACAGGGAGAAGCTTTCCAGGGAGTGTAGTTCCAGCTTAGCCATGTTGACTCAATACAAACCTGCACAATTTCGTAATGTGGAGTTAAGGGTTTGGCAAGACTGGCCTCCCGGGATCGCTCAAAGGCCATGGAACTGGAGTGACATCGTGGTCAGGTGATCTAGTGCTTCAGTGGTAAGAAGTTCACTTAGTTAATGATCCAGTCCTCAAGAAGTGACTTGCAGCTGTGTTCCTCAGTTGCCTCTCCTGTCTTCCTTGCCTTTCCTGTCTGTAGCGCCAGAGGGAATGGTTGTCTCGGCAGCAAAAGCTAAGGAAAGTTGCATTGACTGAAGAGCCTGTCAGTTCCCATGGAGCGTGAAGTCTTCTATCACCAAGGTCCCGTTTGACCTGGGGAAACAGATGCTTACTGTCCCTCTCCTCTCGTGCTATGAAGGCTAAAAGAATATTTGCAGATATGAACGACTGCAGACCAGAGCCAGAAACTGTCGTGTAAATGTTAAGTGAGAACAAGGTTGAGATCTCTGTACCGCCCTTCTTCACCCCCATGGTCTGGTAGTCACATTGTCCCTTCCTTGTGTTTCTGCAGCCAGCTCAGGTCAGCAAGGACTCAGGAAGTGCCTTCTATGGTCATCTTAGCTCCTGAGAAAATAACACACTTTGTGAGATTTAATGGCCACACCTGGACCTTGTCATCACTCTGAATTCTTTCACCTCTTGATTGTCAACTCTGATATCTCCCTGTGTGACCACAAGTGCTTTGCCTTCCTCCTTTCAGATTCCCTCGTATGTGTGGAACCTGTTCTTCATCCTCACTGTGATCCCCCTGATCTTGAAAGTTCCTTTTTTCCCAAGCCACTTTCACTTCCTGGGCTCTCATCCTGGTGGTCAGCATGCCAGCAGTGAGCTTGTTAACATCCTAAGGACCCTCTGCCACATTTCTTTGCCAGTCCTCATATTGTAGTTGAGTAACCCACACCAACCATAGTCTCTATAAGTCTGAGCTTTGTCATCTTGCTGGGGAAAATCCTACAACCTGCCCACCTGAGTTTCCTACCAATTAGGGTGTCTTTACTGCACCTCAGTGTGTTAGTTTTGTGATGGTTTTCCACTATATTCCTTCTAATTCTTATTCTAAACCTTGTCCACAATCTCCAGGATCTAAACCCCTCTCTGCTACTTCACTGAGACACTGGAGACCCACCTAAGGTTCCTCAAGCTTTTTGCCTCAAAACCTTGCTATATTTTTACCCATCCTTTTCTCCTAAATTCTGAGAAAGGTAAGGGCTCCACCTTTGGCTCTTTTTTCCTTTGTTTGTATACACTCTGTCCCTATGTGATCCCATGCCACTTGTGGCTTTGAATACCATTTATGTGCTGATGACTCTTCAGTGAATGTCTCTGCTTGGACCTCCCCCTTGAGCTCCAGACACATAAATTCACTGCCTACTCCACTGTACCCCCACTCACATGTCCAGCAGGCATCTCAGACTTCAGAGGGCTGAAAGAAATCGCTAGCCTTGCCTGATACAAATTCCTTCCTGTCAGTTACGTTCCCCTGTCAGTAAGTGGCTTCACGGTGCACCCAGGTGCTCAAGCCAGAACCTGTATCATACCAGCTCCTGTCTTCCTCACTTTCCACATTCAGAATGGCAGTGTGTCTTTTCATTTTATATCCAAAATATATCCTGGATCTGACTACTCCTGAGAATCACTGCCACTACAAGCTGAGGCCAAATGTCCATCCTCTTTTGCTTGGTCTACCGTAACTTCTTCCATTCTGGTGTCCTTGCTTCCAAATTGGTCCCACAGTAATCCGTCTTTCACACAGCAACCAGGGTGCTTCCTACAATAAAGCAGGCTCTATCTTTCCCTAGTTTTACGTGCTTCCCATTTCAACCAGCGTCCAAGGCCTCTGCCCCCTCGTTCATTATAATCCAGTCACACTCATCTTTTTTTCTATCCCTTGAACACCAGGCTTGCTCCATCTTAGTGCTTCTCTATTTGCGGGTCTCTCTGCCTGGAGCAGTCTTACCCCAGAGTTCTACCCCTGCCTCCTTCTCATTCTGGTCTGAACTCATAGGTGACCTTCTCAGAGGGGACTTTCCTGACCACACTGGCTAAAAGCAGCCCTCCCACATCCCCAGTCACGAGCACGTTGGCCTATTTTATCTTGATAGCATTTATCAGCGCTCTGGGCTTGTTTCCCCACTCTCTCCTTAACTGGAACACAAGCTTCTTGTGAGCAGGGACTCTTGGCCGAATGTCCGCAGTGCCTAGAAGGTGCTGAGAGGACCTGGGGAGGACTGGCTGACTTTCCAGGATAAACTGCCCACTTGTGCCCTTCATCTCCTCTTGCCTGCTTTGGGGTCTTTTCATGGCTGTACGCTCCCTTACTTACATCTTGATTATTCCTTTCTCCTGGCTGTTACTCTCCAAGTCCCACACCACATTACTGCAAATGCACTTCTGTGGAGGTTACCAGTGGTTACGTGGTCGTCAGTTCAGAAGTCTTTTCACAGCACCTATCTGCCTTGACTCTTCTGCAGGTTTGACATTGTTGCTCATTTTTTCCAAACTGAAGCATAATAGGATTCTCCTCTAGATATTGTGCAGGATGCAGATAGTATAGGAACCAGGTCTTGCCTTAGGAGCTCGCAGCCTCCCAGGAGCAAGCAGATGGGTATGTCCTTAAGTAAAACAGTAGGTATCACTCCAGCCTTTCCTTCTTGGAATTCTTGCATCCCTTGGCTGCTAGGACGTAAGCCTTTTCTGTTTTCTTCCTAACTGGCTACTATTCCTTTTTGCTTTTTTTTTTTTTTTTTGGCTTCTTTTCTTCTGCTTGTGTCTTAAATAATAGGAGCTCACTATGATTTTGTCCCTTTCCCTCTTCTCTGTACTCTGTCCCCCGGTGACCCCATGGACCTTCACATCTCCCAGATCTTCACCAGATCTCCTCTCCAAGCATGTGACTCCACATTCATCTGGGGCTCAGATATCTTCAGACTGGGGGGTTTCCATGCCTGGTGGACCTTTCAACTTGTCTGAATCTCACTGACTACTTTTCTCCTCTGTGTTTCCTTAGCAGCTCTCAGCTTCCCTGGGCATGTCTCTCATCTCGGTTCTATCAATGGATTCTTGTTCCAGCATGACTCTTAGGGCTGCTGCCTTTCCGCTCCTGCCCTTGCTCTTCTTTTGGTTCTTGTACCAACCTTTCCCCCAGCACCCCCCCCCAACCCCCGGCCCCATCATCTCCTAGAGGGCTTCCGACTGACCACCCGTGTGTGTGTCCACTCCAGCCTGCTCTTACTGCACTGCTCCGCCCGCCCTACTCTTCACCACTCCCCACATGTCCCCGCCTAGGCCTTTGCCTATGCTCCTCCCTTTAGCTCTGACCATCTTCCTCCTCAGCGTCCCCTGCCCAACCCCTACTCCCCAGCCATTTTTCAAAGGCCCAATTTAAATGTTGACACTGCATGAAGCTTTTCACTAATCCCTTTAGAGGGATGCACCCTCACTTTCTGAGGAACCCCAGAGCACTTGCTAGTACCTCTCTTTGGTTACTATATCTTTCCTCATGTTAGAGTTTTCACCTGCCCCTTATGACTCAACATACCGTAAGTCCCTTAAAAGAAGGTCCAAGGCTGATTTACCTTCCTCTCTCACATGTCGTCCAGCACGAGGGCTTCTTGCTCAGTAGTTGTTTGTTAAATGAGTCATACTGCATTTGTCTAGTTTATCTCTGTGAGGTCTTAGCTGAAGCTTTTTTAAAAAAATGATTCTAAGCCCTGCTCTAGTAGAACCTTATTTGCGTTTGGATGGGATTTTGAAGTACTGCCATATGTGACTTCATTACACATTCTCTGCTGGCTGGAACTTGTTTAATGTGTACATTGCTGCATTTTCATCACTTAGGGACTGTCTAGATGAAAGCCGGCATGATCCCTTCCTGCCAGGCCTCTCAGTGGCAGTCCTGCAGAGACAAAGGTTTTGCATTCATTAAATCAGGTACCGCAGTAAAGGTTCTATGAGAGTTTACAGGTTTAACCTTCTGTGTATTCACTTCTAAATCACATGTGGACTGGGAACTTCGCATAGCAATCCATAGGCCCCTGGTCTCTCTTAAAGGCCTTGTAAGGACTGGAGAAGGGAGATTTAGCCGTCATTTTACAAGGCAAAGTGAAATACCACAAGCTCTTCGGTTTCGGTATTTCCGTTGTACCTGTTCTACTGGATTCAGTAACTTACAATACTTATCTTACAAATGGCTCCGATTGTAAAATCAGATTGTTTGCTTCTAGGCAGCTCAGTGAGGTGATAAAATTTGAGCAATAATAGGAACAATTGCAAAAATCCTGTGCAGATCTGCTGTACTCTACAGGCCTTGATTTAGAATAATATTGATGATAACCCAGGAAATAAAATCTATTTCCCATGGATATCATAAGGGGGTGGAAGAGGGTGGATAAATACAGTTTCATCTTCATTAGCTCGTCTCTCTTAATGATTCCTCATGGTTGCCAATAGTGCTTATTGAAATAAACATTGCAGGAATAATTGCACTGAAAAACTTGCCCGACTTTTCTTCCCTATCTCCATCCGTTCTACATGATGGAAGAAAGTTGAAAGCATTTAATTATTTTCTTGAGTACTTCAGAGGTAGGCAAATAGCAATCTGGAAACAATTACCTATTGCATGTTAATTATCTGCACTGCTGAAAAGTCAGAGCAGTGGGCTTCCAAAAGTCCTTCCCATATGTTTTTAGAATCAAGTTCTCTTCACCTTTTTTGAACATGAAAGTGTGAGATATAGAGTTAGTGTCACTTAAAATAATGGAGGCAGTCTATCAGAAAAAAATACTTGAAGAAACTGGAAGTTATTTTTAACAATCCCGTTTAGAGAAATGGGATTTCTCTCCTCTATTTCATGTCAAGAATATATATTTCTTCCCTTAGTAACTCATTTTGGTTACTTTGTTGCCTATCTGGTTCACATTGCCTGTGGAGAATTTGAAATATTTTATAGGGAATTTCAAGCCGTTTCTTCTTCCCACTCAGGGCAAAGACAGAATCAACAGAATATGGTAGTATCAACAGTGCAGTTGAAGACAAAATCAACCCAGCCCATCTTTGCCTTGACAGTGCAGTGCATGGGCCAGATAAACCTGGGTTGAGTCCCTCACTTCATAGCTGTTATGACCTTCAGCAAGTTATTTAACTTCTCTGAGTCTCAGTTTCCTTGGTTGTGTGATAGGGGTGGTCTGGCATATAAGAGAGATGCAGTATGTTATTATTCCTCCTCTTAACTCTGTCCTAGCGTTGTGGAGAGAAATCTGATGATGAATCAAAGTGAACACATTACAAAGTAAATACTTGAGAAAAGCTTATATGATTTTAGCTGAAATTATGGATTCTTTGATTAATCAAGTATTTTTTATTATCCCCCTCTCATTAGTTTGTTATCCACTCTTTCATTTTTATGGTTATTCTAGAGCTTAGAACGTACATTGTTGACTTATTAGTGTCTACTGATGATCCTTTTATCAAATGCAAGACCTTAGAAAACATTTAGGCTCCATTTATTTCACTCTTTCCCTTGCTTTTTGTGCTGTTGTTGTCATATATTTTAATTATGCATCTATTTTAAATTCCAGAAGACATTACTAATATTGTATTACATAGTCACCATTCAGTAGATTTACCCACACAGTTACCCTTTCTGTTGCTCTTTATGCCTTCCTACATTTCCATGATTCCATCTGGGGTCATCTTCCTCCTATTTGAAGAACTCCCTTTAGTATACCTTTTTGGTATTTCGTTAGCATTTCTTTTTATTAATTCTCTTTCCCTGGTTGAGAGTTGATTGAAAGCATATTGACTTTGCCTTCCTTTGTTAACGATATCTTTTCTGTGTAGAATTCTCTGTTGGTAGTTACTTTCTTTCATCGCTTTAAAGATATCATTCCAGGGACTTCCCTGGTGGTGCAGTGGTTAAGACTCCCCGCTCCCAGTGCAGGGGGCCCGGGTTCGATCCCTGGTCAGGGAACTAGATCCCATGTGCATGCCGCAACTAAGAGTTCACGTGCCACAACTAAGGAACCTGCATGCCTCAACTGAGGAGCCCACCTGCCGCAACTAAGACCCGGCACAACCAAGTAAATAAATAAATAAAATAAATATTTTTTAAAAAAGATGTCATTCCATTGTCTTATGAGCATTGTTTCTATTGAAAGTCAGGTATCATTGAATTGTTGCTCCCTTCTGTGCCTTTCAGCAGTTTTACAATGATGCACCTAGGTGTGGTTTTCTTTGTATTTGTGCTGCTTTAGATATGTAGTACTTGAATCTGTGTCATGATGTCTTTTGTTGGTTTAAGAAATACCTTAACCATTATTTCTTCAGAAATTAATTCTAATTCTATCATATTCTTTCTCATCCTGGGACTCTGTTACACGTGTTTGACCTTTTTACTGTCTCTCATGTGTCTCTTAGACTCTTTTCTGCATTTTTCATCTTTTTTACACCCTGTGCTTCAGTTTGGATATCTTATACTGACTTCTGTTGCATCTAATCTGATATCAAACCCATTTATTGAGTTCTTAATTTTAGATTTTTTTTTTTTTAGTTCTAGAATTTTAATCTGATTATTTTAATAAAGTTAAGAAGTGAAATCCTGTTGTCTATTTCTTTAATAAATTAATCATAGTTATTTTAAAGTCCACGTCTGATAACACCAGTATCTGGATCCCTGTGCCTCTGTTTCTATCGTCTGGTTTGTTGTCTTTTGTTTTCAGTCATTTGGTTCTGTCGTACGGAATGTCTGGTAGGTTTTGACTGAATATTGAAAAATTGTAGAGGCTCTGTATGATGTTAACCTTCTTCACAAGAAGATTTACTTTTTATTTTTTTATTTTTCTTTCTAGCAGGCTAATACAGTAAGAGAAGCTCACTGTAATCCAGTGAGGAGCTGAGATGTTTTGAGACAAGATTTCAGTATTCTTGAGAGCTGGTTGTTTCTTCAGCTTTGCTCTTACTCCAAAGGCATAGCCCTTTCCAGGGCTGTAATTCAGTCTGGGGTATTTACTATAGTCCACCTTCCTTTGTGAACTCAGATTTCCAATTTTTGTTTCCCCAGTACTGTGAGATGGTCGAAAAATTTGCTTAACCTTTTAGCTTCTTAATATTTATTTTCTGTTTAACTTCTCGGACACTTACCAATCTTCCCCCACCAACTCCTCCCCACCTCAGACTATGACTTTCTTTTTGTGTTTGTTTGCTTGTTTTAGACTATGACTTTCTTAATGGCCCAGAACTTCAGTTGCTGTCTTCTTGGCCCCATGAGGCATTGGCAGTTCTGAACTACTACCTTTTACTACACAACTTAAAATTGGCAAGTATTTCAAGAGAAAAAGCAGTGCATGTTGTCAGGCCCACCTTGGGGTGTTTCTGTGATCTTGGCCCCTTAGTCCCGGATACCTGGATAGATCACCAGTGTATTCAATGATCTGTTTCTTGTGTTTTGTCCATCTTCTGTAGTTGTTCTGTGGTGGGGGCAGGGGGCGGGGAGTTGATCTGATACAAGCTAGTCCATCATAGCAGAAAGTATCTCATCTCCATTATTAGTCTTTTGAAATTTATACCTCACTTATCTCCCCTCCTCCCAAAAAATATATTTGAGGCAATTTACAGTGAAATACACACATACATGCAATAAACCTTAAAATAAGGGTAAAGAAATCAAAAGTACAAGGGTGGCAGAGAAGGCACAGGAAGGTGTAGAGGTAGAGGAAAGAGATAATTATTAGAAATTTAGATTGTGAATGGTTTCCATATTTCACCATCATATTTAGTACTAGACTTCCTTGAAGCTAAGGTACAAAAGGACACATGAATTTTATATATGTTGGGGAAAACAGGACTTGGAAGTTGGAATACAGATAAAAGAGATGATGAAGCAGTAACAATTGTATTCAGGGTTTTTTGTGTGTTGTTTGTTTTGTTTTATTTTGTTTTGGTAGGTTTAGGCAGAAATTTTAAAAACAGGAATTAGTAAGCAGTGCAGGGTTCTGAGACCTATCTGAGAGGGTCTGGGCATCACCAGGGCATGGTGATGTGGTGCTGGGCCACTTAGTAATTGGGATTATGAGAGAGAGGTTTAGCATCAGAGCCTTAATATACTGCACAAAATGTGCTATTAAGGTACCCTAATTTGTGTTGAGTATCAAAGGTGCTTGGGTTGTGGTTACTGACCTGAGTGGTGAGAGACGCCTATATAGTTCTTGTTTTCTGGGGAAAGAACACACAATGGTCCATCACCTGGTATTTTTTTTCTGGTACTAAATTTTAAGAGACTTTTATCATATGGATTCTTGCGTCATTGAACAACACAATTGTGGCCTCAGTAGTCCTTTTAAAACTAATAAAGAAATGCTTTTCATATAAAGGTTTCTTATATTGACCCCTGAAAACAAATTTAAATTGTTTCTTAGTAAAGACATTTTCATAGAAAGCTAACCTAATACAGTTCAGGTGCCAAAGTGTTTGGGACTCTTCATTTGAAATACTTGTAGAATTTGGAAAACCAGAGGAAAATTTTGTTTTTTTCCCCTTAGTCAACTGTTACAAGAGGTTTCAACTAAAATTGGTAATGTGTGGCTTTGCAGATATTCTTTTTGATTTGGAAAGAGCCATATGCTCTATGTTTTACAAGTTGTGTTTATTTTAAAAATATGATTAGCTGTTATTTAACAATATTAAAGGAAATATGTGCTGAATAGCAGACTGCTGGTAGCAAATTGAAATTCTGTTAACTAAACTTCAAAATCTTGCTTTGCACAGATGAGGGGACATCAGTTCTACATGTACGACACTGCTCGGGTTTATATCTTTTTTAGATTAGAATTCGATCTTTCAAGCATCTGTTCCTATCTGCTTGGCTTTTTGCAGCGGCACTGTAACATAGCCAGAGTCGAAGGTACTTCTCCAGGTTGAGTTGAGGCAGGAGTGTCTAAGTGACCCCAAGGGAGATGGGGAAGGCTTCCCACAGGAGGTGGTGCTGGAGCTGCTTCTTGCAAGAGGCTGAGAGATTGCTGGGAGGGCATTCCAGATGAAGGAAGCACAGAAACAGAGGCTGTGAGGCCCAAGAGAGCATGGCATTTCTAGAGACTGAAGGGCCATTTGTTTTGTTGAAGTCTAAGGACTCAGGGGTGGGAGAATGGTAGCTGATGAAGCTGGAATGGTAGCCATGGGCCAGACTATGAAGGCTCTTGTGTGTCTTCTATTCGTTCATTTATTCAGCAAATATTTGTTGAACAACTACTATGTACCAGGCCCAGTTCTAGGCACTGGCATTCAGCAGTGAACAAAACAGATAAAAATCATTGCTCATTTAGACCTTACAATCTGGTGGGAGGAGGCAGATAATAAATAATAGTAAAAGTATATGAATACACATAAAGAATATTAGTGATAAGTGATAAGAAGAAAATTTGGCAAGAATGATGGTGGGTGTGTACAATTTTAAGGCGGTCAAGAAAGGCCTCACTAATAAGGCGACACTAGAATGAAATGTGAAGCTGGTGATGGGGTGGGGTTTATGTCCGAGAGTGCTCTGGACCGAGAAAATGTGCAGAAGCCCTAGGTTGGAATAGGTCTCTCTGCTCAAGAGTCTTAGGAGGAAAGCATGGCTGGAGTGCAGTGGAGGGAGGAGCTTGGAGAAGAAAAGAGGACCAGGCCCTGTGAGGTCTTGGTGGCCTCTGTGAGGACTTGGCTTTTATCTGAGTGACATGGGGAGTGATTGGAAAGCTTTGAGCAGAGTAAGGACGTAATACACTTAAGTTTTTAAAAGATGGCTTGGCTGTGTTGAGAGTGGAGGGCAAGAGCAGAGGGAAGGCAGGCAGCCAGTTGGGAGGCAGTCATTCAGGTGAGAGGGAAGGTGGCGTGAACCAGGGGCATCACAGTGGGGGGTCTGGAAGATAGAGTGTATCCTGTAGGTGATGAGGAGCCATGAGATACTTCTGAGCAGTGAAGTGACATATGATTTGTGCGTTAAAAAGATGATTGGGGTGACTCTGTGGAAGCAGGACTGGAGAGCTGAGACAAGCAGCTGGCTCAGTTTGCTGAGCTCCACTCACTAAGAATAAAGACAGACACCTTACAAGGAATGTGGCCTCGTGCCGAAGAGCCCTGTTGAGCTGGTTGTTAACCCTGGTGAACTTCTTGACAAGGGCTAGAAATTGCAAAGGTTTACATGTTAGGGAATTCCTTTGTAAACCTGTCAAGGAAGCAAAGGGAATGGTTGTGATCAGGTTTATTCTAGAGGCGGCCTGCAAAGCAGGTAACCGCAGACCCTTACTGCGTGCAGGGCACTGTTGTGAGTGCTCTGTGGCTCAATTAATCCTTACACAGCCCTAAGGGTTGTGTCTGCATTTCACAGATGGAAACTGGGCTCAAGGAGAATAAGCGTTAGGCTGTGTTCCCTCTTACGGGTCTCCACCATGAAGCTTCCTTCTTCTTTTTTTTTTTTTTTTTTTTAAATATTTATTTATTTATTTATTTATTAATTAGGTTGCACCAGGTCTTAGTTGCAGCAGGAGGGCTCCTTAGTTGTAGCTCGCAGCCTCCTTCTTTGCGGCAGGTGGGCTCCTTCGTTGCGTCATGTGAACTCTTAGTTGCAGCATGCATGTGGGATCTAGTTCCCTGGCCAGGGATCGAACCCTGGCCCCCTGCATTGGGAGCGCAGAGTCTTATCCACTGCACCACCAGGGAAGTCCTGAAGCTTCCTTCTGAAGGGTCTCTCTGGGAGAGTCAGAATTATCCAGTCATCTCTGAAATTAAATGTAAAAAAGATGGCCTGTTTCCTTTGTGAAATGTGGTGACGATGACCTCACTGCTTGCTGGGTATTATTTCAGTGCCCTGAGTTTCCAGTGACAGAAATTAGCCTAAGGAATATAAGTGGGTGTGAGTGGAATTGCAAGGAATTGAAATGTCCAGGGGAAGACGTGTGCACGTGTGTGTGTGTGTGTGTGTGTGTGTGCATGTGTGCACACGTGTATGTTTGTGTGTATGTGTGTGTGCATGTGGAATGATTTAGAAGGTGTGGCAGATCTAGTGGCTCAGATGATGCCATCTAGTCACGAGGGCACATTCTCTGCGCCTCTTTGGTCCCAGTGTTGACCTGGGTCTCTTCTGCTGTAGATGGCTTCCTCACCTGGTCAGCAGGGCTGCCCACATGCAGCTTCAGGGCAAAGCAGCTCTGTAGTACCCTGATTCCCAAGGAGGTGAAAGTGCCTTCCTGAGCGGCTTCAGCAAACATGAGCAAGGAAGACTCTGACCTGGTTTCAGCCCCAGTGTGCATTCCTGGGACCGGGGGTGCAGGGCATTCCTTGGATCATAGACATATCATCCCAATCTCTGCCTTGATCTTCACATGGCACTCTCCCTGAGTGCTTGTCTCTGTCCAAATTTCCCCCCTTTTAAGGACACTGGTCGTTGGATTAGGGGCCCACCCTGCTCCAGTATGACCTCATTACGGTTTAGCTAATTACATCTGCAACAACCCTATTTATTCCAAAATAAGATCACATTCTGAGGTGCTGGGGGCTAGGACTTCAACATATGAATGTTGGGGTGGGGGGTGGTAGGGAGACACAATGCAACCCATAACAAATGACAGAAACACAGAACTGAAAATAAATAATAGAAGTTCCATTTTATTGAGCTCTTACTACGTGGCAGAGTCTCAGCTAGCCATTTTATTTCATCAACTCGGTGAATCCTTCTTTCCTCGTTTTACAGTGGAGGAAGCCAAGGCTAAGAGAGGTCTCTCAGTTTCAACTTGTCTCCTTGATTTCAGAGCCCATGCTTTCTCCTGTATATCTTAATGCTATACCTATTCATAGAACATCAGGAAAGAGCCATGAAAGTTCATCTGGTCTGAATTGAAATGCTAACACAGGTAATAAACGCACTGCAAAAAAATGTGCTGAAGTTCATTGCAAAGAAGCGATCTTAAAGGACACACAGGTGAGGGTCCCTAAGGGCCCTCCCAGAGGCCTGTGAGGTCTGTGCTCTTGGGGCAGGGAATGCCAGTGAACTCTTGGCTTTGTCCACCAGGCCTGTCATCCCCAGTAAGCCGCTGCATTCCTACCAACGCCCAGCAACCAGCCAGAGCAGGCACTGTCTCCCTTTGTGCTTCCCTATCCTCATTCTGAATTTAGATCTGGGTGAAGAGTAGAGAGAAGGAAATGAGCCAGAAAATAGAAAATTAATACTTGGTAGAGTCGTCATATTTTAAAATTAATTTATAGGCGATGTCAGATAACCAGAGTTAAATCATTTTATCAGCAGGCTGCTCTAGGATTTAAAAATTGGCAGCCATCATTGTAAATCAGGTCTCAGGAGCCCCCAAGGAATGGTCTCTAGGGAAGAATGTTGATATAGGGTGGGCAGAAATGTAAATACTTGATTAGCTGTGTCCTTTTCTTTCACACAAAACCTGAAGTATTTCTACCTCATGTTGAGTGATCACAGTAGGTTAAATAGTAACAGGAGGGAGAAAGCTATTCAAGTTCACGGTTAGCCTACTTTTAGTGCTTCTCTTCCTCCCTGGCAATCCTAGGAGACTGTTGCATGAGAGGTACTCACCGCACCGGGGTATTCCTGGCTTGGGGTCCTTGGGGTGGGCTCAGCCTTCTTCTGCACAGACACTGGCAGCACGCTGGTCAATGTCACATTTCCCCAGCTGGTCGATGTCACGTTTCCACCATGTGCCTGGGAGCCGGAGCGCCCACAGTTTTACCACATTTATACTGGGAAGACCTTATTGGATTCAAGCCCTGCCTTTCACCTCTTGTTGTTGCAGCTCTTTGTCGAGGGCGTGTGGTGAGGGTCCCCGCGGGGAGTCTGGTGCGGGTGGTGGGCACTGAGCTGGTCATCCCCTGCAACGTCAGCGACTACGACGGCCCCAGCGAGCAGAACTTTGACTGGAGCTTCTTGGCCTCGGGCAGCAGCTTCGTGGAGCTCGCCAGCACATGGGAGGTGGGCTTCCCCGCCCAGCTGTACCGTGAGCGCCTGCAGAGGGGTGACATCGTGCTGCGGCGGACGGCCAACGACGCCGTGGAGCTGCACATAAAGAACGTCCAGCCCTCAGACCAAGGCCACTACAAGTGTTCCACCCCCAGCACGGATGCCACCGTCCAGGGCAACTATGAGGATACAGTGCAAGTTAAAGGTACATCCTCACGGGGGGTTGCTGCGCTGGGGGACCGGACTCTCCTCTGCCACTCAGCTGTGCGGGGCTGTGCCGGGAAACTGAAGTCCTCTGGGTCTCTGTTCCCTCCTCTGTCCAATGGAGGAATAATGTCTTACCTGATTAAAGGCAGAGGATGGGCCAGGTGGCCTCTGAGGGCCCTTCCTCTTCACTCCATTATGATTGTGAGCCCTCCCGTGGCTGGTGTGTGATGGCGACTCCAGCTGTGAGCCAGGTTGCCTGCCCTCAGTAATCCCATGGCTGGCCCTCCCACCTGTCAGCTCTGTGGCCGTGGGCATGTCCCATGCCTCAGCTTCCTCCTCTGGAAAACAGTGCCTTCCGTAAAGGTCAAGGGGAGTTAGGACGTGTAAAGCCTCAGAGCAATGCCATAGTAAGCACTCAGTCAGGTTAGGGACGAGAAGGTGATGGTCATGATGCCACTGATGTTCAGGTGTATGGGACTAACAGATACTTCAAAGCTCACGCCTTTCTTTGTGCCCTTCATGATTTAAGTACCTGTTTGTTCTAGAAGTTGTAGGGGTCATATGTGGGGAAAGAATGATGTGGTCACTGCAACCTCATTGGCCTGGCTGTGCAAGTAATCACACCTTATGTATCTGGAATGTTTGGGTTTGTTTGTTTTTTCATTTTCCAAATTCTGTTTGATTAACTCACACATTCAATTCTCAACCCAATGAAGAAGAGAGGGCAGGGTATTTCCCTGATTCACACATGAGGAAATGGAAGAGCATAGGTTAATTGCTTGCCTAAAATCACACAGCTAATTAGTAAATGAGCAAGAACAAACAATTTTAATTTGGGGCTAGCAAAATAGAAACATTATTAGTGTGGTTATTATTATTACTTAAGTATGCATTTATTTGTATCCTCACTTGTTCCAAAAAGAATTATACCAGAGTAGTAGTGTAATTAATGATCAGGAAAGCAGAAGATGTACATGATGATATAAACAGAAGGGGTTGATTCAGGCATTTATTCCTTCTGTAATGATTTATGGACTGCTACCATATTGTCCAGATACTGTTCCCCCATTAGGCTCATGAGGGGATAAAACAGCCATGTCCATTATGCAGGTATTAAAATGTCCAATCTACCTCTTCCATTACCTCTTCTCATCCCTCTACAAAGTCCAAATATGTTTTTGAGAAAAAAGTCCCGTAAGACATTCTTGCGTTGGAGTTAAATAATGCATTGCTTTTGTAGTCATCACACACACGCTACACCTCCACTAGGTCAGGTGCACCCTCGTCTCCATGTGTAATTCTCATCTTGAGGCGTTGGAGGCAGCAGGGGGAACCTACCACCGCCCCCCCCCCCGCGCCACCAACCACCCGGTATCTTTCTGTTTGTTCTCCAGTCTTTGAAAGGCAGGAGTAAGGAGAGACTTTCCTGGGGCCAGGAAAGCAGATGGCTGGCCATGAAAGAGACTGGCTGGTTGCCCAAGTGGAGCCTCTCGTGGCTGCCATGCATGGTCTAGGGTCTCTCTGGCCTTCAGCTTCATGGGTCTTCAAACTGTATATCCGTGGCCTCAGGGATAACTGGTCTTGGGAACTGAGTCATGTTAGCTGGACTCACAGACTGATGTGTATAGTAGAAGGTCATTACATTCATTTGCAATAGAGATAGGTCTTTGTGATGTGTCCTAAACATGTAGCAGGTTTTTTTTCTGTTATTTAGAGTAGTCCCTTCTCAAGGACACTGAATTCGTTTCTGAGTGTGGGATGGCAGGAACACCCAAGGAGATGATGGACAGTGGTGTTTGGGGATTCTCTCATCCAGCCAGGGTAACTGGCAAGCCTGAGAGGTTGTCCCTGCCCTTTGGTAGGGGCCTCCTCGCTGGTTACATCACGTGTGGCTTCCCTTCCTCAAGAGCAGTCACCAACACTTCCCTCCCTGATCTCCGGCCCCCTTTTTCTAGACTACGGAAGAGCCCAGCTTTTCCCCAGTGGGTCCTAATAGTTAAATAGCTGAGGCGTCAGTTTTCCTTGATGGGTTCCTACCCTGCAGATACCCTCTGCTCACCCTAGTCATTCTTAGACATTCCCCAGGCCTCAAGGCACAGGAAGCTCTCCTGTGCTTTTGTGCTCTGCGGATTACACTGCCTTACCTCCTAGAAGATCCCCCAGGTTCTCTACTCCAGCCTGTGTCCTAACAAAGTGCTGGACAGCAGTGGCTGGTTATTTGATTGTGATGGCTGAGTGCCAAGCACTCTCCTGGGCACCTTCCCTTATAACTGGTTTAATTCTCAGTCAACTTCCGGAGATAGGTCTCGTTGTCGTCGCTTTTTAGAGTTGAGGAAAACGAGGCACGGAGGGGTAAAGTGACTTGCCTAAGGGTGGCAGAAGTAGAACTCCAAGGCACAGCTCCCAAAAGGGAGTTTGCACCACCCATTTCTAGCCAGGGGTCTTATTAGTGTCTCCTCTTTCTTCAAGTCAGAAAGTTGAGATCATAGATGAAGCGCAATGGGCAGCCGTGCCCATCTGGGCTTTAGAACAGGGGACGGGAGGAGGAAATTGTGCCGCAAGCCCCGGACGGTGCTGGGCCCTCGCGCGGCGGCTGGGGTGGCGGTGCGCTGACGGCTCCGCTTTCTCCCTGCAGTGGTGCCGGATGCTCTGCGCGTGGCCGCCGGCCCGCAGCCCTCCCCGGGCCCCGGCCTGCGCGAGGGCGAGCCCTTCGAGCTGCGCTGCTCGGCCTCCACCGCGTCGCCGCTGCACACGCACCTGGCGCTGCTGTGGGAGGTGTGGCGCGGCCCCGCCCACCGGAGCATCCTCTCTCTGACCCACGAGGGCAGGTTGCGGCCCGGCCCCGGCTACGAGCAGCGCTGCCGCAGCGGGGACGTGCGCCTGGACACCGTGGGGAGCGACGGGTACCGCCTCTCCGTGTCCCGGGCCCTGGCCTCCGACCAGGGCTCCTACCGGTGCATCGTCAGCGAGTGGATCGGAGAGCAGGGTAGCTGGCAAGAAATTCAAGAAAAAGCCGTGGATGTGGCCACCGTGGTGATCCAGCCAACAGGTGAGCTTCTGGAAACTGTATGTTTTAGACTATGTACTATTCAGGCCAACGTGGTGTAAAGAACTCGGCCGGGAGCCTTTTTCTTCTCTGACAAGATTTCTGCTCCTCCCGGGAGGCCTCGCGTTGACGGGTGAGTGAGGGAGTAGGGTGGTGTTAATGGTTTGGGGAGGATGCATTTGTTTTGTGCCAAATGCCGAGACCCCTGGGAAGCTGCAGGTTACGTAAGATACTACGAGAATTTTGTGACTGAAAGACTAAGTCCTTTTAAGTGCCAGGAGAGGTCTGGCCTGGTGGTCAGAGGGGCTTTGGGGTGGAGCTGCCCCCCAGCCCGCTCCCTTGGCTTCATTTTGTTTGGTGTTTCCTAAATCTCTGCATCTGCGCTTCCCCACAGCTGTTGGGGACGTGTCTGGCTCATCCCCAAACCTCTCATCTGACTTGGGTCCTCTAGGCCTGCCTTTCAGGTCCCCTCAGATGCGACATCCCCTTGTAGATGAGGGATTACCTAGGGCTGGGCCTCTTCTTATGTCCTCTATGCCACATACCCCAGAAGCATTCAGCCCGGGGGTCTGTATGCAAGAAGTTGTTGTCACCTGTGAACCAGCCTTTTCAAAAACAACAAACAAAACCCTTCTTACTCCTGCTAGAGAAGTAATTAAGGAAATGCAAAATACATTTTTGAAAACCCATAAAAATAAAAGAAAAACAAATAGGAAAGAAAAACAGGCCATTTTTGACTCAGTTTCCAACAGGCATCAGTAGAGAACCTACTGTGTGCTCAGTTCTGTCCTGGGCTCTGGGGTCAGAGATGCTCAAGGATCGTTCCCAGGCCTCATGGAGCTTCTGGCTTGGCAGAGAGAAAGTGTAAAGAGCCCATCTCCGGGTGATGTCACTGCTGTGGATGGTTGGATAGACTTGGTTTGCTGGGAGGCTGACATCTCCAGATCTCAGAGTACTCTGCTGCTGTTGCTGCTGCCTCCTGTTTTGTAAACTGGGAAGACCTTGGCTGGACTCATTTCCTGACTATAAACAAGAGTGTGTGGTCGCTCTGTTGCTCAGATTGGAAGGAAAGCAGGAAACGATACACACGGGGAGCGTTTTTCCTCTGCAAGCTGCATTGTCCTGAGCACTCTACCCTGCGTTTACACCACAGCACAGGAGCTGGATTTGGTAAAAGCAGCCCTGACTGGCCACTGAGTGACCGCGGCCGTCAGTGAGGTTGGAGGTGCTCTTGCCGACAAGAGGGGCTGCAGGTCACGCTCAGTCTTGGTTCTCCTGGCTGCAGAAATCACTTTCCAGATGGATTGAGGTCACCTGTCTTTTCGGAAGTGATCTGCCAGGAATCTGACCTAAGAAACCACGGATATTCAGCTTGCATCAAACAACTGTTTTAACGGGGCAGGAGGGTTAAGAATTTCAGCTTGGCAGCGAATTATCTTTTCACACAAGAATTTCAGTTGTAAAGGTATTTTTTTTTTTTATTTCAAACAAGCCACAAAACCCAGAGTATAGTTATAAGACTTGAACACCCTGAGTCTATTAGGCAGGCAGTAGCATCTGGCTCTCACCTGAACCTGAGGGTTCGTGGCTTTTTGTGTCATGGGCGTCTTTGACAGTCCTTTGAAGCTCACAAACCCTTTCTCAGAGTTAATGTGTTTTAATTCATAAAATACATGTGGAGGATGACAAAGGAAAACAATTACATTGAATAGTAATCAAAATATTTTTAAGACAGATTTGTTATATAATAATATAGTGTTTTATTATTGCATTAAATAATAAGATAAAGTGGCAGGCCTAACAACTACTGTAATTTCTGATAAGTGATGAATATAAATGATATTTTAAGATATCTGCAACAATTGTAAGGTGATGTGAAAATATCTGTGATTTCTATTGGGAACAAGGTCCCAGGGACAGATAATAATACACTGGTTTGTTGCTTAGTTTCATAATTAGAGGAGCTGCTATATTTCACATAGAGGTTAGTAAAACAAAGACAATTTGTTTTTCCCATCCATGTCACAGATCCCTTAAATTCTCTTTGTAGACCCCAGGTTAAGAACCACCACACTAGAGTGATGGTCTTTCTCTCATTTTCAACGCCTGCATTCTCCCATAGCTAGCTTTTTTTTTTTTTTTAATTAAAGTGTAGTTATTTACAATATTATGTTAGTTTCAAGTGTACAACATAGTGATTCAATAGTTTTATAGATTTTACTCCATTAAAGTTATAAAACATTGGCTATATTTCCTGTGCTGTGTATTATATCCTGTATCTTATTTATTTTATACTTAATAGTTGTACCTCTTGATCCCCTTCCTCTATCTTGCCCCACCCCCTCCCCCTCTCCCCACTGGTAACCACTAATTTGTTCTCTGTATCTGTGAGTCCGTTTTTGTTCTGTTATATTGATTCGTTTGTTTTATTTTTTAAATTCCACATATAAGTGAAAACATGCACTATTTGTCTTTTTCTGTCTGACTTACTTCACTAAGGATAATACCCTACAGGTTTTGTTGCAAACGGCTAAATTTCATTCTTTTTTGCAGCTGAGTAATAATCCACTGTATATGTACACCACATCTTCTTTAATCATTCGTCTGTTGATGGACATTTAGGTTGCTTCCATATCTTTGCTATTGTAAATAGTGCTGCTACGAACATTGTCCATAGCTAGCTTCTTAAGTATTCTTATTGCATTGTTACGATAAATGGCACAAAGCTACTTAAATGGTGGGGCTGTGTCATGTAGGTGGCAGTAAACCCCCCTATATTAGGAGTGGTCTGGTTGATGCAGATGCTGGTGTCTAATTTATAGGTTCAGTTATATCCAGTTGGAGAAAGCCTGCATCACCACGGGCTTAGTCTGAGGTCCCCTTTTGCATTACGAGTCCTTAGAACTGATTCTTCTTTTCCCTTCACCGTGCTTCATCCTGTCCCAGCAGTGAACCCTCCAATCCCATAGAACATGTGACAACTATGCTTAGTGATGTGACAAGATATTTAGCCACTTGCAGGGAAAAAAAATTAGAAAGTGAACTATACTGTTAAAGAGATGTTTCTGCCAGTATTTCTAAACGCAAGAATCTGTTTTCTCCATGCATACTGTCCACAGCTGCATATTGCCCACTTCTTTCCTCAGCTGGCTCCCTCCTGAGCCTTCTTTTACCCCCAGTAGTGGTGGCCGGCATAGAGGGACAATGGCAGTATTCTGGGATCTCTGACCATGGTTTGTACGTGGGGTGGTTCAAACCACAGCACAGGCTCAGGGCAGCAGTTTCCATACTGACTCCTCTCAAAAGATATCTCATATTATTTTTGGCTCGTTTAAAGGGTGAAGGAGGAGGAGGAATTTGGAAGAAGGTGGGTGGAGGTGAGAAATTAGACTTCAAATTCCTTTTTCTAATACTATGCCCACCTCATTTTCTGTCTTCATCAAGGCAGATCTTGAACTTGGCCTGAATCACTTGTTTGAAATATCATCAGCCTTTGGAAATATTTATATGAAAGTCATTTACTCCAAAGGGCATGGGTTTTGGGGTTGCGTCTTTTCTGAACTGAGTGACAGCATTTGTCACTGAGCTGACCCGGGACCGCAGCTGGTGCTGAGTGACTCCTGCTAGAAGACCAGGACTGTGCTGTGTGTCCACTTGAATCCCCTGGGAGGTGTCGGCTTATTTATCCTCTAAGCAGTTGTTCCTAGAGCATTACCACGTGTTGAATGTTTTTCTACTCTGATTACAGATGTTCAAGTTCTTTGCAAAAAATCCCTTGAATAAACTAAAATGTTTCCATGTAAGAAGCTTTGACAGGGGAATGCTGAAACCACATCTGCCTGGAGACCGTGACACAAAATCCTTCAGTGCTTCGTCTAAATATAGTCTACTTTTAATTATCCACACAGAGAGGGCAGTGGCATGGGTAATCCAGAAATCACTGTGGTTTGGTTTTAGAATATATGCTTTCTCCTTGACTTGAAGGCGGGTGTGTGGAACAGAATAAATGATGCTCTAAGTGCATTGCCTTTGGAAGACTTGACTCGTTAGGCATATTGTCTGGTTTCACTCTCCCAGTCCTACTGTGTAGGATCCTCCCCACCCCCTTTTACCCAGAAGATGGTTTCACCCTCACTTCCTACCCTCCAGCTCCTGGCCCCCAACTAATTATATGTACCGGCCGGAGCTGAGCTGTCTTTTCTCTGAAAGTCACCCAAGGCCTGTCATGCATATGGAGAAAGTATAATTTTAGTTTTGTAATGTTCAGCAGACTTGTTTTCAAATGATAGTGTACGTGATAATAGTGTAGCACTTAAGAGCAGAGTCCCTAGAGGCAGACAGCCGGGATTTGAATCTTAGCTCTGTCACATATTAGCTGTGGCACCTTGGGCAAGTTATTTAACTTCTCTGTGCTTCAACTACCTTATCAGTAAAATGGAGATGATAATAGTACTACCTCGTAGGGTTGTTTTGAAGATGAAATTTATAAAGCACTCAGAAGAGTGCCTGGCATATAGTAAGCATATATATATATAAGTGCTTGCTGCTGTTATTGTTTTAATGAAATAAAAAGAAATATGGTATGTTTCGTTCATTTATTCAGTACATTTCTCAAGCACTTAAAACTGTACAAAGCCTTCTAACTTGAATGTTGCAAATAAGAAGGTAAAAGGAGACGATCTAAGGGGAGGGGGATGGAAGCAGCAAATACGATCGAGATTATCTAGATGTCCTTGTTTTTAATTTTCCAGTTCTTCGAGCCGCTGTGGCCAGGAATGTGTCTGTGGCTGAAGGAAAGGAGCTGGACCTGACCTGCAACATCACAACGGACCGAGCGGACGACGTCCGACCCGCGGTGACGTGGTACTTCAGCAGGACGCCTGACAGCACCTTGCCCGGCCCCCATGTGTTGGCTCGGCTGGACCACGATTCCCTGGTGCACAGCTCTCCTCACATGGCCTTGAGTCACGTGGATGCACGCTCCTACCATTTACTGGTTCGAGATGTTAGCAAAGAAAATGCTGGCTACTATTTCTGCCACGTGGCGCTCTGGACACCCGGGCACAACAGGAGCTGGCATAAGGTGGCAGAGGCCATGTCGGCTCCAGCTGCTGTGGCTGTGACCTGGCTAGGTGAGTGGTTTGGAGGATGGCTCTTCACCTCTCTGGCTTAATTCCTCCTCCGGGATATGGAGAGGAGTCAGGGAGCTGTGTGCTCTGCATTGTTTTGGTCTTCTTGATATCAGGACAAGCATGCTGTCTCCTGCATAGATCCCAAGCTGGGGGAGAGAGCAAAACTGGCTGAAATAGAATCTGGCAGGCAAGGGAAATGTTTAGATAATGTGGCCTCAGTTGTCTCAGTACCCTCATCTGAGAGGTGATATATTCCTTTCGTTGTCGAGATTTGCAGGGTCGGGGGCCCTGCTGAATGGCTCTTTGAAATGGATCTTTGTTGGAGGGAGAACACTGCCATTCTCCCTTTCCTTTTCCTAGACTCCTAGGTACTCTCTGGCAGGAGCTGGGGCTTTTCTAAAGCCCAGGGAAGAAAAAGAATTCCTTCAGTTAATGGGACACGTTTTTTTCACTGAATGCCCTGGAATGCCCAAATGAATTTTTTTTTTGCAGATACCAGTTAAATCCAGGGGGCTTCCTGCTTCCCCTGCTCTTCTGGAGGGCTCTCTCCCCACGTCCGATTCCCAAGGGAGGAGCAGAGTGGCCCTCAACTATTGCCCTCCTTGCCACCCATGTTATTGTTACTTGTCATATATATGAAGGTCATTGTCATATCCTTTTCTTTTTTTTACCATGCTCATCTTCCCCATCTCTTATTTTCCTGAATGCTTGCCCTCCAGGGCTGACTTTTCCTAATTTTGTTACTATCTTGTAATTAATTGCAAGTGAACTTAGGCAGGATGGGGCGGGGTGGAGTGTGGAGTGCTTCGCTTCCCACGTCCATTACTGCAAAGATGGAGACAGGCTTGCCGGTTAGCCTCTTCCCTGTTTTGAGCTTGATCTCTCTACTGTCCCCTGACTGTTCCGAGCCCGCATGAAGGCATTTGGCATTGCTCTGTTAGGAGGTAAAACAGATCTTTAAAGGCTCGGAAATCATTTCCTCCTTTGTCTAACGCTAAACATCCTCCCGCCGTGAGCCCCAGCTCATTTCTCAGCTCTTCCTTGTCTCTGCAGTGAAATCTTCTCCTGGGCTAGTGGCACATTCCCTGTCTGTTTCTTCCTAATAAGCTGTTATTTGGCAAAGATGGGGAGTTGGCAAGTGGGGACAGAGGGGGCAGGGAGAAGATGAGTAATAAAGAGAGTAAGCAGAGGGTCTGTCCAATTCTGAGCGAGACCAGGCGGGGTGTTAGTCATCCCTGGGAGCAAAGTGATTCTTTGATATCTGCAAAGTGAAAGGAGCGGGTTCATCTGGCGAGCTTTTATTCCTGCCGTCTGAACTCCGCGCGAGAAACTCATCATGAAGTACTGAACTGGGACAATGTTAGCCCAGCTAGAACTCTCCTTAGCAACCTTCAAAATAAAACAGATGTTGTCAGCACCAGAAGAAGAGTTTTCATCTCTGGAGCTGAATGTGTCCCGCAGCCCTGATCCTCGGTGCATTGTGCGGTGCTGTCAGATCCCAGCGCAGACGCTCCGCACCCCTCCCCCACCGACTTAGAATCACAGCTCAAATGGGTCTCTCTCTCTCTCTCTCTCCCTTTCGTTTTTTTTTACGACAGTGCTGCCTGCACTCCAATTTGAGGGCCTCTTTGAAGTCCTCATGCACTGATCCCAGCCTACCCCGGGAGGAGAGATGCAGCGACTGTCAGGAAACAGGAGGGGAGCTCCGGGAGGGAATGGGCTCTTTTAGCTGGAAGGGATTTGTTGGTGGCTGTGTTCTCCGGAGAGTGGGAAGAAATAAAGAGACTAAATTGTGGGAAAAGGTTTGGTTATTATTCTGAGGATCCAACACGGTTGTTGTGAAAGCTGTCAGTGTGCTTTTCCCTGGCTGATCTAAGGCCCCAGACCCCACATCTCTCGCAGTTCTTTGCACGTAATGGGCACTCAGTAAACGTTGGCCTGATGGGTAGATAAAACAGCACCAACACATGGGTATGTTAAAGTATGTGCATAGGAAAAGAAGAATTGCAAAGAAAGCAATAACGTTCAGCTCAGAATATTCAGAGATAACTGCACACGGGCAAACCTGCCAGGAGTGTAAGTGGTATTCTTCTCCTGTCTTCCCCTTAAATCTCTCCTCCTTCCCTGTGCCTGTGACTCATACCATTACAGCTCCCTGGACACTTGTCAGGAGGCGAGTTGGGCCTGAGTACAGCAGTAGGCTTTTTCTCCAGGACCTCCTGATTGGATTCTCCGCTCAGCAGTGATCAGGCCTGGCTTGACACTGTGTGATTCTCTCTAGATCTACAACATGTCTGCGTATGCATGTGGATACCATGCCACATGTAAATTGGGGCCTGCTGAGGCTAACTGAGAGGTGGCAATAAGGCAGGAAGTACTCTATTTAGATAGGTCATCTTATGTTGTGTGACTGTGGAATGTTGTCACAAAAGAGCTCTTGAGAAAGCCAGTTCCCTAGGCAGGTATTACAGAAAATGCTCAATTTTGCTACCTGACAGATTAAAAATAATAACTACCATGTATTGAACACTTAACTGCGTGCCAGGGACTGGGCCAAGGGCTTTACATGCATTAAATATTTGATCCCCACAAACAGTGCGAGTGAGGTACTGTCCCAATCCCCACCTGAAAACCACTGATTTTCATTTTGCTCACAATTTTGAGGGTCAGGAATTAGGGAAGGACTCAATGGGGTTCATCTCTGATGTACATGGTGACAGCTGGGACAGCTAGGGCTAGGGATCCCCTTCCAGATGGCTTTCCCATGCACTTGTCACCACGTTCCAGGGCGTCTCTCTCTGTCCCCACGTGGTGTCTCATCCAGGCCCTGTCCGTGTGGCTTGGGTTTCTCATGGCGCCGTCTCCTCAGGACAGTCATTCTTCTTACACGGCAGCTGGCTGCCAAGACACAGGAAGTAGAAGTGCCTGGCTAGTTGAAAGCTATCCCTGGGACTGGCACAGTGCACCCCCGCTGTTTTCTATTGGTCAGAGCCATCACAGAGTCTGTCCAAGTTCAAGGGGGTAGAGAAAGAGACCCCATCTCTTAATGGGAGACCAGCAAGGTCACATTGCAAAAAGGGCATGTGAGATGGGAAACGTTACTGCATCATCTTTGGAAAATAGAATCTATGCAGCGGTTAACGCTTGTTCCTTTTATTTCAAAAGAAACGTTTAGAATGGCTTGGACAGAATTATGGCCCTAGGTCAAGTCTGTCCCAAGTATTTTCATCTTGAGGGGAGTCTGTCCCAAGTATTGTCATCCTATATGGAAACAGTTTGGCTTTGGGGATCAGCTTCACTCCTGAAACTCTAAAGCACAGAGTCCTAAAAGCTGGGTGGTTCTTGTCCTCATTTGCTTGGGCGCACTGAGTAGATGAGGGGTTGAAGTTGATTGGGGTCTTCTCACGTTCCATCATGTTAACCAGAGCGATCAGGGCAATGACGTGAATGGGTCTGTCGAGTCCAAGAGCACTTGTAGCAGCTGGGAGGACTACAATTTTTTAGAGGGTAAGAAAAAATCTCTTTACTTAGGATGGATGCCCTACTTTTGAAGGGAAAAAGATTTAAGTTGGGTTGCAAAACGAAGTCCCATTTAAAGCAGGAGGCACAAAAATAAAATCAAGATCAAAAGGGGTAAAAAAAAAAAAAAAAAACAAAGAATAGGTATTGCAAGATGGTTGGGATGGATTAGTTACTGCATTTGAGCACTGAACTTGCCTCTGAAGTTTTGGAGAGTTGAGGCCAAAGAGATGTGATTATACAGTCCTCCTCTGATGATGGAAAACAAACAAAAGAGAGACAAACTTTTTCTTGGCATTGAATTTATCATGCGCTTTTTATTTATTTATTTATTTATTTATTTTTGGCTGTGTTGGGTCTTCGTTTCTGTGCGAGGGCTTTCTCTAGTTGCGGCAAGCGGGGGCCACTCTTAATCGCGGTGCGCGGGCCTCTCACTATCGCGGCCTCTCTTGTTGCGGAGCACAGGCTCCAGACGCGCAGGCTCAGTAATTGTGGCTCACGGGCCTAGTTGCTCCACGGCATGTGGGATCTTCCCAGACCAGGGCTCGAACCCGTGTCCCCTGCATTGGCAGGCAGATTCTCAACCACTGCGCCACCAGGGAAGCCCGATCATGTGCTTTTTTTATTTAAGGGGCATTCGATAGCATAATGGACAGTGCTTTCAACTGTTCTTTTACAAAAGCTCTAAGTGATTGTTTAAATGGATGTTTCTTATATCCACTCCCCTTAAAAGCTGAAGGCATACATCTTAAGTGTGTGAAGGAGTTTTTGTAAGAAACTGAGTTACTATGGAGGACGAATGTTGCTTTGTGTTGATCCAATTTAGTATGTGGCTAAAACTATAGAGAATCTGGAGGAATGGCTGCTTAATGTGCATGTTAAGCCATCTCTCTCTGCTATCAGATGTCTTAAATGAGCCCTTGGCAAGAGTTGGATACTAATCAGTTCATGGTTGAGCTCTCTGCCTGAAGTCCCAGACTTCTGTGGTGTTAATTGGAGAGGGTTCCACGGGCTTCAGATACATGAGCAGGACACGGCAGAGCTGAGTTGTGCTATTCAGGCTTAGGCACCTGATTTGCATTCTTCCCCACTTGAGGACCGTCCCCTCTTCCAGCCGTGTGCCAGCGAGGACGGTAATTATTTTTCTCTAAAAGGAGCTGTTAATCTGCTAAGTACTTGGTGGAGACTTGAGAGTTCTTTGCCATCTACAGAAGATAAGATTTAGATCTGCAGAATTTTATGGGCAGCTACGATCAGCTGTCCGTCCAGGATTATCTCTGAAGGCAGAAGAGCGATGGAGTCCTGCTCCACCACCTTCTAGGCGTGTTATCTTGGGCTTACCGCTTATGGTTTCTAAGCTTTGGTTTTCTTGGCTTCGTGGGATAATGCATATAGAGTGCTTCACGCAGTGCCTGGCACTTAAGTGCTCTATACATTTTCATGGTGGTGGGGTTGTGATTTATTGGTGTTTTTGGGGGGAGAGTCAATATAGAACATGCTCTACCCCACCAAGTTCTTAACCAGGTAAGCCACGGGGGTGTCTTAGGGCATGGAGAACGAGGAATGTGTGGGTCCAAAGAAAAGGGGCTGAGCTGACCACACCTAGCCCCTTTCTTGCCTCTGCCCCCAAATCTGGTAATTCTCTCTTCTTTCTCTGGGAGGAGTGAGTGAGGATGAAGAAAGAAAAAAAACGGCATGATTGTCACTTTGGGTGTGGGGCATAGGTATTCCATTCAAATAATGTTATCTCTATTGCTCTGAAATGACTAATGCTGACTGCAACCTCATAATAATGGTTCTCCTAAGTGGGGTAAAGTAATAACAGCTCCTTATTTATAGCCTTCTCTTTTTAAATGTTAGAGAATATTTAATTGGGCTTTTTGTTTTTTTGGCTGTGCTGCGAGACTTGCAGGATCTTAGTTCCTAACCAGGGATCGAACCCGGGCACCGGGCTGTGGAGGCCCGGAGTCCTAACCTCTGGACCACCAGGGAAGTCCCAGAGAATATTTAATTGCTGTATACCAATGATGATAGTGGCAACTCTTTGACAATTAGTCAACTCGCTCAGCTGCATCTAACGTACCTGCCCAGTTCAGGGTGATAAAACTGGCATCGGCAGAAAAAAGGGCCCTCTTCCTCCTGTTTCTTCTGACTCGTGCTTGCAGCCTCTTCATCTAATTAGCTCTCCCAAGTTAACTAAGCTTCAAAAGGGGGGTATTAGAACATGGCCCTGTTGTACACAGTTCAGGATCAGTGCCTCAGCTGTTATCATCCCTCTTGTCTTCTGGGATGCAGCTGGCTTTGAGAAGCATGAATAACTGGGTGTGTAATGAGGTTGTGCAATTCGGCCCTAGTGGGAGCCAAGCCACGGAGCCAAAGCCTCTCCTATGATTCTCCTCCCCGCCCCGCGCTGTGCAAGATCTTAGTCTTCGAACTTAACCTCCTTTGGGCTTTGATTTCGGTTTTGGTTTGGTTTGGTTTGGTTTAGGAAAAGTACGTGAAAATAGTATCTATCATATAAGGCTGTTCTGAAGATTAAACGAGAATGCAAGGAAAGTGTATGGCCTGGGTCCCTGGCATACAGGAAGCCCTCCATAAATGCCAGTTATTAGTATCCTTGTACCTTCCTTACGGAATTGTTGTGAGAGTGAATAAATGAGGTAATCTGTGAAATCCCCCGGTTCAGGTCCCTGCATGTGGTAGGCACAAAATATCTGCTTTTACAAATTAACCAATGATTCGGAACATTTTCATTGTTTTGAAAGTTATAACAAAGGAGTTTAATGACCCATAATCAAAACACAAAGTCTTTCTTGCTGGGGCTTGCACTATGGGAGGCCGCAGCTTCAGGAGGTGGTGTGTAAATGAGCAGGTCGTCCTGGGAGCTAGATTAGGGAGAGAGCCTTGTTTCTCGGAAGGTTAGTGATGTCTTGCCTTAGACTGGCCTCAGTATTCTGTGGAAGGGCTTACGATGTGGGTGGGTTGTTTGTTTGTGTTAAACTCTTGGAGTAGAAATTTACCCAGAAGTAGAACAAACCACCAGCTTCAACAGTTATCAGTATTTTGCTAATCTTATTTTATCTCTCTTCCCTCCCCTAGACGCACACACGCACACACACTCTCTCTCTTTCTTTCTTTCCCCTGCCCCCTCTTTTTTTTTTCCTTCTGGAAGAATGTAAAACACATCGCAGACATCATGTCATTTTGCCATTAAATACTTTAGTGTGCATCTTTAACTGATAAGCATTTTTTAAACATAACCACTATTACATTCTTAGATGATTTCTTGATGAGATCAAGCAGAATATAGCAGTAATCAGTAGTGTAATGCTTATGCTGAAAATGAGCATTTTTATGCAAAATATTAAATTTAGTCCAGTTCAGCAAGTGTGTTAATGTCTTTTATGTACAAGGCACTGCATACATAGCACACACAGATGAATCAAGTAGGGGGTCCCAGAACCTGAGAAGAGCCCTATAGAAGGTCCATGAGGCAGACAGACCTGTAACTGAAGTTCAAGGCAATGTTCAAGTGAAGTCCTCAGAGAGCAGGGAACCTGGCGGGTGGTAGGGTCTCTGTGAATGTTTGCTGAATAAGAAGTAGAGGTGGGACAGGCTGATGAGTTCACAGGAGGCTTCCTGTTCAGTAAGAGAGGCTACCTGAAGAGGTCTGTGCACGATGGACCTTGAGGAATAGGCCCAATCTCTGCCAACAAGTTTTAAAATTGTGAAACAACAATAAAGGAAGATTTCCATACATGCACCAAAACATAAAAGAAATAGGAACCCACTCACACGCCTACCATTCTGATGTAGTGGAGTCATATCTTTTCTAGGAGTGTAAGTCAGAAGGCGGCCTCCAAGGCTGGGGGATAGTTCAGATGACATTTGCACATCCTTTAAATCACTGGAACTTATGCCTTGTAAGTCCACAGGAATCCACGTGTTTGTTTGTTTTTGCATTAGGATCCTCCTTTTGCGGGCCTAAGATTTAGTTTTAACAGAGAACAAGGAGACCAACCGGTCAATGAAGAGATTTTGCTCTTCTGCCAAGCTGGCATTCCTGTAACTAGATGCGCATACACTGCAACCCCTGTCCTCTCCTTTCTCCACATTTGGATACATAGATTTAAACAGATCCATCTAGGGGGAGAGGAGGGAGTAGAATGGGGGAATCGGCTCAGTCATTTACTCAGCGCCTTACTGAGCAGGTGTCCCAGGTGCTGAGGCAGAGGCAACAGCGGGAAGAAGCAGCGGAGGCGATGAGGGAGTGGTAACAGGTGCCACCGGCACAGAGTAGACGAGCGTGTACAAGAGGGCAGTGGGCGGTGGGGCTGGACAGAGGGCTTTAGACTCACACTCTGCAGGGCCTTGAATGCCAGGCTGGAGAGTGTGTTCTTCACTCAGTAGGTGAGAGAAAAGCCACCTGCTAGGAGGCTTCTTGAACAGGTGACCTGCTGGTGGTGTTAGCCTAGAGGCGGGTTGGAAGGTTATTACAATAGTCTTGGCTGGTGGTGGCAGAGGGCCAGGACGGGAATGGTGGTCGTGAGGTTTTCACTTCTATGCACAGATATTTATAGAGCACCTACTGTGTGTGAGGCCTGGAATGTGAGAAGTGGAAGAGACACTGAGGAGGGAGAATTGGGAGACTTAGGCACCGTCTGAAGAGAGTGGGATATGGCACACCTTTCAAGAGGGGGGACTGGGAGAGTGAACGGTGGGGTGTGGTACCAGGAGCAGCGGTTGGAAAGTTAGGAGGAGGGGCCAGCTGTGCGTGGTTGGAGTGAGGTTTTAGCTGTGTGTGTGTGTGTGTGTGTGTGTGTGTGTGTGTGTGTGTGTGTGTCTGTCTGTCTGTTCCCCTGCTTTGGCCCCAGCTGTGTCTTAGACTCCAGGTTCAAACACTGGCACAGAGCTCTGTCCGTAGCATCTTGACTTGGTGTCTCCATTGCATCTCAAGAATAACACATTCACAACCCAATTCACCTCACTCCGCACCCACCTCTGCCAGCACACCCCCCACACCCCTGCCACACATACACGGACCAGGCACCAGTCTAAGCACTTTCACGTATATTATTTTAACTATTAATCCTCATGATAACATTATGAGGTGGTTACTGTTATTCTCCCCATTTTTACAGATGAGGCACCAGAGAGGTTAAGTAATCTGCCCAAGGTCACACAGCAAGTGAAGGCAGAGCCAGGATTCAAATACAGTCTGGCTTCCAGACCCCTGGCTCCTCACCACTGCTCTTTACTGCTTCACGGTTTGTTGTTCAGGTTAATGTGGTGACACATGCGAAGGGTCTTCGCGTTGTGCTCGGAATGGAGCAAGCTGCTGCTGCTTCATGAGGACTCTTGATGATCTGGTGTTCCCATTTGGTCCTGACAGGACTGAGGAGGGCAGTCTTGCTGTGCGCACAACCAGTTCAAGCCTGTCCTTTCCACATTAAATAAACTTGGTTGTCCTTGTCCTCACTCTAGTTGCTGTGCTAAAGTCCCACATGAGGAAAGGGTCTGAAACCCTGGATGTGGGCTAAGTTGGGAATACCTCGTCTTATGCGTGTGATGGTGTAAATACATTTCAGTGTTTGTTCCACAGTCAGCAGTCACTGGAGAGGCAGCGTGTGTGTGAGCACGCTGCCCAGGGCCAGGAAACCCCCCAGCTGTGCATTTTAACACATTCACCTGTGAAACGAGGTGGCCGATGACATTCTAGCATATTTCTCTGTAGCGTCCACATCACTGAGGACATTCTCCCATCAGCGGGCAGAGCTGCGCTGGTTCAGCTTTTTATGGCACAGGGTCCAGGCTCACTTGCAATTAAGTGCTTGTGAAGATGACATTTGAGGGAATTCGGA
Source organism: Eschrichtius robustus (assembly GCF_028021215.1). Taxonomy (NCBI): domain Eukaryota; kingdom Metazoa; phylum Chordata; class Mammalia; order Artiodactyla; family Eschrichtiidae; genus Eschrichtius; species Eschrichtius robustus. Next base: position 103,522,388 of record NC_090826.1, read on the forward strand.
TTTTGAGTTCTTTACATTTCCTGGCCACTGAGTCATTCTTGGGGAAGCCATGATGTTATGCATTTCGTTAGAAGTATAAATCACAAAACAACAGTTCCTTGACCTCAGCAGTTTATAATTTGTATGAGTCATAAATAAAAGCAACGTTAAATAAAACTAAACTGTTTGATGGAGGTGATGTGAATACAGTGTTGGCAAATGGAAAGTTCTGTTTAGGTAGAATCATTTGTCTCCTAGCAGGCAAAGCACTACAGGAGAAAAATGTAGCTTTTTCCAGAAGTCTTAGCATCGAGGCAGCAAACATTTATTGAGTGACTACTGTATACAAGGCTGTATGTTTGAACCTTAGGGACAAGACCTTCAAGCAAGGAGTAATAACTGCTTTACAACAGTATCTACACGGCTTATGGGAACACAGAGAAAGGGTGTCCAGGAAGGGAGCACAGAGGCGGTGACATTGAAGAATGAGAGCAAGTTTGCAGGGCAGTCAAGAGGAGAGGCCACCGCAAACAGGTCACCCGGTGGTGCGAGACTGCAGTGACTGGAGAACTTCAGATAATTAGATGTGACACGCAGAGGAGGTATTGGTAGAGGAAAGGAAGCAATGAAGGGGGTCCTCATACCAGTTCCTGGGAGGCTTTGAAATGTGGAGTTGCAGAAATGGATTAAATGCAAACAGTGAACCTCACAGGAGGAGGGGTTCTATACAAGTGAAAAATAACAAGACTGTGACAGTGGCAGTGGGGACACTAGGAGAGCACTTGCTGGCTTCCCTCCCTCCCTCATCAGAATTTGTGCCTGGCAGGAAGCAGGATGGTCATAGTGAGCGGGCTTTACTAGAGCCAGGATCACAGTGAGCTGCCTTCAAGGTTGGCAGAATTGAATGGGAGAGTTACGTGTGTCAGTGAAAAAAATACCGTTTGGGGGGTTTGAGGATGGCCATACACAGGAGGAATGATGACCTGAGGGCCTTGCCTTTTGGGGCAAAGCCAAGGATGGCAGGAACCCGCGACACGGTGGGTTGACTGGCCTCAAGAGCTAGAATGTACTCTGAGGTTGGGTTTCCCAGTGCTGTGCCAGCGGGGGCTTTGGAGGTCTCTGGGCACTGCTTGGCATGCCAGAGAACGTCTTGGTGTAGAGCATGGACACCCAACTTCTTAAGAGATTCTTCTCAGAAGACTCCAACTTCCTGGGGAAACTAACAGCTGGCCTCACCCTCTGGAAAGATCAAGACTCTGACTGGGGACATTTGGCTTCTGGCCTTGGGAGGTTTTCTTGAGGGGGGATAGTGGAGGCAGTGCTGTGAAAGTTTTGCAATAACAAACTCTCCGAGGATCCTTCCCATACAACATAAAGACTTCCGTTTCTATCACTGTAGCTAACAGAATGGGCATTTAATTGTCAGGACAACCATAGTGCTTGTCTTATTCCTTTTGCTGCTGATTCTTGGTAAATTGCTCTGTCTGATTTGATTTTTTTTTTTTTTTTAATCCTGGCCCCTCTCTCTCTTTCAGAACCAGACTATCAGGTGTACCTGAATGCTTCTAAGGTCCCTGAGTTCTCAGACGACCTCACCGAGCTGGAATGCCGGATAGTGGATGTGGGGAGCACCGAGGCGAGCGTCCGTTTCACGGTGTCCTGGTACTACAGGGTGAACCGGCGCAGCGATGACGTGGTGACCAGCGAGCTCCTTGCGGTCATGAACGGGGACTGGACCCTGAAATACGGAGAGAGGAGCAAGCAGCGGGCCCAGGACGGAGACTTCATTTTTTCTAAGGAGCATACAGACACGTTCAATTTCCGAATCCAAAGGACTACAGAGGAAGACAGGGGCAATTATTACTGTGTTGTGTCTGCCTGGACCAAACAGCGTAACAACAGCTGGGTGAAGCGCAAGGACGTCTTCTCCAAACCTGTCAGCATATTTTGGGCATCAGAAGGTAGGCACTTCCTTCTTGTTCATGAACATTTTTGTTTTGTTTTGGCTTAAGTCATCCCACTGTGCATTTTCAGATGCACAGTCACTCTGCAGGTTTCCATTTACACTAGGGATCCAAGAAATTCACACTCCAGTGACTGTGCCTCTTATTCTCAGCACGAACCCCTTTACGATGATGACGCTGAGAAGGGTAAGTCCAACAAGAGGGCTGGGGCTTGGTCGGTGGTTGGAGATCATCTTGTAGGAGCTCATAGGGTGCCTGGGGTACGCCATCGACACTATGGCCCCGCTGGGTGATCTGAAGCCAAACTTTGCACATGCCTTTGGGAGTGTATCCGGGTCCATGAGTTCCCGCTGGATGCAGGCACATTTCAGATGCCCCAGAATGAGTGGGCAGCCCCAGGCCACTGCACCTGCCCCGGAGCGGTCAGTCACCCATTCAGAGAGAGTGTTCCTGGGGAGAGCTGACAAGAACTTAAGGGAAACAGTTTCTTTGATGTGTTTCCTCCCGAATGCTCAGAGCCCTGTGTGCCTTGGGATGTCAGACTTGTCGAGTCTTTTATCCCTGGTCTAGTCCATCACTGCAGGAAGACCAGGCCTCCCGGGTCCTCCTTCGTGCCCCGGATGTGAAGCACCGTACAGCCCACCACATGCTTCTGTCGCCTCATTGCCACGCCTCTGAAATCCCCAAACCCCAAACAGGGCCCTCTAGAACTTGGCAAAATCTCCTGCTTCCTGACCTCATCTCTGAATAGTCCTTTCTCTTCCTCACAGTAAACGTGACCCACCTCGCTCTCCCCAAGGACACCATTTCCCCTGGAGCCTTCCTGAGTGGTGGTGTTTTCTTCCCACAGTGTAACCTGGCCTAGATGAGTCAGGTGCCCTCCTCGTCCCTCACTGCAGCCTCCACACTCTTTTCCCTCCTCCCTAAAAGCATCCAACTTCAGATCTCCTGTCATCAGATCATTCCACCTCCTCTCATTGCCGTCACCTGTCAACTCCTGGGTCCTCCTCATGCATTCTTTGAAGATGCTCAGCTTTGTCTCCCAACCACTCTCCAGTTTTCCTCCTGTCTTGCTAGCTTCACTATCCATATGGGCGCTGGGTCACATTTGGCTGCACATTGGAATCACCTGAGGAGCTTTAAAAAAATACTGATGCTTGAGTCCCACAAGAGGTTCTGTCTTAATTGGCCTGAGGTTCCGTGCAGTCTGGGCATTAGAATTGTCAGATGCTCCCAAGGTGGTTCCCAGGTGCATCTAAGGTTGAGAAACCTTTCATTCTCAGTCCCCTGTCCTCCTTTCTAATCATTATGACCTCTGTCCTATTTGGATATTCACTCCCAAGCTCACACCCTGCATTAGACATCTCACTTCTGATGGCTGAGAGCCCTCCATACTCTCAGTTCCAAACAGCCTATCCTGTAAACACACCTATCTTTCTACATCACTCCCATTGTTTCCCACTGGCCTGTTTTAGATCTCTTGTTGTGGGTTTTTTTGTTTTTTTGTTTTTAATTAAGGCTAAACTAATCTTGGTCTTGCTTCCCCCTCCATCTGTCTGTTCCCCATACCCCTTGCCCACTCATTTCTGTTCCTTTCCTTTGATAGCCAAAGGATTTGATTTGTTTGTCCTCAGTGTCTCTATTTTCTCTCTTCCTGTTCTCTAATCTGGCTTTTGCCCCAGCTGCTTGTGTTAAGATGACTAGTGATTGACATATTGCAAAGTCCAGTTGTTAGTCATCTTACTTGACTTAGCAGGACTTAACACAGTTGATCATTCCCCCTTCTTGGAAATACTTTGGTTTTTCCTTGGCTTGTGGGATCCTACCCTCTGGGCTTTTCTCCAACCTCGTAAGTCTTCTTCTCAGCCTCCTTTGCTGATTTCTGTTCATTTTCCTGATCCTCGAACATTAGATGCCTGAGGACATAGTCCTTGGACTTTTTTTTTGTTTGTTTAACCTTTAGTGATCTCTTCTAATCTCACAAATTTAAACTCCAAGAAAGAATGTGAATGGCTCAGTGGAACCTTAGGAATCAGTGGTTCTGGAGGGACCCCATAACATACATGTCCTCCTGATAGGTTTGGTGGAACAACTATTCCCAAAATAACCCCAACATAAAAATTTTGTTTGGTACCAGATGGGTTATAGAATTATCTCATTAAAGGACAAAAGAGTTGTGTTTAATTCATTTATCCATCCGTTCAACAAATATTTAAGTACCTTCCAAGTGCCTGACACTGAGCTATTATAATACAGATGAATTCTAATGTGTATATGCTTAGGGATTATTTTTTTTGACAGAGAGGCAGGGAGTCACACACTTTAAGTTAGTAGCGCTGGACACTGGTTCAGAATGTTAAAATAGCATCTCTGTGGAAATGACTGGATCTACAAGTGTAAGCTCCAGTCACTTTAGTAATAATCTGTTTTATAATGTTACCATCATATGATGAAACAGAGAGAGAACCCATTGCTCCCTTGCTTTGCTCTTCCAAGCAGGCTGGTTAAGCTAAGTGTACTTTTCCTGTACCCAGTGGAGCCTCAGAGGGGAGAGGCAAATGGCATTGCCCAGAGCCCTGTCTTCCCCAGTTCACTAAGAGCGAGTTCTCCCTCACATCCTTGGGGGCACCAGCAGCTTCCCAAATCCTCGCTCTGGGTGAAACTTCTCAAGGACTTGAAAATCCTTAAAAACGAATTCTCACCCATCCATCCCCTGTTCCCTCACACCCAGTAAATCGAATCAGACAGCTCTGCCTCTTCCAGCGTGGTGGATTTCAGCCTGCTTACTGACACACGTGATTTCTCTTCTGAGTTTCCAGATTTTCTTAAACGCTATTGTGCGGCAATTTGCAAATAAATTCCTATTTCCCTGACATTGTGCTTTCAGATGCATATCCATTTAGCTAATCCTGTTAGAAATCATGTCTTTCTGGTACTTCATTGCAGATTCCGTGCTTGTGGTGAAGGCAAGGCAGCCCAAGCCTTTCTTTGCTGCCGGAAATACATTTGAGATGACTTGCAAAGTGTCTTCCAAAAATATTAAGTCGCCACGCTACTCGGTTCTCATCATGGCTGAGAAGCCTGTTGGGGACCTCTCCAGTCCCAACGAAACCAAGTACATCATCTCCCTGGACCAGGATTCTGTGGTGAAGCTGGAGAACTGGACAGATGCCTCGCGAGTGGATGGAGTTGTGTTAGAGAAAGTGCAGGAAGATGAATTTCGCTATCGAATGTACCAGACTCAGGTCTCGGATGCAGGGCTGTACCGCTGCATGGTGACAGCCTGGTCCCCTGTTAGGGGCAGCCTGTGGCGAGAAGCAGCAACCAGCCTCTCCAATCCTATTGAGATAGACTTCCAAACCTCAGGTGAGCAGCGAACCCTGTTGAACCCTAGATGGAGCTGGAAGGGACCCTAGGGTTTTGATCCAATGGCTTCATTTTTTTAAACAATTTTATTGAAATATAATTCACATGCCATACAATTTATCCATTTAAATATATAGTTCAGTGGTTTTCAGTATATTCACAGAGTTGTGCAACCATCACCACAATCAACTGTAGAACATTTTCATTGCAACCAATAGAAACCTGCACCCTTAGCTGACACCCTTTAGTCCCCCGGCTCCCCAATCTCCTACCCCTTGGCAACCACTAATCTCCTCTCTGTCTCCATAAACTTGCGTATTCTGGACATTTCACATAAATGGAATGTAATATGTAACCTTTGTGTCTGGCTTTTTTCACTTTATTTTTTATTTTTTTTAACATCTTTATTTTGGAGTATAATTGCTTTACAATGATGTGTTAGTTTCTGCTTTATAACAAAGTGAATCAGCTCTACATATACATATATCCCCATATCTCCTCCCTCTTGCGTCTCCCTCCCACCCTCCCTATCCCACCCCTCTAGGTGGTCACAAGGCACCGAGCTGATCTCCCTGTGCTATGCGACTGCTTCCCACTAGCTAGCTGTTTTACATTTGGTAGTGTATATATGTCCATGCCACTCTCTCATTTCGTCCCAGCTCACCCTTCCCCCTCCCTGTGTCCTAGAGTCCATTCTCTACGTCTGCGTCTTTATTCCTGACCTGCCCCTAGGTTCTTAAGAACCATTTTTTTTTTTTTTAGATTCCATATATATGTGTTAGCATATGGTATTTGTTTTTCTCTTTCTGACTTAACGTCACTCTGTATGACAGTCTCTAGGTCCAGCCACCTCACTACAAATAACTCAGTTTCATTTCTTTTTATGGCTGAGTAATATTCCATTGTATATATGTGCCACGTCTTCTTTATCCATTCATCAGTCGATGGACACTTAGGTTGCTTCCATGTCCTGGCTATTGTAAATAGAGCTGCAGTGAACATTGTGGTACATGACTCTTTTTGAATTATGGTTTTCTCAGAGTATATGCCCAGTAGTGGGATTGCTGGGTCGTATGGTAGTTCTATTTTTAGTTTTTTAAGGAACCTCCATAGTGTTCTCCATAGTGGCCGTATCAATTTACATTCCCACCAGCAGTGCAGGAGGGTTCCCTCTTCTCCACACCCTCTCTAGCATTTATTGTTTGTAGATGTTTTGATGATGGCCACTCTGACCGGTGTGAGGTGATACCTCATTGTAGTTTTGATTTGCATTTCTCTAATGATTAGTGATGTTGAGCGTCCTTTCATGTGTTTGTTGGCAATCTGTGTATCTTCTTTGGAAAAATGTCTATTTAGGTCTTCTGCCCATTTTTTTTTTTTTTTAAACATCTTTATTGAAGTATAATTGCTTCACAATGATGTGTTAGTTTCTGCTTTATAACAAAGTGAATCAGCTCTACATATACATATATCCCCATATCTCCTCCCTCTTGCATCTCCCTCCCACCCTCCCTATCCCACCCCTCTAGGTGGTCACAAAGCACCGAGCTGATCTCCCTGTGCTATGCGGCTGCTTCCCACTAGCTATCTATTTTACATTTGGTAGTGTATATATGTCCATGACACTCTCTCACCCTGTCACATCTCAACTCTCCCCCTCCCCATATCCTCAAGTCCACTCTTTAGTAGGTCTGTGTCTTTATTCCCATCTTGCCACTAGGTTCTTCATGACCTTTTTTTTTTCCTTAGATTCCATATATATGTGTTAGCATACTGTATTTGTTTTTCTCTTTCTGACTTACTTCACTCTGTATGACAGACTCTAACTCCATCCACCTCATTACAAATACGTCCATTTCATTTCTTTTTATGGCTGAGTAATATTCCATTGTATATATGTGCCACATCTTCTTTATCCATTCATCCGATGATGGACACTTAGGTTGCTTCCATGTCCGGGCTATTGTAAATAGAGCTGCAATGAACATTTTGGTACATGACTCTTTTTGAATTATGGTTTTCTCAGGGTATATGCCCAGTAGTGGGATTGCTGGGTCGTATGGTAGTTCTATTTTTAGTTTTTTAAGGAACCTCCATACTGTTCTCCATAGTGGCTGTATCAATTTACATTCCCACCAACAGTGCAGAAGTGTTCCCTTTTCTCCACACCCTCTCCAGCATTTATTGTTTGTAGATTTTCTGATGATGGCCATTCTGACCGGTGTGAGATGATACCTCATTGTAGTTTTGATTTGCATTTCTCTAATGATTAATGATGTTGAGCATTCTTTCATGTGTCTGTTGGCCATCTGTATATCTTCTTTGGAGAAATGTCTGTTTAGGTCTTCTGCCCATTTTTTGATTGGGTTGTTTGTTTTTTTAATATTGAGCTGCATGAGCTGCTTGTAAATTTTGGAGATTAATCCTTTGTCAGTTGCTTCGTTTGCAAATATTTTCTCCCATTCTGAGGGTTGTCTTTTCGTCTTGTGTATGGTTTCCTTTGCTGTGCAAAAGCTTGTAAGTTTCATTAGGTCCCATTTGTTTATTTTTGTTTTTATTTCCATTCCTCTAGGAGGTGGGTCAAAAACGATCTTGCTGTGATTTAAGTCATAGAGTGTTCTGCCTATGTTTTCCTCTAAGAGTTTTATAGTATCTGGCCTTACATTTAGGTCTTTAATCCATTTTGAGTTTAATTTTGTGTATGGTGTTAGGGAGCGTTCTAATTTCATTCTTTTACATGTAGCTGTCCAGTTTTCCCAGCACCACTTATTGAAGAGGCTGTCTTTTCTCCATTGTATATTCTTGCCTCCTTTATCAAAAATAAGGTGACCATATGTGCATGGGTTTATCTCTGGGCTTTCTATCCTGTTCCATTGATCTATATTTCTGGTTTTGTGCCAGTACCATATTGTCTTGATTACTGTAGCTTTGTAGTTTAGTCTGAAGTCTGGGAGCCTGATTCCTCCAGCTCCGTTTTTCTTTCTCAAGATTGCTTTGGCTATTCGGGGTCTTTTGTGTTTCCATACAAATTGTGAAATTTTTTGTTCTAGTTCTGTGAAAAATGCCATTGGTAGTTTCATAGGGATTGCCTTGAATATGTAGATTGCTTTGGGTAGTATAGTCATTTTCACAATGTTGATTCTTCCAATCCAAGAACATGGTGTATCTCTCCATGTGTTTGTATCATCTTTAATTTCTTTCATCAGTGTCTTATAGTTTTCTGCATATAGGTCTTTTGTCTCCTTAAGTAAGTTTATTCCTAGGTATTTTATTCTTTTTGTTGCAGTGGTAAATGGGAGTGTTTCCTTAATCTCTCTTTCAGACTTTTCATCATTAGTGTATAGGAATGCAAGAGATTTCTGTGCATTAATTTTGTATCCTGCTACTTTACCAAATTCATTGATTAGCTCTAGTAGTTTTCTGGTAGCATCTTTAGGATTCTCTGTGTATAGTATCATGTCATCTGCAAGTAGTAACAGTTTTACTTCTTCTTTTCCGATTTGGATTCCTTTTATTTCTTTTTCTTCTCTGATTGCTGCGGCTAAAGCTTCCAAAACTATGTTAAATAATAGTGGTGAGAGTGAAGATAGCCTCATCCACCAGAGGGCAGACAGCAGAAGCAAGAAGAACTACAATCCTGCAGCCTGTGGAACAAAAACCACATTCACAGAAAGATAGACAAGATGAAAAGGCAGAGGGCTATGTACCAGATGAAAGAACAAGATAAAACCCCAGAAAAACAAATGAATGAAGTGGAAATAGGCAACTTTCCAGAAAAAGAATTCAGAATAATGATAGTGAAGATGATCCAGGACCTCGGGAAAAGAGTGGAGGCAAAGATCAAGAAGATGCAAGAAATGTTTAACAAAGACCTAGAAGAATTAAAGAACAAACAAACAGAGATGAACAATACAATAACTGAAATGAAAACTACACTAGAAGGAATCAATAGCAGAATAACTGAGGCAGAAGAACGGATAAGTGACCTGGAAGACAGAATGGTGGAATTCACTGCTGAGGACCAGAATAAAGAAAAAAGAATGAAAAGAAATGAAGACAGCTTAAGAAACTTCTGGGACAACATTAAACACAACAACATTCGCATTATAGGGGTCCCAGAAGGAGAAGAGAGAGAGAAAGGACCAGAGAAAATATTTGAAGAAATTATAGTTGAAAACTTCCCTAACATGGGAAAGGAAATAGCCACCCAAGTCCAGGAAGCGCAGCAAATCCCATACAGGGTAAATCCAAGGAGAAACACGCCAAGACACAGAGTAATCAAATTGGCAAAAATTAAAGACAAAGAAAAATTATTGAAAGCAGCAAGGGAAAAATGACAAATAACATACAGGGGAACTCCCATAAGATTAACAGCTGATTTCTCAGCAGAAACTCTACAAGCCAGAAGGGAGTGGCATGATATACTTAAAGTGATGAAAGGGAAGAACCCACAACCAAGATTACTCTACCTGGCAAGGATCTCATTCAGATTCGATGGAGAAATCAAAAGCTTTACAGACAAGCAAAAGCTAACTGAATTCAGCACCACTGAACCAGCTCTACAACAAATGCTAAAGGAACTTCTCTAAGTGGGAAACACAAGAGAAGAAAAGGACCAACAAAAACAAACCCAAAACAATTAAGAAAATGGTCATAGGAACATACATATCAATAATTACCTTAAACGTGAATGGATTAAATGCTCCAACCAAAAGACACAGGCTTGCTGAATGGATACAAAAAACAAGACTCATATATATGCTGTCTACAAGAGACCCACTTCAGACCTAGGGACACATACAGACTGAAAGTGAGGGGATGGAAAAAGATATTCCATGCAAATGGAAATCAAAAGAAAGCTGGAGTAGCAATACTCATATCAGATAAAATAGACTTTAAAATAAAGACTGTTACAAGAGACAAGGAAGGACACTACATAAGGATCAAGGGATCAATCCAAGAAGAAGATATAACAATTATAAATATATACGCTCCCAACACAGGAGCACCTCAATACATAAGGCAACTGCTAACAGCTATAAAAGAGGAAATCGACAGTAACACAATAGTGGGAGACTTTAACACCTCACTTACACCAATGGACAGATCATCCAAACTGAAAATTACTAAGGAAACAGAAGCTTTAAATGACACAATAGACCCGATAGATTTAATTGATATTTATAGGACATTCCATCCAAAACCAGCAGATTACACTTTGTTCTCAGGTGCGCATGGAACATTCTCCAGGATAGATCACATTTTGGGTCATAAATTAAGCCTCAGTAAATTTAAGAAAATTGAAATCATATCAAGCATCTTTTCAGACCACAACGCTATGAGATTAGAAATCAGTTACAGGGAAAAAAACATAAAAAACTCAAACACATGGAGGCTAAACAATACGTTACTAAATAAGCAAGAGATCACTGAAGAAATCACAGAGAAAATCAAAAAATACCTAGAGACAAATGACAATGAAAACATGACGATCCAAAACCTATGGGATGCAGCAAAAGCAGTTCTAAGAGCGAAGTTTATAGCAATACAAGCCTACCTCAAGAAACAAGAAAATCTCAAATAGTGGGGAGAGTGGACAACCTTGTCTTGTTCCTGATCTTAGAGGAAATGGTTTCAGTTTTTCACCATTGAGAACGATGTTGGCTGTGGGTTTGTCATATATGGCCTTTATTATGTTGAGGTAAGTTCCCTCTATGCCAGTTTACTGGAGGGTTTTTATCATAAATGGGTGTTGAATTTTGTCAAAAGCTTTTTCTGCGTCTATTGAGATGATCATATGGTTTTTATCCTTCAATTTGTTAATATGGTGTATCACATTGATTGATTTGTGTATATTGAAGAAACCTTGCGTTCCTGGGATAAACCTCACTTGATCATGGTGTATGGTCCTTTTAATGTGCTGTTGGATTCTGTTTGCTAGTATTTTGTTGAGGATTTTTGCATCTATGTTCCTCAGTGATATTGGCCTGTAGTTTTCTTTCTTTGTGACATCTTTGTCTGGTTTTGGTATCAGGGTGATGGTGGCCTCGTAGAATGAGTTTGGGAGTATTCCTCCCTTTGCTATATTTTGGAAGAGTTTGAGAAGGATAGATGTTAGCTCTTCTCTAAATGTTGGATAGAATTCGCCTGTGAAGCCATCTGGTCCTGGGCTTTTGTTTGTTGGAAGATTTTTAATCACAGTTTCAATTTCAGTGCTTGTGATTGGTCTTTTTATGTTTTCTATTTCTTCCTGGTTCAGTCTCGGAAAGTTGTGTTTTTCTAAGAATTTGTCCCTTTCTTCCAGGTTGTCCATTTTTTTGGCATTTAGTTGTTTGTAGTAGTCTCTCATGATCCTTTGTATTTCTGCAGTGTCAGTTGTTACTTCTCCTTTTTCATTTCTAATTCTATTGATTTGAGTCTTCTCCCTTTTTTTCTTGATAAGTCTGACTAATGGTTTATCAATTTTGTTTATCTTCTCAAAGAACCAGCTTTTAGTTTTATTGATCTTTGCTATTGTTTCCTTCATTTCTTTTTCATTTATTTCTGATCTGATCTTTATGATTTCTTTCCTTCTGCTAACTTTGGGGTTTTTTTGTTCTTCTTTCTCTAATTGCTTTAGGTGTAAGGTTAGATTGTTTATTTGAGATGTTTCTTGTTTCTTGAGGTAGGATTGTATTGCTGTAAACTTCCCTCTTTGAACTGCTTTTGCTGCATCCCATCTTTTTTCACTTTAGCATGATGTTTTCAAGAGTCATCCATGTTGCAACATGTATCAGAACTTCATTCTTTTTTTCAATTTATCTTTAATTTTTTGTTATATATATATATGCATATGTATATATATATATATATTTTTTAATGTTAGAGAGTTGCAGCCTTTTATTTAGTACCTAGAGAATGCCAGTAATTTAACACAATATCTTGATAAATGTTGCTTACAGAGTTTTAACAAGAACAAAAATAAATGTAGTTTCTGTGTCATCTTTGGCATGTTGTAAATTCATAATGCTAGCTGTTTTTTAAAGCAGCAGTGTGAGGGAAAAAGCACTGTAAAATGCAATCCTGGATTTGGTGTTACATGAAAAATGTAGTGCAGTGAAAACTTTAGTGTCAAAAGGAACAGTGCTTTAAAGAAAACATATATAAAATAAATGAGGTATAAACTCCATAATGTAGTCAGAAAAAGAAAATATAATTATCTGAATACTGGGGACCTTTTCTTTCAGTTGCAGCTTTTAAGTTTTTAAGTACCTGTGAATCAAATTTACATGTAACTTTTACTTAATGCCATTTTTGTCTTGAGAAGTGCAAAAACAATGCCAGTAAATATATTTTCTATATGAGAAAATAAGTTTAGGAATCCCAAAGTGCTTGGGACGTGTTGGCAAGACAAATTTTTTTTTTTTTTGGTGGCTATAGCAAACTGCTCTATCTGCATAAACCTATGTAACTCCCAACTACAAATACTACTTATTGTTTTTTAAGAAAATCAAACACCAAAAAACCACACATCCCCTTCTTTTTGTACTGTAGCAATTTAACGCAAAATAAATTCTTCAAACACCAAAAAACCACATATCCCCTTCTTTTTGTACTGTAGCATTTAACTCAAAATAAATTCTCATTAGCACATCATTTTTATGACTGAATAATATTCCATTGTGTGGATATACCACATTTTATTTATCCATTCATCAGCTAATGGACATTTGAGTGTTTCCAGTTCTTGACTATTATGAATAATGCTGCTGTGAACATTTGTACAAATTTTTGTGTGAACATACTACCCTCATTTTTTTAAATAGATCAACTGACACACACCTATATCAAATCCTTCAGGGAACATGGTGGATGGAGTATAAAGATAAGAAGGAACTGAGCCTCCAGAGGGGTTAAGTGACTTGCCAAGAGTGGAAGATTCAAAGCTACGACCCAAGTCTTATCCAGCCCATGGCTTTCACTCTTTGAGGTCCCTAGGACTGAAGATGATGGGTACTGTTCTTGGCCCAACTTATCAGAGCAGTATTTCCATACAGGGGATGAGTATCCCAACCTTATGGGATATACTTCACCTTGCTTTTGGACTAGAAAAAGATTTCCAATTAGTCGAGTCTCCAGAGCTGTGGTGGTATGGGTGAATACATCTGTCAACCTGCTTTGTTAAGAATAACTATTAGTGGTGTTCACCTATGGGAGGGTTAATTAAAATGAGCATTTTGGTGTCCATTCTGAATGATTTTATCTTTGGTAAATAAAATGTTTTTATGCTATAAGGTGGAAAGTTCCACTTTTTTTAAATAGCATACATACATATTCTCAAATGGAAATGTTTCTTATTTATCTGTGAAATTCATTAAGCTCCTTTGACAAATCTGTGTGTGTATCTGTGTTTCAGCAGGTAGATGATTTAAAAGTTTTTGATTCCCAATCTTATTTAGAATATCAAAGTGAAGGATCATCACTTTTGAGTTTAATACTGAATGTTTTCACTAAATCTGCCCTGGGATCCAGTTGGAAGTTTCTGAATGTGTAAATTCATACCCACCTGTAAAGATTCAGGTATTAACTGATCAGTACAATGAATGCAAGATACTTGTTGAACTTAATTTTTACCGTTTATATTAAAGGTAAACTATACCTTAGTAAAGTTTGTTTTCTATTAATATTATTTTGTATGATTATAACTTTTTATAGTGTATAATGAAATAATCTTCTGGCATCTAATAATCTATTAATATGTAGATTAATAATGAGTAAATATTGATTTAAACCCTCAGATTTGGAAAGAGCAGAGGAAACACACGCTTCTTTTGTTGTGTACCTGCTTGTTTGTTTTCTAATAATAGCTTTATTGAGATATGGTTAACGTACCATAAAATTCACCCATTACAAGTGTCAATTTAGTGGTTTTTAGTATATTCACAGATATATATTGTACAACCATCAGTAGAATCTAATTCTAGAACTTTTCAATCACTCCAGAAAGCAAATTCTGTACCCGTTAGTAGTCACTCCCTCTATTCTCTACCCCTAGCCCCTGGCAACCACTAATCTCCTTTCTATCTTTATAGATTTGCCTTTTTTGGACATTTCATATGATGTGAAACATATACGTTGGCTTTTTTGACTGACTTCTTTTGCTTAGCATAATGTTTTCAAGGTCCATCACATTATATCTTGTATCAATCCTTCATTCCTTTTTATGGCTGAATAATATTCCAGTGTGAGGATATACCACATTTTGTTTAGCTGTTCATCAGTTGATGGACCTTTAGATTGTTTCCACCTTTTGGCGATTATGAATAATAATATGCTGACATAAACATTAGCGTACAAGTTTTTGTGTGGACATAAGTTTTCATTTCTCACCTAAGAGTGATGCTGGATCATACGGTAACTCTCTTTAATTCTTTGAGGAACTGCCAAATTGTTTTCCAAAACAGCTGCACCATTTTACATTCCCACCAGCAGTGTGTAAGGGTTCCAATTTCTCCACATTCTCACTAGTTATTATTTTCCATCATTTTTATTATAGCCAACCTAGTGGATGTGAAGTAGTATTTCACTGTGGTTTTAATTTGCATTTCCTTAATGACTATTGATGTTGAGCAGCTTTTCATATAGTTATTGGTCATATGTGTATCCTCTCTGGAGAAATGTCTATTCAAACCATTTGCCCATTTTTAAATTGATTTGTCTTTTTATTGTTGGCTAGTAGAGCTTTTCATAGTTTGAATACAAAAGTCCCTTAACAACATATGTGATTTGAAAATATCTTCTCCTACTCTGTAGTCTTTTCACTTTCTTAATTGTATCCTTTGAAGCACCCAAGTTTTTAATTTTGATGAAGTCCAATTTATCTATTTTTTCTTTTTGTTGCTTGTGTTTTTGGTGTCATATCTAAGAAAACATTGCCTAACCCAAGGTTGTGAAGATTTACACCTATGGTTTCCTTTAAGAGTTTTACAGTTTTAGCTCTTACATTTAGGGCTATGATCCATTATGAGTTAATTTTTGTGTGTGGTATGAAGAAGGGATTCAGCTTTATTCTTTTGCGTGGGAATACCTAGTTGTCCTGGCACCACTTGTTGAAAAGTCTGTTCTTTCCCCCATTGACTTGTCTTGGTACACTTGTCAAAAATCATTTAACCATGAATATAAGGGTTTATTTCTGGACTCTCAGTTCTATTCTGTTGATCCTTATGTCTTTTCCTATACCAGAACCACATTGTTAAATTGCTATAGCTTTCTACCAAGTTTTGAAATCAGGGTGCGCCTTCCAGCTTTGTTCTTTTTCAAAATTGTTTTGGCTATTCTGGGTCCCTTGCATTTCCAGATGAATTTTAGGATCAATTCATTAATTTCTGCAGAAAAGACAGCTGGGACTTTGATAGGGATTGTGTCAAATCTGTAGATCAGTTTGGAGAGTATTACTATTTAACAATATTGTTTTCTAATCCATGAACATGAGATGTCTTTCCACTTATTTGGGTCTTTTAAAATTGCTGTCAGTGGTGGTTGTAGTTTTCAATGTACAGATGTTGAACTTCTTTCATTAAATTTATCCTAGGCATTTTATTCTTTTTGATACTATCATAAATTAATTGCTTTCCTAATTTCCTTTGCAGTTTGTTCATTGCAAGTGTATAGAAACACAGTCGACTTTTATAAATTGGTCTTGTATCCTGCAACCTTGCTGAACTTGTTTATTAGTTCTAATAGTTTTTTTTCTGTTGACTACTTAGGGTTTTTAAATATAGGATCATGTCATCTATTGATACAAATAGAGATAGTTTTATTTCTTCTATTCAGTTTTACTAAATGCCTTCTAATTATTTTTCTTGTCTAATTGCCCTGGCTAGAATCTAGTACAGTGGTGAATAGTAGTGGCACAAGTGGACATCCTTGTCTTGTTCCTGATCTTAGGGGGAACTTTCCCCATTAAGTATCTTTTACCCTTAAGTATCTTGGTAGCTGTGGGTTTTTCATAGACACCAGATATTGAGTTGAGGAAGTTTTCTTTCATTCCTAATCTGTTGAGTGTTTTTATCATGATGAAGTGTTGGGTGTTGTCAAGTGCTTTTTCTGTGACTATTGAGATTCAGATGATTATATGGTTTTTGCCCTTTATTTGTGTATCTGTTTTATTATCTATAGGATTTTATTCCAATTTGTTTTACATTTGTTATTTGATGTTTCTCTAAAACTGTTTTGAGAAAGAGGGGAGACATAAAATCTTTTGTATGTATTTCTAGATGAGGAATGGGAATTGAATCTATTTCTCAATTCTTTAAATCTCAGCATAACAGATGAAATCACTTTAACTTACAGGTTGAATAGACTGCCTAAGATTTTTGCTTTATTTAATCCACGGAGTTGTCATGGCCAGTTCACAGTTTAATTAAGAGGAGCTGCCATCAAATCCAGCACCCAGCACAATGCCATAGCCCCAAATAGTTCCAAGAAAACATTGACTTGATACTGAGAGCCTTTACTTCCTAAAAATTAGCAGCACACGGTAAAACACATGTTAACAAAGAGATTCCTCTGGGTGTCCACCTTTCTGTCCTCTGCTTTCAGGACACTTGCCTCTTGGTATGCGGACTGTGTTCCCCAAGGGGTCTTACTGAGTTGTAACTTCTTTTTTTTTTTTCTTTATTTTATTTTATTTTATTTATTTATTATTTTTGACTGCATTGGGTCTTCGTTGCTGCGTGTGGGCTTTCTCTAGTTGCGGTGAGTGGGGGCTACTCTTCGTTGCGGTGCGTGGGCTTCTCTTTTGGTGGAGCACGGGCTCTAGGCACATGGGCTTCAGTAGTTGTGGCTCGCGGGCTCAGTAGTTGTGGCTCGCAGGCTCAGTAGTTGTGGCTCACAGGCTCCAGAGTGCAGGCTCAGTAGTTGTGGCGCACGGGCCGTGGCATGTGGGATCTTCCCGGACCAGGTCTTGAACCTGTGTTCCCTGCATTAGCAGGCAGATTCTTAACCACTGTGCCACCAGGGAAGTCCCTGAGTTGTAACTTCTACTGATTCAAAGTATCAGGAGGAATAATACGGTTTAAATGTGATGATGTTAAAGACTTTGGCCTTTTAAAAGAATAATAATAAAGTTTTTCTCCTTAACAGAGAAGTTTGAAAATACAGTAAAATACAAGGAAGAATCACCCATAATCTTACCAGAGACTGTTAATTGGTGGTATTCGTCTTCCTAGAATTTTTCCCTTGCATGTTTTCTTCATGACTTTGAAATCAGGCTGTATATGCAATTTTATGACCTGCTTTCTGCCCTCCCCCAACATTATAAGATAAGCATTTTCCATGTAATAAAAATTTCTAGGTAAATACCAACCTTAATGACTACACCTGCTAGAATTTGGTTAACCATTATCCTATTGACGGACATGCAGACAGTCTGTAGTTTTGGCTTTCACAAAAATACTCTCATTTACAGCCTTTTTTTAGGGGCGAGAGTTGGAGCATGGTTTGTGTCAATGTTTGTGTTTAGAAGCTAAGTGGTCCATGTACTCTGCAGACTAGGAATCCAGGGACATGTAGTGACTCTGGTTGTTCACTTAAATTATCTGTGCTGTAGTCTGTCATCTGTGAAGTTAACCAGACACATCCCCTCAAGAAAACAGCATTACCACAGAAATTGACCATAATAAAAATATTTCTAAGCCTGGGATAATGACCCACATTAACAGTGAGTTGTTCATTTCGTTCGAAGGAAATCCACTGCTGTGACTAGTTCACAATGCAGGCCTTTTCCCTGGTCCTTGTCTGCATGGTGAGCATGGCACAAATGCTCTGTTGTTCCCACGGCCATGAGGGGAAATGAGAACAGTAACTTGTGACCTAGAAGGCATTTTGGATTTTTTTTGGAAATATAAAGAAAAGAAAGTGAAATTTGTCCAAATTCGGTAAGGAAATTTGTCCAAATAAGGTAAAGGAAATATGTCCAAATTCCTCTACTGTTTCAAATTAACTAAATAAGAACCTAAATCCACTATGAGGATCTCCTTGTGTTTTATTATCTTGTGTTCTCTTAGAAGGGGCCTGGATACTTTAAGAAAGCCCCATAGTATAGTTCTATTTATAACCATGAAATTTCTAGTCAGAGAAAAAAAAATGCAGCCCCCATTGCTCACCATGGTCGCTACTAACCTGTCCTCATGGATGACCATATATGGCATGAAGTTCCCCCAGTCATTACCACTGAGCCAACTCAGAGCAACTGGCTTAATCCTTTCCCACCTCACTGCTATAAACAGAGCAAATCCAGGGTGGTAGGGACCAGAGGGGAACCATGGCTGAGCCGAGTTAATTGAAGGATGTGATGTCTAGAAGTCGGTAAAGTTTCCTTGTTCTTTTTGCTTTCATCCCATTCCCCACGTCCTGGGACTGCCATTCTGTTACATTCTCCATGCCCTAGACTGAATCTGAGTACTCAGCAGAGCCTGCCCAGGGCTGCCTAATGCCTCAAGGTTTCCATGTTCTACAACCATCCTTCACCCTTCTCCCAGCAAAACACAGATTACTCATGGACTCGGTGTTAAGAAAGCCATCTGATGAATTCATCTTACTATTCATGTTGAAATGAAAGTATAGCCTTTTCAATTTTTTTGCCTCATTGGTTCATATGACCTTTTACTCTCTTTCTCACAGTCATTTCTTTTGGATGTTAAAACAAAAAGGACCTTTTTCTTTCTGGTAATATGATTTTAAAGGTAGTTACACCTGTATTCTTAGCTTCTAGTGAGTTTCAGAATCATTGTCCAGGGCCATCTATCTTTGCTTTCCAGAAAACCCAAGGGAAATCCCCTAGCATTGGTGTTCTGGAATCTTCTTCAGGTTTGCCTATTCCTAGACATTAGGAATTGGCATAAGGTAAATATTAAGCTCTTAGGCTCAGATTGGCCTAAAGCTATGTAATACTCTCACCTAAAAGTGAGCTGTAAAGGGGTTAAAAACAGAATGCAGTACCTAGCCCTTCTCTCTGCCTAAGGAGGGGATTGGAGCTGCAGATTTCTTGCATACAAGGCATACCTTTTTTTTAAAATTTAGTAAGCCATTTATTTGTGCCTAGTTATGAAATAGCACAATAATAATTATGCCTACAGTCAAATGCATCCAACTGACTCTATGGTAAATATTATTAACTTCTAGCCCTAAATTCTTTTTACTTAATTCTTCACATTTTCTTGCTCATACATATGCTCATTGCCTTACAACTTAGAAACTTGGAACAACTCTGCCTTGCAGTGAGTCGATGATACTATGAGGAGTCAGCATGGTTTGTGTAGAAACATCCTCTGGCCTTTGGAAGAAGGAAAGGGGTCTTTTATAAAAGTAAACTGGGTATCAAGTGAGAGTTTCAGAAAGGTATGCAAGACAGATCCTATCGGAGTAGTTTTTATTTTTATTTTTATTTGTTTAGTTTTGTAAATTTATTTATTTTTTCTTTTTATTTTTGGCTGCATTGTGTCTTTTTTTTTTAATTATTTATTTACTTATTTTTATTTATGGCTGTGTTGGGTCTTCGTTTCTGTGTGGGGGCTTTCTCTAGTTGCAGCGAGCGGGGACCATTCTTCATCGCTGTGCGCGGGCCTCTCACTGTCGCGGCCTCTCTTGTTGCCGAGCACAGGCTCCAGACACGCAGGCTCAGTAGTTGTGGCTCACGGGCCCAGTTGCTCCGCGGCATGTGGGATCTTCCCAGACCAGGGCTCGAACCCGTGTGCCCTGCATTGGCAGGCGGATTCTCAACCACTGCGCCACCAGGGAAGCCCTGCATTGTGTCTTTGTTGCTGTGCCTGGGCTTTCTCTGGTTGCGGCAAGCGGGGGCTACTCTTCGTTGTGGTGCGCAGGCTTCTCATTGCAGTGGCTTCTCTTGTTGCGGAGCACGGGCTCTAGGCTCACGGGCTTCAGTAGTTGTGGCATGCGGGCTCAGTAGTTGTGGCTCGCGGGCTCTAGAGCGCAGGCTCAGTAGTTGTGGCGCACGGGCTTAGTTGCTCTGCGGCATGTGGGATCTTCCCGGACCAGGGCTCGAACCCGTGTCCCCTGCATTGGCAGGTGGATTCTTAACCACTGCGCCACCAGGGAAGTCCCTGGGTAGTTTTTAAAAGGAGTTTCCACGTTTCTTCAGTTTCTCACAGCAGATTGGAATGAATCGCCTTCAGTGCTCCCACCATACTTTATAGAAATGTCGTCATTGTTGGCATTACTGGATTTCAGCCTCTTAATAGCAGGGCCCGTCGCCAGCACCCAACACAATGAGGCTGCTCACTCTTTCGGGACCAAAAGCGTCCCTGATTTAGTCCTGAACCCTCTGGCCTCTGAGCCACTCTGGCCTGGAAGTGAACCATGTGCAGCCAGAAACAGCCCAGGCTGTACCAGGATGGGAGGTGGGTGGGCTTCAAATGAGACCATGGTTGTAACCTTAAGATGAAGCTCAAATACTTAATGCACATGTCTCTCTGAATAGAAGGAAAGCAATCTTAGGACACCTATTTTGTGAGTTTCTAGCTCAGTTCCAAGGAAGGGGATCCCACATTTAGATGCCCATTTGCACACCAAGAACAGGATTTAAACAGAAGTGTGAAAGACGATCATGAGGTGGCATTGCTTTCTTCCAGGTCCTATATTTAATGCCTCTGTGCACTCGGACGCGCCATCAGTCATCCGGGGAGATCTCATCAAATTGTTTTGTATCATCACTGTTGAAGGAGCAGCCCTGGATCCAGGTACTTCTCTCCATCCTTCCCCTTCTCCGTATTTCTTTTTGTAAGTGTTTCTCATATCATCCCCACTATGTTACACAGATGTGGAGGTCAGGGATTGGATTGGCTGTTTATTCCCAACTGCCTAGCTCGGCAGTATTCAGTAGGTGTTTAATAAGGATGTGTTGAATGGATGCAACTATCTGTTTGACGATTTGGAAACACAACCAGACATTTGAATGTGCTCTCAGGGTGATCTAGTGGCCGCTTCGGGGGCTGATTCAAGCTCGTTTGCAACCTACAGGCAGAGTCCGGCTCCCTCGCTTTTTGTCTTTCATTCATTCATTCATTCATTCAGCTATTTATTGAACTCCTATAAACAGGTGCTGTTCTAGTTGCTGGAAATAAAGGAGTGATCAAAATGCACCATGTCTGCCCTCATGGAGCTTGCAGCCTAGTTAAGGAGACAAACAAGAAAGAAATCACCATATGATATAATATCAGATAGCAATTAACACTCTGAAGAAATACAGAGCAGAGGAAATGAGTAGCAAGTAACCACGGGGAGCTATTGTAGTTTAAATTCTTAGGAAATCTTTGTAAATCTTTTCTTTGCAGAAGATACTAGTACTGCCAACAGGATACCTAACAGTTGTGGGCCAGCAGCCTTACACTTTTTCTGCTTGGCCCCCTTAGTACCCGGTGCTGTTCTTCTCACTCGTAGACCGTCAGGGTTTGAAAGGACATTAAATGAACGTAGGTGTGTCTCTGTTGCTGAGCAGGACTGTACCCACCTCTGCCTTCTCCTAAAGACCCCGTGGAGACCCTGACTCACTGCCTGGGGGATGCCCATGCTCTGACCTTGGGTGTCTTTGTACTGCCCACCCCATCATAAGCAGAGCCATGGCCTCACACAGATTTGTGCCTCAAAAAGGCCAAATTGTGCAGGGTTCACTGAGTTCTGTGCAGGGACCACTGGATGTGTGTCCCTGGGGTGGAAACTGGAAGCAGGTCTTCATTCTGTGTTAAGGGCAGGCTGTCAGCCAAGTGAGGGTGGGCTGTATTGGATCTGGCGTGACCAACAGGAGAGGGGCTCGGGCCGCCATCCCCTGAGGTCCGGCTACTGCAGGGACTCCAGCTGAAGGTTCAGGTGCGGCTAGTTCAGGGTCAGCAAACCTTTCCTGTAAAGGGCCCAGGTAGAAAGTATTTTTGGCTCTGTGGGCCAGATGATCTCTACAGCAGCTACTCTACTCTGCTGTTGCAGAGGGAAAGCAGCCGAAGAGAGCAATGTAAACAGATGGGCCTGGCTGTGTTCCAGTGAAACTTTATTTACAAAAACAGGTGGTAGGCTGGATTGGACCTGCAGGCTGTAGTTTACTGACCCCTGGACGAGTTGATTGATACCGAAATTGACTCTCATAGGGGACTTGAACGTGGTTGAGCTTTAGAGGTAGGAAAAAAGGAGAAGTGTTTGTGGAAGATGTAAAGAAAGGAAAAGAAAAAAACCCATCCAAAACAACAGAGGGGTCAGCTCTGTCCTGGGGGTTAGGAAGGAGGGGCCTAGGTCTTGACTGAGCCACCGCTTCTGTGGAGACTGCCAGGAAGGGGGGGTGGGCGGGGAGATCCTTTTCCAAAGTTGGAATAGTGTAATACCATTTTTACCCTTAAAGCTCATTTATAAAAATTTTTTTTAAAAATTTAAAAAGCTCATTTATAGAGATATACAAAAATAAATCATTTAAATGCTCTTTCTCGGTAAATTGATGGGTCACCAACTGTGCCCTTAATATAAGTCTTTTCCTCCAGTGTAATTGCAAAACCTATAGGTAGCTGTTATCTTGCAGATCACAATTTTCCAGAACTTTGCACTCTTACACTGCATGGGTGGAAGATTCTGAATAATTAAACACAAGTCGTAATTTCGTTTTTCCTCTCGCATCCTGTGGGCTGTGAAGGAATTCTCTTCTGGAAAGGACATGTGGCCCAAGTGGGCCGAGTGCCAAGGCAGGGGGAGGGACAGGGGCAGACCACGGCCCTTTAGAGGTGGTGCCTTAGGTCAGGTTCCCTAGAAGCAAAGCCTGAGACAAGCGTGCGAGTGATTAATTGAAGATGTGCCCTCAGGAGGAAACGATGAGGGAGTGAGGGAATCAGGATAGAGCAGGGAAAGAAGCCAGGCAGAGATCTTCAAAGCAAGTCTAACTCCCTGTGGGGAGCTCCAGAACATGGGTCGTACCACAGAGTGTGACCTCCTTGAGCTAAGGGACTGGGCTTTTATATCCCGCCCCCACCCCAATTTGTCAGTCATTGTCCACAGTGAATGGCTGGGGAGGGGTCGTGTTTCTTCACCTCCGGGGGTGGCTCTCCAGGAGGTGGCTTCTGTCAGCTAAGGCCAGTCCTCTGGAGAAGGGTACCGGTGTGAGCGCTTAGCAGCCAGCACCTGCAGCATCTGGGGGCCCAGCGCTCCAGCTGTTTGGGGCGGAGCACCAGGAGCATCTGCTGCAGGTGGCAGTACCCTTCCTGTTACAACATCTCTTAGTACAGAACGTGTGTGTTGAACTGTGGCGGTAAGGATGTTCATGGCGGCCAACTTTTATTGAGCGCTTACTATATTCCAGGTGCTGTTCTAAGCATTTTATAAAGCTAACTAACTGTGGGTGCTATTGCAATTTCCTTTTCCAGATAAGGAAACTAAGTCACAGTGAACTTAAGTGACTCACCCAGGTCACTAGGCTAACAAGAGCCAGTGCTGGGATTCTAGCCCGGGTCACCTGACCCTGCAGCCTGGCCACCACACTGTACGGCACGGCGGGACTGGGGTTAGAGTCTGGACACAAGTAACGGGGACACAGCTGTGACTCTTTGCCTTCAGTAACCACCCGGCGCCTGCAGGTGACAGCAACACTGAGCTAGTTTTCACTGAGGACCTGGGAGGGATCTGGGGGCCCACTCTGCCTGGGCACTGTGAGGGTGTGAGGACGTTGACCGCACTCCCTCTGCCCTCAGGGTGTCGGTCTTCTTGCAAGAGATGACCCTCACCCTCGGAACAATCAAATGTTGTGCTCAAGGGCCACGGTGGGTCGATGGGGAGGAAAAAATAATATTTTGGTGCATCAGAGTAGAGGGCTGACATCACATATGTAGAGTTGAGATTTGCCTGTGGCCCTTAACATTTTTAGAGTGAGTTGAAAAGGAATTATCATTTGAATAATTTTTTAGAAATTCTTGCTTTGGTGGATTTCCCTGGCTGTCCAGTGGTTAGGACTCCACGTTTCCACTGCAGGGTTCGATCCCTGGTTGGGGAACTAGGATCCTGCAAGCCATGTGGCATGGCCAAAAAAAAAAATTCTTGCTTCTAGTTTTGCTTATATTCTTTTTTAATATGTAAGAATCTGAATATAATTTATTTGCCTTAGAATGTGCTTTTTGAGGTTATTAGTGTATTTTTACTAAATGGATGTTACTTTTTGTTTAACAAAAATTATGTTATTTAACATGTGTGTAGAAAGCCCCATCAAGCGAATGTAAGGTAAAGCAGTGTTTGTGACCTCCCAGTCCTTTCTTGCCTGCTGGGTGACTCTCAGACCTGACGCAGCTGGTATCACTTGGTAGCAGTCAGAAGAAGAGGTCAGGGGTTTAGGATGTGCACTCTATTTCCACGTTCTATGAGAACTACCACTTGTGCCAAAGCCGTCTTTCTCTTATGCCCATATTAATTTATGTGAGGCTGTTAGAACCTTAATTTTGCAGAGTACTTTACGATTCCGCAGCATTACTCTCTGGGACTGTTAAACTGTGTTCAATTTTCTCAGCTTGACATTTTTTTTCCTCTTGTTTTGAACTTAAGCACTTCAGGGGGAAAAAAAAATCACAGCGAACAATAAAATCTAAACTGTTTACAACTCTCCATTTCGTACGATTCACTTTATGTCCATGTCATTCCTTACGACTTTCGTGTCCTTCCTGTCGTGGGTTCTTCTGCCTGAAATGCCAAAGGACCCTGCTTTCTTTGGGAGACAGAGCGTTCGATGTCACCACATACCAACCTTTCATCCCGTGTTCTCTGGAGGAGACAGTTTGGGGCTGTGCTCCTTCAGCTGGGTAGTGGCAGTGGCGTGGTGAAGAGGGTGCATTCTGGAGCTGGACTCTTGGGTTAAGCCACGCGCTCTGTGACCTCCTGGCTGTGTGACCGCAGTTATTTGGTCCCGCCACAGAGTGGGAAGTGTGACAGTACCTTCATCATGGGGTTGTTGAGAGGATTCGGGGAGACCCAAGGCACGTAGAGCCGTGCTGGCCCACAGTCAGGTTACGGGCATGTTAGCCGTACTTGGTACTTCTGCCTGTGGCACTGACCCCAGCGTTGTGGCTTGGTCATCCATAGACGACATGGCCTTTGACGTGTCCTGGTTTGCGGTGCACTCCTTCGGCCTGGACAAGGCTCCCGTCCTCCTGTCGTCCCTGGATCGGAAGGGGATTGTGAACACGGCCCAGAGAGACTGGAAGAGCGGCCTCAGCCTGGAGCGCGTGAGCATGCTAGAGTTCTTGCTGCAAGTGCATGGCTCCGAGGACCAGGACTTTGGCAACTACTACTGTTCCGTGACTCCGTGGGTGAAGTCACCCACCGGTTCCTGGCAGAAAGAGGCAGAGATCCAGTCCAAGCCCATCTTTATAACTGTGAAGATGGATGGTAAGAATGACACACAAATAACCCTCTTGGTGTTTGGGGAATGTCTTCTCTCCATGCTCTGACGCCGCTGACGGGATCCAGGTTCCCACCCCGTGAAGAATGTGCCTGCTTTCTCTCTAGCCTGGCCCGGGCCTGTACCCAGAAAGAGCACACACAGCCCTTGCTGTTTTCCCAGCTTTGGTATCGTGTGTGCTGGAGCTACCACTGGGAAATGATTTTTAAGACTTACTGGAAAGATTTTCAATGCTTTCTCTAAATTCTGTACACACGCACTTTGCTGTGTCCTCGGGTTGGCACAGATTCTGCCAGGCAGGGGCAGAGACCAGATCAAGAGAGTGGGTCCAGGTCTCTAGGAGGGGCTGCAGGTGTGTTCCTGCCCCTCTTGTCCTCCTACTGGTTCTGCTTCTTGGTAAAGGGGTTTCCTCCTGGATGGGAGGGGGAGCTCCCAGCCTCGTTGGCCCACACTGACCACCACGGTCAGCCTAAAGTGCCATGGTCAGCGGGCCCCCTTCCCACCACTCTGCTCCCTGGCCTCCCAGAGTGTGGGCAGTTGTTCCTTGGTTAATGAGAAACATGTCTTCTCTGCAAAAAGTGTCAGAGTAAACGTTAACTGCAAACACTCATGGAGAGAATTCAAGTCCAGGTGCCACCAAGGATTAAGTAGGAGCCTTTGAGTGTCTTACGCTGATGATGTGTCAGTTTGGCGGAGACTGGAATTGGAACCCCAGCTCTTCCACAGGTGCCTTAGCCTTTCTAATCCTTCGTTTCCTCTCTTGTTAAATGGGATGATAATCTCTCCTGGGGCTGTTGTATTAAATGTCAGGCAAACAACCACAGTGCCAGCCTCCACCCAAGGCGTGCTGGTACTTTGGGGGACGGGGACGTGGGAGTTGAGGGTGTGGGATCTAAACAGTGTTTGTGCATTCCTGCAACTTAGTCACTTATACCATATTTGCCTCTTAGAAATGTCTTGCTTGCAGTCACTCCATATGAAAACTCAGATTTACTAAACAAGTAGGGAGTGATTATTCACTTTGCTAGATAATTTACTATAGTGTTACTTAAAATAGCTCCCCTAGTACACTTCAGTTATCTGATGCATAGAATTGATTTATGTATGGTTTTTTTAAGGATGCATCTGCTGCCGAATGTGTGGTGCCCTTATACTGACTTTTAAAAATCAGTCTCCTGCCAAAACCCTAAAAAGCAAGTTGACATTCAAAGACATTGAAGGAGAATCTTTTTTTTTTTCTGGCTTTCCGCTGCCTTCCCGCACAGAGCTGGGTGGGGAGACATTTGCTCATTTTTTGGACACGCATGGCCGAGCTACTCTTGTCTCAAGCACCACGCCAGGTGCTGGGTACAGGATGCATGAGGTCAGATCCCTGGTGGAGACGCCGTGGCAATGGAGAGGGGAGGCGGCGGTCTTCTCCGAGGCCCCCCCTCGCATCACTGACCCGTTCCCTCTGGTCTTTCCCTCCCAGTGCTGAACGCCCTCAAGTACCCGCTGCTGATCGGCGTTGGCCTGTCCACGGTCATCGGGCTCCTGTCCTGCCTCATCGGGTACTGCAGCTCGCACTGGTGCTGTAAGAAGGAGGTCCAGGAGACCAGGCGGGAGCGCCGCCGGCTCATGTCCATGGAGATGGACTAACCGGGGCCGGGAAAGGCCGGGACACAGGGACGGTCGAGGAGAAGAGGACAGTGATCTTTTAACGTGATGTGTGTTACACTAAAAACCAGTCCTCTCTAATCTCAGGTGGGACTCGGCGCTCTCTCTTTTCTGCATGTCAAGTTCTGAGCGCGGACATGTTTACCAGCACACGGCTCTTCTTCCCACGGCACTTTCTGATAGAACAATCGAGTGTGTGTTTTCCCGACGGCGGCTTTTTAATGGTTAACCTCTGTCTAATTTTTTTCTCCTACTGGTTTATAGATCTCTGGCTTGTGTGTGTTTCTACCTTTTGTTTCGAGGGGTTGCGGTGAGGAAGGGGTGAAGGCGTTCAGAGTTCTTTGTCTCGGGTGAGAACGGAAGGGCCCCGCTTGAGAGCCGGCTTCTGCATCGGAGGCACGTGCTGAGAGAGCTGCTAAAGGCGACCCTCCACCCCTGCCGAGGGACAACACAGACCAGTGCCGAAGGCTAATTTGTGGCTTTTACTACCCTCCCCCACCCCCTATTTTCAGGGGGTTTAGACCACATTTGAAATCTAAACCTGCAGTCCGTAACTTCCTATCGAGCCCAGATGCATTTTGTTCTCTTTTGGTTTTTTGCTTCTCTGCCCCCTTTCCATTTCTTTCGTATCTGCTTTATGTGCGAGTGCTGAAATGGCCCTGGAATTGAGAATTTGGCTGTCCACCAAGCACCTTATCTTGCCACCTTAGCCTTAAGAATGCATATGAAGAAAAATGCACAGCCACCTCTGTCCAAGGCAGTAAGAAGGCCTGCAAGGAAGAGGAAGTTGGGGACAAGGAAAGGAACAGACAGTCACTTCCGTAGTTCGGAGGCCACCGTGCCTCAGGGGGCCCTGGGGATTGCAGAAGGGGGATCCTGGGAGTTAGATGTCTGGAGCTCGTGCCCGGAGGGTCAGTGGTGCCAGGGGTGTGTCAGGCGGAAGAAGCCACCTCTATTCTCTGTCCCGCCCTTTGTGAGAGGCAAAGGCCTTGTGGGTCTGCAGGGGGAACCACGGACACCCCACATCCTTTGTGGGCTGCGTGGGCTCCTTAATGTGGAGGTGAATTGCTGCTTGCAAGACTGACTTCACGGAATCAGAAATTACCTGGAAGAACCATGCATTTTCTATGACCTTTTCAGTCCTTCAAGTCTTTTTAAAATCCCCTGCAGGGGGTTAGTGAGAAAGGGTATATACTCTGTGGTATGTTTGCTTTCCTATTAGGAAGACAAAGGAAACCCAGCAATTTATATTGCCATGTGAACAGCCTACAAAGTAGATCTGAGAGCAGTCCGTTTTGCCTGATCCCTCATACCAGGAGAAGGACAACGGACCCAAAGAGATCTTCCGCTCCCCGAAGTGTCTCCCCCTGCACAGCGCTGGCTTTTCGGAAGCATCCCAGTGGGGTTTCCTGAGCCTCACTGGTGACTCACGCCCCACATTGCAGTCCTCTGTGCTTTTATCCTGGCTCTGAAGGATCTAATACTGCTCTTTCTTCCAAAGGGGAGAAAGATTCGTTTGTTTTGAGCAATAAAGTAATACAAAATGATGGCCATTCATGTGCGGCTCTTTGTCACAATGGGCCAGACAGCCGACGACTCCTCGGGCCCACCATCTTCCCCTCCACTTCCCTCCCTCTGTCACCCACGATTCGTTCTGCACTTATCACCAAATCACCCCCAGGAGGCAAGTTTCCACCGAATTTTTTCCTTTTGGTTTCGCCCACAGAGGGGACCACTCACGTGATAGAAACTAGATTTTGCACTAATGGTAGCAGCACAAATGAATCCCAGGCCTAGCATCTGTGGCGGGAAGACAGGCAGCAGGTCCGCCCCACCAGAGCACGGATGACTAGAGGAAGGGAAGGAGGCCTTGATAGCACTAGATTTGGGTGTTTCCTGCATGCCATTTCCTAACTGGGCCGCTCCAGAGGAGGTGGTCACAGGTGATTGTGCAAACAGGAAATAGAAACAGGTGCTGTGTTAGGAACAGCCAGTGCCCTTTGAACCCTTGCAGTTATCATGCCTCCTAAAAGAAGATTCAGGATTGTTGTAGTACAGGCCCGTGGTAGGAGGAAAGGGTACTTGGCTTTGGACGTGACCAGGTGGCCCCAGGTGTATGTAAAACCACGGATGGGTCACGGCAGACACTCAGTGGCAGGAAAGGTGACACGTGCTCATACACTGTACCTTTTCCTTTCAAACTGCTGTTGCAGTTCAAGGCTGGGGCTGTTAAGGCATTGACCGCCCGCCCCCCTAGCCCCACCCTCTGTCCACTGGGCTGGTACAAAGTGGGGAGAAATCCCAGGGCGTTGTACCAAGGGCCTCCTTCCTTCCAGGGGCATAAACTTGGCTGGAATGTGTGTCCTGTTCAAAGTGTGAGATGTACTCTTTTGTTGTACCAAATAGGGCCCCCACTAAGTGTTCTTCTGGAAGAGGTTCCCTCCAGAAACACTAGTATGAATGGAAGGACCCAGCCACGATTCACACAGATGAAATTGCACTGCATAACACAAAGAAACGATTAAAAGTTTGGCTTTTTTTTTTTCTAATCACAAGTATATCCCCAGAAAGAGCCTAAGCTATGTTCCGATAGAAGCCTCAAAATTACTTTCAGTTGTTTACTTTATAATGTTTACATACACTTTTCACTTTTTTAAAAAAAAAGAAAATCCAAGCTCTGACTTTTTAACAACTTTTCAGGTTTTTCATGGGACGGTGGAACTCTGACTCACCAACTGGATTTAAATCTGAATTTAGAAATGTATTTATTTGTGTGTTTTCTCCCCTCCTATCCACGTGGCTTTCCCTAAGATCCTCGTAAAGGTGGCCCCTCCTGCCCAGACCCTTGCCTGTTTTCCCTGGTGGCTCTTGCTTCTTGCTTTGCAGACTGCCTGCAGCCATGATTTTGTCACTGACATCTGTGAGCCAAAGACTGAGCCTCTCTAGCAGGAATAATAAGCAATACTACACAACTTGCTACTTTCAGAAATTTTTTTAGCTTCACCGATGACAACAGAGGAAGAAGGGAACTGGGATTTGGGTAAGTTCTCCTCCGCTGTTTGACCAAATTCTCAGTGATAAATATTGTGTGCAGATCACTAGGAGAAAAAAGTTGACTTTCTTTCTTTTTTAGCGTGGCACATATGGATCTGCTGAATTTTACGTAGACAAAGAAAGGGTCCTGTGTATTTTTGTCCATATCCAATGTTATATGAACTAATTGTATTGTTTTATACTGTGACCACAAAATATTATGCAATGCACCATTTGTTTTTTTTATTTCATTAAAGGAAGTTTAATTTAAATTGAAGTTGTGTGAGGCACTTGATCTCTGAGGCCCTTTTATCTCCTCCGCATGAGGGGCTGTGACTGAATTCCGGTTGCAACTCGGGCACCTTCTGATCTCTTGGGATCCTATGAAAGCATTGTAGATTTTCACCAAAGATCAAAGAAGAAATGGATTTAACAGGATCAATATTGAGATTCCCACCGAGTGGAAAGGTGAGGGCCAGGATCCTGTTGCTGATGGATGGTCTCTTGGTCTTTCCGTGAATTCCCATGACCTTACAGGACTCCTGTCAGGAAAGAGAGAAGTTAGAGGTTGTTCCTCTCTGCGGATGAGGAAACACACCCAAGTTCTGTGACCATGTTGTGCCTGGGACGGAACGGCTTTTCTGACTCATGACCCAGTCTGGAGCCAAACTAATCCAGAAGGTGCTCGTCCCCGTATTATATAAAAACAGTGCTTTTCCCCAGGCCACTGGCTTCAGGGACCTGCACAGCAGGAAGTGCTGGGAGCCCCACCTCCCTGCTGGCCCCTGCAGCAGCCGCTCAGCCTCGGCTGGGCTTCCCCATGTGTGTCCTGGGCAGGGACCACCTCACTTGTGAGGTCTTCAGGGGCTGGGTCTGTGTCCCGGTTACTAACCTTGGCCCTGATCCGGGCCTATGGAAGGGACTGGCGGTTTATAAATGCACAGTTAACGTCCTGCCGGGAGGGTAGCCCGACACTGCACACTTCTGCATGAAGACGGAAGACTGTTCACATCACAATGCTGACACAGTCGGAGCTGGTCTTCAGCAGTCCCATACCTATTGCTCAGCCTGTTCCTGCCTCAGTTTATATTAAAAGTAAAACAAAAATTTGCTTGCACACCTCCTGTGGCCTAGGCCTTGTGCTAAGCACAGAAAACCTGCCACTTATGTCCTTTCCTAGAGGCCTTCGCAACCTGCTGTTTGCTCGTTCTAGAAACCTCTTTCCACCTGTTCCAACTCCTACTTCTCCTTCAGGTCCCAGGGAGCCTTTTCTGCCCCTCTAGGCTAGGAGAGGAACCCCTGACAGATGCTCTGGTTGTCTGAAAGTGGCCCGAGGGCAGGGACCCCTCACCACTGTGACAATAGCTAACCAACACTAGGATGCTTAGATGTGCCGTACACCTGGGCAAGTGTCTCAGGTCACCCTGAGGTGACTACAGCAGAAGACTTCTTACCTGCTCTTCATGTAACTAGATCTTCCAAGTAACAGCCACTCCATGTCCTCTTACCCACAGACCCGTGTGTGTAGCACACTGCTTTAAAATACAGGTTTTATTATTATTTAGGTGAGGCAGGACCAGTGGATCGGGAGATGACTGCCATTGAAAAGACAGTTTGTTACACTCACAGATTCCAAGAGGGAGGGTCATGCCACACGAAAGGGGGCCACACGGGAAAGCACCAGGGTCCCTCAGGCAGCAGAGGGAGCAAGGGAGAAGCATGGGCAATAGCCTTTGTTGGGGTTTTCACAGGAAGGAACGGGCAAGTCAGGGTAAGCAGGCTTAGGATTGACTAGTTTGGATAATTTCAGCAGCTTCTGGGGCATAGGGAGTATCCCTAGTTATCTGGTGTGATGAGAAAACAGCTATTTTGAGTTGCTGCCTAGGATTTTACAGTGTAATAGCCCTGCTCACAGCCAGAGCCTGGACATTTAGATAAGGACCTGAGCTTAGGATTCCCACCCCAAGTTCCCACTTTGCTTTTCCTGGAGCACCTTTTAAAATAACCACTTTGAGTTGAGCCTGCAGCCTCTGCCCCAACCATCTTATAAGTAATAGGTGCTTGTTACCCTGCTGTTTATCTCCTGCTTGCTGGACACCTGGGACGTCAGAGCACTGCCCTTCCCCCTGCTCACTGGCACCCCCGACCCTGGTTTCTGGGATCTGTAAGTAACAAGTCTTGTGACTTGACTTTGTGTGAGTGTATTGAAATTGCGCCTTCGATCAAAATGACCCGGGGGTTTCACTTCCTCGGGGTGGGAGTTCAGATGCTGAGGGAGCCACTGGCTGACCCCATGTGGGTGGCTGGTGCCTCCTCGTTCAGCAGGTCGTAATCCGCATATTCTTAATTTAATACACCAGCTATCCCCCTCTCCTGCACCCCGCCAACACATCTGGTTCCTGGCCTTGGGGTGATCAGAGCAGGAAACAGCGGTCCTGAGCGTGAGAGCCTGATGGAGGAGGTGGAGGGTGTGTGGACTCCAGATTGGTTGGTTTGCGCGTGGAAGGCGTGCTTACAGGCAAATCAGAATGATTTCCTTTCTCTAGGAACTGGCCAGCCGTGGGAGGGGCAGTCTCTCCAGGATCAGCAAGGTCCTAGGTGTCAAAGCATCAAAAACCAGAAATAAAATGACATGGTTAATATACTCACTGCTTGGGGCTTATACACCTGGGTGGCTCAGCTCCACTGGGGTTGGGGGGCGGGGGGGATGATTCTCATCTGAGTCCTCTCTGTTCTGTTTATTCTCCAGCCTATTTGTGCCACCAGCACTGGTTACTATGATTACATCATTTCATTGAATAATATGTAAACCAATGAAATGTGAGTGCCAAAGAAAGAGGTGTTGATACAATAAGATGAATTCTCTGGAAAGACTAGATAGAGGCAAATTGCTTTCTTTTTTTTTTAAATGCTATCAGTTTAGGTCTAGGCAAAACAACTATAAAAGATTGATGGGAGACAAATCATAAAAACATGGGAGGATCTGTACTCCATTGGCTTCACAAGTGTTTTTAAAATTCTTACTCCATTTTAAAGAAATCAGACCTGAAAGTTGGGGGACTTCCCTGGCAGTCCAGTAGTTAAGACTTCACCTTCCAATGCAGGGGGTGTGGGTTCAATCCCTGGTCGAGGAGCTAAGATCCCACATGCCTCACGGCAGAAAAACCAAAACAAAACAGAAGCAATGTTTTTTTTTTTAAGACTTTTTTTTGGGTTTGTTTTTAAAGAAACTGCATACATCATTGGAGACAAACAATTTAAATACCATGCAGTTTCTGTATGTACAAAACCTAGGCCATAGAAATCCAGTTTCATTTGTATTCTGTTTACACTGTCTTCCTCATACAGCCGTTGTCTGTTAAAGTAGAACACAGGAGAGTGCTCTGGTACAAAGACAAACTATGTACAGGCACCCGGGAAGCAACTGGAAAAAAGCAACTGGTTTGGGGATCAACAGACAAATGGGAAGAAAGAGTCATTTAAGGTGACCTTCGCCCACTGGCTGTGCACAGGGAGAGCCTGAAATTCCATTCACCGAAGCACACACCACAATTTGCATTCAGCAACTATAAATACACGTAAACAGAAGCAAAATCGTAACAAATTCAATAAAGGCTTTAAAAAATAAAATAAAAAATAAAACAAACCTGAAAGTTGTAGCAGAAGACATAGGTTTGGTTTATGCAAAAAGGTGAGGAGACTCCAGACAACAGACCTATGCTCAAAGGAAAGCCCTGGGCCTGTGTTAAGAGATCAGTGAACAAATATATATGTATATGATTGAGGTGAAAATAAAATTGTTAAGAAATATAAGTGTCTTTTTATGATTCCTGTCTTTACCTGACTTTTCTGTTAATTGATCAAACTAACAGCTCTAATTATGAGTTTCTACTGTTACTGTCCCTATTCTTATAGATGAGGAAATTGAGACTTAAAGAAACTAATTTGCTCAAGATTTGAATACAGGTCTTTCTGACTTCAAAGTCTGTACATGTTCTAAATCACTATACCAGCTACAGTGCCTGACTATTTTAGCCATTCAGTATTTTTTGAAGAGATAGAAAGATGAGTAAGAACTGGCCCCTGCCCTTAGGAAATTCATGGTCTTGCAGGAGAGGGAGGCATGTAAATAATTCATTTTATTACGTATAGTAAGTAAAATTATAGGAGTTCACTGACAGAGATAGAGGAGGGAATGGTGAACTTTCTAAGGTGTCAAGAAAGGTTTTGCGTAGGAGATGCAAACCTAGATTTTAAATTTTTTTAATGAATAGGCATATACCAGGTAGAGGGGGCTCTAAGCAGAGGGGATAGCATATACAAAGTTAAACAGAGAGGATGGTAAGATACGTTCAGAGAAATACAGAGGTTCTGTGTCTGAAGGGTGAGGTGGTAGGAGAGAGTTCTCAAGGGTCAGCTCGTAAAGGTCAAGTCAAGGAGTTTGGACTTGATCGTCTAGAACTTTGGGGGAGCCATTGAAACCCTTTAATCAGGACAGTGCTTGGCTCTGTTTGCATTTTAGGTTACTCTGGTGGAAGGGGCCGGGGTGCAGACAAGGTTGGAAGATGAACTGCGTTAATCCAGGTGAAAAATCGCAGCTCTCAATTGCAACAGCAGCAGGTAGAATGAATTCATTAAGGATTTTAGGGAAAACTGGTAGGACTTTATAACTAGATGTGGAGTGTGGAGGCCAGTCATGGGTCTGGGTGGACGCTGGTGCAGTCAACCACAATGGACAATACCAGTGAAAAAGAAAACAATGATTTCAGCTTTGGATGCAAGTTTGAGTTTCCTGCAGGACCTTCAAGTGGAAATGTTCGACACAGCTAGATAATTGGCCTGGAGCTTAAGGGAGAAGTTGGGGGTGGAGACAGATTTGTGATTGTCCTTATACAGGTGGGGCATGAGAGGCAGACGCAGCGTGAGAGGCAAAGGGCTGATGACGGAAGCCTGGAGAAGGGGTCCATCGAGAAGACGACTAAGAAGGAACTTCCAAAGGGGAGAGAGAAAATCCCAGCCAGAGCGTGCTATCAGAGATGGTAGGAAAGAATTCCAAGCAGATCTGCCAATGGTCGGTCATACCCTTGTGCCACAGAAGGACCAAGTCAAGGGAGAGCTGAGCAGTGTCCACCGCTGTGACCTTGGATGTTTGGGTGGAGCCAAGCCCAGATCGTGGTGGGCTGAAGTGCCAGCAAGTTAGGAAATCAAGCAGAATACAGAACACCGGGAAACTCACACATCTGAAGAGGGGAAGGAAGAGGAGACGGTTTGAAACTAGGGTGAAAATGTGGCTATTTAATAGGGTAGGAGGCACCTGAGCTGCTTTATGGGCCAAGGAAACCATGAAGGGGCAACTGTATCTCAGGGGTTCGCCCGTACCCAAAGCCCAGGTAAGTGAACTTCCTATTCCTTCTCCTTTCTTCTTTTCTTTGGGGCCTATTCTGAGTCCTCCCTTCCTTTTTTCAAAATCAGAGTTCGTTGTCAGCTACTCCCTAACAGGGAATTTAAGAAGTAGCTCTTCCCAAGGGAGTATTTGGAAACAGCAAATGGCCCGGGAATCCCATGTGTTGCTCTTTCTCTGCTGCCACCATCCTCTAGTCCCCATCTCCTCCTGCACCCCTCTTCCCATGCCCTGGCCTTTGCCTCTGCCCACAGGAATCTAGTTCAGGCTTTTCCCCACAGACAGGAGGAGTTACCACACACCTGGAAAAGCTCTTAGCCTTGGTTAACTAACTGTCAGCTCCTGGTGCAGCCAGGCTGGTGGGAAGTACAACTTGGTGGGCCAAGTTGTAACCAGGCCCACTTAAGGCTGCCGTTTCTTCCACTGTTCTATGAGGGATTGACTGAGCTCACTGTGATCCCTTCCTGTGGTGTCACTGCTTGGTGTTCCATACACAGAGAAACGAGGCTTAGCCCCAGGGCTTCCTTATACCTTGGCAAGTCCCACACCTGTGGGGTAGCTATCACTTTGACCTGAATTATAGGAGCTCAGGTAGGAAAAGGGGCAAAATCCTGATCAGCTTCCTGCTGACCCCTTCAGGGTTTTCTTTTCCGTCCTCCAGTCACTCACTGTCCTACATATTCTGCCTTCTGAAAGCTTGCAAATGGCAAGCTAATAGAGCACTGAGCCACAAGTAAGAAAGCAGCCATAGAGTGCACCCATTTCCTAGCCATACAATCTTGACTAGGTTAGTTGATTCCTCTGAGCCTCAGTTTTCTCATCTGTAAAATGATATTAATAATACCTATCACATAGTGATGTGAGTTATTCTATAACAGTGCATATGTGAAAATGCCTTGCACAGAACCTGACATGTAAAAGGTACCCGTTTAAATATTTCTTGGGCCTGAATGCTTAGGCTAGGAATCCACGATACTTGCAATTTCTATAATTTTATGGAATTAATATTTGAGCATGTCAAACCTGAAAAAAATACATCACTTTTCATTAATCTTCTAGGAACTTAAGAAAGGATTTTTTTCTTTAGTACATCCTTGTGTTGCTTTGTCCAGCACTGGCCTTCTCCCTCCATCTGAATCAGGAACTCTATTTTTACATTCCTTTCAACTGATAAAATTGCAATGCACTGCAGTGGTTCCCAAGGTAATAGAATAACTGTCTCTCTCACTGGCTCTATTTTTTTCCTTTCTTCTTCTTTTTTCTTTTCCCCTTGATAACAGAAAGCTTCTTTATTTTCCCTCCAGAAAAGAAGCGACATCACCCTGTCAATGTTAAATTCTGGCAGAAATGGAGCCACTAAAATAGAAAGAAAAAAAAATTGGCAACAGCCAAGAATGAGAACTTACATAGCATTTACTTAGTTGTATGTATTTCAGGAATACAGCGTCCTCTGTTTTATTGCCAATGATTGTCTCTGTGGTCAATGCTTATTTCTAAAATAATTCTCTTTTCCGTGCACGTAGCAGATTGATTGCATTGATGGCCCCCATTCTCTACCTCTCTTTTTGCCTTGACACTTCGCCGTTCCCTTCACTAAAGAGATGGAGTCCATTAACCCATCTCTTGCTTTTGGACTTCGCCATGTGTCTTGCTTTGATCTGAGGGATGCTTGTAGAAGGCATGCAATCATAATGCAAGTAGAAGCTTTAAAAAGTACTGATGTGTTTCCCCTAGTCCTTTTGGACCCCTGACATCACTGTGAAAATGTGCCCAGGCTAGCCTATTCGAGGGCTGTGAGGGGGATCCAAGCTAAGGCCATCCTAGACCATCCAGCTCCCATCAGCTGACCCCATAGGCTTGTGAACAAAAATAAATCTTTACTGTTGTATGCCACCAAAGTTTTCTATTTGTTATACAGCAATACCTAACCGATACAGTAAATTTTGGTGCCTGGGGGGTGACCCATGTCTTCTCCAACTGCAATGGTGAAAAAATTCTTGTACATCAAGCCCCACTGATATTATGGTTAATGGCCTGGAGAGGTAGTTTGAAATTGCCATTCTAGGTAAACTGCCCTTTAATTGTTCCCTAAATACAGCCTGTACATCCCTGCCTCGGTACCTTTATACATTTCATTTCTCCCTAGTGGAATGTCCTTTCTTCTCTCTTCTCTGCCTATTAGAATCATACCAGATCTCCAAGGACCTAAAGAAAACCAGCCTTTTCTTAATGCACCTTCTTCTCCCTTCACACCAGCCTCAAACTTTACTCCAAAAGGAGGGCACAGCTGGTGTGTCATTATCCATGCTGGACTGTTTCTCCCCAACTGCCCCTCGGCCCCCCTTCCTCCCTGGTTGTCTCATGTGGCCCAGCCGATCTTGACCCTCCCTCCCACCCACTCACTTCCTCCCCCCCCCCCCACCCCCGCTCCCTTTAGGTGCCCCATTGATTGTTGTGCTTGCAAAATTACCTTGTGGTTATCTGAGTAAACGGAAGTTTCCTGAGAACAAAGGCTTCGTATGTGCAGCACTTAAAATAGCACCCAGAAGATTAAAAAAATTGTTGGATAGGTGGATGGAACAGGGATCTGCTATAACTGTGGCCTGAAGCAGACTAGGCTGTTACTGACCCATCTAAATGGAGGCTCGGCCTGGGGAACTAACGTCCTCAGTAAGCTCGTCCCGTGTATGGTCTTGTCTTCGCAGACTAGGATTAAGTTGGCCTGGGTTCAGCGCCAGGCTAACTTAGTCCTAGTCCGTGAAGTCACTCCCCCGCCATCCTTGGTGCCCAGGCCCACACTGGGCAGATGAAGAGTCCCTTAAATGTCGCTGATATGCACTGATCACTTTCTATATACTAGATGTTGTTCTAAGTGCTTTCAGTGAATTAGTTCATTCAATTCTCACAGCAATCTTATGGGGCACATACTGTTAGTATCTCCATTTTGTTGATGAGGGTTAGAAAAGGTTAATTTACTGTTCTAAGATCAACTATTAAAAATACAGTCTGTGCAGACCCAGACACACCCACCTAGAGTGTGTTATCGTCACCGTCACCGCATGTCTCCCCAGGTTCATGTCTTCTAGGGGCGCTTCTCTCGTTTCTCAGTCCTTTCCTCTGCCAAGATGGGAGGCGAGGTAAGGGCTAAGAAGAGAAAATTGCTGCTTGATTCTTTATTTATTCTGTTTACTTAAATTCCCTTATCATTACCTAATGATATGTATTTAACCAGGAGGAGGCCCATCTTTTCTTATTTTTATCTATCTATGTTTACCTACCCATGAAGATAACTTCCTAAGTAGGTAAATTTGAATGATTAGCAAAGAGCCATATAAAGCAAACTGTATTGCTCTTTGCAAGCCGTGTCTGTTTCTCAGTGGGCTGGAAACCACACTATTGCTTCCCCTTTATCTTTGTAGTGAGAGCGCAACATTTGGCACTCAGCGTCTGAGCAACTTCAGTGACACCACCAGGAAAGGTCTATACTGGTCCAAATGGCACGCTTCCCACGAGTGGCATCTTTTTTTCTCTTTCTGAGTAAGTGTCATAATTCTGTAGGTTACTGTTGTCAAAGAGCTAGTCAAACGGAGACTGTTGGATGATAAAATGGGACAGTTTGGTCTCTACAGGAAAAACAATGCCACACGTCTCTGGTGCTGGCAGTCATTTTTGACTTTTGATGATGTGCTTGGCTACCTAGACATCCTTGAGTTCCAGGAGGTGCAATGTTAGGTTGAGTCCCATGAATCTGATCCCACTGGTTTTTACATTTGTGTGTGTGGCCAGAGCTGCCGATTTTGCTGGCCCTGCCTTCACCTTATGTTCTTGGGCTAACTCATCCCTGGAGATAGGAAGAGGCTTAACTCCTCAGACTGAGAGGTGATGCCTGATGTTAGAACTTGTCTAGATGATAAATGTGCCTTGGGGATGTGGCCGGATGGAAGTGTCATGAGAGCACTTAGGAGTTTTAGGCTAACCTGAAAGAAGGTTCTGGACTTCATCTGTGAGATGAAGTGGGAATTGACTACTAAGAGCCTGAGAAAGGGGCAGGAAGATTCACTTGGCTCTGCTGAGGGGCACCTGGAAGGACCTCAGCCGGCCCAGGGGCATTTATACATGGTTGAGCAGGATGACGAAGGGGGAAGTTTGGGGGTGGATGGGTGAACAGATGAACTGGGGAAGGAATGAAATAGTTTCAGAGCAGACAGAGCAGGTAGCAGGTACTTTTTAGTGCTATGGGTTCTCTAGCATCTGGTGAAGCCCATAGACCCCATCTCAGAATAATTTTTAAATGTGTGAATTAAAATGTATAAGATTATAGGGAAAATCAGTCATATTGAAATAAGGTTATTGAAATATTTTAAAGTAAATTTTGATGTAGTCATTTATTTGCTACATTATTTATGTATTACATAATAAGATCTGGAGGTGGTCTATTAACCACCAAACTTCAAAGTCGTAATGAGTATGAATAATATTTCAAGATATCTGCAATAGATGTAGTGTGATGTGAAAATATCTATGGTTTGTTGTCTACATTCATGACTGAAGAAAATGCTAAATTTCCATTAAGATTAGTGAAAATAAAGATGTAGGGTTTTTTCCCACCCAAGTTTATGAACCTTTTCATCCCCCATGTGGACCCAAGTTAACAACTTCTGCTTTAAAGAGACTGGATGGAGTTAGTGACAGGACTTGGATAATAGGGGAACTAGAAGAGCTTAGAATCAGTGTGACCAAGGCTGTGGCTAATACACAAAAAGGGTGCAGCATTCAACTCAAAGGGGTGCTTAATAAACCTTGGCTTGAGTTGAATTGGGTTCATGTCTCAAAAGACATTGGGTAGTGTAAGGTAAAGATCAGATATGGGGCCTGCTGGGGTGAGAGG
Organism: Eschrichtius robustus; assembly: GCF_028021215.1. Classification (NCBI taxonomy): domain Eukaryota; kingdom Metazoa; phylum Chordata; class Mammalia; order Artiodactyla; family Eschrichtiidae; genus Eschrichtius; species Eschrichtius robustus. Next base: position 103,563,085 of record NC_090826.1, read on the forward strand.
TGGCCTGCAGGAGAAGTTACTGGGACCAGTTGCTGGGTAATCAATGCCCACTAGACTGGCTTGGCAGACGTTAATGACCAGGTTCACTGGTGGAATCCTTTGGGGATTGTTGGCTGGTGTCCTGTTCAGGTGTCTTGAGTGTGATTCTCAAGTGTCTGTGCTTTGTGTCTGTGAACCGTGTGTTTGGCTTGTGTATGGGGAAACTGGGCTTACATTGTGCAATAAGTCAGACAACTGCAAATTCTCTCTTTGTCTTTTTTTTTTTTTTTTTTTTTTTCCCCTAGTGAGTAAGCTGAAAGGCCTGGGAAAAGGAAGTAATAACCAAGGTTCAAAAAGGGGAAGCTTCAAGCCTTTCAATTCCCCATTTAAACCATTACCTAAACTGGGTTATATATTTATTTCTTCTAAATTTAAACTCTTCCTAAGCACAAATTTTGTGTAGAGCCACAGTTTTTATGTGAAAAACATATATATCAGGAAGTAACTTGAAAAAAAATTTTGGAAGCCTGCTATTTGTCATTACAAATACAGAGGGAATAATGAAGGAAATTAATTAAATGATGGATGATCAACTGACCAATTGCATTGTTTAGCAAATGTATACCTTGTCCTAATTAATTTTTTAAATAAATATATAAAGACTGATGAATCCTGTTAGAATATGGGGCCAGATGAGGTTAAGGTCATGGGTAAATGAGCTCTTGGACTTAGCTTTGTCTGCTTGGTCTGTCACCCCTCACCCTGAATAGCTGCCCTACAAATAAAAGTCATTAACATGGGAGGGTCCTGGGGAGGGGCTACTGTTTGTCTTACTGGGGCTGTATTCACGAAAAAAAAAAAAATCCACTGAATTATGGATGGAAGCATTCTCAGCCTCCAAGCAAAAAGGGATTTTATATGGGTAAAGAAAGAGAAGTCGCTTGTTGTGTTTGATGTTCTCCAGCTAGGTTTTGTATAAGGTGGAAGCATTTGAAGTTGCTGTTTTTGCGTATCAAAGGTGGCCAGGTGTTGGCCACATTTTATATAGGTCAAATAGCTTCCATTCAAATAATACTGAAATAGAAAATTTGGCAATCCCAGTAATGTGTTTGGAAAAAGTCAACACCATTAGGAAATTCTTCGTGTTACAAAAATGTGACTCCAATGCAGTATGTCAATGCCAAGCTCTGTGTCCATCAGTCAACAAGAATCTGACCTGCTGTGCAGAGGTGCCTAACCCTCTGTCTATTAAAAGAGAAAGCAACGGGTCAGTCCTCTGAGGTATTTCACTCTTTAGGAGGAGAGATATGTACAACATCCCACAGAAAACAGATTTATAATAAGATGCTTCAGTGTATGTATGATTCCCCATGCATGGCCATTTGAATTGGCCTCTGTCAGTCATTCCTTTTTACCTCCACAATACCTATTAAACCTTCACACTGTTTCTTTCGCTTTTCTGAGTACCCTCCCAATCATGTTCTTGACCTCGTGCCTCTACTAGCACCTTATGACACTCATCATCCTCTCTCTGGCTTCATCCATGTCTCCCCTCTACAGCTCCTCTGCCCGTAGACATGCAGAGGTACCTGTGTCCATCCTCCCTCACTGCTCTGCCCCATCCATCTACTCTTTCTAACTGCCACCCTATTCTTCTCTTTCCCTTCTCCGTGATGCTTCTTGTAGTTTATGCTTCTTGCAGTTGCTTCTTACCCTTGAAATACTCTGCTGCTGCTCTATGGAAATCTCTTTTACAAAGATTTCCACTGACCTCCTCATCATCAAACTAAAAAGACTTTCGTCTGCCTTTAGAGTCCTTACCCTCTCAGCGGCATTCAGCAGTGCGGACAAGCTCTTTCTTCTTGGACTGTTTTGCTCCTTTGGTTTTCAAGCTACTGTGTCCTTGCTGCCCTCCCACCTGATTCTTCCCTCCCTGATTCTTCCTTCTGTAGGTTTTGTTCCTCATCCTATCCCCTAAATAGAGAGATCCTCTAATAATCTCTCTTCAGCCCTCTCCTTACATTCTCTAACACTTCCCAGTGCTTACATGTAGCTGACCTAATCTGCATCTACAGCCCAGAACTCTCCCTAGTCACAAACAAGCATTTACAGGAAGCAGTGAGGAAACAATGGACACAGCCAGGAATTTGACATTTGTAAATCCAAGTTCAGTTCTGGCTGCACCATTTACAACTTTGACAATGCTAAATATGGGAATATCTCAGAGTTCTTAAGAGGACTGGATTACAAATATTTTCAAAGGGTTGAGTAGATTTTAAAGTATAGATAGATAGCTATAGCTACAGATATAGACATATATTTAAATATTATTTCTAAATGTTTGCTGGATTTCCTTCCTGTTTGTTCCATGGTACTCTAATTTAGTATTTCCAAAATTAAATGCCCTGTCTTCTCCTTCACCCTCGAACACACAACAGTACCTTTTCCTGATATCCTTATTCCTGTTAACAGTGCCATTACTCCCAGTCACCCTTACAAAACCTGGTATCATCTTTGATTTCCTCCTGCCTTCCATCCCTCCATCTACCCCTTCTACCTCCAAGCATCTAAGATACTGAAAAACTCTATAGATCTTATCTCCACAGTGGCTCTTAAATTATAGCCACTTTCTTTCCATTTCTATTGCCTTCATCACTCCTCTCCTGGGCTACTATCATTACCTGATGTCTACTTCTAACTCCATCATCCTACACACCGTCAGGTTAATTTTACTAAGACCTTTCAAATACTTTCAGTGGGTTCCCCATTGCCGAATCAATCAAGTCCAAACTTTTAAACATGATAGTCAAGCCCTTCATGCTTTGGACTCAAAATTCCTACCCACTCTTACCTCTTTCTATTAATCTTCATGTAACCCTCCCCCTAATGCAACTGATTACTCTCTATTTCCTGAACAATTCTTTTGATTACTACTTATACAGTCTTTTCATGAAATCTCCTTCACCTAAAAGGCCCTGTCTCTCCACTTGAATTGTCATAACCTTCTCCAAAGTCCATTTTTAATACTATCTCTTCCATATACCTTACCTATTTCCCTCCCCCAAAATGTAATCTCTCCTTCCTTCAAATTCCTCAAAGCGCTTTTATCATATTTCTTTCCAGGACAGATGACTACCACCCTACTTGACTAAACTGTAAAATCAAGAAGTCAGAGACTATCCCACACTCATCTTCATATCTTAGTCCTTGAAGCATCAGAAACACTATAAGTGGTTGAACAAATATTTATTGAATTAGTAGGCGAAGCAGTAGAAAATGAAGTGCTAGTTTTCAAAATAAAACGTTTCACATGTGGTACCATCTCTCTGAAAAGTCATAAAAAATGTTAAGTGTTGCCTAGACACCAAAAATAACATTGTGGAAACACGTCCTGACATAAACATCTTAGTGGTACCTCAGAAATCATATTTTTAAAAACATTTTTATCTTGAAATATAACATATAAGAAAAGTTAGTAAGACATAAATGTGCAATTTAACTAATAAATAAAAAGTAAAAACCATGTAACCACTATGCAGGTCAAGAAATAGAACATTGCTAGGACCCTAGAAGCACCCACCCACCTTGCCACGCGTCCCATCCAGACACACACACACACACACAATCACTTTCCTGACTTTTGTGATACCTACTTCCTAGCGCTTTTTTTTAATAGTTTTACCCATTACGTTTGCATCACTAAACAATACAGTGTGGTTTTTTTGCCTTTCTTTAAATTTTGTAGAGAGTATAGTAAAAAAGATTCTAAAGTGTTCAGCATCTTTCATTAAACACAGTGATCCACGTTTCTGCAACCAGTTGCAATTCACTCACTTTCATTTCTGTATAAGATTCCATTTTATGAATGTACCACAGTCTGCCTGTTCTACTGTTGATGGACATATGAATGGTCTCTAGTTTGGGGGCTGTAATGAACACTGCTGCTGTGGATACTTTTTCACGTGTAGCCTGGTACAGTGCTCACATTTCTCTAAGATGTATGTCTAAGACTGGCTGGCATTGCTGACAATGTTTTAAATTGTAGTATAATTGTTTGGTAAATAATATTTTAAAATTTTACTACTGTATGGCATGGGGAACTATATTCAATATATTGTAATAACCTATAATAGAAAAGGATCTGAAAAAGAAGAGAGATATATATATATGTGTAACTGAATCACTTTGCTGTACACCCGAAACTAACACAACATTGTAAATCAACTATACTTCAATAAAAAGTTGTATGTTTTGAAAAAAAATTAAAATTTTTTTCTCATATGGTCTAACTTCTATTCCTAAGTGCTTATTACAAAAGGAGCATAATATACATATATCACATTAACTGGGATTTATGAATAAATTAGTATATTTTAAATGATTACTGGAAATTTGTGTGATTGGTTGATTGATTGGATGTTTGTTTTCCAGTTTTGCATTGATTGTATCCATATGCAATTTTTAGTTGACTGTATCAGGTGACTCTTACTCTTTCTCCCTATTTTTTTGCAGGTCCCCTCCTATCAGAATTGTCTTCATTCTAAAGTTCCTATACTCAGCCTATACTCATGATCTCTGTTATGTCATTTTCCCCTCTCTCACTTTTTTTTCACTCTGGTCTCCTTTACTCTTTGTCCTTGTGGATTCACAAAATTCAGCAGATGCTCTGCTTCTTCCATGCCTACTTATGAACTCTATTCTGTTAATTCTGTAATACCAGCAATTGCTCCCTGGTGGACTCTTCTGATGTCTTTCCACTGGGCCCTAGGCCCCGAGTGGAAAGATCTAGCTCACCCTGTGGCATCTCTGTCATCTGTTCTTTGTTCTTTCTGTTACACAAAATAAACTAGGCTATGATATTAACATAATAAATAAATACATACCTTTTAATTTCTAAAAAAGGCTTGATTTTGAAAATGTGTATGTCAAAGGAAATGTTACCATTGAATAAGATTTTCTCCTTTAAACCTAATACTTGAGATTTGTCCCAACAGGAAACATTCCATAGTGGTCCCAACTGAAAACTTTGGGTAAGAGAACAACTAAACTAAATCTGATCCCAGATCCTGTTGGGCTTGACAGTCATCTTTTATGAAGCTTTTCAATAAAGCTGTAGTGGCTCTTTAAAAAATTACAAAATGGAAAACCCTCGGCGGTATAGAAAGGAAGTGCTGCTGTTTCTTCAGATGCTAATTTTAGCTAGTCTTGCATCACACCTGGCCGGGAGCTACAGATATTTCCAACCAACCGGCAGGAAAAAGCATGGCACCAGGAGCAGTGCCATAAACTCTGCCTCTCCAGCAATCATTTCTGTGAGAAAAGCTCGATGACAGGTACCTAGGAATTGGAGGCTTGAGGAAGTATATTGAGGAATTTTCCCGTAAAATAATGTAAAAGGTGAATTATTATGCATCGTATTTACTTCAGGTGCACTTAGATAAGCAGATATGTTTTATGAAAGTGGTCATGTTACATTGATGAAGCTAAACATTTTTTTTTTAAGAGACTAGAGATTACTATGGAAGTTAAACTTATAAAAGGACAATTAACTCATCAAGCCATTCCACTGTTCCTCATCCTGAAGAAGGTATTGAACATTTGAGTTGATTATAGCTCATAACCTACGATCTCATTTTCTAGAATTGTAATACAGGGAGCTACATAATGTGACACATTGGGAACTGGAGCACTAATCTATTTTTATTCCCCTTTCTTTCTCCTGCTTGCAAGCTAAGCTCAGCACTGGCCAGAGAGAAGTAACAGTTCAGAAAGGACCGCTGTTCAGAGCTGAAGGGTACCCCATCAGCATCGGCTGCAATGTAACTGGCCACCGGGGACCTTCTGAGCAGCATTTCCAGTGGTCTGTTTACCTGCCGACAGCCCCGACCCAAGAAATCCAGATCATCAGCACCAAGGATGCCACCTTCTCTTATGCAGTGTATGCACGGCGGGTGCAAAGTAGGGAAATCTACGTGGAGAAGGTCCAGGGTAACTCAGTCTTTTTGCACATCTCCAAGCTCCAGATGAAGGATTCTGGCGAGTACGAGTGTCACACACCCAACACTGATGGAAAATACTATGGGAGTTACAGTGCAAAGACGAATCTAATTGGTAAGCTGTGTGCCCTCCTCTTCTAGCCAGCCCCTGAGAAGCCAGATTCTCCATCAACACGATGCCTTGCAATGTGACATGACTTTATATTGTGCTGTTTGTTTTGGCAAAAGAGCCCACATACCCCTCCGGATATTTTGGATTTTGTCACAAATAGGTATCTCATATTCCCTAAAACTCTTAATGCATTTTCCCAATTGACTTTGTCATGATGAGTTAGATAGTACGTGGTCTTCCTAGGCCTTGCCCACAACTATTCATAGGTTGATAATAGCACAGCATTAGACAAAGCTTTGAGAGTTCTCATGGTATGTCTCTTCTCAGAGGCAGAATATTAACTTGATAGAAGAGCCAGTATTAATATATTTAATATATGTTTATATATAATTAATATAATACCATAGGAAGTAAGTCATTAACTTGGAAGTAATTATTCTCAAACTTCCATTCTCTAACATAGTTACCTATGGGGCAAGGGTCATATTATTTGAAATTACCCTTTTGTCCCTTTGCCAAGAATATCTTATTACTCCCTTTTCAGCCTAGCAAACTCCGACATATACTTCTGAACCCAGTTTAGGTATTACCTCTTCTGTGAAACCCATTCTGTCTCAGGCAGTATTCCCGTCTTTGTTCTTTCTTGATGCTCTGTTCACACTACTGTTGTTAGTACTCACCCAGTTTATGTGGTAATTGGCTACTTACATGACCCTCTCTGACCTCACCTTGAGCTCCATGAGAAGAGAACATTTACCTCACTCTCTAGCACAGTGGTTAGCTCTGAGTAGATGCTCAATAAACATTCATTTTTTGAATCTAAGTGTTGCTTTCACATAAACTTAGGCTGTGTGATTACCTTTGAGGAAGGAAAGAATGGTAGGGTAGTAAGATGGTTTTCAAAACTTTGGTAAGGGTTGCATTTTGGCTCTGAATGATAAACTATAACAGATTATTTCAGAACTTTATTTTATAAAGGAGCAGGTGAAGGCCCAAGGAAGTGAAGTAACTTCCTCCAATTCATGGAGTCAAATAGGGACAAATATAGGATCAGAATATAGTCTTCTAGCTCCCAGTGCTTTTCCCATTTAAAACCTCTGTGTCTGAATAGCTAAACTGGTTACAGCCTGTGCTAAAAATGTAAAATCAGGGTCAATACAACAGTGAACCAATAGCTTTGCCGAGTTCCATAGTCTGTATGTATATAGATACCAATGTTCCTGTTGGCAATAGGGAAAGCATATGGCTGGTGGAAAACCAACTCAAAGTATGTACTTTACAGATGTTGGGTCAGGGCACCATCTTCATCTAAGGAGGCTAGTCTGACAGGTATTCAGTCAATTACAATCATTCCTTTGCATCCAGTCATTCCAGATACCCTCTCTGCTGCCATGACTTCCCAGACTCTCAGTAAGGAGGAAGGTGAGCCATTGGAACTTACCTGTGAGTCATCCAAAGCCACAGCTCAACATACTCACCTCTCTGTCACCTGGTACCTGATGCAAGATGGAGAAAGAAGCCAAGCCAGCAAGATTATTTCCCTCTCCAAAGATTTTATGTTGCTCCCTGGGCCCTTGTATACAGAGAGGTTTGCAGCTGGTGACGTGCGGCTCGACAAGCTTGGGGTCACTACCTTCAGGCTGTCCATAGGGAGGCTCCGGCCCTCAGATCAGGGCCAGCTGTTCTGTGAGGCAACTGAATGGATTCAGGATCCGGATGAAACCTGGACTTCCATCACGAAAAAGCAGACAGATCAAACAACTCTGAGGGTCCAGCCAGCAGGTAATTATCTTCTCGGGAAATTCATTAACAGCTAGTAGTGGGTATTTGGGGGATATCTTTTTTCTTTCTTTTTTTTTTGGCTGCGCCACATGGCTTGCGGGATCTTAGTTCCCCGACCAGGGATCGAATCCGTGCCCTCGGCAGTGAAAGCGCAGAGTCCTAACCACTGGACCGCCAGGGAGTTTTCTCTTTTTGTTTTTTTCTAATCTTTTGTTGGATCAAAAATATTATTAGAAAGTTTGAGTAAATTTTGTTTTTGTCATCTGGGAAGCATAAGTAAGAAGGACAGATTTAGGGCTCTGTCCATGGAAGGTTTTATATGGGATAAAATCTGTTGAATGTTAGGTAGATTCCACAGCCATGCATGGAAATAGTTTTGTTGCCATTCTTGCCAGGCTCTGTGTAAGCACTTTATCTATAATACATTATCGAATTTAGTCCTAACAACCACCCTCTGAGGCAACTAGTCAAGTCCCCATTTTTGAAACATGACCCTGAGCTTCAGCTAAATGCTCTGCCTTAGCTCGCTCTGCTGGAGCTGGCGTTTGAAGACAGGTGTATCTCTCCAAGGCCCTCTCCCCACAGACACCTGCGCCTCAGAGTAGCCTATTTCCAACGTGAAGCCTTGTCTTAGTCACTGCTCCTTCCGCCTTACCCCTTTTCCTTGGAACGGTGTCACTCTTCATGATCCATTGACACCTTCGCCAAAGCAAGCAGGAAGCCTCCATTTTGATTCCTGGTCTCTCCACATGGGCTTTGGTCCCGTAGGAGGAGGTCTATAACCATATATATCCCTGCTAAAAGCAATGATCCAATAGTGGATCATTGAAGTTTTCTTTCTTTTTTTTTAGGAAGAGTGTTATTCTGTTCTATTAAAAATTGTCCTGATGGTGTTACGTGTCCAAATTATACTCAGGGAGTCCTTTGGAGACACATCACATGTGCTTCTTTCCCCTCTCTTTGAAAACAGTTTTTAAAAATGTAAAGCTATTTTAAAATTTTATTTATTTAGATCAGTAAAAATTGTATATGTTTAAGGTGTACAATATGATGTCTTGATATCTGTATGCGCTGTGAAATGACTACAATCAAGTTCACTAACGTACCCATCACCTCACATGGTTGTGTTGTGTATGTGGTGAGAATTCTTGAGATCTTTCTTAGCAAATTTCAAGTAATACCACACAGTATTACTAACTGTAGTCACCATGCTGTACATTAGATCTCCAGAACTTATTCATCCCGCATAACTGAAACTTTGTACCCTTTGACCATTATCTCCCCATTGTCCCCTCTCCCCCAACCCCTGGTAACCACCATTCTACTCTCCACTTCTATGTATTCATTTTGTCAATTTTTAGTTTCCACAATATTTGTCTTTCTGTGTCTGGCTTATTTCACATAGCAAAATGTCCTCCAGGTCGATCCATGTTTTTGAAAATGGCAAGCTTTTCCTTTTTTTCATGGCTGAATACTATTCCATTGTGTATATATACCACATTTTCTTCATACATTTTTCCTTTGATGTACACTTAGGTTGTTTTCATATCTTGGCTATTATGAATAATGAACATAGGGGTGCAGATATCTCTTTGAGATACTGATTTCATTTCCTTTGGATATGTACCTGGAAGTGGGATTGCTGGGTTATATGGTAGTTCTACTTTTAGTCTTTGAGGAACCTCCATACTGTTTTCTATCATGCCCATACCAATTGACATTCCTTGTACACTAACAGTGTACAAGGGTTCCTTTTTCTTCTCCATCCTCACCAACACTTGCTATCTTTTGTCTTTTTGATAATTGCCATTCTAACAGATGTGAGGTGATATCCATTTTGGCTAGTAACCCTTTTTCAAATACATGGTTTGCAAATATTTTCTCCCATTTTGTAGATTGTCTCTTCACTCTGTTGATTGTTTCTTTTGTGTGTGCAGGATCTTTTTAGTTTGATGCAATCCCACCATCTATTTTTACTTTTGTTGCCTGTGCTTGTGGGGTCATATCCAGAAAATCATTGCCCAAGATAATGTCAAGAATGTTTTCCTTCTATTTTCTTTTCTTTTTCTTTTTTCTTTTTTGGCTGTGCCATGTGGCATGTGGGATCTTAGTTCCCTGACCAGAGACTGAACCCGTGCCCCCTGCAGTGGAAGTGCAGAGTCTTAACCACTGGACTGCCAGGGAATTCCCCCTTCTGTTTTCTTCTAGTAGTTTTTCAGTTTCAGGTCTTATGTTTAAATCTTTGATCCATTTTGAGTTTATTTTTTTAATATGGCACGAGATAGGAGTCCAACTTCATTCTTCTGCATGTGGATATCCAGTTTATTCAACACCATTTATTTGAAGAGACTATCTTTTCCCTGTTGTGTATACTTGGCAGCCTTATTGGAGATTAATTGACATAGATTCATGGATTTATTTTTGGATTCTCTTTTCTGTTTCATTGGTCTGTATGTCTTTATGCCAGTACCATACTGTTTTGATTACTGTAGCTTTGTAATGTATTTTGAAATCAGGCAATGTGATACCTACAGCTCTTGCTCAAAATTCTTTGGCTATTCAGGGTCTTTTGTGGTTCCATATGAATTTTAGAATTGTTTTTGTCTATTTTTAAATGCCATTAGAATTTTGATAGGGATTACAATGAATCTGTAGATTGCTTTGGGTGGTATGGATATTTTAACAATATTAATTCTTCTGACCCATGAACATGGGATATCTTTCCATTTATTTGTTTCCTCTTCAGTTACTTTCATCAGTGTTCTATAGTTTTCATTGTACATGTCTTTCACCTCCTTGGTTAAATTTATCCCTGAGTATTTTCTTCCTTTTGATGCTATTGTAAATGGGATTGTTTTCTTAATTTCTTTTTCTGATAGTTCATTGTTAGTGTATAGAGATGCAACTGATTTTTTTTTTGTATGTTGATTTTGTATCCTGCAATTTTACTGAAATTCTTTATTAGTTTTAACATCTTTTGGTGGAGTTTTTTCGGGTTTCTATATGTAAGATCATGTCATCTGCCAACAGTGACAGTTTTACTTCCTTTTTTCCAATTTGGATGCCTTTAATTTCTTTTTCTGTCTAACTGCTCTGGCTAGGACTTCCAATACTATGTTGAATAGAAGTGGTGAGAGTGGTCATCCTTGTCTTATTCTTGATCTTAGAGGAAAAGCTTTCAGCCTTTCACTGTTAAGTGTGATGTTAGCTGTGGACTTGCCATATATCACATACACTTTTAACTTCGGAAAATTCCACTGGATGTGCTCAGCCAAAACTGAGAGCAAGAAATCACAATTTACATCGATTCAACATAGTATAAAATATTTTATTTAAAAAGATACATTACTGTGTACTTTACACATCTATGCATGCGTCTTGCTTAATAGGATTGCATTCAGAAAATCAAGTATGTTGTTCTTTCTAGGTGATTTAAAGAGTAGTCAAGGGCATATTTTATTTTATTTTTTTATTTTTTTTTTTTTTAATTATTTTTTATTTATTTATGGCTGTGTTGGGTCCCCGCTTCTGTGCGAGGGCTTTCTCTCGTTGTGGCAAGCGGGGACCACTCTTCATCATGGTGCGCGGGCCTCTCACTATCGCGGCCTCTCTTGTTGCGGAGCACAGGCCCCAGACGCGCAGGCTCAGCAATTGTGGCTCACGGGCCCAGCTGCTCCACAGCATGTGGGATCTTCCCAGACCAGGGCCCGAACCCGTGTCCCCCGCATTGGCAGGCAGACTCCCAACCACTGCGCCACCAGGGAAGCCCAAGGGGCATATTTTAATTCTAGACATTTCTTTGGCTTACCTTCTCCTCAGAACTGATCTCACACATGAAATTCAATCCCTGTACTATCCTAACAGGAGGTAGCATCTCTCTCTGGTATTGAAAGGATAGATGCAGTGGCCTCTCTATATATCTGCCTTGCTTTTGTTTCCTAGTGAGAGATTTTCAAGTCAACATCACAGCTGAGAGTACGGTTCCTGAAGGAAAACCCTTAGAACTGGTTTGCCTGGTCGTGGGCGGTGGCCAGGACCCACAGCTTCAGGGCACTTGGTTCTTCAATGATATTGAAATGGCCCACATTGATGCTGGTGGAGTTCTGGGTCTGAAGAAAGACTATCAAGAAAGAGCAAGTCAAGGACAGCTCCAGGTTTCAAAGTTAAGCCCCAAGGCTTTCTCTCTCAAGATCTTCTCTGTGGGCCCAGAGGATGAAGGTGCCTACAGATGTGCCGTGGCAGAGGTGACAAGAGCTCAGATGGGCTCCTGGCAGGTGCTCCAGAAAAAAAAGTCACCAGACAGCTATGTGCACCTGAGGAAGCCAGCAGGTAGGTGAAGTCGGGGCCAGACACGATTGGGCTGCTTTTAGATGCCCTCCTTTGTGAGTACAGGATGCCTTCATGGACACGGGGTAGGTCTCCTGAAGTCAGGTGTCAATCAGATCACTTTGAGGTGGAGTGGAGTACTTCAAAGGAAAGCACCCAAACCAGCTGAAGACCTGAGTCCTATTCCTGAGCCATTAAATGGGCCATGATCCTGAACACACTATGTACTTCACCTCTAAATCTCAGCTTCTTCAACTGTAAGATAATGCCATCTAATTTGACTGTCCTGAAGTACCTTCTTGCCGTCTTAGATTCTTTGATTCTATTTGCTGTTATTTCTAATTTTTGTCCATTGGGTATTCTTTCAGCAGAGAACATCTGTATTAATGAAGCCCTCTGTCTCCTTGTTGCGTGTGTGTGTGTGTGTGTTTTGAGTAGATTAAGAGGAAAGAGCTTACACTTGCCCCCTTCCTGGGAAATAAACACCCACATTACGCCTCCTACTCCTGCGACATCTTTCAGGTGTCTTTCATCAATTCTCTATTATCTTAAACTGATACTAAGTCTTAATTCTGCACCAAAGAATGACTCAGAGTAAGAAAAGAAGAAGTAAATGATAGTGGGCAGACTCTATTGCCTGCATGTTGCTATGATGTCGTGAGATGCCTATCCAAATGGGTCTGAGTATCTGGAAGGCCACTCAGTTTCTGAAGGCTGGGTGACCTTAAACGTGTTTGAATTATCAGTGCTTTTTGTGTGGAGAGAAAACTGATAAATCTGCAAGTAATATTAGGATCCTCTGGGCTGGATATTAAATTCAAAGTCTAGAAAAATGAATTGCCCCAAATTTTTGGTTTTGCAAAAACCAAAATCAAAAACAAAAACAAACTAAAAATGAAGATATCCTTGTTGTACTTGCTCACTGGAGGCCTCTCCAAAGATAGAAGCATTCCCCTTCCATCCTCTTCTCCGTCACCCCATTTGCTGGGAGTGAAGACGCACAGCTTTGGCCTAGAGTGGCGAGCCAGGAAGTGTGTTGGTGGTAGTTTTTACACTAAACATTTGTTCTGACTTGCTAGGATTCAGAAAAAACTATGTAGGCGTGTTTACATATTTACACAGAGCTAAATCTCAACTTCGTGTATCTGTCTCTGCTGGAGCAGATCTGTAAATCTTTCATAAACTCAGGACATAGGAATTTGTGCTAAAGAGACCTAAAGGTGTGCTTCGTGGCACACAGATCACAAGCCTATCAAGTAGGTAGTCTTCCCAAGCTAAAAATAATCCTTTGTGCAGGCTGGAGTCCAGCCTGTTTCTTTTTACGTAGAATAAAAAAAGGTTATTAACAGATTTATTAAAGATCCTGTTGAGCATTTGGTTTTGAAACTCAAACCATTACTTCAAGTATGAGCAGCGTTTTATCACTCCATGAATGTTTTAAACAGAAGAGGGTACTCCCTACTGCTATGCATGTATACCTTACACATGCGTGGTAAGTGTGTTACTTCTTACCGAGAGGCAGTAACGACCACAGTACACTAAGGAAACCACAGTTAAAAAAACAAAACAAAACAAAACTGAAGCTGGTTGAAACTAATCATAATGGTTATATTTGAGTAGTGAGATTATGAGTAATAATTTCCCCTCTAATTTCTAAACTTTAGTTATGAGTCTATTTTTAACTTGAAAAAAAAATTAAGTATAATTATGCCTCTAATACACAAAATTTGGAAGCAAGTTATATATATGTAATAGATAGATAAATAGATATAGACATATTAACCTATTTGTGGACATTAGCCTTCATTCTGCCTTTGTAACATATACATTTATACATAAAGTGGTTAAAGACTGAACTCCTTCCTCAGCAGGGAAGATCAATTTGCAGATTCATTTAGATCCTATTTAAATTCCTAATGCCAGTTCTATTTTGTTTTCCTGGGAATTCCCTGGTGGTCCAGTGGTTAGGACTCCATGCTCTCACTGCTGAGGGCCTGGGTTTGATCCCTGGTCGGGGAACTAAGATCCCACAAGGCCAGAAAAAATAAATTTGAAAAAAAATCTATTTTGTTTTCCTTTTCTGGCTTTGAACTCCTCTGCTTTCACAAAGTGCCTATCATTACGCCCTAACGCTAATAGCTCACCTTTGCTGGGTACTTCTCCTTGCCAGCTGGAATAAGCCCTTTGCATGTGCCATTAATTTAGTCCTCTCACAATGCATAAGGGAGGTGTTATTATTACCCCCATATTTACAGGAAAGGAAATTGAGGCTCAGAGTGGTCCACTATGTTGTCCAGGATAATTCTGACTCCAGTGACCTTGACCTGAAGCTTGAGGCCGGGCTGCCTAGGATGCATGAGCTTGAGGGATCTTTACATTGCCCACAAAGCACCCAGGACAAGGCCTTGCACAGGAAGTATCTGTTGAAGGAATATCTGCATTTCTACACATCTTGAATTTCCCATCTGGAAGCCAGATTTACATTTATTGTTTTACACTATAGTTCAGATATAGGAAGGCTCTCCCTTCAACAATATGTATGAATGAATATATGATTTGAAAAAGAGAAATGTATATGTATGTATATATATATATAGGTAATTATATATATATTTAAAAAATACTTGGGGGGAAATGTATATATATACTTATTGTATATATATATTTATATATATATACATTTTCCCCCAAGTAATTATTTTTTAATCACAGTGTTTTGAACAGAAATATAATTAACAATACTCCTTCACTGTTCAGAATACATACTAATTGGGGGAAGGTAAGTAAGGAGAGGAAGGTCATTTTGAACTGTGAAAGTCTGAATTCTAAAAAAACTAAACATTTAAATAAACACAGCTTCATTACTTTCAGCCTCATACACCAACCGTAATTAATTTAACAAAATATTACCAGATGTTTTCCCAACTAGATGTTCCTAAGGAACAAATCACTAAAAATTAGGGCAAATTATAAATTAAGTGTAAATAAGTTCTCCTGGTAATCTTTCTGCTGTTTCCACTATTTAAGTGTTGATGAAATCTTTTTTTCCGGGGGTGGTGCAGGAGTGAACAACCTGATCGGATTTGTCACAAAGTAGTCAAGTCCTAATTAATGAGATTTCACTGTTTTTTAGAAAAATTTTCATTTACTTGAAATAATTTTTTCTTTTAAAATCTGTAATCCACAGCAAGACATGTGGTCGTGTCTACCAAGAACAGGCAGCAAGCAGTGTGGGAAGGAGAGGCATTAACCCTTCTCTGCAAGGTAGGTGGAGATGAAAGTCTCCTGTCTGTGACCTGGTGGCACATCCCACAAGACCAGACACAGCCAGAGTTTGTGGCTGGAATGGGGCAGGATGGCACCATGCAGCTGGGTGCCTCCTACGGGGAACTCGATAACCACAGCAACACAAGGCTGGAGAAAACGGACTGGGCCACCTTCCAGCTGGAAATCACCTCCACCACCATCACAGACAGCGGCACGTATGAGTGCAGAGTGTCTGAGAGGACCCGGAAACAGGCCAGAGATCGGAGCTGGACTCAGAAGATGTCAGTCACTGTAAAACCTCTGAGTAAGTGTCAGGGAAATCCTTTTCTGAACTTACGTATCATCAGTATCTTCCTTCTGCAGTGCAATGCTGTGGAATTCGATTGTCTGTCACCCTGAATCCCCTAGTTATGGTACGTGTACCCCAGGACACAGAGCAGAGCCTCTGGCTACCATGTCTGTCAACTGATCTCTGAAGTTTACTCGTCTTCTTTTTTATTTATTTATTTATTTATTTTTGGCTGTGTTGGGTCTTTGTTTCTGCGCGAGGGCTTTCTCTAGTTGTGGCGAGCAGAGGCCACTCTTCATCACGGTGCACGGGCCTCTCACTATCGCGGCCTCTCTTGTTGCGGAGCACGGGCTCCAGATGCGCAGGCTCAGTAGTTATGGCTCATGGGCCCAGCCGCTCCACGGCACGTGGGATCCTCCCAGACCAGGGCCCGAACCCGTGTCCCCTGCATTGGCAGGCGGACTCTCAACCACTGAACCACCAGGGAAGCCCTTTACTCGTCTTTATAAAGATCATCTTTAGGGTGCAACTTGTAAGCTGTTATTCAAGGCTAAAAACAAAATCGTATGAATTGGAATAGACTTAGAAAAGAGATATGCCAAGTGGAGCGGAGCCTCGTGCATTCAGGCTTCTGACAGCTGCAGCCCTGGGATGGCAGAGTCTCCTGGAGCAGGTGCAAAAGAGTGATGGTGCACCCAGGAGTGGGGATGAGGGAAGGAGGCCAGCCAGTGGGGCCGGGGAGCACCCCACCCACTCAGCAGCAGCTGTCTAAGCAGCAGACTGGAGAAACACTGCCTGTTTGTTGTCTCTGCTGAGAACACTCTTTAGAAGAGGGTCAACTTTAGAAAATTGAGGTCAGACTTCAGGACAGACTGTACTGTGAATCAGCTTCTACCCCCACGTATTTGATACTCCCAGTGTATGAACGCATAGTTC
The DNA here is from genome assembly GCF_028021215.1 of Eschrichtius robustus. Taxonomy (NCBI): domain Eukaryota; kingdom Metazoa; phylum Chordata; class Mammalia; order Artiodactyla; family Eschrichtiidae; genus Eschrichtius; species Eschrichtius robustus. The sequence continues at coordinate 103,579,772 of NC_090826.1, forward strand.
AATGTGAGGAGGCAATGACTAGGACAAATTGTACCTCGATTTGCTGAATGTATTAGAAATTGTGTTTCACATTTCTGCCCACAGAGTCAAGTTTACAAGTTAGTCTGATGAGCCGTCAACCGCAAGTGAAATTAACCAACACCTTTGACCTGTCCTGCATAGTGAGGGTTGGCTACTCAGACCTCAAGGTTCCACTCACCGTGACATGGCAGTTCCAGGCAGCTAGATCTCGAGCCTTTGATCTGCTTCTTCGAATCACCCATAATGGCACTATTGAATGGGGGAACTTCCTACCCCAGTTCCAAAAGAAGACGAAGGTTTCACAGTCTTTATTTCGTTCTCAACTCCTAATCCATGATGCCACCGAGGAAGAAGCAGGAGTTTATCAGTGTAATGTAGAAGTTTATGACAGAATTTCCCTACACACAAACGGCCCCGTGAGGGCTTCTGCCATCTCTCACCCATTGAGGATCACTGTCACTTTACCAGGTAAACACTACTTGAAATTAATCCCGCTTTTTTTTTAAACATTCCTCCCATTTAGGGTAAGTTATAGAATTAAAGCATAACATACCTTTTCCCCAAGTTTGTATTATAAGTAAGCACCGTATGTAAGTGATATCCAGGAAGGGAGAGGGGAGGGATAAATTAGGAGTTTGGTATTAATAGATACTCACCAGTATATATAAAATAGATAAACAATAAGGACCTACTGTATAGCAGAGGGAACTATAGTCAATATCTTATAATAACCTATAATGGAAAAGAATCTGAAAAAGAATATATATGTGTATAACTGAATCACTTTGCTGTATACCTGAAACATTGTAAATCAACTATACTTCAATTAAAAAAAGGAACCAGAAACAAAACACACACACACACACACACACACACAAAAAGGGATATCCAGGTTAACATTAAGTTAATATGCACAAAATGGCCATACTGGTTTGTTTTTTTTTGTTTTTGTTTTTTTTGGGCTGTGTTGAGTCTTTGTTCCTGCAGGCGGGCTTTCACTAGTTGCGTTGAGCTAGGGCTACTCTTCATTGCGGTGCACAGGCTTCTCATTGCGGTGGCTTCTCTTGCTGCAGAGCACAGGCTCTAGGCGCACGGGCTTCAGTAGTGTGGCACGCGGACTCAGTAGTTGTAGCACATGGGCTTAGTTTCTCTGCGGCATGTGGGATCTTCCCAGACTAGGGCTTGAACCTATGTCCCCTGCATTGGCAGGCGGATTCTTAACCACTGCACCATCAGAGAAGTCCCGCCATACTGGTTTTTAAAACATTGAAATACTTCCACACTGATGAATAATAACTGTTGCCCCTTCCCCATTTCCCATAAGTCCCCACTGCTCAGCAACTAAAGGGAACCACGTGGCACAGCAGGGGACCTCTAGGACCAGATCCAGTGGTGAGGCATTCTTTCGGATTGGTCAGTACCCATGCCTGACCAGTCATTAAATGTTCAGAATGTGTCCCCTGGTGGTATGGATAATGTAAATCCCATTAAATACATTTATCCATTCATTTTGATATGTTAATATGCAAGAGTTAGAGAATTTATGATTACAGTCAAAATAATTTACCTTGTCAGTTGGTAATAGAGGATAGAGATTAAAAGTAAGACACAACTTGGCAAATTCTGCTGTGTCAGTATCTTTCATGACTTCCATTCTCTTAGGGCAGAGTGTTCAAGAGGCTTTGATGTCATTTAGATCTGACAAGCACTGGATAGAAACATCACTTTAGACAAGGCACTTTAATCTGTCCAAGCCCAGTGACCCCATGTGTAAATTGCTGATGTGCAATTTAAAGATGGCGACATGTTCCTAGTACAGTGCCTGACACACCAAGCAGATGCTCAAACATAGTAGCAGTCATTATCTCAGCTACTGAGCAATATTTTTGGTAATAGTAATGATCTCCTTGTTGATTAACTCATGCCTTAATTTACTTGTCCTTTCTGATGTATTTCAAATTGTTGGTTTAATCCTTTCTTCTTAAAACTTCTCTTCTCTTGGCCTATGACACAAGATTTTCTTGGTTTCCTTCCTAACACTCTGACTGCTCCTTCTCATTCTCTTTTGCAGAATCCTCCTCCTCCACTGACTCATCCCTTTGGGTTTCATCCTCAACTTCCTCTCTTCTCATTCTGTACAGTGTCCCAAAGTGGGCTTATTCCTACCCAGGGATTCAGTCTATATACTGACAAATCCCAAATTCATTATCTTGAAATACTTCTCTTCTGATCTCCAGACTCATCAATGCAATTGCCTCTAGGACATGTCTACACTCAATATGTCAAAACATAAATACACCATTATTATCCCTCCAGAGCTACTCCTCTGACATTGTTCTCCATGTCCCCACCATCCATCAGTGATCCAAGCAAGAAACCTGAGTCATCCACTACTCCTCCACGTCCACCTCATGTCCAAACTCCCATTACATGGCAAGCAAGGTCCTTTACAATCTGATACATTTATGTCTTTCCTGCATCATCTCTTTCCACTTTCCATCTTGAATTTGAGCTCCAGCCACACTGAACTACTGGCAGTTCCTCAAATACTCTAAGCTCTCTCTCATTTTTAGTCTTTGTTCAAGTTGCTTCTTTTGCATGGAATTCCTTAACCCCTTCTCCATCAGATTAATTCCTATTAACCCTTAAGACTTAGCTTGGAGATATCTCCTCCAGGAAGCCTCCCCTCACTCCCATATTGGGGTTACACAGTCCTGCTGTGTGCTCTGACAGCCACTTCTGCATACCTCTGTCCCACCTGGGTGACACAATCCTATAATCTCTAAGCCTCTGTCCTGTACTAGTCTCTTCCTCTAAGCAGACACTGAGGGGAGGGATCCACAGAGCCTGGAATAGTCTGGCACATAATATAGTATGTGCTTAATAAATGTTTGTTGAAGGAAGAGTAAAGGGACCTACTGGCAGTATCAATAAGCAGTCACAAAAGTAGAACTGGTGATGTCAGCAAGAAGATAAGAATAAGATTTGGAAGCCAGGCTTTACCATTCATCTTTCTGACAAAGCAGGAAAGCTCTGGGTTAAAGGATAGTTGACTCCACATCCGTACAACGTTCCCACAGTCGAGTGGCTGCAAAGAGACGCACAGTTGTAATAGCCCACGTACAACTTCCTCTTGTTTACCCATGTTTGCCAGCAGATACAATTAGACTTAGGCAAATTGTGGATCTAGGAGTATCTGGATAGTGAACACACAGACAAAACATTAATAGGGCCACTTTCCCTCAATTTGATTTGTGAAATGCTACAGAAGAGAAGATGTCCGTGCCAAAATATTGAAGCATTTTCTTTTCTTTTATACTGGAGTATAGTTGATAAACAATGTTGTGTCAGTTTCAGGTGTACAGCAAAGTGATTCAGTTATGCATATACATGTACGTATCTATTCTTTTTCAAATTCTTTTCCCATTTACGTTATTACAGAATGTTGAGCAGAGTTCCCTGTGCTATACAGTAGGCCCTTGTTGGTTATCTAATACTGAAGCATTTTCATGTGGAAGAGATTGGCTTTTCTGCATGACACTTCCTCCCTGCCCCACACTCCCTATCCCACTCCTCCGGGGCAGGGGTAGAACTAGGACCAGTGGATGGAAGTTATGGAGAAGTAAAATTCAACTTGATATCAGAAAGAGTTCTCTAGTGGCAGCATGTCCAAAGGTGGAATGGGTGCTTTGTGAGTTAGTGAGTTGTTCAGAGGCTGAGTGAGCAGTTAGTGGGGCTGCTAAAGAGGGAATTCACACATTTGATGGATGTAGGAGGTATGGCCCTAGTTGACCTCCAACGTCCCTTCTACCTTAAAGATCTACTTTCTAGCAAAGTAACAAAGGTAATGGTACCATTCTTTTAATTTAGAGAGCAAGCTGAAAGTGAATTCAAGCAGTCAAGTCCAAGAGATCTCCATCAACTCCAACACAGACATAGAGTGTAACATCCTGTGCCAATCCACTGGAAACCTTCGGTTGGCTGTTATCTGGTACTTCTCTGCCATGTCCACTAATGCACCCTGGCTGAGGATCCTGGAAATGGACCGAACCCACGTAGTAAAATATGGGGATGAATTTCAGACCACACGGAGAAAACAAAAATTCCACGCCGAGAAAGTTTCCCAAGACTTGTTTCAGCTACACATTCTGAATGTGGAAGACAGCGATCAGGGCAAATATCACTGCGCTGTGGAGGAATGGCTCTGGTCTACAAATGGCACTTGGCACAAGCTTGGAGAAAAGACGTCAGGTCTAACAGAATTGAAACTCAGGTCCACAGGTAAACCTTGCAAGTATAGTCTCACGCATCTTTCTGTAGAATTGCCATCTCTTCTTGGGCAGCTGTTCTATGAAGTGATTAGATGAAGGTAAAAATATGACCTATAGTCATAGGAAGAGTGCCCACCTGCACAATGACTGCAGGACTGGATAGCCCACCAGAGCAGGCGGGGGTCCCTTTGAGTCAAGCTGAGATTTGGAGAAGCTTAGATGGGAGCAAGATCCCTTTGATTGGTTTGCTTCTCAGCCTGGCAGGCTGGTCTATGCAGCGACCCAGGGTATCGTATCTCCAGCTCTCTGTAAAACAAGCTGTGTCATTCCAGTGGGGCTCTACTGTAATTTGGCAGAAAGAGAGTAATACAAAGCATATTTCTCCCACTGTGAACAGAAACTGTACAACTCTATAGGGATGTATGGAGAGACTGCTTTTCAACATTTGGCTGCCTAAACATAAGGCAAATAGAAGTAGTCAACTGCTGGAATGGCTTACTGAGGGCATCTCCTCCTCCTCAGGAGATCTTTAAAAATGAAATAGAAGTTCCATTCATTTGCATTAGTCTAAGAGTGCCGTGGTCTAAATGTGGGCAGGGTTGATTAGATCTGTCAGCATTAGTTAGGTCACCTCCAATGTTGATTAAAATTAAATGAACATCACAGCTAAGGTTCAGGAACTGGCCGAGATCCAAAAGCACAATGCAAATAAGTTAATCTAGTTTGGCACTGAAAATTCTATTTTCAATGTAACATCAAAAAATAAGATTATAATGAACATTGCTATGTGTTAGGCAATTAGGAATCCAAAGATAAATAAGGCAGAGCCTAAAGGAGCTCACAGTCGGTTGGGAGCAGCAGGGGCAAAATAGCAGCTGAGCGCGAGAGTCTCTTCCTGCCGCTCTGGCCGCCCTTCTCCATGCCCTTCAGGCACGTCTTCCTCTCCCTGCTCAATGCAGCTGTTCATCAGGGACACCTGAGCCCATTTTTCCTCTTACTCTCTGTGCCCTTCAAAACCTCTTAAATACCACCTTGGTGGTACCAACGACCACCTTCGATGAAACAGCTCTAAGTTTTTATGCTTAGCCCCCACCTCCTGAGCTCCAGGCCTTTCTACCCATCTGCTTGTTGCACATTTCTACTTGGCTGACCCAGAGAGCCTCACACTCAGCATATCCCAAATCATCCTTATGTCCCAAATCATCATGATGGCGTTTATCATCTTGGCCATCCCACAAGGCTCATGGCCACTCCATTCTCCATCTGGGTGGCTGGCATCCCTTTCTCCCAGTTGTCCAAGCTGAATCTTGACAGTGTGCGCCCACCCCTTTAAGAAGTGCACACCATTTCTTAGCTCAAGCCAGCGCTTCCCATTCAGAAATGTGGGACCAGGGCTGTTCAATCTTTTAGTCTATCAAGAAATGCCTAAAATCTTTTTATGGTGGCATCACTCATGTTGGAATGTCCATAATGAATTCAAATTCTTTTAAAATACTGAAGATGTCAAATAAAAACATATTTGTGGGCTGTGTGTGGCTGGTTGAGAGTAGCTAGCTTTGTACCCTGGTGTAGGAAGTAAGTTAAGGAAGAGGCCCCAGGGAAAGATACTGAGAAGGATTGGTAAGAATTGTAGGAGGGATGCTTTCTCTGAAATCAAAAGAGGAGAGGATATCAGAAGAAAATGGATTTCAGTGACAGAAGCTGCAGAGAGGACAAAAAAGACTGGATGGTCTCTTGCGCTGGGAAATCGGGCTTTTTCTGCAGACCTTGGCCAGAGCCTAGTGATGAGATTGGAAAGCTGATGGCAATAAAGTAGGGAGTAATTTGAGGTGAGGAAGCAGAGACAGTACCATGTAAACTAATATTTCACATGCTTCTCTACAAAGGGAAAGAGAGAGTAAAGATGGTAGCTAAAAAAGAATCTAGGATCAGGCAAAGATGTTCTTTTCAAGATAGATCAATAAATATGTTTGTAGGAGAGTTGAAAATTTAGTGCATACTATAATTTATTTTGTGTGTGATTACTCTAGCCTTCCAAGTCCTTACCTGTGAGTTAAAAGGCGAACATTTTAAAAAAGTAAATGTCAAAATCTGTTTAAAACTTAGTCTAATCCAATAACGTAAATAGTCTCCTTGAGTGATATTCTAACGCATGTATGAAAATGCGCAGTCTCTTGGGTAGCCTTCTCTTTCCCTGCGTCTAATACCTGAGGTGATATCCAGTGCATGGGAGGAGGGTAATTTGCAAAAAAAAAAAGAGGTAGTGATGGAACATGGGACTTGAGGGGCGGGCTGGAAGTTTTGAATGGCCTTTCTGGGAAGCAGAAGGGAGAGCTGAGCTGGGAGAAGTAAAAGCAGCAGGGCAGAACATCCGGCAAAGCTGGGTGGTTTTCAGTGTCAGGTCCAGCAGGCAAGAGGCAGACTGATGAAGGGAAGTGGCTGGTTTGATTCATAGCAGAGAATGTTCTGGCAAATATGGAAGAAGGATAGGGGTCAAGGAAAAGTGTTAAAGATGAAGGACCTGATATCTAAAAATTATAAGATGGCATCCCTTCAATGAGAAGTAGACTTTTCAGAGGAGGTGTCCTATCTAAGAGCTGGGTTCTTCTCGAACTTACCGCCATGTTATTTCCTAGGAAGTAAGGTACGCATCTCCAAAGTGTCCGGGAGAGAAAATGTCTCCGAGCACAGCGAGGTGGCCATCCGCTGCAGCCTGGAGAGTACAGGCAGCCCAGCCTCCCTGTTCTCTGTGATGTGGTACTGGAACAGAGAAAATTTTGGAAGTAAAATGCTGGTGCACCTGCAACATGACGGCTTGCTGGAGTATGGCGAAGAGGGGCTCAGGAGGCGCCTGCACTGTTACCGTTCATCCCCTGCAGACTTTGTCCTGATGCTGCATCGAGTGGAGATGGAGGATGCTGGAATGTACTGGTGCAGGGTGGCAGAGTGGCAGCTACACAGTAACCCAAGCAAGTGGGTCAACCAAGCATCAGACGAGTCACAGCATGTGGTGCTCACGGTGCTGCCTTCAGGTAACTAGCGGTTCATCTGCCATGGCTCGTGGTCAGGAGAATCTTTTGTCTCCCTTCCTATGCTTTCCCACCCAGCTATGTTTTGCTTCTTTTCAGGCTGAAAACAATTTACAGATTCCCGTAAGAAAATGACTTCGCCATTTCTCTCAACAGTAACTCAGTTTGGGCAGACAAGGTTACATGAGGTTTTGGCATGGACGTTTAAATGTCAAGGGCATCTGACCTCCTCCCCCACTTTCCCTCTTGAACAAAAAAGCCATCAACATTGTATCCCTTTAAATAACCAAATAATGTTTGAAGCAGACATCCTTACCTCTTGGCTGATTCTCCAATCTCAGAAGGCTGACCTGTGGTGGGAGTGGGATGAGCAATAGGGACATGGTGACTTTGTGTTTGATCTGCTTGAACCAAAATCAGCTGTATCTAAATGCTCCCTGAGTCAAAACGAACCCAACAACAAAAAAAAAGCCTTTCTCAACAAATAAGTGGCAAGCTTCTTACTGATGTGTTCAACAAGCTATCGGATCTTTGGTCATGATAGTCATTGGGTGTGCCTCTCCTGATTGCACCTTGAAAGTCATCGAGGGAGGAAGTGTGTCCCATAGAACTTGTTTACAGGCTCTGGCAAAAAGACAGCTACTTGAAGACCATTGGCCAAAGGGTGACCCTTCTCTGTGTGAGAAGGTCAACTTATTCTGCTGAGTGCTCAGCTTTAGGAGGTGTGTAGAACAAGAGGTTGTGAAGGAGGAGAGGGCTTCCTTACAGCCAGTGCAATGCCAAGCATGCAATAGGCATTCATTAGGCAAAAATTCCTCCAGCCAGACCAGTAAATCTTCCCAGGTGATTAAGGAGCCGGTAGATGTAGACTGCTCATCCTCTGAGCCATCTCTTTCTGCTGGGGTCTAAAGATAAGGCGAGAGGTGAGCTACAGGTTAAACTTACAGTGAGAGAGGGTCACTGGAGAGGTGGAGGTGTGGTCTTGGTGCCCCATCCCAGGAAGAGTAGAAAGGATCAATAAAGATAACAGCCCTACAGCACCAGCTAGCTTTGGGGATAGTCTGTAGGAGGGAAAGAGGGCTACTGAGAACGGATGACACCTTCTCAGAGTTGGGACAGTTGCATCCCAGCCCCAGCAAGACTTCTAGAGTAGAAGTCAGAGTTATCTAACTTGTTCGCTGGGGTCCATCATTCTCTTCCCCTGACTATTCTTCAGCAGGATTCTTCTCCCAAGTATCCAGGCAGAATTTATCTTCCGATCAGCTTTTCTTCCATTTCAACAATTATAGGAAGTCCCCACCCTGAGCACATTCCATACATGTTTTCCCACTGGAATTCCTAGGCTCTGTAGATTCAGCCGTTTTTGTAGTAGAATAAATAGATGATAACTGTAAAAAGTATATATTCTGTGTCTAAAAAGCACATCTCCTCTGAGACAGATGGGATCGTTCAAAGCATATATATACTGTTCATCTTTGTGGAATTCTTATAAAACAGGTGTAAGGTTTTTAAAAAGATGAACTCTGGAAAGAAAATGTTACAAACTGAATGGTCTTTGTATTCTTCACAACTGAAGGAGCTGGAAAGCCTGTACCATGAGAACCTGAGGGTTTTCATTATAAGTACAGTTAAGTGTTCCCGAGTGAATCTTTATAATATAGCATCTCACTTCTTCTGCCTGGCTGTTCCTTTCTGGTAGTTGGGAAGACAGTGTGGGTGATGAAAAATCCCAGGGTTTGGAATCAGACAAGCCTAGTCTCAAATTGCAGCTCTATCACCTCCCTACTAACTATGAAGTCATACCCTGGTTACTCAGCTTTCTCATAAAATGAGGATTATGGTACAAATGCATATGAAGTATCTAGCACAGTCCCTGGCATATTGTAAGTGCTCAACAAATGTTACCTCCTTCTCCCCTTATACCTCCAAACGTGCTAGCGACGCGCACACACACACACACACACACACACACACACATCTACCTATGTATATATCTATTTATGTGATAAAATATTTTAATTTGTTCAATAAATAACTATATGAGTTTCTGAGGACACACAAAAAAATGTATTACGGAGTCTGTTCCCACAGAGCTGAATCTGGTGGGGAAGTAAAGTCCAACATGATACGTGTCATGAAAGTAGTAGTCTCATGATACTAAAGAAGGAGTAGAGGCAGGGCTGGGATGAAGAGCTGGCTGGGGAAGAGATCTGGAAAGGTTCCCCAGAGTATGGGGCCTATAAAAAGGAAGGCACCTGTTTTGGGAAAAGGAAAGTATATGCAAGATGATCAGAGAAACTGTGGTGGGATGGCAAGAGAGGAGGCTAGTGGGGTGGAAAGGGTACAGATGTCAAGTGGGTCTTTCGTATGGAGCTAGGGAAGATGAGCTTTCTCATGGAAGTTACAGAGTGTCATTGAACAAGTTCAGGCAGGAGGGTGACACATCCGATTTGCATTTTAGAAAGCTCTTCCTGGGAACAGTGTTAAAAATGAATTGAAAGGGAGGTAGGCACAGAGAAGGGAGAACTATTTGAAATTGATAGTAGGGACCCAGGTGAGACAAGATGAAGGCCTGAATTAAGGCAGTGCCTGTGAGGGCTGAGAGAAAAACAGGCATTCTGCATTCCGTAGTAGGAGATGGGGTCTTCAGGATTTAGAGACTGATTAGGTGTATGTGGATGGTGAACGAGCAGAAGAAGAGAATCGAGGATGAATACCAGGTTTCTGGCCTAAGGTGGATAGTGGGGACAGTCACTAAATGAGGTAATATAGGAGAAAGGACTAAAGGGGAAGATGAGTTCAATTTTGAATAAGTAGGACTGGAATTGAGTTTGGAGTACCGGTGAGTCATCTAGGGAGATCTGTCCAATAAACTTCAGGATTTCCAAGTGAGATCTCTACCAGAGTTATAGATTAGAAATCATCAGCTTATGGCCTATAATGATGCCCAAGGATGGATCCCTGCGATACACTGCTGTTTCTCGGGGGACTGCAGAAGAGGAACCTGTGAAGGAGAATGGAAGGAGTAGCCTAGAGGTAGGAGGAGAACCAGGGTTTGGTGGTATCATAGACACCAAAGGCAGGAGGGTATCAAGAGTAGGGAGAGCCGACAGATTTGACTAGTGCAAAGAGGCCAATTAAGACAAAAATAGGAAAATATCCATTGGGTTTAACAATATAGGGCAATTACAGAAAAATAGTGAGAAAAGTCAGACTGCAGGGAGAAAGTGGACACATCAAATCCAGTTCATGCTTTCAAGAGCTTTGATGTAAAGGGAAAGAGAGAAGACAAGAGCAAATGGCAAGAGGTGCAGTGAAGCTTTGCCTTGTTCTGTTTTGGTTTGAAGATGGTAGGGACTTGAGCACTTTTACATCTAGAGAGAAAAGAGCCAGTAGAGAGGAAGAAGAGGAAGATTAGAAGAGAGTGGATATGACTGACAGTCCAACAGCTTGAGTGAACTTATACCACCTCCTTCATGTTATCTGTCCCAGATCAACACCTACTAATCATTCACCGACCAACTTAACTGCCACTTTCTCAGTGACTTACCTTATTTTCTTAGTCATCCCACCTGTTTAACATCCATCATCGGTGCCAGACGATACCTTCTGAGAAGGCAAAGACTGAATGTCTTGTTCTCAGCACGAGCACAGTGCTTGGCACAGAAACAATACTCAAATACTTACTGAATCCGTGTAGCTGCCCTCCTGGTCAGGACCAGCTCTGTGTATTAATAAAGTCCAGTTGAAATACAATAGGCTACCAATTCTCACTTCTCAAATGGTTTTCTACCACCTTTATTTGGCAATTCTGGGTTGGGTTAGTTTAGGACTACTTGATAGACCTGTGAAGCATATGGCTCCTGTGAAGGCAGAAAAGTTGAGAGGTATTTCCCTGGTGGAATGCACCTTGCATTCTTCCTCTCCATCTTACTTCCTTAGCTATGACTAAGCCAAAGCGGGGGCTACAGCTACTTGAGTCTTTTTGTATCTCATTCTAGAGAATTCTCTGTGATTAATAGGCAAGGTTATAAAGCTTTCTGGGGACTGGATTATTTGTAGTAGAATGGTATTTGTCACTATTTCCCAGCTTTTGTGGGGGTAAGGATATATTTAGAAAGTGGATTCTCAAAGAGATATGCCCCTATCACACCGAGGTTTCTGGAGAGAACATGCTATTTATCAACGCTACCCCGGTGCTTCCAACAAGGCCTGGCACGTAGCGCTCAGTTCAACAAATGCTTGATGAAAAATGAGCGAGCGACTCTTCAATGGAGTTGAAACTGATGCTGTAAGGGGCTCACTTACCCTGGGATGCACTTGTATCAGGTTACCTAATCCTGCTTTCAGTTCTTGGCGGGAGCCACCCCTCCCACATGGCCACACCTGGCCTGTCAGCTGCCCAAGTCTGGGGTTGGGGGTGAGCTGGTAACCCCCTCACCGTCCTCCACCTTTCTTCTTCTAAAGTCGGTACTTCTGGGGTAACATCAGAAAGGAATGCTCCTCATGGTGTGTTTGGCTGGGGGTAGAAGCAAGTTACAAACTAAACCTGGTGATGAAGTGTTCTCATTATACTTTTGGCTCTGCCTTACAGGCCTTGTACTTGGAGCACTGAGCACTTTCTCAGATTGCTTCAAAATGCCAAACCTTAATGGTTTTGAATGTCACTAATGCTAATCCAGATAAGGGTGAGAGGCAGATGGTGGGAATGGTGACTGTGGGATCCAGAGCAAACACCGCCCTCCCAGGAGAGGTAATTTAGAAGCACTGGAGCTGACAGTTTCTAGCTGTTGGCCAATTCGGCACTGCGACGGGCGCACTTTGTCGCCCTTGGATGGCAGATTGCTCTAAGCCCGGCCCCATTTAGATAGTCAAGCCCTCTGGCAGTCCCTTCACACTGAAGGTTAGAGTCTCAGTGGCAGAAACTCCAAGTGCCAGGTTTCTTTCCACCTTCTGTGTGCCGGCCCCAACCCCCCAACATCACACCACCATCCTAGCAATGGTGACACATGGGTGCCGCGGACTCTTACCTCCCAGTTCTCTGCCTCTCATGATTGGAACAGGAAGCCGGAGTCTCCCAAGTAATCATTTGACTCTCAGCTGAATGTCACCCAGCCCTGGGGACAGAGAGATCAGAGATTTAAGGGAGAGACGTGGAAGGACATGGCCAAGTCTGTGGTCCCTGAGTGAGGAATCAGCAGGTTCAGCCCTCTTTTCTGCCTGGTCTCTTGGGAAAAAGTTGCCTATGATTTTCCTAACTTTCTTAGTAGCTTTCTAGCTGGTATTTACTTCTTGCTGACTCAACAAACGTGCTAGGCACTGTTTAATGCTTTATTAAGCATTATCTCATCACAACTCTAGAAATTATTATCCTCACTTGATTGACTAGGAAACTAATGATTAGAGAGAGAGGAAAAGTAATTTGTCCAAAGTCAATAGCGGTAAGTTGTAGAGGCAGGATTTGAACCCAGCTCTCTTTGAGACATAGTAGGTGCTCAATCCCTACTCTGCACATGAGTAGTGTGAAGCAGCAAGGCCAGAACTCTTACCCACTCTACAGCTCTATTCTCTTTCAGCATTTCAGTCTGTACCTCCTTCTTAACCATATGCTTTCAAATGTATTCAGGTAAGACCTGGGAGAAATATTGTAGTCAAGCAGGGCCTTGGAGAGGAGGGTCAGGTAGGATGTGGAGAGGAGATGAGAAAGAATTCAAAATCTATCTTTATCATTGCCCACGCTTTCAAAAACAAAAACCAGATCTAGGGTGGAGAGTATAAATGAGACCAGAGAAGAACCGGGCAACAAACCCCCGTAGCTCCTTGCCAGCCCTGTTCAGAGCTGCCAGGCTAATGTTCAGTGATGATCTTTACTCTGGGTAACATGATGGCAGCTACTCCTGGGTTCCTGTGTGCGCAAATCACTCATGCAATTGACTCATTCTTTAGTGTCCATTGATAACCTACGAACAAAGTGCTGCACAGGAGGAAAAGATGCGTAAGACACAGGCCCTCTCCTCCCGGAGTTTACAGTGCAGGAGCTGGACACAGGTTTAGATTCTTTCTTAACCTCCCACAAAGAGATGTCCTTCAATGTGCAAAATGTATCTGCAATGCCGAAAATGGAATTCTTGCAGCATGAGGTTGGTCGCACTGACCTCTAAACCTGTCGTCTTCATCTCTAAGCGTCTGTAATCCCATGAATCCTACAGCTTAACCTCTGAAGAAGAAAGTGCTTAGGTCATTACAATTTTCCAATAAAAGCACAGCTACTATTAGCATCAGATTTTTCAGAACAGCCCTGATTTTGAATATCCTGCCATAAATAAATGTAGTCAGAAGACTACATTTAATAGTTGGTGTCTCTTTAAGCATATGTCTTTCTGCATCGAGAGACTAAATCCCTGTCCTTTGACTAGTAACTCGAGGCACTGCTTCCTGGAGCCTGTGGCATTGGCAGTTCTCTCGCCTTTGCTTCCCTGGCTGTGTGGCCAGGAACCCCTCGGGGGCTGCTGGTGCGTGCTCTGCGTGTCCATGTGTTGATGGCGCTTCCCCTCGGACTGCAGCTGCCGGATGCTTCAGCGTGCCTTTATATGGTAGCCTTTGCCCATGTGGTTGCAGTGAATCCAGTTTAATTCAGATCAGCAAACGTTATCAGGCACATGTGCTAGGCACTGCAAGGACTGTAGAAACAAAGGACGCTGTCAGACCTACTCAAGTAACTGTGATGATAAAGATGGTTAAAAGGGGATGAAAGAGGTCTAAACAAAGGCATGTGTGAGAAGAGGATAGAAAGAAGAGGAAAACTGTGCCTGAGGAGAGGTGGAAGGCCAGAGTGATGGAGAGTGAGGCCAGTAGGACCTCGAGGATACAGTGCAGTGAGCACGCCAGGGAGAGGTGATGGTAAGAGCAAGAGGGGAAAGGAGCTGAATGGGGGTGGGGGAGTGTGAGAGCAGTTTGGAGATTCAGGAAGGGATGGTCCTTCTTACTTGTAGTTGCTGTTGTTTTATAAGGACAGTGCAGAGCGTGCATGTGCGCGTGTGCGCGCACGTGTGTGTGCGTGTGCACGTGTGTGTGTGTGTGCACATGCGTGTGTGCGTGTGTGTGTGTGTGTGTGTGTGTTTTCAGAAGCAGCAGTGGGAATAACTCAGTTAAAAATTCAGGACCGGCAACAGAGTTGGGAACGAGGGTTGAATTATAGATATCTTTTCTGAGGAAAGAAGATTAAAGGAGAGGTTTTGTTTTTTGTTTTGTTTTTCTTTCTGGCTGTTCATTTTAAGTAGGTCATGGGAACCTCTGGTGGTTGGAAATTGTTGGGTGAGGGGGAGTCAGGCTGGAACAGACCATCCTGGAGCTCTCTTCTCCCAGCTCCCTTTTCTTTGCTCCTCACATGTGGTTTAAGGGGCACCCTGCCATTTGGCCCCGTTATTCTTACATATATTTTCCTGTAACGATAAATCCCAGAAGTGTTTATAACTGATGAGTGCAAATAAGCTGGAGACTAATTATTCTCTTTATTTTCTTCCTTTTTGTTGCAGAGCCCACGTTTCCTTCCAGGATCTGCTCGTCAGTACCTTTACTCTATTTCCTATTCATCTGCCCCTTCGTTATACTCACCCTTCTGTTCATTTCCCTCCTCTGCCTGTACTGCAAGGCCAGGAAGTTGTCAACTCTGAGTCTAAACAGACAGAAAGAAAAGGCCCTCTGGGTGGACCTGAAAGGGGCTGGAAGCAGGACCACACACAGATTGGAAGAGGACGGTGAAGACAGCCGAATCCCGAGAGGCGCCTGCAGCCCTGTGGAAAGAGCGCGGACTTTGGAACTGGACTGACCAGGAGAGGAGAGCCCCCTGGGTCTGTCCTCCTCTGAGTCTGTGGCCTGGGGCGAGGTACCTAGGACTCAGAGGGAACATCTATTGAGCGCGTATGGGGTGCCAGAAACCGTTAAGTGCTTCTTTGTGTGTCACCTCATCTACCCATTGCATCCCCCCACCAGGAGCTAGGTGACTCCATTGATAGTCTCCATTGATGACCTATGAACAAAGTGCTGCACAGGAGGAAAAGATGCGTAAGACGTAGGCCCGTCTTCCGCTGGCCACACCTCACGAGGCTTAGGCTCCCCATGCAAAAGATCTGTAAGGAGAGGAGTACCTCCCTCACACAGCTGCTGGGGATTAAATGAGATCCCACGGCAGAGCCCAGGGCGATGCTTCCCTCTCTCATGTCACTGATTCCCTGGACAACGCTCAGTGGTCCTGCCACACTGGCTCCAGGTCGTCTTTTGCCTCCAGATAAGACGCGTAGGAAAGGACCTGATGCCAGCCTGGAAAAGGAGTTGGGACTATGCCCTTCATTCACATCAAATCCGCCTCCCAATCAGACTGTGACTTCCTTCAAGGCAGAAATCCCAGTTTCTCCTTCACTCCATCTCCATCCCATCTATAAATGCCACTGACGAGCAAGCTCTGCATAGTAGGTGCTTAATCAGTATTGGTTCTTTAGTGAAAGGATAAGGTATTTTGTAGCCTGACTTTCTTTCCCTTCTTTTTTTCTTCTTTCTTTTCTCCATAAGACTTATTAAGTCATTGCTAAGGAAAAGCTTTACAACAAAATTTTACAACAGTGCTCCAATCAGCTCCCCAAGGCCTCATATCTCCCTTTCCTCCCCACACCCAAAGGTCCGTCTGGCTCCTGGCTCTTCTTAGCCAAGGCCTTATTTTCCTTGACCTGACAGCACTGGGTAGCAGGAAAGGGGGCTGTGGCAGTTATCTGAGGGCAGAGGAGTTAACAGTGCCGCCATCCCGTCCTGCTCCGGCAGGGGCTAGGAGTTCAGGGAGAATAGGCATCTCAGCATCCTCTATTCTCAGCCAGGAAAAGTCAGGGGGAGGGGGAGGGGGAGTGTCATGGCTGAAGGCTTCCAACCACTGTCCCCTAGGAGATAACAACTGTCCCCACTGGGCCTGGGGTCCCCCTCACCTTTGTTTCAAAAGCAGCTTAGGCCCTGGTGTAGCCAGAATTGGAAATCAATCAGTGCCACCTAACAGACTTGAGAAAACCCATCTATTTATTATCTGTGTGACCAACAGGGTTGCTTTAACACTCATTAATTTGCATTTCCAAGGATAGCAATGTATTTTTAATTATTTTATCAGGCACACACGTCCTCTCCAAACATAATTAGTTCCTCTGCAAGGGGATTATTGGTGGCTATGAGAACTCCCACAGCAGGCCTACCGGTTCCTTGAATTCATCTCCCTTTGTAGCCTCATTTGAAATACTCCAAATGTTTTTTTAAACAGGTCACAGCATTTATTTCTTCTCTCTCAGGTACGGGAGCAAATTTTTCCAAAAGCAAAGCTAATGTCAAGATTTCTTAACATTGAAGTGTGATGTTCCCCTTCCCCCCCCCCCCGTTTTTTCCAGAAACCCGTATTTTAATTGAATATTGAAAGGAAAGAGAATGGAATTGAGCCCCATCAGAGAATCAGAATAGATCCTGGTGCTGCCCCCATTTCAGGTACTCTTACCCCCAACCACTGTTCTCCCTCCTTCCCTGGATACTGCCTTTCCGCTCTCAGCTCAAACACCAGTTTGTCACATTTGAATTCAGCACAGAGACTGCACAGACCAGACACTCAAATATCCGACTGCCCCACCCAGAGCAGAGCATGGGAATGATTACTGCCCAGTGAGCACCTCCTCGGTGTCCAGCACTGGCATGGGTGTGAGGGATCCAGTGGTGACTCAAGCAGACTCAACCCTGCTCCCCTGGGACTATCACCTAGTTTTTTCTGGATGCTCTATTTTCATTAATGGGAACTAGATAGAACACGTTGGATTTTCTAGGAAGTCACACCACACCATTTGTCTCATAGTAGTTTTCAGGTAACTGAAACCCCAGCGTCTTCTTTCTACCTTTCTGAACTTCTTTAGAATAAAATTTATTTTCATCCAATTCAGCAGGCATTTTTACGTGAAACCTCTTCTCTCTCCAATTATGCCCTTGGTCATTTTAGTTTTTCAGACTTAACAGAGAAGTTTACTTTTACTCATTGATTTCAGCTTTTCTATTCTATGTCACCACCTGGTTTTATTTTCAGCTTCTTGTGTTAGTAAATCCTCCTTGGCAACAGGACAAACCTCTGTCTCAGGAGTTGGCTACCTATAGCCCACAGGCCAAATGTGGCCCACTACCTGTTTTTTAAAATGCAATTTGTTGGAATACAGGCACTCCCATTTGTCTAGATATTATCTATGGCTACTGTCATGATATAATGGCTGAGTTGAGTAGTTGCCACGATAGACTCTATGACCTGCAAAACCTAAAATGTTTACTATCTGGCCCTTCATGGAAAAAGTTTGCCACTCCCTGCTCAGTGGCAGTGGCTAATGTTCTGTCAGTTTTAGCCATGTATTATGTTCCTGGGAAACTTGATTTGAGGTGTTATATCTGTATCTGTTATATATCTGATGACTTTAATAAATAATCTTAGGCTCTCCAGATTGGTGTCTAGTCCAAGAAGTTCTGAAGCATGAATCCTCTCTACCACACTCCCACTAACGGTGAGAAACTCATCACCCCGAGGTATTCCACACCATCAAGTCGAGTTGCAGGACAAGATGACACAAAGAGGAATAAGGCATGACTACGCTCCTTTCATTATTTTCAGTCTATTGAGATACATGGATAGGAACAATTGATTTATGGCGGAAGATGAATGCAGTTGGTAGAAAGTCATGTGCCATAATAGTTTCTCACAATGGTACAGGAGTTGTTCATCATCCCAGAATTTCACGGCATCTCCATGCAAAAGGGGCTGGTATTCCTTTCCTGCAGGTAAGAAATTGAAGCTCAGAGAGGTTGGGTTTATCCAGGATCACTCCACCATATGCAAAAGAGTAAGAGCTCAAAATTAGGCCCACTGACAAAAAGTTCTGGACTCTTTCCACAATCAACACTGTGCTCAATCCATTGATATCAGAAAAATCTGGTGATAATAGTATCCACCTCATATGAGGATCAAATCAGATACTTACATGAAGATAGGTTTTAAACCATTTCAAGTCATAAATGAAAGTAGGCATAACCCAAGTTTCTCCAGGCCTTACCCATCTATGCACATAAATGAAACTGAATCAGCAATAATAATCCAAGTTCTACATACTTTTGCCCCAGAGTCTTGGCCATCTATAAAGTGTTCTTCAAGCATTTCTAGGGCTTCCTGCTGTTCTGTTCACATCTATGGGATCCCACTGCAGCAAGGATGCTGGAGCACGTGAGATGCCAAAGCTGGACGGTGGTAAGCAAGGAAGAGTGCCTAACCCTCATTTTGTCTTTGCATGATACTCTGTTTGGATTGCAAACAGGTCCAAGATTGTGTGTGCCCCCATGTCTCTAAAGATTTTCTTGTGAAAACAGTTCCTTTAGCATTCGTTTAACATCTCCTTTCTCCATAGGGTCTAGACACCAGACTGTCTGGGACCAGTCTGCGAGACAGGTTTCACGCTATGCTCTCCATTTCTTATTCTCGGCTCCTAGGAACCTCTGAAACGTCTTCATCCCAGGCCCCCTTTCTCCTGCAACATGGGTCATGCAAATTGTGCTTGTGGGAGGCTCCCCACTCATCAGACAGGTCCGGAGAAGTTGGCATTCCCAGTAGGCTCAGCTCGGGCTTCTGTTATGCTGGCTTTTAATTTTTACCCCCTAACGCAGTAAAGTTCTATGGGCAATGAGAAATCAGAGACAACTTCACAAAGGAGGTATCATTTGAACTTTAAAATGTCAAAAAATATTATGACAGCAGAAGTTGGAGTAAACAGTGGTCTGGGGGCAGAGTTAGCTTCAAGTAAAGCATAGTGTATAGAATAGCTTTGGTTTGATTTAAGTGTCAGATTTATGGAGGGGAGCAATGGGAGATAAACATGGAAACGTAGTTAGGGCAAACTCTAACTACGGTTGGGGAAGGTCAGGAAAAGAAATCATGAACATGGGTAAGAACTTGGACTTCATTTGGTGGACAGGGCAGGCCATTGGATGTTATTTAGTAGGGAAAGAGCAGCTGTTCTTTAAGAGAATTGAAAAAGCAGCAGCTTAGGCGATGGATGAGGGTCGGGGCGAGGGCTGTGGTAAGGCGAAGCAGGGTAGCCATCCTCAGCAATCTCTTCTACTTTCCCAAGTTGTATAATGGAGATAATACCAATTTTGTGAGGGTTTTGAGAGCTGAACAAAATTATCAAAACGTTTCTAGTATTATATCAAGCTCACAGAGGTAGCTAATACATATCTGTTAAATACGACACATGTTATCAGATTCTTCTGTTTAAAGAATATTTGTTAACCAAATTTTCTACTCAAAAGTGTAAGGATAAGACAGAGTTACATTGTTCATTATTTTAACTGGCTTTCTATTTACTTTATCTTTTTGATACTTGCATTTTTGTTTAATTTACTTGTTAGAAATTTGGAGTTTCTACCATGTCATCTCTGAATCCAAGGCTCCTTCTGCACCAGTTCTGGCTGCCAAATAGAGATGTTTTGACTAGAAGCATATTTATCACATTGAACAATTTGCTGAGATGGAGGACCACATTGGATAAGGAATTATTAATAAGTTCATACATTGTAAATAACCAGCAAATGAAAACTCAAGTTCATTACATCAGGATGGCTAAAATTGAAAAGACTGACAATATCAAACGCTCGTAAGAATTTGGAGGAACTGGAATTCAATACGTTGCTGATGGGAGTGTAAATCTGTTCAACTATTTTGCAAAATAGTTTGGTAGTTTCTAATAAAATTAAACATACATTCACCCTATGACCTATCAATTCCATTCCTTGCATTTACCCAAGAGAAATGAATGCCTATGTGTACCAAAAGACGTACACAAGAATATTTATAGCTCTATTCATCATTGCTAAAAACTGGAAACAAGCTCATTGTCCATCAGTAGTCGAATGGATTAATTATAGTTTATATATACCACAGAATACTGCACATTAAAAAAAAATGAACAGGGCTTCCCTTGTGGCACAGTGGTTAAGAATCCGCCTGCCAATGCAGGAGACACAGGTAGGAGCCCTGGTCCAGGAAGATCCCACTTGCCGCAGAGCAACTAAGCCTGTGCGCCACAACTATTGAGCCTGCGCTATAGAGCCCGCGAGCCAAAACTACAGAAGCCCACGCACCTAGAGCCCGTGCTCTGCAACAAGAGAAGCCACCACAATGAGAAGCCCGCGCACCGCAACGAAGAGTAGCCCCGGCTCGCCGCAACTAGAGAAAGCCTGCGCGCAGCAACAAAGACCCAACTCAGCCAAAAATAAATAAATAAATTAATTAATTAATTAATTTTAAAAAAATGAACAAACTACCAACTTACATGACAATATGGATGAATCTCACAGCATTGTTGAGTGAAAGAATCCAGACACAAAAGGGTATGTAGTCCAAGAATGAGCAAAATGAATCCATGGTGACAGAAGTCAGAATAATGATTTCCTCTGGCGAGGGGAGCATTGACTGCGAGGTAGCATGAAGGAAACTTCTGAAGCAACTGAAATGTTTTTTATCTTTATCCAGGTGGTGGTTTCATGAGTGCATGCATATGTAAAAAGTCACTGAGCTGTCTTAAGATTGAGTACTTCACTGTATGTAAATAACTGAACTTAATAATATATAGTTTAATACATATTAATATAAATATTATAATACATAACAATAGTTTACTATATGTAAATAACTTAAACCCGAGTTTTTAAAAAGGCATCTTTTGGGACTTCCCTGGCAGTCCAGTGATTGACACTCCACGCTCCCAATGCAGGAGGCCCGGGTTTGATCCCTGGTCAGGGAACTAGATCCCGCATGCCACAACTAAGAGCCTGCATGCTGCAATTAAAAAAGATCCCGCGTGCTGCAACTAAGACCCAGCACAGCCAAATAAATATTTAAAAAATAAAAAAGTAAATTAAAAAGTATCTTTCTTTCAAAAAGTATTTGAGAACCAACTAGATGACCAACACAGAAAAAGGGATTGTAATATAAAAGAGAAATAGTTTTATTTATTCCATAAGCATTTTTCTGATATCTAACATGTACCAAGACATACACTAGGAGCTAGGCGTGCAGAAATAACTGACATCATCCATTTCCACAAAGAGGAAAGGGGAAAGAAATTAATGAGTTATGAGGACTGAATCTTTATGACAAACCTGTGAAGAAACTGAGATTAAACCACAAACCAGGAAAAAGCAGTTAAAGTGTCATGCCTAAGGTCACCTAGCATTAAGGGGCAGAGCGTGTGCATGGACTCCAAAAGCAACGTTCTGTCACAGTATGCTTCCTCTAGCTGTAGAGATTCTGCCATCTCATCATGAGCAAAGATCTGTACACATACAAGGTAATGAGAGGATCATTGGGACGGAAAACAATGACAGGTGCTTGTTTTGTCACACGCTCTCTAACTGCTGGTTGGCTCTAGAAAGGGGAGATGAATTTGGATTGGAGGAGCAACTCCTCCAATCCAAATTCATTCAACCTTTGCACTCTTTGCCCTGGTTCCCACAGATTTCCATTCAGCTCAGCACATGTTGATTGAATGGCTACTCTGGGCTGTCTTATGATGCTGTTCAAATAGACACACGAGAGCATGTTCTGTTATGGTCTCCCGTGACTAAAGGCAGATGTTATGAGTTCTTCAGTCTGTCTTTAGGGAATCTTTGTATTGTTTAATGGTCTGTCCAACAGCAGCTACTTGTACCACCTGCTGGCAGCAGGAAATTGTTTGAAGATTCTTCTGTTCTCAATACCCAAGATAGGACCAGCCCAATAAAAGGACCCAAGTGTTAGAATGGCCTTTCTTCCCCACGTGTGGGCCAAATATCTTCTAGCCCTAAAATTGACAAATAGGGCTGCTTGTGCAAAAAGCACCGCTATTGAAGCAAAAAATTGAGCATGTTACAGGAGTCTGAAGCGGTTGTGGGCTGGCCTTAGCTTCCATATTGAGTAAGGGTTACTGGCTCTGTGTAGTGTCAGCTCCTAACACACACATCTAAATTCCTCACTTGAAACCTTTTTCTTTTTTTAAATTTTATTTTTATTTTTAAAATTTTATTGAAGTATAGTTGACTTACAGTGTTGTGTTAATTTCTGCTGTACAGGAAAGTGATTCAGTTATACACAAATATATTCTTTTTCATATTCTTTTCCATTATGGTTTATCACAGGATACTGAATACAGTTCCCTGTGCTATACAGCAGGACCTTGTTGTTTATCCATTCCCTATATACTAGTTTGCATCTGCTAATCCCAACCTCCCAATCCATCCCTCCCCCCACTCCCCCTCCCCCTCCCCTTTGGCAACCACAAGTCTGTTCTCTATGTCTGTGAGTCTGTGAAACCTTTTTCTTGATTGAAGGAAGGTATTCAGTGTGGCATGAAGTATGAATCATTCAAATGCAGTAAACCAGGAGACTTCCCACCTGGCAACAGAGGGCTAAATGGCAACTGTGATATATAGTAACCCTTCCACACAAAAGAAATAGTCAACATATAAATCCTCCTAAGAAGTAAGCTGCAGCAAGTCTGCTAACCACTCCCTCTTAGGGTCTTCCAGTTTGACTTTTTGGTTCTTTTAGGTGGCATGCCCAATGAACACTTAGTTTAATAGTCAGGAATGTGAGATCTGGATTTAGATGGCTAGGTTCAAATCTTGATGACATCACTCACTGGCTGTGTAATCTCTGGCAGTTAATCTCTTTGCCTCACTTTCCTAATCCATAACTATGGAGGGAATAGCCATTCCTTCACATCATTTTTTGTAAGGATTAAATGAGATATGTATGTAAAGAAATTAAAACTCATAAATGTTAGACATCATCCTTATCATCATCAACAAACTGGCCATTTTAATCCTTTTTACTCATGAAAAGGAAACCAGTTACCTGCATTTAAACTCCTAATTTTCAACGCAATAGCAGAGAGACAGGGTATGGAAGTGAAATGCAAGCATTGGCTTTGCCACAAAATAGGATCATCGCTTGGGTCCATAGTGCAAGAGGCTAATTTAGGGAAAGATAAGTGTAAAGTTTCAGGAAAGAGTCAGGATATCAAGGTAACATGGACAGGGGAACGTTTAGATAAAATTGTCTGAGGGCTTTACAGTTAAGTGCGAGGGCTGTGTAGTTTAATCCAGGAGTTCCAAGGGAAGATATATAAATATATAGGAATTAATGGAAAATGAAGTAACCAGAGACTCCTATCCTGAGATACTTTATACCTGTATTAATTAGCTAATTCAATTTACATGTAGATTTGAGTGCAAATGGCACATTTGGGAAACAAATGTTATGGCAGATAGCAAATAATTAGCTTGAGAATTTGTATTAGTCTGCTCGGCTGCCATAACAAAATACCATAAACTGGGTGGCTTAAATAATGGAAATTTATTTTCTCACAGATTGGAGATTGGGAAGTCCCAGATCAAGATGCCAGCTCACTGGCTAGGGTCCTCTTCCTGGGTTGTAGACTGCCAACTTCTCACTGTGTCCTCACATGACAGAGAGAGACAGAGATAGAGAGACACATATAGAGGGAGAGAGAGGGAGAGAGGGAGAGAGGGAGGGAGGGAGGGAGGGCGCCTCTCTGGTGTCTCTTCTTATAAGGACACTAATGCCATCATGAGGGCCCCAACCTCACAACCTCATCTAAACCTAATTATCTCCCAATGGCCCCGCCTCCACATACCATCACCTTGGGGAGCAGGCTTCATCATATGAACTTGGGGGGACACAATTCCGTCCACAGCAGAATTGACAGTGTAATGAATGAATTGAACTGTGGTTTGCTCTGTACTTGTGCCCTTCATGCCTGTTTACATGAGTCAGATGGAGTAAGTTATTTGAGTGCTACATGTTTGGTATTTTCTGTTGTGTGTGCACACACATGGGTAGGGTGTACAACTTAAAAGCAAAACCATTCAAGCATGCAGAATTTCCCCACCTACCACTTAGCCATGCTTCAGCTCTTCCATCAGATATAGGTGATTACTAAAGTGGCAGGAATGGTGTCATCACGAAAAAGTTTCAGGATGAAAAGGGATTGCTTATTGCAGAGCTCTGGGTGAGAATACAAAGAACCTGGAAGATCCTCTTTCATAGCCAATCATTAATGTTGTGTTTGTCTCTTCTGGACCAAAGGAGAAGTGTTGAGGGTTTGGGGGGGGTGGGGTAGTGGGGAAAACAGGAGAAAAAAAGGAATGGGAGAGAAGAAATGGTCAATTAGCACATAAGAGTGAGAAAGCAGAAACTGAAGCCACAAACTACAGAAAGAAGATGCTCACAGCCCCGGCCCCACCCAAGCTCTTCTCTTGGGCTCAGGTGGGTCTCTCTGATGCCCTGCACCAGGTGCCGGTGGCTTCTGAAGGAAGAAGACCACAAGCTTTCAGGAAGAAACCCTTCAGATGCCAGGAGAGGCAGCAGCCCCACAGCACTGCGGCAAGGCTCACCGTCTCTCCGGAAGAGTAGAGAGCAAGTTCTGTCTACTGTGTGTGGAAACAGGTCTGTCAACTTCTGCTCAGAGTAAGGTGGAAGTCAGTCCAGGAAAGGGAAGGTGAGAGAGTACTAAAGAAGAACTGAAGAGCTAGGAAGAGCTAGATCTTTTGAAGGGGATGTCCTGGGCTGCCCAGGAAGGCTGCCTCAGATCTTCATCAAAAGAATTATTAACTCTTCTTCTCATTGTTGGATTGTAGCAAACCGCTCCCTTAGAAACTTCCTAGCCTTCATCCAAATGCATGTAAACCTTGAGAGAGGACCAAGAGGGAGAAAAAGGGCATGGCAGATTAGATAAGATGTGAGAAGTGACAGGTGCTGTGAGGCAAATCAATGAGACAGGAGATGATGTGACTGAATGGGAGCCTTCATCCTGAAGAACTACATCCCCCTGAGGCTTCTAGGCTGCTGCCTGTGCTGCTCACCAAGAAAAAAAAATCACCCAGATTCACCTCACTTCCTTTTCTGCCATGCTTTGCAGGCTGGGACGTCAAGGGACAGCTATATAGATAGAGCATGCATGACCTGCAGTGAGGTATTTGAACAAGAAGGAGCAACGTGGCATTAATGAGACTCCATGTGTGACTGAATGACAACACCCAAAGCGTGATGACCAAGGTGCCATGTTTACCTGGAAGAGAGCTCTCCGGGTTGTGCTAATGTGTCTGCCTTGTTCAGCATTTTTACTGGCAACTTGGATGAAATCAAAGTGAGCAAGCTTGTCAAGTGTTCCGTTGACACAGAGCCAGGAGATAGCACTAATAAGTCAGCTGACAGGAACAAGATTCAAAGAGATCTAGACAGGTTAGAATGATGGATCAAAACTAACAAGATGGAAGATAGAAGCTATAGTTAAGTTCAAGCAATTAGATGCACCAGGTAAGGGAGACGAGTTCATGCATGAGTAATGAAAGCAGTGGTTTTGGTTGATTACACTCTTGATATAAATTACATATATTTACATATATTACGTATACATGTATTACAAATTACGTATATTACATATTCCATATATTCCATATATTTACGTATTCCAAATTACATATTACATACCGTAACATTTGTTAAAAAAGAGAGAGAAAAAATTTTGGCAGATTTATATTGCATACATAAAGTGGTCATATCCAAAAAAAAAAAGGGGGATAATTATCTCACAGTATTCTTCATATTGAATTCTATTTGAGATGACTCAAATTAAGCAAACATTCATTGAAAAATGCCCATGAGGGGGTCTGGCGAGGAGAGAAGTAATTGAAGCAGTTGGAGCCGTTTCTCTGAGGAATTTGAGAATATGTGTAGAGTGTGGGGAGGATGAGATAGTCATATTCAAATATTTGAAAGTGACATTGAAAAGAATTAAGTGTCTTATGTGTAACTCCAGATGACGAGTAAAGGGAAGTTTCAGACAGAAAGATAGATTTCTGCTCAATATACATTAGAATTAATTGACATTTTGAGATACCCAAATAGAGAATTTGCTGTGACAGGAATTTTCCAACTTGGACCCATTAGGGATGATGTGGAGTGGATCGGGAGGACACACTAGGTGACTTGAGGGTCCCTTCCACTCTATGGTTTAATTTATTTCACTTAAAAGGTATGTATTGAATTTCTACGCACCGTGTGTATAGTGAGTGGTGAGCAAAACATAAGCTGCTCTCTTGGCACCTACATATATAATCGATGGAGGAGACAGACAATCAACAGGTAAGCGACAACTTACTATAAACTAAATGCTATGTAGAACGCAAACAGGGTGCTGAGATAGAGAAAGATTAGGAAGGCCCTCCATAGATAAAATGGTCAGGGAAAGTCTCACTGAGGGGATACTTAAGTGAGACCTAAAGGGTGAGGGGATAGGCTTTTAAAGAACTAGGAGAAACATTCCCAGCAGAAAGCACAACATGAAAAAAGGCCTCCTTGGTAAGACAAGGCTGGGCACACTGAGGAAGGGAAAGCAGGTCAGGGTAGCTGGAACACAGGAGGCAAGGAACAGGATGGCAGAGGTGAGAGGGAGACGTAGGCAGAGCCAGATCACATGGCGCCCTGTGCGAACAAAGGTGAGAATTTACATTTTTTTCCTAAGTTCAATAGAAAGCCACTGAAGAGTTTTAAGCAAGGAGAGACAGAATCTGATTCACGTTATAAAAAGGTTGATGAGTTCTTTAAGACCGTTTTAGTGCTGAAAAATAGCAGAAAACAGAGGCTGTTCTGTTCCAGCACCTAGGTTAACTCAGAAGGGAAATGTAGGGAGAACCAGCCAGAACTCTGCCAGAGTTTCCTCAGCTCTTAAGAGCCCAGCCCCTAGGGAGGCTCAAAACATCATGGTAGAGGGCTTTGAAGCACTGGGCAGTGTATTCGTTCTCAACTTGAGAACCTGGAATCTACCCTTGTGTCATTTGTGGCCTTCCAGAAGAAATGCAACTCAGAGTGACTGCCAGAAAACAAGTACAGATCCACGAGTGCCCTTGAGACTCTACGTGATCTAATCTCTAAAGAGGCAAGCGTTTTACAAAACAAGTGAGAAGTGTCCTTTCCTTCCAGTGATATTTGGAATTGGAGTTGAGGATAAGGTTAAAATTAAGCAAAATAACTAGAATAGAGTTAAGGGCAAAGAGATCTTGCTATAAAATTGAAATTCGATATCAAAAAGGAAATGGGATGAATTAAGAAAACACAAGAAAGGATTAATTACAGGAAGGTCAGCATTAAATAGCTAGATTGAGAACTAAGCAAGTTTAAGAGGTGCTGTGGTGAGGTGTGGAGATGTGGGTCCTACAACTGATAGTATAATAACATTGCAGGCTGTATAGAAAAATGGGGGAAAAGAGAAAAAAGCTACCAGTAAGCCTTCCACCTTAATTGGCATTATTATTAATTTTGTGCGTGTCTTCTGTTATTTTTCCCTTGCATCTGCTTTTAATATCTTTATTAGATTTTTGTTTAAGTCGTAAGAGCAATACACGTGAATTGCAGAAAATGAAACCTGCTCTGGTCTCCCAACCCAACCTCTCAGAGGTATACAAATGGAGTATAGTCTTAAAAGTTAATAGTTTGTTAAAAGAAGTCAAAAGAAGATGAGATATATCTACACACACACACACACACACACACACACACACACACACACACACACACAATGGAATACTACTCAGCCATAAAAAAGAATGAAATTTTGCCATTTGCAGCATCATAGATGGACCTGGAGGGCATTATTCTAAGTGAAATAAGTCAGAGAAAGACAAACACTGCCTGATCTCACTTATATGGAATATAAGAAATATAACAAACTAGTGAATATAACAAACAAGAAGCAGGAAGAAGGAAGAAGAGGGAAGAGGAGGAGAGGGAGGAGGAGGAGGGAGGTGACCGTGCCGTGGCGGAGGAGCGGGAGGGGGATGGAGAGGAGGAGGCTCCCGGGTGGCATGGAGCTCCTGCTCCTCCAGGCGCTGCCCAGGCCCCTGTCAGCCAGGGCTGAACCCCTGCAGGATAAGGAAACCTGCGTGGGTCCCAACAATCAAAGCTACATCTGTGACACAGGACACTGCTGTGGACAGTCTCAGCGCTGCAGCTACTACTATGAACTCTGGTGCTTCTGGCTCGTGTGGACCATCATCATCCTCCTGAGCTGCTGCTGCGTGCGCCACCACCGCCGAGCCAAGCACCGCCTTCAGGCCCAACAGCGGCAACATGAAATCCACCTGATCGCCTACCGGGAAGCCCGCAATTACTCAGCGCTGCCATTTTATTTCAGGTTTTTGCCGAACTGTTTACTACCTCTTTATGAGGAAGTGGAACTGACCTCCAACTCCTCCCCACCCCATACAGTGCCTTCCAGCTCCAGCAGCAGCAGCTGCTTGCAGTGTGGCCCTACAGGCCTACTGCCTACCGTGTGGCCGATCTCACCAGGGGCTCCCAGGGGGCTCCGAGCAGCCCCTTGTCGGGCCCAGCAGAAGCAGCACGCGACCCCCGAGCATCGCTGACCCTGAGCCCTCCGACATGCCAGCAGCCCCAGCAGCCGCCAAAGCCCCCGGGATGGAGCCCAGCGGCTCTGTGGCTGGCCTGGGGGAGGTGGACCCCGGGGCCTTCCTGGACAAGGATTCCGAATGTAAGGAGGAGCTGCTGAAAGGGTGCAACTCCGAACAGGGCGGCGCCCTCCCCGACAGCAAAGACAAGACGCCCGGCAGACATCGCCGCTTCACAGGTGACTCGGGCACCGAGGTGTGTGTGCGCAACCGGGGCCACCATGATGACGACCTCAGAGAGTTCAACGTGCTCATCGACGATGCTCTGGAAGGACCCCTGGACTTCTGCCGCAGCTGCCACGTGCGGCCTCCTGGCGACGAGGAGGAAGGGCTCTGCCAGCCCTCGGAGGAGCAGGCCCGGGAGCCCGGGCGCCCCCACCTGCCGCGGCTGCCTGCCTGCCTGCTGCTGAACACCATCAACGAGCAGGACTCCCCAAACTCCCAGAGCAGCAGCTCCCCCAGCTAGAGCAGGCCCTGCCTGCGCCCGAGAACTTGGCGACGCAACCAGGGTAGGGAACCATGAGAGAAGCATTAAGTGACTGTGTTCCTTTCCGCCCCACCCCTCCCCCCCCCCCCCCGCTCCTGCATTTTCCTGCATCTCCAGGTACAGTTTGGGGTGTGGGTGCCTCACCCCCCATAGAAACACAGTGTCGTGGAAGGCCAAGAAGTTGTCCTGTGACTCATTCCTCATACCCCACCCCGTCCCCCTTTACCTCTTTTCAAGTCACGTGTCACTACCTGCTTGGGTCAGAGAGATGTGTGTTTCAGAAGCCCCCAAGGAGGGGGTGAGACTGTGCCCTGAGGTGACTCTTGGTGATGGAGTGGATTCATGTTCTGGTGTGAGATTACAAGAACCTCGCAGCGTCTCAGTCCGAAAGAGGTGGCAGTTCTCAGCCCTGGGTGAAGCCCCCGGAGGTCCAGGGATTGTCGCTTCTCACTGTCAGTGTCTCCGGAGCTGGAGTTGGGCCCCTCCTGTGGGAGGATGAGAGCTGACCGGCGGTTTCGTGGTGGGTTGGTAAAGGGCTTGTGCTCTCAAATTCCAGGTGATGAGATCGAGGTGGCACGATGCATCCTGGAGGGGCCCCTTCCCAGCAGGTCCTGGCTGGCTGCGGATTGGTTCAGTGTGGAAGATTACACCTGCCTTCTCTTGGTTTTTTTCCTTTTTTTAAAAAAAAACAACAACAAAAGCGAGCTGAAAATAAGAACTTGACCAGTGGGCAGGCAAGAATTCTGTTTTGGAAAAGGAAAATTTGTGGCTTTTTCCCAACTTGGCCTTCAAAGAATCCTGGCTACAGTTGAGACAGAAGGAGATGTTTTGTGTGCAGGCTTGGGCGGGGGCTATCTCTGGAACTTCTGCAGGTGAGCAGGAGGCCCTGCGCTGTGGCAGTGGATAGAGGTGCAGCTTTCCGCATCTCTGCCCTTTGATCTGTGCCCACAGGTGACCAGTACCCTCCCTCATCCCAAGCACACATCTGCCGGCCTTCATGTCTCACTGTTCTCTACGAACAAATGAGGAAACTGTGGGTCCTGAGAAAGGGCGGTCCCGCAGCCTGACTCTCACACAGTATTTTCTCTTGATTCTGAATAAGCTGTTTTGTTTATTTGTTTATTTTTTCAGACGGACCGTTTGGAAAAAAATGCCTTGGTTATCTGTGGTTTTCGTGCCCTTTCCCTGCTCTGCGCCCCCTTGAGTGGGGTAACTAATTTTTGTAGCCTATGTAAAGTGTCTAAGTGGCCCACGTAGAAGGGTGAAGGCAGCCATCCTGAAGGACCACAGGATCCTTATTACTGTAGTTTGGCTTCAAAAACCAGTTGAGCTTTGACAAGAATAATCTGAATGGAGAAAGCAAACTGCCTAAACTAACATTCCCTGTCCAGCCCTGTTCATATGAAGAGTTTGGTTCTCCTCCCACTCTTGAATGATGACATTCAGACTAGGCATTGATATATACACATACACACAATATAGAGAAATCCAAGGCTGTGAGGTGAACGAGTGTCTGAGTTTGGAGTCCACAAAACCAAAATCCATGTTGAACAAAGTGCAGTCTGTATACAGCGACTTTTCGGATAACCTGTGTGTGTCTGTCCGTTGTGTGTGAGCCCCCAGCCCTGTTTTCCTGTGAATACGCTTTGAACGGCAGCCACTCTGCTCACGTTACCCACACGCTTGGAGCAGGCGCGGCCCTCTCAAGGTAATTTATTTTACGCATTTACTGTTCGCTGAGCAAACGTCTGACTGTGCACTTGGGTGTACTCAGCAGCGCTATCGGCGGCAGTCCCCACGTTTGCCAGAGATGCTGTGCTCCAAGTAGAGGTTTTACTCTACCCATCACTGCAAATTGCACATTGCTCCTGGACACTCGGAGGCCTGCGTTCTGCTCCCTGTAAACGGAAACGTGCTCTGAGCCTGCCTGCCTCCCTCGGCTGCTCCTGGCCCTTGGCGTCAGCCCCCGGGGGTGTCCACAACCGCTCGGGACAGAAGGCCAGGGTGGAACCTCAGAAGCTGGACTGGATCTTCAGTGTCAAGCTCGGACTGGCGGTGGCCCAGACATCAGCCCTGCCCAGAATTGCCAGGAGGGTTTGGCGGCCTCCACAGTGTCGTAGGGCTTACCTCCCTCTGCTGAGGTCCAGCGCGTGGCCGGAATGTGGCGAGAGTGGGCAGGAGTGTGCCAGAAGCCCTCAGATGCCTTTCCTGCCACCTTTTTTTTGTTTTTTGTTTTTATCCCAAACAACTCACTGAAGTGTCTCAAAGGAGATCAAGTTTTACCAAAATGAACCCTGCTTGAGTTAACTGGTTGAAGGGATGGATTCTGGCCCTCTCAGGATTCCTTCTCCAGTCAGAGTGGGGACCTGGTCCACGTGTTTACTGCTGAGTTCACTGCCGCATCCAACGCGAAAGGCGTGAGAAGAAGAAAACGCAGCCGGTGGAGCTGGGCTCGAGTCCAGAGTCACAGTCTGGCCCCTGCTACATGAAGCTGCCCTGCATGACGAAAGACGGAAGTAGGGAGCTGAAGGACTCGGGAGGGCGCCGGGGAGATTTGAGGGAGTCTGGTATTCCAGGTGAATAAGAAGAAAGGGGTTGGTCGAGGGTTTGGTGCTACAGTCGGAAGATTTGCAAATGCTAACACGTTCCCCTGTGAGGCACTTCACCCTTTGTCAGTTATTGCGAATGTGTGTATTTTAAGCAATAACATTCAGCTGGTCAGACTTTTCTGTGCAGTCTCGGTGATGCATTTCCTGTGCTGTGATTGTTCTGAAGACAGAGTGGCTCTAACCACTGTGAGAAGCCCAAATAAAATCGATCCCCGAAAAAAAGAAAAAAGAAGCAGACTCACAGATATAGAGAACAAACTAGGAGTTACCAGTGGAAAGAGGGAAGGGGGGAGGGGCAATATAGGGGTGGGGAGTAAGAGGTACAAACTATTAGGTATAAAATAAGCTACAAGGATATATTGTACAACACGGGGAATATAGCCAATATTTTATAATTACTATAAATAGAGTATAACCTTTAAAAATTGTGAATCACTATATTGTACACCTGTAATTTGTATAATATTATTATACATCAACTATACTTCGATTAAAAGGAGTTAATAGTTTGTTGTTAAAAACATTTTTCAAAGCACTATAATTATAGTATATATGCAATCCTATTACTTAACATTCTACAAACATTAACATTATACGTTAATATTTATTTGATCTCCTTGAGTTAATAACAATTAATGTCAATTTTGCTTAGGTTTTAGTTTAAGTTTCATACAAACCTTTAAAGGAAAAGGCCTTTCAAGACCATTATAAAAGAGGAAGATGGGGGCTTCCCTGGTGGCGCAGTGGTTAGGAATCCACCTGCCAATGCAGGGGACACGGGTTCGTGCCCCGGTCCGGGAAGATTCCACATGCCGCGGAGCGGCTAGGCCTGTGAGCCACAACTACTGAGCCTGCGCGTCTGGAGCTTGTGCTCTGCAACAAGAGAGGCCGCGATAGTGAGAGGCCTGTGCACCGCGATGAAGAGTGGCCCGCACTTGCCGCAACTGGAGAAAGCCCTTGCACAGAAACGAAGACCCAACACAGCCATAAATAAATAAATAAATAAATAAATTTATTAAAAAAAAAAAAAGAGGAAGATGGTGGCTAATAAGCGCATGAAGAGGAGCTCAACATCAATAGTCGTTAGGAAATGCACATTAAAACCAAGCTGAGCTATCACTTCACAGCTGCTAGAATGACTATAATAAAAGACAGACAATAACAAGTGTTGGTAAGGATGTGGAGAACCTGGAACCTTTATATGTTGCTCTTGGGAATGTAAAATGGTACAGTCACTTTGGAAAACAGCTGGTAACTCCTTAAAAATTTACACATAAACTTACCACCTGACCAGCAATTCCTCTTAGGGTATCTATCCAAGAGAAATGGAAAAAAAAAAGTCTATATAAAGACTTGTTAATGTTCATAACAACATGATTCCTAGTAAACCCCAAGGGAAAACAATCCAAATATAATGGAATACCATTCAGCAATAAAATGATTGAAACACTGATATACACTACAACACGGATGAACCTCAAAACATTATGCTAAATGAAAGGAGACAGAGGCAATGGACTACATATTGTATACTCCATTTATAAGAAATGTCCCAAAAGGCATACTTATAAATACAGAAAGCAGATCAGTGGTGGCCTTGGTGCTGGGGGTGTTAGTGGGAACTGACTACATACAGTTTTGAGGGAAGTTTTGGGGGATGATGGAAATGTTCTAAAACTAGATTGTGGTGATGGTTGCACAACTTTATAAATTTACTAAAAAAGTATTGAATCGTACACTTACCAAAAAAGAAAAGTGGATGAAGGAGGGCCTGATTTGAACCATTTTGGGGATAATATTTTAAGACCAGTGACATTTGGAACGTAATACAAAATATGGTACAACAAAAGAATTTGTAAACTCTCTTCACTTTTCCATTTATAACCAGATTTGTCTTTACTATATTCTCATCCTGACTGTGCCTTTATCAAAGTTTAAAATGGTCATATATTTGAAAGGCACAAAATAAAATGAAATCGAATTACCATTACATACTGTTAAATAAAAAGAATGAAAACAGCAGAAAAGGTGGACCTTGTGTTTGGCTTTTATGTTAATATGCTGCTACCTAGTGATCATTTATAAAATGGCAGGACTTGGTTTGTTTTTTTATCTTGGATTTGTTGAGCCACGTCTGTATAACAGAAATATCTGAATGCTTGGTTATGTGTAGGTTAAATACCTAAATGAATCACTGAATAATTTATGCTTCCTAAAAACACTGTGGTGGCAAGAACTGGATTGGGAGTCCCCCCAAAATGGCTTCCAGTCCCTGATCTGTCCAGTGTCAGCTTTCTGACTTTGAGCCAGGAAAACATTAATCTTCTGGTTCCAAAGTTCAAGGAGAGGCTCGTAAGGAAGTGGCTAATAGCATGGCCTTGGGGCAAGCTCCTTAACTACTCTAAACCTTGGTGTCCTATTCTTTAAAATGGGGATAGAGGAATACCCACTGCCAGGGTACCTGTGAGAACTACATGTAAGAATGCGTGTAAAAGCACTTATCTCAAAATATACCTCAGAAGTTAGGCTACAGTGATGTTTCCCTATAGTAATAATGTGCCTCATGGGGACAAAAAATCCTTTATCTACTGTTTAAAATTAGTTACCACTCCCCACCCCAAAGCAATTAGCAAAAACCCAGAAGGATATAAATTCAAAATATACTTAGATTATCAGCTAATTGGAAAAACATATTCGGACAATTTCATTTTTAAAATAAGGAGTAAAGGTAAAGGTTGCATAGAACTTGGAATTTTACAAATAACTTGAAATTTGGAATTGCTGATTATTTTAAAACAATCCAGACAGTGACAGGGATGTCAAGGGGTGACTTCTAGCTGATGCTCTCACCACCAGTATCTTATGGATGCCTGTCATGTTTAATATATGCCAGCCAGCACAATTCTGACCAGATAAAATACAACTGTTTCATTTCCCCAAGAATTAAAATGAGTGTTTGCTCCACTCTGGATTTTATTCCACAAGTCAGTGAACCATTCTGCTTAAGGATTAATACCATCTAAAACTAAAGGGTTTCTACTATTTACTCCTTCATCCATTAATTTCCTTAGGATGTCAAAACATCTAGGTGATTGATCTTAGGTTTTATTTTCCATGCAGATGTTTTGGCATTGCTTATACAGTGTATCTTTGTCTTTAACAGCTTTATTGAAGGATAATTTAGACACCATAGAATTCACCTATTTAAAGTGTACAGTGCCCTGAGTCTTAGGAAATGTATATAGCTGTGCAGCCATTACTACGATCCAGTTTTAGAACAGTTCCATCACATACTTTACGTTTGACCAGCCCCATACAGAAAGAATGTATTGGCTCATTAACCTGTGGATTTAAACCATCTAGCTCTAGGACCTAGTCTAGCCATTCATTTTGAATCAATCAAGTTTTAAAGAAAAACAAAGTCTCAACTTTACTCAAAATAGGGGTCCATAAAGCACATCGTGTCCAAAGGGCTCTCCAAGAGTCTACAGGCTAATTAAGGATATAAATTAAAAATAAGTTAATATATACACACTAATGTATGTATTTTGAAAAGTGTATATTGTATAATTCACTATAGTTTATGCCAACATTATGGCCACCTTTCACAAAAAAACTTGTTTGTGTTTTCACTCTTATAAATATGATTAAGTGGGACAAACTGTCCAGAGCTTAAACATTTTGTTCTAGCATATCCCAAATTTATGGGAGAAATATTTCCCCTTTCTGTGATTTGGCTGTGCACACTTTCATGGGGTTGGACCTGATACTGGCTTGAATACTTGCAGAGGAAGAGCTTCCTCCTCAATGGGGTATTTAAGAGGCCCCAATTTTGTCTTATTTGTTTCAAAAAGATATTATTCAAGAAATAATTAAACTATCATGCCCCTTTTCCTGCAAATCCAGTATGCACGGTCCTCTTCTCTTAACACAGCATCTATTAAAAATGTGCATAAAAAACTCTCAATGCGAGAATTACAATCTGGGAATAATGAAAATGCCTCTTTATTTATTTGTTTTTTGCTCCTTTCCTGTCTCTACATTTATCTGTAGGTGTTTCAGAAGGGATAGTTATGTATAAACTAATTGCACTTTGCTTCCAGACACATCTTTATCTAGTCCTACAGAGTTTACTGCTAACTCCACTCATCTTGACATTTAAATACTATTTTACATTGTTATTTAAGTGTTCAATATGTGCTAGTTCTGTCTCCTCCAAATACTGAGCAAACTCTTTGTGGTTAGAATAGTCATCTTAAACTTTGTATATGAAAAAATGAATTGTATATTTCTGAAGCACCTGGTCCACATTGGGCACACAGAAAGCTATTTAATAAGGACTCATTTAATTAATAAATGATACCTTGGGGCTTCCCTGGTGGCGCAGTGGTTAAGAATCCGCCTGCCAGTTCAGGGGACACGGGTTCGATCCCTGGTCCGAGAACATTCCACATGCCACGGAGCAACTAAGCCCGTGAGCCACAACTACTGAGCCTGTGCTTCTAGAGCCCGTGCTCTGCAACAAGAGAAGCCAAGAGAAGCCATCATAATGAGAAGCTGGCGCACCACAACGAAGAGTAGCCCCCACTTGCCGAAACTAGAGAAAGCCCGCGTGCAGCAACGAAGATCCAACGCAGCCATAAATAAATAAATAAATAAATAAATAAATAAATAAATAAATAAATAAATAAATAAAATCTATTTAAAAAATAAATGATACCTCAGGTTTGTCTCCCCTCCTCTGGAACCCCTAGGACATTTACATTTATTATATAGCCCAGATTTCCTAGAATTTGCAGATTTCCTGTCCTACGGTCTCCATAAGTACAGTTGCACACGCCATATGTCTGGACATATGGTCCTCAGTAGTTTTAAGACGAAGCCATCTTTCTTGCAATAAGTCTCTAATTTCTATTCCTCCCTTTTTGTTGACTAAGAGATCTGATTACGATATCAAATAGTCCCCTTTCTTTTAACTTCACCCTCGATTTTTAATATTACAAAAAGCATACTAGTAGAAAAAGTCTGACAATACAAAGTGCAAAATAAAACTCCCTTTCACCAAAGGCAATCTATTTCTCCTGTTGTTTCCACTTTGACATTTCTAACTCAGGTCTCCTGAGCGCCTAGAGAAAATTCAGTACACAGAGGAGGCAGCTGCGCTGTCCCGTGGGCACCCGTCGGCAGACGGCCCACTCGCTAATTCTCTGACCTCAGGTGAGTCACTCAAACTTCTATGAGTGTCGGGGGTTCTTAAAATGCTGCCCATGTCACCAGGTTGTCAAGAGAGACATGTATGGGTTAGCGCTTTGTGTTGTGTAGCCCTAGTCTTTTTTTTTTTTTTTTTTTTTTTATTTTTGGCTGTGTTGGGTCTTCGTTTCTGTGCGAGGGCTTTCTCTAGTTGCGGCAAGCGGGGGCCACTCTTCATCGCGGTGCGCGGGCCTCTCACTATCGTGGCCTCTCTTGTTCCGGAGCACAGGCTCCAGACGCGCAGGCTCAGTGGTTGTGGCTCACGGGCCCAGTTGCTCCGCGGCATGTGGGCTCTTCCCAGACCAGGGCTCGAACCCGTCTCCCCTGCATTGGCAGGCGGATTCTCAACCACTGCGCCACCAGGGAAGCCCTAGCCCTAGTCTTTATGCCTGCTCTACGATAGACTTGCCAGTTCACCCCGCAGCTTTAAAGGACGCCCCATCGGCCCTCACTCGCGCCCCGCCCCTCGCCCCTAAATTGCAAATCCAGTGCCTCCTCCTGCGGTGGCCCCTTCTCAGGGACTCCTCCCCTCCCCAGTGACCCCTCGCGGAGGCAGGGCGCCCACTAGCGCCAGGCCCCGGCTCGCAGATGACCGCGAAGCTCCAGGCGCTCTTGGACTCCGGGAGAAGGCGGCTTTCTATGCAGAGGAATTTGTAACGTCTGTTTCCTCTAGGGCCGCCTCTAGATCTTAAATGAATATACGCTAGAGTCGCCCCGCTCACAGTCCCGTTCTTTCGTCTTCCAGGACCTGCAAAGCAAAGCTTCCCTCGTCCGGGAAGCCCTGCCAGCCCCCAAGCCTCCCTCTAGCACCAGCCACGCCCCACCAGCCAGACCAGGTTCCCCCCTCCGCCCCCTCGCCTCATTTTTGATTTCGGCGCGCCGCGAGACTAGGGCGGCTGTGATTTGGTAGCAGGTGAGCACACTTCCCGTCTGATTAACCGATAGTAGCTGGGGTGGGTGGGGCTAAGGCCGCGGCGGTGAATTATGGGGGTTAAGACTACAGGAGGTGGGTGACGATTGGTTCCTGAATGAGGGGGGCGGAGTAAAAGGCGGAAGCAGGCGTTGTGGGTGGGGGTGGTTTCGGGAAAGAGGAAAGAAGCAGCGGGATGGAAGTAGTTGGGTGTCCGCAGCACGGTAGGAGGTCAGGGTCCTAGGGGTCTTCGGGGTCTGTCAGCCTAGCGTGGCGTAATCATTGTCGACCTTCTCTCCTCAGGGACCTTATGTATTCTGAAGACCGGCGTCCGAGATGGCCCGAATAAAGGAAAGAGCTTCTACGTGTGCCGGGCGGACACATGCAGCTTCGTGCGGGCCACCGAGTAGGTCTCGAGCTGGGCACGATTCCCTGCGACTGCGCGTGGCCTCCCAGGAGAAGTCTCCGGCTCCCCGCTTCCCACAAGGACTAGGAGAGCTGGGACCCCTGGTCTGCGGAGCCAGGGCCCTTTAAGTAGTTGGTAATCCCAGGAAAGAGTGGCATGTTAGGGACACGCTCCGCCATTGCTTCCTGTGTGACCCAAGGCTGGTTACTTTCCCTCTCTGGGCCGCCAATTCCCTCACTTATAACGTGGAGGATGGGCTACATCTGGATCCTTCTGGTCCTTTTCAGTTCTGGGTTTCTGTTCACCTGTCAGGCCTTGACCCTCCCTTCTCCTGCTTGAACATTACCCCCTTCCCATTTAAGTGAGGCATACAGGCATAGCAGAAATTAATTGGCGCCAGCTTTGCACTAGTTTTAGGCCGAACTGGTTTTTATTTATTTTTAAAATTTTATTTATTTATTTATTTTTGGCTGCGTTGGGTCTTCGTTGCTGCACGCGGGCTTTCTCTAGTTGCAGAGAGCGGGGGCTCCTCTTCGTTGCAGTGCGCAGGCTCCTCATTGCGGTGGCTTCTCTTGTTGCGGAGCACGGGCTCTAGGCACGTGGGCTTCAGTAGTTGTGGCGCATAGGCTCAGTAGTTGTGGCTCTCGGGCTCTAGAGCATAGGCTCAGTAGTTGTGGTGCACAGGCTTAGTTGCTCCGCGGGATGTGGGATCTTCGCGGACCAGGGCTCGAACCCGTGTCCCCTGCATTGGCAGGCGGATTCTTAACCACTGCGCCACCAGGGAAGCCCAGGGAAGCCCTCCAACTGGTTTTTAAATGTTTGAAGTTAAAACACTCTGGTAGTCAGATTAACAGCCCCCTTTAAAAATAGTATTCTCTGCACTTAAGTGGTGAGATTGATATTCCAAAGAAACAGATTACTTTAGGGATTAAGGCTGAAAGAAACATCAGAAATCTGATTCAGCAGTCTAGTTTTTTACAAAGGTGAAAGCTGAGACCCAGAAATATTAAGCATCTTCTTTGAAGTGAGGAAAGTTAATACTGTTCTCATAAAGTTTTGTTAATGTCTTCACAGTACCAAGTGTCCACAGTTTCTATGTGAAATTTTAAACTGTCACATCATTATGCATTTTTCCTGCTCTCTACTGAACTTGGTTTAGAAAAGGTATTTTTCTACATACGTAAGGCACATAATGGATATCAATACTAGAAAATAAAGTATTTTTTTCAACACGTATATTAACTTCTCATGTTTCCCCCAAATGATTTAGATGATTTGTGTTTTTGTTATGCTTTGAAACTAAGTGGAAGATTTTTACCCTTTTTCAGATTTAGAAAATAAATTTTTAGAGAAAATATTTTCTTAGCCTTCTAATAAGTTTTTACATTTGAAAGAAATTACTGGGATCCAATTTAATTAAATACAAAATGACTCTATTTAAATCAGTGTTAAATCTTAAGATAGAAGGTACCAAACAAAAATACTCAAGCTATCAACACCGTATCATTATGTCAGAGTTTACTGTTTAATTTCTGATATCTATATGGAGCTTCTTAGGTTCAGTACCTAGCTCAAGTTTCATGAGACATTAAAGCACATTCAGATTTGTAGGAGTTAAACATTAATGGAAGCATAACATTTGGTTTTAAGTGAAGAGAAAAATGCCCTTATATAGCGTACCATTTATAAGAACATATTGCTATACAAACTAGTACAATAATATTTGACATGAAGATGGTTATTTGATAAATTCGACCTCTTTGGAATGTCTCGTAACCAGAATATAAGCAAAAAGGCAGAAAGAAAATGCCACAGGTCATGTGAGAGTACTTTAGATCTTCACTCTCAAATGTTATACATAAATTCTTTCATAATAAGAAGTTGGAAGGGAGGAGTTGAACTTATGCCAAGCAAGCATGAAGCAAATTAGTAGAGTGTGTTTGCAGAGTTCGCATGCCAACAACACTGAGTGACAGCTAACAGGTTATCAGGAAAAAGGATGATGCAAGAACCTGGGGAAAATTCACAGCTTGGAGGTATCGCAGTATAGTGGTCACACAGCACAGTATCGTTTTAAACTTGAGTCCTCAGGAAAAAGATAGGTATATTTACTGTCATGTTTTATTTGGGGGCATGAGAAAAGATGAAAGCTGTGGGCCCTTTCCCCAGAGGAATGCACCTAGACATAAAAGTGTGTGGGATTTACAAACCCAGTAGAGGTCATACATGGACCCTTAAGTTTAAAACCCATATTCTGGATTTAATTTTAGGATACCGACCTCTATTCTTTGCCTCCTAAAACAAAATTTCAATTTTTTTTCCCTCTAGCATTCCTGTTTCTCATTGTTTATTGCATGAGGACTTTGTGGTAGAGCTTCAGGGTCTGTTTCTATCACAGGGCAAGAAAGAATACAGGTAAGTGTCCAAAAAGAACAGCTAAGTGTATTTGTTTTTTATTTTGTTTTGCTTGGCCTGGTGGGGTTACAGTCAGCTGTTTTCCTAGGATTGACTATTCTTTAAAAGTCATTAAAAAACAAACGGTATTTCTATATATATTGAATATCTTTTGGGCTGTCACTTCCTAACTTCTGAGCTACTGGTTAATGTGAGAAGCCTGACTTCTGGTTAATTTCTGGATAAACTGCTCTACCTCTCCCCCTCTCCAGCTCTCAAGTAGCCAATTTAACATCAGCCCACCAATGGTCATTAACTTGTACTAACTTGTCAACTTTCTCATTCTGGTAGTAGAATGAGGTAATGTGTAAAAATGTCTAATGTATGTTAAGTACTCAATAAATGCTAGTTTCCCTTCTATGGGAACTCAGAGAAAGGGCAGAGAAGTCTATATAGGTGGCAGATATTTGTCATGAGTATTGAAAAATAAGTAGGAATTCGCTAGGGGCAAAAAAGAGGTCATATTTAACAGATCAGTATACTGCGTTAGTGTACAGGGGCATGAAGTAATTGCAAGCATTTGGTTCAGTGGTAGTTTAGCATATATTTAAGTGGAGACTTCAGAAGATAAGACTGGCCAGGAAGGCAGGGGCCAGATGTAATGTTTTTATATGATATTCTGTGCAGTTTGGAATTTATATATTCTAGATAAATTTTTCCCCCCAAGTATAGGCATTCAAGTACCATCTTCACAATTTTTACATAACTGAAAACTGCCTGTACTACTATATTTCTTAACTGAGTTATGCATGCGGTAAAATGCACAGTTCTTTTAAGTGTTCAACCGGTTGAGTTTTGAGAAAGGTATATACCCATCCTTTATAACCAAGATCCCAGTCAAAATATAGAATATTTACTTCCATTACCCCATTAAGTGCCACTGGATCCCTTCTAGTTAATCCCCCCAC
The DNA here is from genome assembly GCF_028021215.1 of Eschrichtius robustus. Taxonomy (NCBI): domain Eukaryota; kingdom Metazoa; phylum Chordata; class Mammalia; order Artiodactyla; family Eschrichtiidae; genus Eschrichtius; species Eschrichtius robustus. The sequence continues at coordinate 103,621,684 of NC_090826.1, forward strand.
CCACTGTAGCCAATCATTGTTTTGATTTATACTGTATGTATTCTTTAGTATCTGGCTTCTTTTATGTAACAGTATCTGTGAGATTCATCCATGTGGTTGTGTGTATCAGTAATTCATTTTTTTAAAATGAATTTATTTATTTATTTATTGGCTGCATTGGGTCTTCGTTGCTGCACACGGGCTTTCTCTAGTTGTGGCGAGCAGGGGCTACTCTTCATTGCGGTGCGTGGGCTTCTCATTGCGATGGCTTCTCTTTGTTGCAGAGCACGGGCTGTAGGGCGTGCAGTCTTCAGTAGTTGTGGCGTGCAGGCTCAGTAGTTGTGGCTCGCGGGCTCTAGAGCACAGGCTCAGTAGTTGTGGCGCATGGGCTTAGTTGCTCTGCGGCATGTGGGATCTTCCCAGACCAGGGATCGAACCCATGTGTCCTGCATTGGCAGGCGGATTCTTAATCACTGCGCCACCAGGGAAGTCCCCAGTAGTTCATTCTTTATTATTGACGGATTGAATTCCATTTTATGAATACCATTTTTAATACCATTTATGAAAACCATTTTGTTTCATGTGGTTTTTTGCCATTTCTGTATATCTTCTTTGATGGAGTATCTGTTTAAAATTTTTGCCCATTTTTTCAATTGAAATTTTTAAATGAGATAATTGTAGTCACAAGCAATTAAAAGAAATATTGATAGTACAGAGGGATCCTCTGTAGACTTTACCTAATGGTAACATTTTGCAAAATTTAGTATAATATCATAACTAGGATATTGATATTGATAATCCACTGATCTCATTTGTAAAGATAGTTTTACTTGTACTAATTTGTGTGTGTACATATACATTTAGTTCTATACAACTTTATCAAGTGTAGTTTTGTATATTCATTACAACAGTCAAGATATTGAGTGGTTCCATTACCAGAGGATCCTTCTTGTTGCCCTTTTATAACCACACCCACCTTCCTCATTTCCCCCTGTTCACCCCTGCCAATCATGAACCTGATCTCCAGCTCTAAAATTTTGTCATTTCAAAATGTTACATACATGGAATCATACAGCATAACTTTGGGGGATTTTTGCCTATTTTTAAAATTGTGTTGTCTTTCGTTATTGAGTTGAGAGAGTTCTTTATGTATTCTCTGTACAGGTCCTTTGGCAGATATATGGATTGTGAATGTTTTCTCCCAATCTGTGGCTTTCATTTTCTTGACTATCTTTTGAGGAGCAGAAGTTTTTCATTTTATGAAGTCCAATTTATCATTTTTTTATGGTCTGTGCTTTTTGTGTTCTCTGAGAAATCTTTGCCTACCTCAAGATCATAAAGTTCTCTAGTGGTTTCTTCTAGAAGTTTTATAGTTTTTTTTTAATGGCTTTTTTGTTTAGTCTATACTCTACCTCATATTATCAGTAATTTGGGGTACCTCATGAGATTCAAATTGAGGTTCATTTAATTTTTCATATAGTAATGAATGAATGTGATTCAATTGTTTCAGCACCATTTTTTGAAGGCTTTCCTTTCCCCATGGAAAAGCTTGGCACCTTTGTTGAAAAATCGGTTGACCACCACGTGTGGGTCTATTTTTGGACTTGCTAAGCTCTTCCATTGATCTATTTGCCTATCCTGACACGATCAGATAAGATCGTGTGAATCCAACTTTCCTTTTCAAGATTGGCTATTCTAGGTCCTTTACATTTCCATATAAAATGTAGACTCGACTTTTAAAATTTCCTCAGAAAACTCAGTTGGGATTTCATTGAACCTATATAGATCAGTTTGGGGAGAACTGACATCAGTATTGATCTTCCAGTTCATGAGCGTGGTATATTATTTATTTATGACTTTTAAAATTTCTTTCAGCATTATGGAATAGTTCTCATTATAGAGTACTATACCCTTTTGGTTAAATTTAGTCCTCAGTGTTAATGTTTTTTGACACTGTTATAAATGGAGTTTTTTTTTTTTTGGCTGCACCATGCGGTTTGCGGGATCTTAGTTCCCCGACCAGAGATTGAACCCTGGCCATCGGCAGTGAAAGTGCAGAGTCCTAACCACTCAACCGCCAGGGAATTTCCTATAAATGGAATTTTTAAAAAATTCACTTTTCTGTTGTTTTCTACTAGTACAGTGGTGCCAGTAAGCCTCTAGCACATGAAGTTAGGATGTTCTCCTTTACATACTACTGGGGGCCCTGAATCATACGGAGATATTGTTCTATGTGGTAGGAAGACGCCGAAGAATTTTTCATTCAATTTGCATTAAAAGAAGAACTATTGAAGTTAGATTAGGAAGTGAAGGCAGTGGAGGCACGGAGCCCACTGAACTAATAGCTGCTATTGAATGCCTACTACGTGGCATGTTCTTTACCTCTTATCTTCATAGAATCTGCTGTGAGAGGTTTCAATATCCCTGTTGTATAGACAGATGAGGAAACATTTAGAGAGGTTAGAAAAGGAATCTGAGGTGCCATGGTTATGATGTGGCATTGCTGGGATTTGAGCCTAGGTCTAACCAACTCCAGGCACACCCACCTTCTCTAAGTGAAAGATGGGTTTGGATTGAAGCCCTGGCAGTGGAGTTGGGTACACTTAGACTGGAGGACACTTGCTGAAATGGATATGGCACACTTCCTGGTAGGGTGTTTAAGCACGTTTAAGCATGTTCTTTCCTCATTTTACTCAGCTGGGACAGTGGTCATGGTAGCCCCGATTTCACTGGGTTGTGAGGGTTCACTGAGGCCGTGTGTGTGGTGCACTTAGTCTGGCATTTGGCACGTGGTCAGTGCTCAGGAAATGGTTGCCTAGTTGGGTTTATGGATTTTGAGTTTACCATTAAGCAAGACAAGGAAGGAAAGGTAACATCAGTAGAGGATGGCTAACACATGCAGCTTTGGACTCATTGTGTCTTATGTATGTATGAAACCAGCTAGCAAAGTGAGTGGGCAGCTCCGAAGAAAGGTCTAAGCTGAAGACAGAAGTTTGAGAACTTGTCTCTAATATTCTTCACACTAGGTAGATGAGGCTGAGAGGTGATCATTGTTTTAAAAATAGAAAAATAATGCTTGAATGTATTTCTTTTAGTCCAAATCTAGAACACTTATTAGGAGGTACTTACTAGAGCTTTAAAAAGCTTGTTTTAGGACAAATAAAATACAGTTCTACAACACACAACAAAATAAAAACAAAGCAAAAAAAGCAAAAAATCCAACAAGTACCCTGATAGGTGGTACAGGCTGGAAATTTAAAAAGAAATAGGTAATGTGTCTATGGATGATGACTTCCTTAGCAGACAGTAAGGCATTTAGCCAGAACCCCTATACTCTGGAGAATGATGTCAGGGAGTACAGCCTTTTCTTCCCCAAAACTGGGTTTTCTTTTCAGGATCTTAAAGTACTTTACATGCTTGAATTAATACCATTATGTTTAACGCTCAACCTAGCTAGGCGACAGGTGTAGCAGAGTAATGCAGGGGAGGTATAAACCAAAGTAGGACTAAGATGCCCATTTTTGTTACCTTGGAGTAAAGCTGCTTTTGTGTGTAGTTCTCTAACTAAACACCAGATGGTACCACTCACCAGCGTTTGACTGACCCTTCAGCCATGGGCATTTTTAATGCCCAGTTTATGGGCATTAAAGAAAACTATGATAGTCCCTCAGTAGAACCAGAGGGAACAACCCTTGCTTTGACGTTAATGATGTGGCACACGTTGATATACAGATGTTGGACATTGTCATCCAGCTCCTGAGTTCATGTTCTCTCCCCTCTCTCTCCCTCTTTTAGCTTTTATTCTCAAGGATATGGGGTCAAAATAGATGGTAATATTCTTTTGTCTGTAGTTGGGTAAAACCAACCAGTTATTTTAGTTCTTTAAATAACTGGTTGTAGTGGGATGTTCAAAATACTTCATTTTTCATACAACTTGAATCTTTGCATGTCTAGGGAACTCCTTGTGTGGTTGGTTACTGGATAGAATTGACATGCAGATTATTTAACCCAATGATGATTATCTAGGCTGATGGCAGAGAGGCATTTGGGCATGAACCAGGCCCATGCAGAAGGACCTCAGGCCCAGCAACCCACGAAGAACTCCACTCAATAAAGCCAGGACTTTTACTAGGTGCTGTAGAGTGTCGTGCACTGTGCTGTATCATAGAAGTAATCCTTGTATGGAGAGGATATTAACCCTTTGTAATATGTGTAGCAATTACTTTCCCCAGTTTGCCTTTTGTCTTATAATTTCAACTATAGTATTTTTACTATATGGAAGTTTAATACTTTTATGTAGTCAAATTACTAAATCCTTTCTCTCTCAGCTGCAGGATTTTGTCATTCCCTTTTCACTTCAGGATTACAAAAATATTCATCTCCATTTTTTTCCTAGAACATTTACAGTTTCACTTTTTTTAAATTTTTAATAAATTTATTTACTTATTTATTTTTGGCTGCGTTGGGTTTTTGTTGCTGCGTGCGGGCTTTCTCTAGTTGTGGCGAGCAGGGGCTACTCTTCGTTGTGGTGCGCGGGCTTCTCATTGTGGTGGCTTCTCTTTTTGCAGAGCACAGGCTCTAGGCGCGCGGGATTCAGTAGTTGTGGCACACGGGCTCAGTAGTTGTGGCTCACGGGCTCTCGAGCGCAGGCTCAGTAGTTGTGGCGCACGGGCTTAGTTGCTCCGCGGCATGTCGGATCTCCCCAGACCAGGGCTTGAACCCGTGTCCCCTGCATTAGCAGGTGGATTCTTAACCACTGTGCCACCAGGGAAGTCCTACAGTTTCATTCTTTACATTTTTGTTCCATCTTGAATTTTTGTGTAAAAGAATGAGGTAGAAATCCAGCTTTATGTTTCTCCATTGCTGCATATATAGATGTGAACCCATATTTCTAAGGTCCCTGTGACACAATTGGGATAAGGGACACACGGAGGTTGGCGAGCAGTCTGATCTGCACGTTAGAGTGCTATATTGGATGTGTTCAAGTGCCAGATGCTTCTGTGACTGTAAGACTAACAGTAGGAGATTAAGGCTGATGAAGGTTACCGAGAAAGTGGAGGAACTGAGACTTGGATTTGGCCTTGAATGACCTCTTGCTGGTTTCTTCATCATTATTGTTCATAACCTATGTCCTGGAAAATAATTAATGAATATACTGTAGAAATTATGCTCTTTTTTCATAGTGGAATCAGTATTTGCTTTCTCTATGAGAATATATTTCCACTGCTTTCTCTGTTGATTTACAGTTTAATAAATGTAACAAACTTTTTATCCTAAAAGCAGAGAAGCCCGCCCAGATTGATTTTACTAAAAATGTAAGTAGAAGCATTTCTTGCACTGTGCCTAGCACATAGTTGATGCTCAGTGTGTGTTATTTTCTTCCCTCTTTCTCCAAATCTTGCCCTTCTTCTGAAAGTCTTTGAGGCGTGGGCTTTAAAACAGATACTATAAAATATTCTTTCAGTAAAGGTTTCAAGTACTTGATACACTTTCAACAACATCAGGAATTTGTTCTTGACTTATTTTGTAAGTCATAGTACTCCCTAATAGTAGCCAGTACTTTGAATTTTTATGCATTCAAGGCATTTCAGAAATTTTCAGAACTATATGTTCAATATAGTATCCTATTGCAGTAAGATAAATTAGAGACCAGTACATGTTTTTTAAAATTGTGAGCTTGAATGGGAAAATTGTGAGTTCGTATGAGAGGGGCTGGTCCTGTTTTCTTTTTAACTTGACTTTTATGGAATACTTGTCCATTTGGGGCTTGTTATCTTTGCTTCTACGTCCAAGCGAAGTATGGCGTTGAGGGGTCGTGACCTGCTCAGGATTTGTTTTTGAGTTAGGACTCAGACTGTTGTGATTCCTGTTGTATATCACAGGACTAATTTAAGAAGTTTGAAAAAGAACAAGAAATTAAACGGAAAGAAAGCAGAAAGAAGGAGTTAGCGCAGGTAAAACTTAAATTTAATGAGTTAGAAAGCAGCAAAAAGAGAACTAATAAATAAAACCTAGAAGCTAATTGATGAAGAAAAACAGAGAAGGCTCTAATCCACAGTATGAGATATAGATAGTTGCCTTACGGATATATTAAAACACATGTGAAATGACATATACAAAAGGTTATTCGTTGTGATATTGCTTTTAATAGGAAAGAATTGGAAACAACCAAACTGTCCCCATCAAGAGGGTCTGGTTAAATAAATAATGGGACATCCATATAGTGGAAAACTGCAGCTGTGTAAAAAACTGTGCAGCTGTAGGAAAAAAAAAAAAATTTATATATAAGGAAGTCCTTTATGTATATGTTTTTATAGAAAAATCTCCAAGACATTGTTAGGTTTAAAATAAAATAAAGAAACAAGCAAGGTATTTAGTACCTTGAGTAGAGAAGGAAGAAATAAAATATTATATTGATCTGAATATGCATTAAAACCATCTCTGGAAAGGCAAACAAAAAATTAATGGAAATGGTTACTTGGGAGGGATGTGAACGGAACATATGAGGAGGGGGTGCTTTTCACTGCCATTTTACACTTTTTGATTGAGTATATTACCTATTTAAACAATTAAAATATGTATTTTAAAAGCTCTTTTTTAACTGATTACATGTTTTTGAGAAGTCATTTGGGGTAAGGAAAAAAATCAGTTGGTTCTGTTTAATTCAGCAATACTTAACTATTATGTACAAAAGGCGAGGCTTAGTTAGGAATGAAGAGATCATATATGGTTATAGCCTTCTGGTTGCTGAAAATATAGTTGGGCAGACAGGCAGATACAAGTGTAATACAACTATATACAACAAAAATACAGAAGCAGTACAATGAATGAACAGGGCAGGGGATATGGGAAAACCTTGCAAAGGAGGTGTGTCTTGAACTAGGTGTGGAGGGACCTGTAGGACTTTTAACAGCTGTTGATGGGGTAATGGTGGGCAAATAGGGATAAGGAGGACATCCTTTGGATGGAGGATGGTACACATGCAAAGTCCAGTAGGATGGAGAGTGCGTGGCTTAGTTTGAGGATGGGACAGAGTAGCCATTTCTGGATAGCTGGAGTGTAGGTAGTGATTGTGTGAGCAGGGACTGTCTTGTACTGGGATGTAAGTCTGTATTCAGTCTTTTTTTTCTTTTTTTTTTTATTCTTCTTTTTTTTTATTGTGGTAAAATATACATAAATAATATTTATTTTAACCATTTATAAATATGCAGTTCAGTGGCGTTCAATACAGTCACAGTGTTGTGTAACCATCGCCACTGTCTATAACCAAAACTTTTTCATCATCCTCAACAAAAACTCTGTAACCATCAAACAGTAACAACCCCATTTTCCCTCCCACCAGCCCTTAGTAACCTCTATTCTATTTTCTGTCTCTATGAATTTGCCTATTCTAGGTACCTCGTGTAAGTGGAATCTACAATATTTGTCCTTCTATGTCTGGCTTATTTCACTAAACATAGTGTTTTCAAGGTTCATCCATGTTATAGCATGTAACAAAATGCCATTCCTTTTTTGGCTTAATAAATCCCACTGTGTGTATATACCATATTTTGTTATTCATCGGTTGATTGACACTTGGGTTGTTTCCACCTTGTAGCTATTGTGAATCATGAAAAGGAACGTAGAGCTACCATATGATCCAACAACTCTGCTACTACCTACACTGCACATCTAAAAGAACTGAAAGCAGGGATTTGAACAAATATTTGTACACCAATGATCATAGTCTTTTTTTTCTTAATGGAAGATCGGAAATATATACAGAATTAGACAGGATAGAATAATACAGCACATGAGCTTCAACAGTCACCAATTCATGGCTAATCTTGTTCCATATATACCCTACCCACTCCACCCCCCAACTCCTGCCATATTTGGAAACAGATCCCAGATAATGTCATTTCTTCTGTAAATATTTCAGTGTGTAGCTCTAAAAGATATGAACTCTTTTTTTTTTTTAACCAGTTGGAGTACAGATTTCCAGTAGATTCATAAATGTTATAAATAGTTTATTTTTTGGTAGTTTTTGTTCATTTGCTTAAGTCAAGATCCAAATAAGGTCCACAGGTTGCAGTTGATTGATAGGTTTTTTAAGTCTCTTAAGTAGGTCCCCCCAATCTTTTTTTCTCCCTTGTGATTTACTTGTTGAAGGAATCAAGTTGTTTATCTTAATAGCATTTCCCACTGTTAAGAGTTTGCAGATTACATCCCCTGGTCTAGTTTTATGTGTTCTTCTGTTGTTTGGATTTCCTGTAACTTGGTAATTGGATCCAAGTTTGACCAGATTCAAGTTAGTTTTTGTTTGTTTTGGTTTGGCTTGGCTTTTTTGTTTGTTTGTTTGTTTTTTACTTTATGGGAAGTATTATGGCTTCCCATTAGGGACACATAATGTCTGTTTATCTCCTTTTTTCTGATTTTAGCAGTCCTTGCTGATCAGTGTTCCCATGTCAGTCATTCTGTAGAGTTAAAAGAATAAATCTATGAATATCCTCTAGTTACCATGACATCTGTATCCTTTCACTTCTCAGCTCTTATAAATATCCTGTGAGATAAAGAATTTTTAAATGTCGTACATATAAGAGTAATTGGTTTCAAGTGACCTTTGAAAGCTGGTATCAGATAATTGTAAGATGTTTTCTTGGGTTAAAAACAAATTTATCTCTTGTTTTAATGTATTTTCACAAATTTGATTATTTCTGTTTTATACTTCATTAGGTTATTCTTCCGATGTGTTAGAAGTAAGGCAGAGGGGAAGCAATGGTGTGGAAATATCCCATGGCAGGTAGGAATTATTCATCTGTTTTCAAACCTGACTATTAAGATTGTTTAATCTGTGGGATCACCTGAAAAGACCCTGAAGTCCAGTATAAACTGGTTTTCATTGTACTGTCTCTGAAAGACAGTTCTTTTCTTTAAGCATGATAGACCTTGTTGGGACTCTTAATTCAAAGGACTATTTGGGTCTTAAATATAGTTAGTATCCTGCTATTTAGGGAAAAATTTAAACTTACTTGACTAACTTCAGCATGTTTTTATAGGCTGATATCTATTTGATGTTGGTATAAGCTGAGTATAATTCATAAGCTTCTAGAATGTGAGAATTAGGAGAGACCCTACAGAAATCCAGTACATGAGGAGCTAGACTGTGCAAGGTCATGAAACTTGTTTTTGTAGGAAGATAGCTTGGACTTAAGATTCTGGATTTGCACCGTGAAACCTTCCTAAAGCCAAAATCAAAGCAAGTATAGGGTACTGTTTAGGTTTGGGGAAAAGTTCATCTTGAGAGAATAGTTTTTCATGAAAAGTATACATTGTGGCTATTGCTATTATTAAAACAATTTGACTTGGTCACTACTGTTCCTTGAGGCCTGGAAAAGCAGTGATCACGGACAGAAAAGGAACCAAGCATTGAAAGTACTGTTAAGAAACGAATACTTTGTGAGTTTGGCAGTCCTTTCTAGAGGGAGAAATGCTCCCAGGAACATTCAGAAAAATTGGACTGCTTTTACCGTGTTTCCATTTCCTCTGAAAAAAGGTATTCTAGATGTTAAGGTTGCTTTAATATTTTATATTAAGATTATTTCCTTTGTCTTTTAGGATCCTAATTCCAAAGAACATTCTGTAACCAGTAAGTCTCAGCATGCCTCTGAGCCATCTCGTTATCCTTCCAGCCAGCAGAGAAACCCATTCAAGTTAGTTGACAAGAATCAAGAACCATCCCTCCGGAAGCAGTTCATCAAAGGTGAAGATGAGGAAAAAACAGCTGGTAGGAAGCAAAGGGAAAAGGGAGATCCACTCCTGGATCAAAAGAAGGAACAGAAGCCTGAATCTAAGTGCTGGATGGAGAAAGATCTCTCATCTGGCCTGGCGGTAAAGAAAAAACAATCTGCTGTTCAAGAGACGCGGCGAGGGGAGAAGACAGAGTTTCATAGTGCAGCAAAGGAGGTTGAAGGGATGCACAAAAGAAACCTTTCTGAGATGAAATCCAAACAGGTCCGTGGGAGTGAGCTGAGAGGACCATCTGCATCTCAGGAGAAGTCAAATGGTGAGAGTCATTCTGTCCAAAAAGAATCAGAACCTCCAAGGGAAAAGGACACTAAGACTTTGCCTCGAATTGTTCACAGTCAACACCCAATAAGCCAGCCCCTGAAAGGGGGACACCTCAGCAAGGAGCACCCCAAGAGCTGGGAGGCTAGAGAAACAAAGGCAAAGAATGACCCAAGCACGCAGACCCGCCATAAGAGTCTGCTCCAGGACCATTTGCAGGCACAGCTGGAGACCCGGGACACGCCTGCTCCAAAGGGACCGGCTGCTCAGCCTGCACCGCCGGCCTCAGGGCATCCCCAGGGAGAGAGGCGGGATGCCGATACAAGCGGTGGTGACAGTGAGGAAGGTGACAGTGAGGAAGATGACGTCGTTTTTGTTTCCTCTAAGCCAGGGAGCCCCTTGCTCTTTGACTTGACTCTAGACTCACAGAAGAAGGAGAACCTTAAATGCCCTGGTCAGAGTGTGCAAAGAAAAATTCCTCCTGACTCAGGCGTTTCCAAGAAGGGAGAATCTTCAGACCCAGCAGCCCAGCGTGTGTACCTCACAACACAGCTGAAACAAAAGAAGGTACTACTGACCTGTGTTTTGTTTATAAGTTTGGAGCATTGCTTGCTGTGGGCAGATAAGGGACGCCACAAACAAGTTAAATATATTAACGTGAGAAAAGTTTTTTTTTTTTTTTAAACATCTTTATTGGAGTATAATTGCTTTGCAATGGTGTGTTAGTTTCTGCTTTATAACAAAGTGAATCAGTTATACATATACATATGTCCCCATATCTCCTCCCTCTTGCGACTCCCTCCCTCCCACCCTCCCTATCCCACCCCTCTAGGTGGTCACAAAGCACCGAGCTGATCTCCCTGTGCTATGCGGCTGCTTCCCACTAGCTATCTGTTTTACGTTTGGTAGTGTATATATGTCCATGCTTCAAAAAAAAAAAAAAAAAAAGTGAGAAAGGTTTTAGCGGTGGATGTTTAGTTTCTGCCTTTTGCTATGTTTATATTTTCAGGCTTGGTAAGTCGCCTGGGTTTAGAAAGAAAAAGTTTCTGGTTTTCACACATATAGTTAAAAGACCGTGATTTCAGAGTTTTAGCATTTTAGGCTATTTTAATCTGAGACTATCTTTCTAATGACTTGAGAGGAGAGACCCACGTTATAGGATCTGTTTTCCAGAGAACACTGGCATCTGTGAACATCCAGGCTCTTCCAGACAAGGGTCAGAAGTTGTTCAAGCAACTTCAGGAGCTGGAGGATGCGCTCAGTGCCCTGGCCCTCTCCCCAGAGCAAGGTAAAAGGGGTTCTGCCCCCGAACTCGCAGTTTGCATGAACTTCACGAGACATTCGAGAGGCGTGTCAATAAAGAATAGGCTGACTCATTCACCTGCTCATCTTGTTATCTGTTACTGAGCTTCCTTTATAAGTTATGCCTGTGATTTATGAAAACTTCCTCCTATTTCCTGTGGACTCAAGTCTTTTTCCCGTTGTTTAAGAAATGGTTTAAATGCTGTGCTCTCTCAGAAGTCTTCCCCAGCTCATGGCGATCGCACCCTCTCTTGACCTCACCTCACGTGTAGAATTCCTTCACTTTTCTGAAGTGTAATCTGTTCTTCCCTTGTTTTTTGAGCAGGCGCTAATGAGAAGAGTAACACTCAAGTACCACAGCAGAGTAACTTAACCAAAACAACCACTGACCCTCCCCAGTTGGTGCCTCCCAAACCCCTGCAGGGCCGGGATCTCCAGCCTCTGGGTTGTCTAGGACTGAAGGCTGCCCGCCAGGAGGCTGCTGGAGGGTCTGATCAGTGCTGTGGAGGTGAGATCCGAGGGCCTGGCCCTGGTGGGAATTGCTACACCTACGAGTTAAATGCTGCCTCGTAGATACCTTTGTAACCATGAAAAGGGAGAAACCATTCTGAGTTGCCTGTGTGATAAAGCTCGTGATGCTCAGCTAAGTTTATACACAGTGTAATTTAGATCTTTGTGAGGGCAGAGACTGTGTCTGCCCTGTTCACTGACCTTGTTCACGGTCCTTGATCGGTCGGCCCGGTGGTCGGTGTATGGGAGTCATCCAGTAAATGTTTGTGAATGAAAACTTGAACTCATATCATGATGAGGGAGGCAAGCCAGTGGATATGTTTATAGTCCTTCTGTGTGTGTGTGCGTGTGCGTGTGCGCGTGCGCTGAGGCAGAGCAGGGGACTATGTGACCATGACCAGTAGACTCACAGAGAGCAGTACCACCCGATTTAAATGAGTGTTTCCATCCTGAACTCTGCAGAAAACAATGAATTCAGAGGCACCTGTAGAATGAAGATCCCAGGTAGAGCCTCAACTATGTAACATGATCGGTTGGTTTGCTGACCAGGACACAGGACCTCGAGTGGGCTGGCAGCGAGGAGAAAAGCTGAAGCCAGTTTTCTCCCAACTGAGAACTGCTCGAGATATAGGGAGGGAAAAGGAGAGAAAAAAGAAAACAGGAGGAAGGGAGGGGAGAAAGGTTGAAGAACAGTAGTCAAGAAGGGGGTAAGGAATAGACGGGGTGCCAGATGAAGCAAAGGTCTCTCTAAAAGGGCACAGAGAAAACATACTTACATGTATAAAATAGATAAACAACAGGGACCTACTATATAGCACAGGGAACTATACTCAATATCTTGTAATAACCTATAATGGAAAAGAATCTGAAAAAGAATATATATATAAAGAATATGTATGTATGTAACTGAATCACTTTGCTGTACACTTGAAACTAACACAACATTGTAAATTAACTATACTTCCATTAAAAAAAAAAAAAAGAAAAAGTACTTGGTCCAGTGGCACAGCATAGCTGTACTCCAGACTGTTTGAAGAACATTGCTGTGTGATAGCATCATTCAGTAATCACCATGGTGATGGAGTTGCCTAGAGAAATTAAGTTATGGTGGATTATTAAGGTACGAAGTTATGTAATATGTTTAGGAAAGAATTCCATTAAACTAGCCTTTCATTTAAAAACATTTTAACATTTAAGTGAATAATTAATTTTTATTTGTCTTAGAAATCTCTTATTTGGATACTTCATCCCTAAACTTGCAACCAACTAAGGTGCTTGTGTTTATTAATGAACCTCAGTAGAAGTTCTCTGTGTAGAATGAGTGGGCTCCAGCACTGAAGTATCATATTCTCGGTGCTGTGCGGACAGCCTGGGACGCACACTGTAGGGGCTGTCTCTCCCTGTCTGCCTAAACTTCGGCAGACTTCCTGTTGCTCAACCTCTTCTATTGCTGGCTTTTCTTCTTTGCATCCAGCCCCAGGGGTCTTTTTTTCTGAAAATTCTCATGGTATTACCTTCTTCCCTGCCACCTCTTCAAAGCTGAAAGAGAAAAAAATATTCTGGGTTATCTTATTTTTTTATTATACTTCATTTTGTCCTCTATTAGAACACTTGATAATGTGATTTTAAAAAATAACAGACAAACAGAGACTAGGGATAATGAAGCCTATGAGTCTAGGAGAATCTGGAGGCAAGAATTTTTAGTCCATACAGATCCATCATCTGGCAAATAATGAATTACCTTTTTGCAGCTCTGGCCAGGACATAATACTCGCAACACTTATAGGTAACTTCAATTTGTACGCAGGCCCCATGAGCCAAGATCGCCTTCGCTCAGTGTGGCAAATCACAAGTGAAGCCATTGATGAGCTGCATCGATCACTTGAGTCACGTCCTGGCGAGACAGCTGTGGCAGAGGATCCGGCTGGGTTGAAGGTGAGCCGGGAAGGCCCACAGGGCAGAGTGTCCTATAACAGTATCCCAGCGCCCACGAGGAGGGGGACCAACTACTGTGAAAGTGCCCATCAGAGTGCCATTCTGACATATCTTTTCTACAAATAATGCTCAAGTGGCTTCCCTTGCAGTATTTTCTTTTTTTTCTGTTTAGCAGTGAGAAGAAAAAAACAGCGCAGTTTTTTTTTTCTTAAAGTCATACCGTTATATATGTCTGTAGCAGTAACAGATCCATTTATTGAGCTTCAATAGGTGCCACAAGGTTGCAAAGGAATTGCTGCTCTTAGTGGACTAGTTGGGGTGAAAGTGCATGTACAACCTGTGTAAGACAACTAGACAATGACTGTAAGACAGAAAACGTGCATTGTCACGTACTGTGGACTGTATGCAAAGTACAAAGGGATTCGAAATAAAGGAAAAGTTACTCTAGGTCAGCAGTATTATTTGTGCCTTAAAGAAACTGCAAGCCTAGAGATAGGATAGAAACCAAATACTCCAGTTAGAGGGAGTGGTGCTCAGAGGGAAGATACAGGGATTGGTATTAATAAGTGATGATCAGGTGACATCAGTGCCTGAGCTGGGAGCAGCAGGTGAGGTAACTAAGCAGGAAGAGTCCCTTGCTGTGGAGCCTGGCCTTAGTGAAGGAACTTAGACTGGAATGGCTCAAGAGATATCATGGAATCACTGTAGAATTTTGAGCAGGGATGTTTTGTGAAGGTTATTTATGTCACAGAGTTCAAGATCAACTGGAGGAAGGAAAGACTAGAAGGTGGGCCCCCAGTTAAAGGGCTATCAATTTATGACTAGCAGTGCGGACTGGGACATTGCCCACAGAGAGGAGAGGCACGTTTAAGAGAGAATGAGGAAGAGCCAGTGGAATGGCTGGTAAAAGTCAGGTGACCAGTCAGAGGTCTTGGCTGCAAACAGTAGAAACTGACTTGGGCTGATGAAGCAGACGAAGCAGGACTCTCACTTGAGAGCGAGAGGGGCGGCTCTTGATAGACATGCTGGACGACTGGCATCAGTGACAGCTGTCCTGGGCAGACCAGGACGTGTGGTGAGAGGGAGGAGTCCAGGACTTCAAGGTGAAACGAGCGGCTGATCTGACAACTAGGATATTGGGAGGGTCACTTATAGAAAATAAACAAGTAGAGTATGGAGTCCATGTGGCCAGGCTGCAGCATAACCTCTCATCAGGAACTGGTACTTAACTTTCGGTCATTACCTTTGTCAGATCCCTTTGCTGCTGCACCAGAAGCAGGCATTAGCCTGGCTGCTATGGCGGGAAAGTCAGAAGCCACGAGGAGGAATTCTGGGTGAGTCTGGTGTTAGGCTAAGAGCCAACAAATGCAGTGCTTCGTTCAGTCCTCTCAACTCTGGGTAGGTACTCTAATGCTCCATTTGACAGATGAGGAAACTGCGGTGTGGGAAGTTTAAGCCACGTGCTCCAGAGTACACAGCCATAGGATCCGTCAGGTCTTGGTTGCAGGCAGTAGAGATTGACTCTGGCTGATGAAGCAGAGGGAGGGTTTATTCTGTGGTGGCCCACAGAATCTCTGGGAGATGTGGAGGGCCGGGCTGGACTTCTAGGCGCAATGGCCAAAGCCAAGTCACCAACGGAGTGTCCTGTAAGAACCGTCATGGCTGCTCTGTGCCATCGAGCAGTAGAAGAAAGCACTGCCGCCCCAAAATCAAACACTGCCGTCTCCAACCTTTCCTGTAGAAAGCGTTTCACAGGGAGCCTCTTTTCTAAAGTTACTCACATCTGAATCGAAGTCTGGTGTGAGTGTAAGTGCTCTGTAGAGCCAGGTCATGCTGCCGGTGCCTTAGCTGAAGAAGAGGCAGGAAGTAAGTTTTCCAGGCTCTGCTTTGCAGACTCGTCACGCTAAAATTTTCCAAGGTGCTCAACTTCCAGAGAGCATGACAAATGTCCACTATGGCTAGTAAGTGGCTGTGTCTGGGTCTCCAAGACCACCTCCAGGTTGGATGATTTGCTAGGATGCACAGCATATAGTCATATTCGTGGGTGTAATTTATTACAGTCAAATAAATTGAATAATAATTGAGCGATTTGATTTGATATAGATCAGAATTAGCAAAGGAAGAAGGCATTTGGGGCAAAGCCCAGGGAAAACCAGGTTCAAGTTCCAGAGGCCTGTCCCAGTGGAGTCACTCAGTGTGTGCTTAAGTCTTCCACATGTAAAATGTTGCCAACCAGGAAAGCTTGTTAGTGATTCGGTACCCAGGGTTTTTACTGGGGGCTGGTCACATAGGCAGCTTCAGGCTGGCAGGTACTGAGATTCCAGAAGGAAAGCAGGTGTTCAGCATAAACTGTACTGTTGGTACAAGCAGTTTAGGCACAGTGAGCCACTCTTACCCAGTCTGGGAATGGGGGGACCCCTCCTGAAATCCAAGTTTCCAGATGCCAGCCAAGGGCAAGCCTCGTAAGCTGGCCTTCCAAAGGAGAGTAGTCAGCTGCTGTGTTAGCTCTGCACAGTGGCAGAACCAGACTTTGAACCAGAGCCCATGCTGTGACATTTTACTTCTGCTTATGTCAGAATGAGTATTTAAACTGGTAAAAAGGGGATAATAATATTTTATAGGGTATAAATAGTAAATTGGATAAGCTCAGTAATCGGCACAATGATGGTACCCAAGAACTGCTAATTTATGACTTTCTTTGATGAATAACTTAAGGGGATGGAGGACTGTCTTGAGTTAACTCTAACTCCAAAAGTGTGGTAGTAAAGTGGGTGGTAGGCTATATCTACTGGACCTTTTTGCTTTTGCAGAGAAATAAATAAGACTAGGCAACATCATCAAACCGAGGGAGATATCGATGAATGTATTGGATAAGTAACAATATAACACGGAGACTCGAATAAGATCTAAATAATAAGTTTTAAATTTTACAAAAGTCCTAGTAAATGTCTTTGACCTAGATCTCAAAATAAATAGCAAGAGTTAGCGTTCATTTTAATAAGAAAGACAAAGGCTTCAATAGAGGAGGCAAAGCATGGGGACTGGAATGGCACTGACAGCAGAGGACCAGGGCTGGTGTCTGCCCGGGGCTGCTTCTCTTGAAGCTGAGCTGATTCTTTGGCCTAAGTAGTTACCTCTCCTATTTGTGTTTTTATTTTCCAGCGGATGATATGGGGTTAGGAAAAACCCTGACAATGATTGCACTCATCCTGACCCAGAAGAATCAAGAGAAAAACAAAGAAAAGGACAAAACCACGGGTTTGGCTTGGCTTTCCAAAAATGGTATTCAAAAGCCTGCTGTTTCCTAAATCATGTGAGGCAGCGGAGAGTGGAAATTTTTCAGCCATGAAAGGATGCCTTTGGTCATATTTAATTTATTGGAAAACTAGCATTAGACTACTTTCCTATAGTATCATTTCTGACACTGAATATGCTAACTAGAAGTGATCATTTTTTCCTTTTAATATAAGGTTAGCTTGACCTGTGATTAGGAACAATTTTATGGAGAAAGCTAAGGCTCCAGAAAACTTAGTTTAAACCTAATGATTATTTTTGTTAATGTTGAGGATATAACTATGGGATAGATCCAAATTAGTTAATATGTTATTTTTTGAAAGAAGATCTGTGACAAATTCAGATTTTAGCCACCATAGCAGACACTGTTTTCCATGTTTCTGAACTTCCAGAAGTTTCCAGATTCTAGACAATTTCTCTTATTTCAACCTCTGTTTTTAAAATGTAATAACTGTATAAGTACCTTAAGGGTCCTATATATTATGTAGAGCCAACACCACATGTAAATTGCCATGTACACATGTACATTTCTCAGTTGGTTAGGTAGTTAAGGAATCTGTGGCCATCTGCTCTCAGGGCCTCTAGTGACCACTGTTGCAGCTGGACCCTGTGTCCCTGTGTGTAGTAGCAGCATGTGCACACCTGCACACACACAAAGGATGGGGGGCAGTGGTACAAATACTCCGGCACTAACTGGTTCCGAAGTAATGTTTGCTTGTCCTAGGGAATTTTGTACTTACACTTTAATGTGAATGTAATTAAGTTATGCTTTTCAGAGAAAAGTAATAATACTCCCTTGTAATGAATCAACTCAGGATGAGTTAGGAAATGATCCAGCTTCTACATTCTGGCCACTGTGAAAGCACGTTGGGGTTTTTTGGGTTTTTAAAGCGAAGTCGTGTGCTACCCACTTTCCTCGCTCTCTTTAGCCTCTCTCTTTTCCACTTTTATAGGGGCAAATAAATAATGGTTTTGAGTTAAAAGATTATTTCTTCCGTTTTCTATTCTACTTCATGCATACTTCATTTTATTGCACTTCACTTTATTGCGCTTCACAGATACTGTTTTTTACAAATTGAGGGTTTCTGTCAACCCTGTGTTGAGCAAGCCTTTTGGCGCCATTGTTCCAACAGCATTTGCTCACTTCACGTGTCCATGTCACATTTTGGTAATTCTTGCAATACTTCAAACCCTCCACCAGTAAAAAGATTACGAGTTGCTGGAGGCTCAGATGATGTTAGCATTTTTAAGCAATGAAGTATGTTTAAATTAAGCTATGCACCTTTTTTAAAAAACGTAATGCTATGGCACACTTAACAGACTATAGTGTAGTGTAAACATACCTTTTATATGCACTGGGAAATCAGAAAGTTTGTGTGACTCACTTTATTGCTGTGGTCTGGATCCAAACCCGCAATATCTCCAAGGTATAAGCTATGTGTAGAAATAGAAGCAGCAGTTGTTAAAAATATTGATTGAAGGAATAAATGTCAGTCAAGGGGAAGAGGTAATGCCTTTAAGAAGTTAAAACTATTTAATGAGTGTAACGAGGTGTTGATTTTCTTTTCCCCTCTCAAGACTCCTCTGAGTTCCCTTCCCATGGAACACTAATCATCTGTCCTGCTTCCCTGATCCATCATTGGAAAAATGAGGTGGAGAAATGTGTGAGCAACAACAAACTAAGAGTCTACCTCTATCATGGGCCAAACCGGGATCAACGTGCAAAAGCGTAAGTGCAGAAATACTGCAGTCAGTACGAGGTGCTCAGCATCTTGGCTTAAGGGGCCATTTGACCTTACTTGCTCTCCCTGACGTTTCATTTAATCAGGGCTAGTGGTATTTGTGAAGACCAGAGGCACTCTCACCACCAAACAGCCTTCACCTGTGCTAAGAGATGCATCTCGAGACAGAATGGTGTTCTGCTGCTATATCCTGTCCCCATCCTCCGCAAGCTGCCGTGAGAGTTAGCCTGAGATGCCTGAGTTGTCAGCCAGGGGGCAGCAGCGTTCCCCTGGTAAAAGGGGATATGTCACAATTATTTCATGAGTGCTGAATTTCTTTTTTTTTTTAATAAATTTATTTCTTTTATTTTATTTTTGGTTGTGATGAGCCTTTGCTGCACGCAGGCTTTCTCTAGTTGCAGCGAGTGGGGGCTATTCTTCGTTGTAGTGCATGGGCTTCTCTTTGCGGTGGCTTCTCTTGTTGCGGAGCACAGGCTCTAGGCGCGCGGGCTTCGGGAGTTGTGGCTCATGGGCTCTAGAGCGCAGGCTCAGTAGTAGTGGTGCACGGGCTTAGTTGCTCCGCGGCATGTGGGATCTTCCTGGGCCAGGGATCGAACCCGTGTCCCCTGCATTGGCAGGCAGATTCCTAACCACTGTGCCACCAGGGAAGCCCATGAGTGCTGAATTTCTGATTCCAACTTCACATTCTTTTTCTGTTAGTGTGAATGGACCCAGCTCAGTCTTACAGAGCATCTTGATATAATGTTAATGATTAGTTGCTATAGCCTAGTTATATTTTTATGGCTGTATTTTTCGTATGTGAACCATCTAAGAAGTTTTAGATTCAAAAGTTTAGGATTAAATGTAAAATAGATAGCTAGTGGGAAGCAGCAGCATAGCACAGGGAGATCAGCTTGGTGTGTTACCTAGAGGGGTGGGATAGGGAGGGTGGGAGGGCGACTCAAGAGGGAGGGGATATATGTATGCATATGGCTGATTCACTTTGTTGTACAACAGAAACTAACATAGTATTGTGAAGCAATTATACTCCAATAAAAATCTATTAAAAAAAAAAAAAGTTTAGGATTAAGCCTAACTGAATTCCTGAAGGGGGATGATCAGGAAGGAGGAAAGAAAATGTTTCCCCAAATGGTGATTATAGTCCTAGTCTTTGTCTTTTGGTTTTAAAGGACTTGTTTTTTGTTCTTAATTGTGATATGATGGTCTGGGTTGAACACTTGCTGATCTAGTCAAGAACTAAGTTGTTTCTGTTTCTTAAGTAATCTCTCTCCCCAGCCTCTGATACTGGATATTTTCTCTCTTAAAGAACAGGGCAGTAGTCTCTCACGGGTAAATTGCCAGCTTGGTGACCCTCAGTCTTCAGGGCACACCAGCTCTCATGACTGATAGTCATTTGAGCAGACGAAAGGTATCAGGGCAGCAATGGCTGTCCCACATGCCTTCTTCGGCATGGAGTACTGTAGATTTTTATTTAGAAGTCAGTTGCATCTTACGTGATTTGCATTTTGATCATACTGGGTTTGAGGTTCAGAGTGCACTAGCTGACTGATTGGAATCACTCTCAATTATACATTTTTTATATGATGGTAAGGCAACATGTAGACATCGCTGCCTCTCCAAATACATTTTTATCAAAAGTATTTATTGAAGTTCTCTCAGGTACACAATACTAAGCTTCCTTGGAAAAAGAATTGTGCTTTTCATTAAGAATCTTTACATGTAAAGAGTATAGGTGAGGTAAACTGAAAGTGTACGACATGTATCTTTATGCCCAAATGTCAAAGCTAGATGGATGGGTTTTCACAAATCCATTACAGAATGAGGAGGAGAAAACACCTTTGCTGTAAGATGAACAGTACTTCGAGGGTTTCTTACTTCCTTGGGACTTTAGTGTCATCTATGTCAAATTAACTAAATATTAACTTCCAGACTTTCTGTTCTTGCCAGATCACTTCAAGCTTAATATGACCCCGCCAGAGATGATCTTTCCTGACTTGGCTGGGAAGAGGGAGGCTGTTCTAGTTATAGCGAATAATCTGTAAAAATGACCAGTGGTAAGCAATAAGGAAGTCAGGTGTATAAAATTTACCTCTCCAGAGTCATGTGTGTGTGAATTAAGGACATGAATTAATGAGTTCTGCTGTCTGTCCTTCCAGCCGCAGGCGTTTTTGTGAAGGAATCAACTCTGTCTCTCGTTGTCAGGGTCGTGGCGGGATGGTTTAACTTTTGCTCTGTGTTACATCTCTGCAGCCTCTCCACATATGACATCGTGGTCACTACCTACAGCCTTCTGGCCAAGGAGATTCCCACAAAGAAGCCAGAGGGAGAGATGCCAGGTGCAAACCTCAGTGTGGAGGTGAGGCGTGGGTGCTGCCAGGGAAGTAGGGTTGGAACCGCGGATCGTTTTAACAGGAGTCTTTTCACAGCATCAGAGATGGCAAAGGTACCCTCCCGTGAGGTCATGAACATTCGAACTGTTTCACCTGTGGAAACAGAGAGTTCTTTCCTCTGTCCCTTCTCTTTTACTCTAGACAACCTCCTCAGCAATAAAGGTGGAGATGGTACAGTAGTTTGCTGTGTTTTAGAAACAATAACTACATTTCAGTTGTGGTGGTGGTCATATCACATGAATAAAGGAAAGCTTCACTTGTTACAGTATTTATTTGAGAGTTCTGGGGGTATATTCTCAGGATGTGTTTTATATTTCGTGTTAGGACTAGTATTTTCATATGAAGCCATTATTCCCTGCCTTCCTACACTTTCCAGGAAAAGAGGTTGCAAATAATAAGGCTACAGTGGGCCAGAGGCTAAATGATAACCAGGGGAAAAAACCTGAATGTTTGTTGCTGTGTCCAGGGTAGTCTCAGTTACATAGAGTAGAGGCTTTATTGCATAAATATTGTGGGCTTTTTCCCCCTGAAAATACAGTGTTGTTCCAAGAACTACCCTTTTGCATATGCTTTTACTCTTAGTACAATAGGATATTCACAGCTTTCTGTATTTGGGGAGATCTCTAGAACGCTTCTCCATCTCATGACCAACTCTGCCTTCTCTCGGATGATTAACTTTTCAGATTCCTCAGTAATTCCTCTTAGCTTTGAGGCTAAAACCCTCATCCCTTTAAATGATATATTAGGCCTTTTACGGTCTTGCCCTGCCTGTGTGGCCTTCTTCCCCCACATCCCAGCCCTCCCAGTGGCATCCCATGCTCAGCCGTACCAAGGAGTGTACTTCCGCCCATGATCTGTCGTGCTCTTGTGCCTTTGTTCTCCCTCTGAATGGAATGCTTTGCCTCCCCCTCTGGTTAAATGCATCTCCTAGCACCTTGTGCTGGCTTATGTCACGGCACTCCTTTAATTCCCCAAATATTGAGTATCTACTGATGCCAAAATCTTGGCTCTCTGTGCACCGATGTCGAATAGAAGTACGGAGACAGCGTTTGGAGGAGAAAAGAAAGGGTAGTCTTATTCTTAGCCAGGCAAAGAGGGAACACAGCAGGCCAGCGCCTCAAAAACGCGCCCCCCCCCCCCCCCACCAATCCCTGGGGAATCAGGAGAAGTCTTATAGGTGGGGCTTGCAGTCTGGGGTAGGTGATAAGGATCAAAGTAGTGAAGGTCTTGCATTTTTCTTCTTCCTGCATTATTTCAAAACAGTCACAGCTGGCTTCAGGCAACCTGGTAATTGGGTCCGTTCTTTGTCTCTGGGTTATCCACCCGCAACCTTCTTTCTGAAATGCAGAACGCTACAAGGGGTGATTTGCTACAAGGGAGTGTAGGGAGTGTGAACACCAGGTGCAGGATGTAATTCACATGGAGATGGAGAGTGTTAGGTGCAGGATGTAATTCACAGAGTCAGAGAGTGTTAGGGGTTAGCTTTGTGAAGGACAAATCTAGTTACAGACACTACAGATTAGTAACAGTTAAAATAAAACTAGGATTGATTAACTCTTTCAGGCCAGTTAATGCTCCTTCTCCACCCTGTTCATTGTTCCCTTTATTTTCCTTGTTATCAGGAGAGGAAAAACCTCATTTCTATTTTTGTTGTAACACTACCCCATGCCAGATGCTATTTCAGGTATTAGGGATACTGCAGTGAACAAGACCAGCTAGATGCCTACTGTCCTGTATTGAATTATCCAGTGGGATTTACTATATATACATTGTATGTAATGATCTTTATGCTTGTTTTATTTTTTCTCCCCTGCTAGATTGTGAGCTCCTTGAGGGTAGGAAATGTTCTTTGTGTCTGGCTTAGCATTTTACATATAAAAGTAGACTTTTATGTATGTACCACGTCTTCTTTATCCATTCCTCTGTTGATGGACATTTAGGCTGCTTCCATGTCCTCGCTATTGTAAATAGTGCTGCACTGAACATTGTGGTGCATGTATCTTTTTGAATTATGGTTTTCTCCAGATATATGCCCAGGAGTAGGATTGCTGGATCATATGGCAACTCTATTTTTAGTTTTTTAAGGGGCCTCCATACTGTTCTCCATAGTGGCTGTATCAATTTACATTCCCACCAAGAGTGTAGGAGGGTTCCCTTTTCTCCACACCCTCTCCAGCATTTATTGTTTGTAGACTTTTTGATGATGGCCATTCTGACCGGTGTGAGGTGATACCTCATTGTAGTTTTGATTTGCATTTCTCTGATAATTAGTGATGTTGAGCATCTTTTCATGTGCCTCTTGGCCATCTGTATGTCTTCTTTGGAGAAATGTCTATTTAGATCTTCCAGCCATTTTTTGATTGGGTTGTTTGTTTTCTTGATATTGAGCTGCATGAGCTGTTTGTAGATTTTGGAGATTAATCCCTTGTCAGTCGCTTTGTTTGTAAATATTTTCTCCCATTCTGTGGGTTGTCTTTTCATTTTGTTTACGGTTTCCTTTGCTGTGCAAAAGCTTCTTTAAGTGTCATTAGGTCCCATTTGTTTATTTTTGTTTTTATTTTCATTACTGTAAGAGGTGGATCAAAAAAGAGCTTGCTGAGATTTATGTCAGAGAGTGTTCTGCGTATGTTTTCCTCTAAGAGTTTTATAGTGTCCAGTCTTACATTTATGACTTTAATCCATTTTGAGTTTATTTTTGCGTATGGTGTTAGAGAGTGTTCTAATTTCATTCTTTTATATGTAGCTGTCCAACCACTCTTGGTTTCTTAAGCTTAATTCTTATTTCAGTGTACCTGATCTAAGCTCTCAAACTTGAAGGTTAGAGCAGGTCTTCGATACTTGCTTGTTATTTTCCCTTATCTTCTTGATGACATGCACGTTTTCCCATACTCTTATTGGATTTCACCTGTGTTTCTTCCAGGGTATCTCGTCACCTTTGCTTCGAGTAGTCTGGGCTCGAATCATATTGGATGAAGCTCATAATGTTAAGAATCCCCGAGTGCAGACTTCCTTGGCTGTGTGTAAGCTCCAAGCCCAAGCCCGTTGGGCTGTCACTGGAACCCCCATTCAGAACAACTTGTTGGACGTGTATTCACTGCTGAAGTGAGTAAAACTCTTTGGATTATGTAGATGTGAACCCTGTCGGTAACCCTTCATAATTATTTCATATCTCATCTCTCCAGTGTGTACCAGACTATCTTGTGTAGCAGATGGCAAGCCTGTCAACCTTTAAAGGGCAGAAGAATTAATATTTATGAGATATAATCTGTCGATTGACTGGCTGATATAGGACTTTGATGACATCCAGCCCCTATATATGGAAAAATAAGGGACCAATTAAATTAAAGGAAACAACAGTCAACTTTCTTCAGTCCCAGGAATGTTTTGGGCTACTTCTGCTTTAAAACGTATGGCCTGGGGGCAGGACTACAATTTATTTGAAGCAAACAGAAAAGAAGGCTGATTTTAAAATACTTGTTTTAATTCAAGTCAGCTCATAAGAGGATACAGAATTTCTTTACTAGCCTTTGAAGTTTTAGGAATGAATGCTAGCTATTGGTTATATGTCCTGTTGTGATGATATAGACGTTGTTAATGGGAAAATTCACATTTTTATAATGTGGTTTTATAATGTGGTTATTGACTTGGATCCTTTTGCTCTGTCTAGCAAAGTTTTGCTATGAAATTGACGTTTACAAATGATTGGATGATATGTAAAATCTGATTTGCTTTTCACCTTATGTCTGTCTTTGAACCTTTCCTCCATCCTCCCATGCTTCTTTCCTATTCTCTATCCTTCTCCAATGAAAAAGATTTCTCCGTTGTTCTCCATTTGATGAACTCAGTCTGTGGAGGAGTCAGGTTGACAATGGTTCAAAGAAAGGAGAAGAACGGTTAAATATTTTAACCAAGAGCCTTTTGCTGAGGAGAACAAAAGACCAGCTGGACCCCACCGGCAAGCCCTTGGTAATCCCACTGACACATGTCCCTGGGGGAGGCCAGGAAGGAGGGCGACCATGTCCTTGACTCGCCTTGAACCGCCATCTGCTTTGCTTCAGGAGCCTCTGAGTCTCCCATTTTCCTAGGAGGAGGCCTTCGGGTTGCTGTCCTGCCCCTCGTGTCACAGCAGTCCCGTGTGCAGTGTGTTAGAGCAGACCTGTTTTCAGGGAAGGGTGGGAGCTGCTGTCCAGAGCCTGACTAGATTTCTGGTGCCAACTCTGGGGAGTGTACTCCCTAATGTTCAGTTAATTTGTATAACTTCATCCCAGCTGCTTGTTTCTTTTACTCTTCCAGGTGGTGCTCCCCCAGCGTAAATTTCAGTTGCACCATTTAAAGCTTTCTGAAGATGAAGAGAATGTTTATAGTGTCCTTTTTGCAAGATCAAGGTGTGTGCAGTGAAGAAGCACCTTCTCACATCTATTTCATTCTTGTTCTTGCTTGGGAGTGAGTCGAGGGTCAGGGTTCCTCTAACTCTAATTATGGTATTACTGACAAGTTGGATATCTGTGTTCCTTTTTTAAAAAACCTCCCTTTCTCTCTCCTCACCTCTCCTCAGCTCACCTTTGTCTCACATACACATTGAACCTGTTCTCCATTGGCTTCCTTGCATAGAAGGTCTAGGGTGTGCGCACTGTACACCAGGTCTTTCTGTTCCTCATGGGGCTGTATTAGGAAAGTATATCTTTGACCTTTGACCTGTTACCCAGCCTCTCATTGGAACTTTTAAAAAACTGCTCAGTAATCCTTCTTGTCATCTGTCCTTTGCACTTGCTCTAAAGCTCTTATCCTTCCCTGAATTCCAGATTTCTACTCTCTTAGTTGGTACCTCTCACTTCCAATGTAAATAAGTTTTTTCTCTTTGTATACCTTATGTTTATTAACAAATATTATAATAGTATATTAACTTATACTAATTAATAATATGTTACTGTATTACATGTTAATATTAAATTGATATTAAATATAATACTAATATTTGATATTAATCTTTGTTAATATTTATTAATCATTTTTAAGTGGTTTGGCTTTTAAAGTAATTATTTTTTATTACCTTTGCCCAATGCTTGCTGTGAGCCTACCTTCATTTAACAAGTTCGCTTTTATAATTTTTCAAGGTCCTACCGCAAACACAGTTAAACAGTGACCATTGTAAACCTGTTTGGTCTTAGCGATCATTTTATGTGCATTTTCTTTTTCGATCTGAGGCAGGTCAGCTCTGCAGTCCTATCTAAAAAGACATGAAAGTGGGGGCAGCCAATCTGGAAGAAGCCTTGATAATCCATTCAGTAGAGGTAAGCAGTGGGACACTCATAAATACAGAAAACTCATGAAAATGTGGACGCAGATTTGGTAAACTTACAGAAATCGGGAGGGGTCATGAATTCTTGATTGCAGAGACTTGACCTTAGCTTGGAACCTCAAACCAAAGTAAAATCTACTGACCTGCAAGCACCAGACCTGGTGATCTAAACTTCTTTTTAGTTATTTTCAAAATCTGTTTGATTAAAATACAAGTAGGTGTATAAAGAAAACCAGTATTTCGTACTTCTCTAATTGGTAGAGAAGTGAGCTAAAACTATATGATTGAACCTCAGATCAAAGAAGTTTAAAATCTCCTCATTTAGTTCACGGTTCTCCCCCATATTTCTGTTTTAAACCCTGTACTGTTTCCTGTGTCTGTTTTCCTTCTTGGAAGTGGCGCAGGAGTTTGGGTCCAGTGGGCCTGGGCTCTCGGTGGCAGCAGACTCGCAGACATCTAGCACCGCCCACATACTGTCACAGTTGCTGAGACTCCGCCAGTGTTGTTGCCATCTTTCTCTACTGAAGTCGGTAAGCAAAGCCACCTGTGTGGGACCCCAGAGGGGCTGTGGAGAAGTCCACCTCAGTCTCCTGAAACTGGGATCCAGTCTGCTGGATCAAGGAAAATGGGGTTTGAGTGTGTTTTGTTTTCTGGTGGGATAGGAAAGAGAAGACTCTTTATTTTACTTTATTTTATATTAGTCTTTATTGATCTTGAGTTAATTCCCATGATGTTGAGAACAGTTTTTGTTATTTGTTTTATTATTTTTCTTTAATTAATTAATTAATTAATTGGCTGCACTGGGTCTTTTTTTTTTAACAGATTTTTTAAAAAATTAATTTATTTATTTATGGCTGTGTTGGGTCTTCGTTTCTGTGCGAGGGCTTTCTCTAGTTGTGGCAAGCGGGGGCCACTCTTCATCGTGGTGCGTGGGCCTCTCACTATCGTGGCCTCTCTTGTTGCGGAGCACAGGCTCCAGATGCGCAGGCTCAGTAATTGTGGCTCACGGGCCCAGTTGCTCCACGGCATGTGGGATCTTCCCAGACCAGGGCTCAAACCCGTGTCCCCTGCATTGGCAGGCAGATTCTCAACCACCGCGCCACCAGGGAAGCCCTGCACTGGGTCTTATTTGCGTCATGTGGGATCTTCATTGCGGGGTGTGGGATCTTCTTAGTTGTGGCACGCGGGGATCTTTAGTTGCAGCATTCGGGATCTTTAGTTGTGGCATGCGGGATCTAGTTCCCTGACCAGGGATCAAACCCAGGCCGCCTGCATTGGGAGCATGGAGTCTTAACCGCTGGACCACCAGGGAAGTCCCTGGTTTGTTTAAATAAGCTTTATTTTAAAATAGAAAATGGCATCTTGTTAAAAAGGAAGCCATATATGAATACTTTGGTATTTTAGGATGTCATAAAGCTTATTTAGCTACTAGTGTTAAGTCTAGTTATGAAAACTCAAGTATTTAAAGTTGTCTTGATATTGGATAGAGGCACATCTGTAATTAAGAGGAATATGTTATAGGCAGAACACTCTGACATAAATCGCAGCAATATTTTTTTGGATCTCTCTCCTAGAGAAATGGAAATAAAAGCAAAAATAAACAAATGGGACCTAATTAAACTTAAAAGCTTTTGCACAGCAAAGGAAACCATAAACAAAAGGAAAAGACAACCCACAGAACAGAAGAAAATATTTGCAAACAATGCTACCAACAAGGGATTAATCTTCAAAATATACAAACAGCTCATACAGCTTAATATCAAAAAAACAAACAACCCAATCAAAAAATGGGCAGAAGACCTAAATAGATATTTCACCAAAGACATATAGATGGCCAAGAAGCACATGAAAAGATGCTCAATGTCACTAATTATTAGAGAAATGCAAATCACAACCATAATGAGGTCCTCACCTCACACCAGTCAGAATGGCCATCATTAAAAAGTTGACAAACAATAAATGCTGGAGAGGGTGTGGAGAAAAAGGAACCCTCCTACACTGTTGGTGGGAGTCTAAATGCGTGCAGCCACTCTGGAGAACAGTATGGAGGATCCTTAAAAAACTAAAAATAGAGTTACCATATATAATCCAGCAATCCCACTCCTGGGCACATATCTGGAGAAAACTAATTCAAAAAGATATATGCACCCCAATGTTCATATTCATTACAGCATTATGTACAATAGCCAAGACATGGAAGCAACCTAAATGTCTATCAACAGATGAATGGATAAAGAAGATGTGGTGCTTGTGTGTGTGTGTATATATATATATATATATATATATATATATATATATATATATATATATGCATACATATAATGGAATATTACTCAGCCATAAAAAGAGAATGAAATAATGCCATTTGCAGCAACATGGATGGAACTAGAGATTATCATATTAAGTTAAATAATCAAAGACAAATATCATATGATATCACTTATTTGTGGAATCTAAAAAAATGATACAAATGAACTTATTTACAAAACAGAAATAGACTCACAAACATAGAAAACAAACTTATGGTTACCAAACGGGATAGCGGAGGGTGGTGAGGAAGGGATCAATTAGGAGTTTGGGATTAACATATACAAACTACTATATATTGAATAGGTAAACAACAAGGACCTACTGTATAGCACAGGGAACTAAACTCAATATCTCGTAATAACCTGGGAATTCTCTGGCGCTCCAGTGGTTAGGACTTGGTGCTTTCACTTCCAGGGCCTGGGTTCCATCTCTGGTTGGGAAACCAAGATCCTGCAAGCCACGTGGTGCAGCCAAAATAAAAAAATCTTGTAATAACCTTTAATGGAAAAGAATCTGAAAGAGAATATATATGTGTGTGAGTGTATGTATGCATAAGGGAATCACTTTGCTGTACACCAGAAACTAACACAATACTGTAAATATACTTCAATTAAAGAAAAAAGGGGGAATATGTTATTCTTTTTTTTTTTTCTCTTGGCAGTTAAAATTTATTTTCTCCTTGGTTATCAAGGATTCTTACTTTCTTTACACTCTTCTGAACTTTTCCAGATTTTCTAAAATGAGCATATGTTATTTTTATGAACAGAAAAAGAAGTATTCCTGGTATTTGAAAATTTTTTCTTTTGTTAAAAAAATGTTTATTGAAGTATGTTACTCTTTTGAGGTGCTGTAGTAATCTTTTTTTTGGTAGTAAATTGCATCTTGATTATCAATAGCTTAATTAACTGTAGTGTTCTAGCTGGGGAGAATAGAATGATCTTGCAATCTGGCAATTTTCTAAGAAGTTCCATCATTTGATTGATTGATTGATTGATTGATTGATTGATTGATTAAATGGATTCCTTTTTTTTTTTTTTTAATTATTTTTGATTGCGTTGGGTCTTTGTTACTGCGCATGGGCTTTCTCTAGTTATGGCGAGCGGGGGCTACTCTTCGTTGCAGTGCCTGAGCTTCTCATTGCAGTGGCTTCTCTTGTTGCGGAGCACGGGCTCTAGGCTCACGCGGGCTTCAGTAGTTGTGGCGCACGGGCTTAGTTGCTCCGCGGCATGTGGGATCTTCCCGGACCAGGGATCGAACCCGTGTCCCCTGCATTGGCAGGCGGATTCTTAACCACTGCACCACCAGAGAAGTCCCTTGATTTATTTTTGATCTGGTGAAAAAAGCTTGCAAGATTACATTTTAATCTGGGTTTACCTGAGGAGATACTGATGGTAAATTATGAGACATTTTGCCATGTGCTGTGTTAAACAGTTAGCACTTTGGCAGGTCACGTGCCTTACTGCCTCAACTGCCCATCTGCTCTGTCCCCTGTCTGATTCTGCTCAGGCCCTGGATCCGAAAGAGCTGAAGAGTGAAGGCCTGGTCCTTTCCCTGGACGAGCAGCTCAGAGCCTTGACCTTGTCCGAATTCCATAACTCAGAGCCGTCTGCCTCCGTTTCCCTTAATGGCAAATGCTTCAAGGTGGAGCTTTTTGACGACAGGAGAGAGAGCACCAAGGTAGTATGATCACCTCTATTCTAGT
The DNA here is from genome assembly GCF_028021215.1 of Eschrichtius robustus. Taxonomy (NCBI): domain Eukaryota; kingdom Metazoa; phylum Chordata; class Mammalia; order Artiodactyla; family Eschrichtiidae; genus Eschrichtius; species Eschrichtius robustus. The sequence goes on from NC_090826.1 coordinate 103,652,194, forward strand.
AGAAAGACTTTGACTCCTCACACATTTCCCTGAGTGAGAGCGCCACACTTGTCCAAGCGAGTCCAGACATTTGACAGCAGAGCTGGAGCTGTTAGATGTTGGCTGGTCAAATTCTCCCTCCAGTCTTAAATTCTAGTTTGAGTTGACGAATAAAACTGAAGTCTTACTACATAGTGGGCTTTCAGAGAGTGGCTTGGGCCGACCTGGCATCAGGGCAGATTTCTGGCATGGATTCCTGGGGAAGGAGCCTGTCAGGTGTATGCCGGCCACAGGGCCCAGGCAAGTGAGCAGTTTGTTTTGGGAAAATAACGAAGGCCTGAGCCTCGAGATTGTGTAATACGTCTGAGCGCCAGTTGCTTTGCTTTGTTGAGAGGCTTACATCTGCTGGGTTTGTATCCTACCAGCCTCTCCTCATTAGTCACTCTGTTCTGTTTTCATTGAATGTTTTAAGAACTGAAGGGTTCTATCAGAGGAAGCCCGGGGTGTGTGTCCTGCCTCTCCACTGGCTCGCTTGGAACCTGCCCATTGTCTCGCCTGCCCTGAGGGCTGGGTTCCCTCTCTGGTGCTTTCTGAGGCTGCCTCAACCTCTCTTCAAAGGCTTTAAAAGATATAACTAGAAAGGAGGTCACTGCCAGGGGAATGGTTTTACCAAAGAATTACTTTTAATTAGATTTTTAAAACATTTACCTAGGTCTTCACCCTCAGTAACTGAGAGAAACATAAGAAGGGCACCACATGTGGCCGGACTTCAGGCCCTAGCACCCTCAGTTAGCTATTGGGTTAAAATTCATGTTGCTAATAACTTGTGTTCCTGACAACTTGTCTGATACTCAGGTCATCGTTCACAAGGCTTCTTAATGTGAACCCATTAATCGTAGTTCACACCACTTAAGGTGGTTTCATGTGAGGAAGGGAGTTTTGTTTGGTAGCACAAACCTAAACTCATACAGAATGTTATTAGAATTTGGCCCCAGCTCACAGCCCATGAATCCTGCTCTCCCACTGCATTTTTTTCAAAATACCTATCGCCAGGTTTTTCATGAGGCAGTTCGAGAACTTTCCACAACCTTGTGTTGCCAAGACACCAGGCATTTCGTGTACCTGCTTTTTTCCTTCCTACTAATTCAAAATGGTACAGTCCTGTGACTGTCTTCCTGCCCAGGCATCAGCGTGTTTGTTCAGGTGGGAGCGCAGCCTTACGCGGGGGCCTCCACAGGTTGCCACTAGCACCACGGCGGCGTAGAATGGAAGAGCTAAGGGCACCTCAGTTCCTCTGGCTCAGCCCCTTTTTACTGATGAGGAAGCTGAGCTCTTAACTGGGAGTTCCAAAGTGATCCAGCCCTGTGATGGCAGAATAAGAACTCTCTTCATCTCCTGATTCTTGGTCTAATTTTCGTCCTCTTCCGCCATTCTGGGGATGAACTTTAGAGCCTTTGGAAAGGTCATTCACATTAGCAGTCAGGAAGAATAAGCCCAGCTGCTCTCCAGAGTCCTGCCCACATGTTCTTATCGCCTGGTCCCTCATAGACTTGAACGTGCCCTGAGCAGTTTTGGTAAATACCCAGAGAGCTTGTCATGAAGCTTGAGCAAGTATTCCTCAGCCTGGACAGGTTCTCTTCTTCAACACCATTTGCAGCAGGCCTCAAACTGGGTCAAGCTCTTTCACTTTCTCCTTCTGCAAATGTTAGGATAGTATCTTCTCTGGTCCAGCAATATGCTGAGTGCTAGGGGTGCAGAAATGAACCAGACACGCTGGCTCTGCCTCTTCGGAGCATATCCAGCCATGAAAGCAAGAGATGACTAATAAGCAATTAATATATAGTATGAAAAAGACCATGATAATAGAAAGAAAAGGTGGTATAGTAGCATGTAGGCAGTGGGCTCCTGGGATTGGAGAGGCCCTCCAAGAAGCTGACACGTAAGGCTGTCCTAGGCAGAGGGAACAGAATGGACAAAGAGGAGACAAAGCATGGCTTAGTGGAGGGAGAATGTTGGTATCGCCCGAGCATCATTTGAAGAGCGCGTAGTGAGGGTTGAGGCTGGAGATGTGAGTGGAAGGCAGGGTAGCAAGGATCTGGGAGGCCACCGTAAGGAGCCTGGGCTTTATTCTCAGCGGGAAGCCACTGCAGGGGCTTCAGCCAGAGGAGGAAAATAAGAAACTGACATTTTGGAAATAGCCCTCTGGCTGCAGAGAGGAAAGGGAACTAGAGAGGAGTAAGACCAGAAGCCGAGAGGCTGTGGAGGAGACTGATTCTTTAATTCAGAAAGTGGAGAAAAGCAGATTGGCTTAAACCTCCGTATGTTAATTCCACCTTTTCCCAGATTTCATCTCTGTTGGCAGAATTGGAGGCAATCCGAAGAAATTCAGGGTCCCAAAAGAGGTAAATGTGTTATTTCATTATCCAAGCATTGCTTGTAATTACGCTAGAAAATTTAATATTGCGGATAGTTATAAATCTTAGCTTTTTATATCAAGGACCTTGAGTCATGCTTAGCAGAAAGCACTCAGGTTACAGCACAGATTCCCTTTGATTTCTAATTAAAATATTTGTGGCACTGGCTGAAAAGGCAATCCCTAGAGGATCCGAGTAAACTGAGCATCTGAAGAAGTGTTTAAGAGCAGAGAAGAAGCATCTCAAGAAAAGCAAGAGAGTAACAGGTGGGCGAGGGAGGGAGAAGAGTGGGGTCAGACTGGGAGCCCCCATGGTACTGGGGATGTTCCTAAGCTGGGGACGTGGTTATGGGAGGTTCATTCGTTGTTTGACTTTACTGTGTGCTATTCAGTGCATTTGTAGATCGGAAATATTTTGATCTAAACACATAAAACTCTAATGAAAGCACAGCATGGGGGGAACAGAGAAGCCCTAGCAGCTTATGGTTCTGACTGGCAAGGGGAGGGGCCTCTACCCCTCTGCAGGGGCACAGACCTCCTCTGGATAAGCACTAGGCCCCAGATAACCAGAGGCTGCAGCCAGTACTTTAGCTTAGCCACCACTTTATTCTGACTTCATTTTGCACAAAATAAGTTGTAGACTGGATCTAGAAATAGCTGGAAATATTGTAATCTTATAATGTCACCGAAGTGTGTACCCTTAGGTAGCAGAAGGCCTTTCCTCGTCCACATTTGATAACTGACTTGTACGAATAACAGGCGTTAAAGCCCTGTGGATGAGTTTGTTTCATCAATTCGGGGGCATTGGTTTTCTGTTTTATCCTTCCTTCCAGTGTCATCGTCTCTCAGTGGACCAGCATGCTGAAGGTTGTAACCTTGCACCTTAAGAGGCATGGACTGACTTATTCCACCATTGATGGCTCTGTTAACCCCAAACAGAGAATGGACTTGGTGGAGGCATTTAACAACTCCAGGGGCCCTCAGGTATGAGCTCATCACAGCAGAGCTCTGTAATCAAGAGCAAATTGTTCCCAATTACACAGAGGAAATTTTAACATAGCTCGATTCAAAAATATTCATAGCTTTGATCCCTCCAGGTGTTTTTGATTCCTTCGACATTTATTGGGGATACATATCAAAGTGTGCAAATACTCTAAGAGAATAAACTATGAGGGCTAAAAAGAGAGTAAGAACATAACTGGTTAGGATCAAGAGACTCTTTGTGGAGGAGGCAAGCCTGGCAGGATGGGTGGGATCTTGATGTGAGGAAAGATGGAGGGAAGTGGGAGAACAAAGGCATCTAATTATGGATAATGAGAATTTGGAAAGCACTAGTTGAGTGATGGCAGGAGAATCATGGCAGTGGTTGGGGGACTGATGGAACAGACAGAATCCGGTTGATGGAAAGTTTATTGAGCTAACCACCCCTGGTGCTCTAAATGGTAGTATTCATATATTTCGGCAGGCGCACAATTAATGTTTTGAGAATGACTCACCAAAGAAAGGTTAAATGAGAATTTTCTCAAAGGTGAGGCATGGGAGATAGGATCTCAGAGTTTCGAAACAGTGCCTTTATGACAGCAGAAGAAAATTTGATAAGAGCATGTTGCTAAGAAGGAGAGGTGATTTATGAGACCAAGTCTGTGTAAAGTTAATGGTGTGCTTCCTTTTGAAGGTTATGCTAATCTCTCTCTTGGCTGGAGGTGTTGGTCTAAACCTGACCGGAGGAAACCATCTTTTTCTTCTGGACATGCACTGGTAATGATTCTGGATTTTTCTTGAGTTGTCACAGCATAGCAGGGAGACCAGAGGGGCAGTAAGGCCTGACTTCTTATATTGAGTGTGTTCCTTTCATATTATGGAGCTGCCTCTGGGCATACATGTGTATAAGATACAGATCAAAATGGTGTAGGGCTAGGGACTTTCCTGGTGGCGCAGTGGTTAAGAATCCGCCTGCCAATGCAGGGGACATGGGTTCGATCCCTGGTCCGGGAAGATCTCACATGTCGCAGAGCAACTAAGCCTGTGCGCCACAACTACTGAGCCTGCGCTCTAGAGCCTGTGAGCCACAACTACTTGAGCCCATCCGCCGCAACTACTGAAGCCTGCGTGCCTAGAGCCCGTGCTCCGCAACCAGAGAAGCCCCTGCAATGAGAAGCCCGCACACCGCAACGAAGAGTAGTCCCCTCTCGCCGCAACTAGAGAGAAAGCCCGCGCACAGCAAGACCCAACACAGCCAAAAATAAATAAAGTAATAAATAATTTAAAGAGAGAGAGAGAGAAAAAAATTGGTGTAGGGTTAGTTGCCGGCCCTGAATTCCTGAGCAAGCAAGGCTTCAAGTGACTATTTAAAATAGTCTGTTCACTATTTATTGTTAATCTAACATCTGTTTCCATGGAAACTGGGAGCGGGGTGGGGGGTGCTTTTCCTTATGGCCAAGAGCTGCTTCACTCAATGAGGAGCTTTATCTCTTCGAAACACCGTATTTCAGACACACTTGCTGACGTCCAAGGAAATCTCAGCCTTGGCGAAGAGGGAGAACTGTTACTCCAAAGGGAAAAGGCAAAGGAATTTTCTAATTATGTTAGACACACACTTAACACAGAGCCTTGGACTCACTGCACATAGTGTCGACACCGGGAGTATGGCAGCATCCTTCCTAGATACGAAGTGAATGACTCATGTATTGCTGGGAGAAAGCGTCATAATTTGTCCCTGTTTTGAGTTTTCAGTGATGCCAGTCAGGGATTGCTGCACCAGGCACTGGTGCCAGAGATTGTCATTTGTTAATTCTCCAGGCAGCCCAGATGGGCACAAACAGGCCAACCTGTTATTATCTTCCTGGAGAATGTGGTTAGGTCTTACTTGGGACTCCCCTATACTCGTGAGTGAGGAAGCAGAATGGGGATCATGCTGGTTTCTGAGGTGGAGCAATGTTATCCAAGATTTTAAAGAGGTAAGATGAGAAACTAGTTTAGAATTGATAATGAGAATCTAGAAAGAATGAAACAAATTAAGTCTCCTTAGTTGAATCATAGAATATTAACGTTGAAAAAGGCATTAGAGATCATTTGCCAGCCCTCCCGTTTCCAAGTAGCCATCTGAAGCCCGGAGGGTTGTGGTTAGATGACTTGCCCAAAGTCACTCAACTAGTTAGTGACAGGATTTGAGCATTGGTTTAACCTCTGTTACTTAAGAGTTTCCAACTGATGGTGGTGCTAAGAGTTCCTATTAGCAATCTGACCCCAGTTTCTCATGAGACGGCAAGAAGACACCTGGGGCTTTCTGAGTCCCACATAGACTAGAACAGAGATCTACAAATTTTTTCTATAAGTATTTTAGGCCAGATAGTAAATATTTTAGGCTTTGCCAGCTACATAGGTCTCTGTTGCATATTCTTTGTTGTAGGTTTTTTTTTTTTTTGTTAACAAACCTTTAAAAATGTAACAACAATTTTAAACACAAGAGCCATACAGAAACAGACTGTGGGCTGCGTTTGGCCCATGGGATTTGCCCACCCCTGGTCTAGGGTGTCAGTACCTTTGAGCTTTACTTGTCTTCTAACAGGAATCCGTCACTTGAAGATCAAGCTTGTGACCGAATTTACCGAGTAGGGCAGCAGAAAGATGTTGTCATACACAGGTAAGTAAGTAAAAGTCTCCAGGACAAAGGTCTGCTTTCATGAAAATTTTTCTTGGGTAATGTTTTAATAGAATGTGTAAAGTATTTGATGATCATTGTACTAATGGTGCTTGTGGGGCACATCCTTGTTGGTACTCACAGTCAGGAAGGGAACACAAGCAATTTGTGGATAACCTTGGAGTTGGTCCTGCAGAAGAAGAAAAGCTTATGAACAATGCTGAGCCTTAACTCAGTCAAGGCTGCCCATGAAAGGACCCTCCTCCCTCCTTCTCTTCCTCTCTTCCTCTCTCTCTCTCTCTCTTTTTCTTTTAACTTTTATTTTGACATAATTCCAGACGTATAGAGAAGAATGTAAGAATTCTTACAAGAATACCCCAAAGTTCTTGATTGCAAGAATAATACCAAAAAATTCCTGTGCACTGTGACACTTTGTGTGTGTGTGTGTGTGTGTAAGTTTTTTTCTGGACCATTTGGCAGTAAGTTGCAGACATGATGCTCCTTTACCTCTAAATATTAAAATATGCATTTCCTAAAAATGACATTCTCTTACGTAACTGTAATAAAGTTATCAAAACCAGGATGTTAACAATGATACAATACTCATATCTGATCTATGGACCTTATTCAGTTTTGCCACTTGTCCCAGTGATGTCCTTCCCAGCCAAAGAAAATTCTAGGTCCTGTGTAGCATTTGATTGTCATGACTCTTTTGTCCCCTTTAATCTGGAACAACACCTCAATCTTTCTTTGTGTTTTATGACAGTGACATTTTTGAAGTGCACAGGCCAGTTATTTTGTAGAATGCCCCTGTCCTTGAGACCCTCTTCTCTTTAAAAACAACAACAGAACCTGCCTTAATGGTACAATACAGTCTAGTTATGGACCTCTTTTTCTTCTTCCTTTTCATGGCTACGTTTTCTGAATAATTAGAAATCCTTGTCTATCTTTACTTACTTACTTCCCATTCATTCCTCAACCTATACAAACTGGCTTTCACCCCCATCGCTCCATTAAAGCTACTCTTGCTAAGGGACACCAATGAATTCCAAACTTCGCCAAGTACAGCGATTATGTCAGTTGTTCTGTCTTTAGCTCTCTTCTCAGCTCACTTTGTATGCACCTCTCTTAATAATCCCGTCTACTCCAGTAAGTCCAAAATCTATACTCTCTGTTCCAAGGTTTCCTAAACTTCAGGCCCAGATATCCAAATCCCCACGAAATATCTGAATCTGAGTGTCCACATCCACACCCATTATTCATTCACTCATGCATTTGTCTCATTCAACTCAAAAAACGAATACCTGTTGAGGAGTCCCCATGTAGCAAGTACTGTTACATGCTCCAGGGTTACATGCTCCAGGGACTCACAGTGTCACAAGCTGAGATTGTTTCTCCCTGCTACCTCATATCTACTGATTCTTCTGAATTCCTTGTCTTTGTGAATAGTATCACTGTTTATGTATTCATGGAGCCATAACTAGACTCCCCCTTCTTGCTCACATTTCACAAACCAAGTCCATTCATTTTATTTTCTAGGTGTTTCTTGTAACCATCCCTTTCTTCCCATCCCACTGCCATTTCCTCCTTTCAAAACTAAGTTTCTTAGCATCACAGGCAGAGTCACTCGTGATCCAGCCCCCGCCAGCCTCTTGAGCTTCGGCTGTTGTAGTACAACATAGTTTTTGACTTTTGCCCTGGCCAGACTCTACGACCCCCGCAGCAGACCATGTTCCAAAACTCAGCCATGGTTTTACACATGTTCCTATTCCCTGGGATGCCCTCCCCACTGTTCTATCTGGCAAACCCTTGCTCATCCTGCAAGTCACACTAAGAGTCAACTTGTCAATGGAGCCTTCCCTGAAGACCCCAGACAGATTTCTTTTCACTCCTCTTGTACGCTGGACATACTTCTGTTATAGCGCTTTCCAGGTCATATTATTATTGTTGCTGTTTATTTTCATGTCTTTGTTTTGTGTCCTCTTTGACTGCAAGACCATGTTCAAATCTCCGTTCCTGCACCTAGCATAGTGCATGGCATATAGTGAATCTTCATCAGCACTTGTTGAATGAGTGAATAAGGGACAACAGTGGTATTTCCTCGGTTTGTAAAACCTGTTTTCAGTGTGAATTAGCCAAGAGATAAGACACTCTGTACTTAAACCAGCACACATATTCCTAGCAGAAACTTGATAAGCTTTAGGCCTTCTGACCTTATCAGGATGGAGCTTTTTGTGTAAAAGCTGGATCTCTATACTTCTTTTTGGATTGGGATATCTTTTGCTTATTTTGGCGCTTCTCAATTATCTCAGCTTCAGAAAGAAATAAAAGGTCAATTTGAGGTCAGATCACTTTATTTTTAAATTTTTTAAATTTTTATTTATTTATTTATTTATTTAGGCTGTGTTGGGTCTTTGTTGCTGCACGCGGGCTTTCTCTAGTTGTGGCAAGCGGGGGCTACTCTTTGTCGCAGGGCGCGGCCTTCTCGTTGTGGTGGCTTCTCTTGTTGCGGAGCACGGGCTCTAGGCACACGGGCTTCGGTAGTTGTGGCACGCGGGCTTCAGTAGCTGTGGCTCACGGGCTCTAGAGCTCAGGCTCGGTAGTTGTGACGCATGGGCTTAGTTGCTCCGCGACATGTGGGATCTTCCTGGACCAGGGATAGAACCCATGTCCCCTGCATTGGCAGGCGGATTCTTAACCACTGCGCCACCAGGGAAGTCCAAGGTCAGATCACTTTAAATGGATATATATTTAGTCTAAGTTGTTTAGGTCTCCTAAACATAGAGTTCTTAATCAAACCTAAGGAAAAATAAAGGAAGAAATCTCATTTAAAAACTAAAGCATAAATAGACATTTGAATATGTCATCAGATATGCTGCTTTGGGTTTTTGATTATTTGCTTGTCTATTTTTCAGATTTGTTTGTGAGGGAACAGTGGAAGAGAAGATCTTGCAGCTCCAAGAGAAAAAGAAAGATTTGGCCAAACAGATTCTATCAGGATCTGGAGAAGTTGTCACCAAGCTCACCTTGGCCGATCTCAAAGTCCTTTTTGGCATCTAACTTCCTGTTTATGGGGCTCAGAATAGTGCCATTGTTGGTTTGTATTAGGATCTGGGGAGAATGACCTAACCCTGGTCCTTTGAGCTCTCGTTGCCATTCAGTTTCACCTTCAAGCCCGCCTCAAAGTGAGGATCAGTTATCATGTTAACCACTTGGTTAACCAGTCATGTTAATCAATCAACGTATTTAATGTGTGACATAGAAACCAATAAATTACTTCAGATAAGAGAAAATGCTTTAGAGTTAGAGAATTTGGAAAACAACCTCGGGAGAGTTGTACCTAAGCTTCAGTAAAAGCTCAAAAAGCCCTCTGTTGCTTTTCTCTTCTCAGCCGGTGGGGACCCAATGTTACTGCCTTTTCTAACACAGGCTCCATCCCATCTCTTCATCTCCTGTCAACGAGGCTGCTCATATAACCATCTCTTTATGGGCTAAGCAGAAGCGGGTCTCTACGTAATATGTAGATGGTTAGTATTTGTATCATTGTATTATTTAGAATTTGGTATCATATCATTTAGTGTTATTATATTATTTTGTATTGCTATCATATGTAGTATTTATGTCATAAAATTTAATTTTTGTATCATTTTTCTAGTATTTGTATTTTTACAAATTTACAGTATTTGTAGCACTTAGTATCATTGTTTCATTTAGTATTACTGTGTCATTTAGTATTTGTATTATCATTGGCATAATCCAATAAACATGTGTTTGACAGTGTAGCAGAGATAATGCTTTGTGTCCACTAACCCCCATTTCCTTTTCCTCCTGGCCACCAGAGACTACATTTCCTAGTCTTCACTGCAGTTACATGGGTCCGTATTACTGAGTTCTGTGGAGAGAAGTGATGTAAGTCATTTCTTATCTGCCTTTCTAAAACCTTGCAAGTGATTCTTTGTGCTGTTTCTTCTCTTGTTGGCCCACTGAATACAAAGGAACTGATGGACGACTACAGGGCCCTAGAGATTTGTGAAGCCACTAGGTCAGAGATTCTTAACCGACTGTTGTCCACAGACCCTCTGGCAGACTGGTAAGCCTCAGTTCCTGAACGACATCGGAACAAAGCCTCCTGTATGTGCCTGCCTTCTCACCCTAGCTCGCCTACATTGGACTATGACATGATCAAGAAATAATTTTTTTTAAAACCATGAGACTTGGATGTTTGTTTGTATAGCAGTTTGTATCCTGACTAATACAAACTCTTGAGAATTTCTTACTTTGGGAAAATATTCAGATTCCCTTCTTCCCATTGGCAGTCATTTCCAAAACACTTACTCAGCTAATTTCTGCTAGAAAGAATTGTATTTCTTCCTAGACAGAACTGTTGCCCTCCTCTGAGTTAGGATTAGGTGACAAAGCCCTGTGTTAAGCCAGTCACAGTATGGGCTGAGGCACTGGGGCCTGTTTAAGCAAAGGTGCCCTCTAAGGACATGGTCTAAAGGCCCACAGAGGCAAAGACAGGTGGCCTGGAAGGAAGAGTTCTGACTTAACTCTACTTCCAGGTTCACCTTAGCTGAGGGTGTAGCCTTGAAAAAATCATTAACTTCTCTACACTTTGGTTTCCGCATTTGTGGTGGGCATTGTTTTTAGAACTTCGGCAGCTATAGTGAAGTCCCTGATAAAATCGGGAAGTGGAGGATGTAAGGTTACCCTTCGGGAGTTACGCTGTAGGATCAACACACCAGGGCAAAGGGAGTGTCACCTGAGAAGCAGTGGCTCCCAGGCCAGCAAGAATGTACAGACCCTGCCTCTGCCGTTTGCTGACTGTCTGGCGTTCAGCTAGTTGCAGGTTCCCCAGGCACCTCAGTTCTTTCATCTGTAAGATGTGAGGATTAGCATGCAGCTCACTCTGCTCCACTGGGAATTTAGCAACACACATACACACCATACCCCGTTCGACCTGGGTCACGTCAGTCAGAAGGTGTGTTAGGTGAACACTGTCAGTGTCCTTTCCAGGGACTGTTTAGGAGAGAGGCGGTGTCAACTTTGAGGTTCAAGTATTCTTGCTTTTAGTCTGAAGATGGATGCAGGGATTATAACCTACAATCTTCAGATATTCAGAGCCCATTGACCAATGTAATCTACTCTAATATTCCTTCTGGTATCTTAAATAGTTTCTCTAGTGTTCCTCATTCTGATTCTAAGCTAGCAAAGCCACTCAGTCTTGTCTTGGGTAGGTGTTCCTATAACAGGGAGATGCTATCGATGTGAGGCGGATACAGCAAAAATTGGAACCACTGTCATACCAGACATGCATCCCTCAGTCCTAGCCCTGGGGTGGAAATGTCTCATGAATTAGTATAAGTAGCATTCTGGTGTCCGTCTCAGGCTCACGTTCATTTAGTTACTGTGAGTCCATTGCTTAAGGTCAGGGCATGACAAGCTGGGTCCCTGCACCCTCTAGCAGTGGGCAGCATCCCACAGTGTAGTGATCTAATTGAGGTGCTGCCCTGTGAGTTCTGCCAGTGTCAACCAGCCTTCCTTTATGTGACACCATAACTGTCAGATTTTCTTTTTACCTCTATCTGCCTACGTCAGCAGACTTAGGCAAGAACAGTAAATGCTTTGTTAACCATGAAGTGCCATCCAAATGCTAGTGTTATTGCTGTGGGACCAGGTCTTGGAATATGAGAATAAAATAGAAGCATGGGTGCAGCTGAAAGAGCCAGATGGTGAACATCTGTCACCAAAGTGCAACATTGCTGAGCACCCAGTTTACAAGGTATTTCTTATGTGACAGAGTTGCCTTCATGGAAGGTTTATAGTTTGACTTCTTTTTGGCAGGGTTAATCAAAAAAGGGCATCGTGCGTGCCATGGCTGGATGGAACCTGGGCCCTTTAAAGCCTTACCAAGGACTCCTGTTGCCATCCAGTTATTATGAACACAATAGGTAGAATGATGTCTTTGTGGGACATGACCCCTTCCTCTGTCAGTCATGTATGTGATCTGGAATGGCTACATATGAATACTGGGCTCTTTCCTCTCTCTGATTGTCTTGCCCAATGAAGTAGCTTTCTGCAGGGCTGAAAGGTGAAGCCAGATTATCCTGCACAGATAGTCATGGAAATGCCAGTGCTCGGTGTGGCCCCTCTGGTGTTCTGAAATCTTGATATCTACCATAATGCCTTGAGAGAATTTGGGTTTACAGAGTGGGATATGGTACTGCTATTTGCTATGTAGCATGTAGCCCTAGAGAAAGCCAGAAAGAATTAAAAGGCATTCCTTCAAGCACAAAGAGAATTACAATAAGAATTTAGAATTTGTAGGCATATGACCTCGATTAAAATGTTTTCATAGGTAAAAATGAAATCAGCGTCAGTTATAGTACAAAGTACCACCTGAGTGAGTAGCCAGGGGACGGGGATGGAAATGAAAGAACGGCCTAACCCCTAGCGGGGAACAGGGAAGACGATGTCTTCGCTAGCTCGAGTCCTTTTTACCAGAATGCTTAGCTAAATCTGAGTGTAGGAAGAGATTACATATGAAAGGAAGGATGGGAAGAATACTTTCACTGCTTAATTATTCATACATTAATTTAAAAACATATATTAAACATGCCAGGGCACTCCTGGGCGCTGAAAACATAAGGATAAGCAAAACCCAAAACAGTCCCTGTCCTCCTGAGGCTTCCAGCCTAGAAGGGGAGACAGGCATTAATCAGATCATCACGTGTGGCTGCAAAGTGGCCATTGTGATGAGTGCTACAGTGGCGGGGGAGGGGGTGTCCGCGTGGCTGGGAGGGCTTAGAACAGGGATTTGACCTAGTTAAGGAGGACTTCTCTGAGGAAGTGTCGAAGGAATTGAAATCAATACGTAGAAGCTAATAAGGCAAAGAGTGAAACGCCTCTTCCTGTATTCTGCTTTTAATTAACATTCACTTCACCCAACCACCTCTTAATTGAGAAAAACCTAACACACAGGTATACATCCTCTGGAGTAGAGCTGAGTGACTGCCGCATTTTAGAGATTAGAGAATGGGTGGGCTGGCAGGTACGTGTGTATGTTTGTTATCCAAGACGGCCCAGGTGTTTATCCAGTTACAACATCCCAGGGGACGGAGGCTGTAATTTGCGGCCCGTTTCCTCCTACCTGTAACACCAAGAGATATAGCTTACATCCTGCTGCTGCACCTTGTTGATGCTTCAGTGCTCACAACTCAAAGGTGGTTTCTGAAGCACTTTGCTACGCTGGGGACAGTTCCTAAATCCTGAGACTTCTTTTTGCCCTCACCTTGGAATCGTGGGCTCTGCAGATCAGTCTTGCTCTGCCAAGTCTTTCAGCTAGGTTTACACTCCACTGTAGCACGGATCAGATAACAGCCCCACTCCACCCCCATCCCACCCCTCCCCCGCACAAACTTTAAATATCTGTAGTGGAACTGTTACCATTAATATTGCTTAAAGGCTAGGGCATTTGCCAGAACCTAGGTATCTTATAGAAATTTTCTGTTGCAATAGAACTTCATCTACAGTACAGTTATCCAATTACCAAAAGCTTTTTCCAACTGAAATAAACGATAAGCTTTTTATCCTCAGTTCTGAAATCTCATTCATTAAAAGACACATGGGGCAAAATGACGTAAAACAACAAGCTTCTTCATGGCAAGCAATTCCCTAGATGTCTGAGGTAATTGGAAAATTCAAGGCTGGTCCCTAAGGTGCATATAATTTATCCAACAGTTTTGAGAGAAGGCTGAGATTTTTTTCCAAGTGGTATTTGGTTGAAGGAAAAATGTCAGTCTGGGGGAAGGGAAGTCTGGCCTGTAGAAACAGATACCAAGGAGATCCAAACTAAAAATTCTACCAATTAGATCTTTATTCATTCAACAAAATATTGATTAAGCCTCTACTATGTGCCAGGAACTGTCTTCCATGGGGATAGTATAGTGGTCAATAAATGTCAAATCCCTGCCTTCATAGACCTTACGGTCTAGGGTAAGAGGACAGACAATAAAGAAATAGAATATATATGTTAGATGGTGATGAAGCGGAGTAAGGATGCTACAGAGTCTTGGGCTGGGGAGTTGCTATTTTATACAGGGTAGTTAGGGACCTCTCCAATAAGATGGTGTTTGACAAAGGAGCAGAAACCTGAGGAAAATGAGAGAGTGAATCATGTAGGTATCCGTGAGAAGGGCATTCCAGGTGGAGGGGCAGTGATTGTAAAGGCTTCAAGACAGAGTTTGAGGGGCCCCAGGCAGGCCAGTTTGGCTGGAATAGAGTGATGGGGGTGGGGGGGGATGGGTAGGAAAGAGAGAAGAGCGAGGATCCAGGTCCTGCAGGGTCTTACATGCTGATGTAAAGGCTGTTCTGAGTAAGATGGGAGGCCTTTGCAGGTTGTCGAGCAAGACGAGTGACACGATCTGATGTATTTTAAAAGGACTGTTGGGTGGAGAACAGACTGTAGACAGTTGAGAGTGAAAGCAGAGAGACTACTTAGAAGGCCATTGCAAAAGTCCAGGTGAGAAATCATGGCATCTCAGACCAGTGTGGTTAGCAGTGTAGGCAGAGAGCAGTGCTCAGCAGATGTATTTTGAAGGGATGGCAGATAGGATTTGCCAGTGGATTGGACGTAATGCCTGAGAGGGGAGGCAAGGATGTTTCCAAGGTGACTGGCTCCACGCCCTGTAGGAGTGGATTTGGACTTTCCTTTCAAAGAGCTGGAGAAGACTGCAGGAAAAACACTTTGGTGCTGGTGGTCAGTTGGGCAGTGAGAATTGGAAATTGAGAGTTCTGTTTTGGACATCTTAAAGATGCGGTGCGTATGATACATCCAAGTGGAGGTGTTAAGTAAGCTCTTGGATATAATCATATGGAGTTTGGAGCTGGAGATAAATTTAGGAGTCATCAGTGTATAAAAGGTACTTAAACTCATGAGAGGATGAAATCACCTAGGAAGTGGGGGGAAGATAAAAATGCAGGAACTAATCCTTGGAGCTCTTAAATGTGTAGAGATTGGAGAGATGAGGAACTAGAGAAAGGAAGTCAATGAGATAAGTGATTAAGAAGAGTGATGCAGGACTTCCCTGGTGGCTCAGTGGATAAGAATCCGCCTGCCAGTGCAGGGGACACGGGTTCAATCCCTGGTCTGGGAAGATCCCACGTGTCGCGGAGCAACTAAGCCCGTGCACCACAACTACTGAGCCTGTGCTCTAGAGCCCATGAGCCACAACTACTGAGCCCTCGTGCCACAACTACTGAAGCCCACGCACCTAGAACCTGTGCTCCACAACCACAACAAGAGAAGCCACCGCAATGAGAAGCCCGCGCACTGCAACAAAGAGTAGCCCCCGCTTGCCGCAACTAGAGAAAGCCCGTGCACAGCAACGAAGACCCAACACAGCCAAAAATAAATAAATGAATGAATGAATAAATAAATAAAGAAGAAGAGTGATGCCAGATAAACCAAGTGAAGAAGATCTTTCTTGGAGGGGAAAGTGATCAGCTGTGTTAAATGCTGTTGATAGGTCAAAGAGGATAAAGATCAAGAACTGACCACTGGATTCCATAACATGGATATTACAGGTGACCTTAACAAGAGCTGTTTCAGTGGAGTGGTGAGGATTAAAGACTGGATTAGATCCAAGAGAGAATTCAAGGAGGGGAAGTAGAGATAGCAAACAATTTTTTTGTGAGGTCTTTTTAAAGGGAAGCAGAAAAACGGAGCAGCTGTCAGAGGGGGATGAAAATATTGTTATGGACTGATCTGTGTTCCCCGCAAATTCATAGGTTAAAGTCCTAGCCCCCAATGTGACTGTATTTGGAGACAGGGCCTTTAAGGAGATAATTAAGGTTAAATGAGATCATATGGGTGTACCCTAATTCAGTAGGACTGGTGTCTTAATAAGAAGAGAGAGACATCAGGGATGCATGTGCAGAAAAAGGCCACGTGATGACACAGGAGAAGGTGGCCATCTGCAAGCCAGGGAGAGGCCTCAGGAGAAACCAACCCCGCTGGCACCTTGGACTTCCAGCCTCCAGAACTGTGAGAAAAGAAATTTCTGTTGTTTAAACCACCCAGTCTGTGGTATTCTATATGGCAGCCCCAGAAGTCTCATACAAAAATCAAGGGAAATTTGTTTTTTAAGATAGGGAATATTGTAGCATGTTTATTTTCTGAACTTAGCCATCCAGTAGAGGGGGAAATTACTGGAGCAACGTTCCTGGGTTGTAGAGATGGAATGAGAGCTCATATAAAAGTTTGCTTTTGATAGGCATATAGGTAGATTTGTAGACATGGTGGGAAGGTCAGGAAATTCTCTTCTGAATTCTTTTGTTTTCTTGGTGAAATAGGAAGCAAGATCATAAGTGGAGAGGGGAAGTGGAGTACAAATTGCAATTTGAGGAGAAGAAAGTAGGAAATATAATTGTCTAGGAGAGTGGAGAATAAATGGACTAGAGAGATGTCAGACTACTACTGGGCAATGCTAAGAGCCCATCAAGATCGGTGGTCATAGATTTAAAGGGAGACTACTCATCATACCTTCGTGTTTTTCTCCAGGATCATTCAGCTGGGTTAGATGGAGATCTGGATCTAATCTGGGGTTTTGCCAGGCAAAGAGGACAGAGGGAGACTACATGCAGGAGCGTGATGATGCTCTGTAGAGTCCAAACTGAGTGAGGATGAAGGAAAGGACACGAGGCGGGGGAAGGGAATAGTGGGAAGGTGGTCACTGCACTGGGGATTCCAGGGAGGCAGAAGAATTAGTAGAGTCAGGTGGGTGAGCTGGAAAGATGGGAGGTCGTGGTTGCAGGATGCTTGAAATTGAGATTATGCAGAGGGAGCAGCTGGGATCAAGGTCTAGGGTATGACTGACTGCTGGGTGAGGGAAACAAGAACATTAGAGTCATGGAGTTAAGATGTCTTCGTGGATATTGAATTATTCTGACTGATGAGGAGTAGTACTGGAGTAGCAGCAAGTTTGGTGCTAAAATCTTCAAGGAAAAGGGGGGAATGAGGAGGGCTGAACCACGTAGGGGGAACAGCTTGCATAAAGGCCTCAAGGCTGGCCGTTTTTAAAGGAGGAGGAATAATGGTCTAGAACGGGATTTCTCGACAGCAGCGCTATTAACACTTTGGACGGAATAATTCTTCATTGTGGGAAGCTGGCGCGAACTGGGCATAAGCAGCATTTCTGACTTCTACCCAAGAGATGCTAGTGGCACCCTGCCCCCAGCTGTGGCAAGGAAAAATGTCTGAGACTTTCCTGAACATCCTTGGGGGACAAATTCACATCAGTTGATAACCACTGATCTCAAAGCAGCAGTGCTGAGCTAAAGGACTCCTACCTGACCTCTGGGCCCAGTGATTATAAGGAGTGAGGAAGAGCAAATAATAATTTCAGAGGGTTACAGGGCCATCAGGGAGTTCTGGGAATATCAGATTTTGGTCAGAGAGGAGGCTGAAGGGAATCTTTCCAGAAAAGGGAGAAAATATAGTAAATATCTTCGTATTTACAGCTACAATGTAGCTCACGTCTATCAGCCTTAAGGAGGAAATTTTTCCAGGATGACCTGACAGTGTGTTTTGTCTAATTATTTCACTTCCTTTGCCTGACCCAATTCACCATTCCAATGAGTCACTTCTTAATGGATCTTACATTGCAGATTTCAATAATTATATTTAATACATGCTGAGTTTTTGCTATATAAGAAATCAAGTGTCCCAGAAGAACACACAAACTATATACAGTGAAGACCACGGCAGGGCTGGGGCACCAGTGCTGTGTACCTCCTCTCCCAAGAATTCTCTTCAGTTAAGCAGGCATGCTCTAGGAGTCAAAGCTTCTAGTTAACTTCCTAGGTATACAGACAAAACTGAAGACGGTTCTTTAAAAGACAAAGAGGGTGAGAGATGTGCGGAGGATGAAGGTATCTGGATCACCTGGCATGAGTACATCTGCAAGGAATTTATGAGGTTCTATTTCAACAGCATTCCCCTTTATTTACTGACTACGTGTCTGCCCCTGACCAAACAGTAATCTTCTAGGCTCTAGGGTTATGAGATGAACGTGGTGTAGAGGGGAAGTGGCGGACCTCCACCTAAACAGCAATGTCACATTATAATCCACTTAAAGTGTGCTAGCAACAAGTGGATATGAGGAAATGAGGTTTTTATTCTCTGAGGGAAATATCTAAATAACACATAGCTCAGGGAGAAATAAGAAAGTTATACATCAAAAAGTGAGGAACTAGGGGCTTCCCTGGTGGCGCAGTGGTTGAGAATCTGCCTGCCAATGCAGGGGACACGGGTTCGAGCCCTGGTCTGGGAAGATCCCACATGCCGCGGAGCAACTAGGCCTGTGAGCCACAGCTACTGAGCCTGCGCGTCTGGAGCCTGTGCTCCGCAACAAGAGAGGCCGCGATAGTGAGAGGCCCGCGCACCGCGATGAAGAGCGGCGCTCGCTCGCCGCAACTAGAGAAAACCCTCGCACAGAAACGAAGACCCAACACAGCAAAAATAAATAAATAAATTTTTTTTTTAAAAAGCGAGGAACTAAATTACCCCCGCGAGTGCTAAATTCCAATGGCATGGGTACCTCCATGTCTGTACAAAACAAAAGGGAGCCTCCTTGGTACAGAAAGGACATTTTTTTTTTTGAGGGGGTGATACAGAGTTTATTCAATTAGATTTTTTTGTTTACAACTGAGATCACATCTACATACTATATTGCTAGTCTACACGAGTACATTATTTCTAACGAGTTTATTTATTAGACTTAGGATGAATGGGCTCAGTCATACAAAAACATGCACACACTGACACTGTTTTAAAACAGGAGTGCATACATTGTACTCCTCCTATAAAGCCAGCTTTGATTAACAACCGCTAGTTTCAAAGATCTGTCTGCTTTTGAAGATGAACTAAGATACACACTGTATGATTCTAAAATCTACTTTAGCCATTTTGTACAGTTGCTCTCCTACTGGACTACAGTATATATGTTTTAAAAGGACACTAATGAGGGGCACCATCTGGTATTAACTTTAACCAGACAGCTGACTGCCTCCCCTCCCCCCAAAGACCTTTGGCCAAGAAGAAGAGAAACGTAGTGTGGTCTCTGGTGCTCGACCACCTGCATGTACAATCAGTGAGTAACTCACAAAAAGGGACTTGGACTCCAGGGTATAACATAAGGCACTTTGTTTTTAATTCTGTCAGTTTCTTCAGAATTAAGGTCAGGGGTCCTCTGGTGATCTGAAGCCGTGCTGGCCGCAGCTGTGACCACAGACCCAGGAAGCTGTCAGAGGGCCACCGTCCTCAGTAGACTCCGTGCTGCGCTCTGCCCACCTGCCCACGTGCATTCCGACTTTTCGGTAAACTTCCCACAGCACGACCAGTGGGGGCGCCCTGGGTGGCCTTTGTGTCCGTGGCCACAGCCTAGGTACCCACCTGCATGGTTCAAAGAGGAGAGGGGAGAACCACCATTAGAGGAAAGTCCAGCGGTTACCACAGAAATTAATGCTCCTGGCGACATTCAGACTCATGGACGTGAAAATGTCTAATAAAAACCCGGCGAGAGGAACAAGCTATTCGACGCCTCTGTAGTCGGGAGAACTCTCAAGACTGATGACAGCAAATCAATTCAGGTTAGCTGAAGTTCTAAGAAGAGTGTTATTTTAACACTCTGCTAACTCAAGGAGAAGAACTGGTTTGGATTTTAACTGTAACATAATCTAGATAAAAGAGAAGGGCAGAGTGGTGGAAATAAACAAAATAGATCCTGAAGTGTTTATATGAAAGTTTACAAGAGCCTATCTTAAGGCCCACCATTAGAGTAAGGACACCACAGAATACTGAAAATAATTAGATCTCTTGCCTGAGCTGACCCTCTTGCCCAGCCTCCCTTCCCCCAAGAAAAGAGCCAGACCTGGTTCAGTTAATTTATTCATCTGTTCTCCCATCCCTGCCTTGTTTGGAATTTCTGTAAGGTTTTAAAAGGAACGGAGCGGTTTTACATCTTTGATACTGCTCAGGCTGTTGGAAAGGGTACAGGCTGAAATCGAGCATTCTAGGAGAAGCACAGGGCTCCTAGGATTGGTGAAGTGTATCAAAACTAAAAAACTCAGAACTTTGCAGCTTGCTATTTCAGTTTCCAGAACGAAGAAGCTTTAAATGAAACTTTCAGAACTGTGATATATTTATATGCACAGACTACCTTCCTGGAAACAAAGCCTAAGTCTGAACACCCCGAAGCTGGTCGCTGTGGTAGTTGATCCCGCCGCCGGGAGACAGCAGCAGAGGGAGAGCGAGGGCTTTCAGGAGCGACTGGTTCCCCTTACCCGGCATGGTGCCTCCACACGCGCAGCGAGCAGTCTTCTGGCCTCCGCTGGAGCAGAACGTGCAGCAGTGAAACACGCCTGGGTGTGAGCGGTGCCGTTTCCTCACGGTCACAGTGAATGGTGAGCCCTTCAGTGTTCAGACCAAGAGCAAAGAACAGCACCTTGTGAGTCAACAGGGGTGTGCTGAGCGTCACACATACTAAACGGAGTGCAAGCCGCAGGGCCTGTCCCCGGAGGGACGAGGACAGCAGGAGGGAGACAGCGACTGGGGGACAGCAACCAGCTGGGCGCTGAGCTGCACGGGGCCAGATACAAATGCAGTGAGCGGGGAGTCAAGGAATCCGTGCTGCTCTCCCAGCATGCAGACCACCTGACACACTAGGAAACCCAACTGTGCTTTCACGTCACTGACCTTGGTCTCTATCTCCTCCATTCCTGAGCAAGCTTGGGTAACTATAGAGCACACAACCACAAGGTGAGGACATCTGTGGTCCTTTCTCCAATTTCTCAGCCACACCCCCCCTCCCCTCACATACTGAGCCAGCTCCTCTCCTTCCATGCCTCCATCCTGGACACAACTGTTTACCCATCCCCTCACTCTGGGTTGGTGAAGATAGATGGAAGGGAGGAAGGTTAAGAGCCTGTGGTTAATAATTCTCAGATTAGAAACTCTCCTGCCTCTTTTTCTTCAAGGATAACTTCCATTCTCCAATTTCTACCCTATGTTAAACAGTAAATATTTAATAAGTGTTGCTATGTGCCTATCCCTGCATGAGAACCACACGTTCTGAAAAAGCACAAAGCAGAGAGGCTGGCACCTTAGAAGCCTTTCAAATGTTAAATCTCTCTGCCTTTAAAGAGTTTACAATCTATTTTAAAAACAACCTGGAGTTCAAAGCTATGGGTTCAAATTATGATTTTGCCACACAGGTACTGTGTATTGTGGCAAGTTTGTTTTCTCGGTCCAGTTGGATGATGATCCTTATGCCTCAGTGATTTGGAGGAAAAGTGAAATAATGTTTGTAAAAACACCTAACCCGGACTTCCCTGGTGTCGCAGTGGTTGGGAGTCCGCCTGCCAATGCGGGGGACACGGGTTCGAGCCCTGGTCCGGGAGGATCCCACATGCCGCGGAGCGGCTGGGCCCGTGTGCCGCAACTACTGAGTCCGTGCGCCACAACTACTGAGCCTGCGTGCCACGGCTACCAAAGCCCGCGTGCCTAGAGCCCGCGCTCTGCAATGGGAGAAGCCACTGCGATGAGAGGCCCGCGTACCACAATGAGGAGTAGCCCCCACTCGCCACAACTAGAGAAAGACCGTGCGCAGCAACGAGGACCCAATGCAGCCAAAATAAATAAAATAAATAAATTTATAAATAAATAATAAATAAATTTTTAAAATTAAAAAAAAAAAACAACACCTAACCCGTCTGACATCCTGTAATTAGGCAAGCAGCGAGTGGCTATTGAATATGAGTCTTCCTAGGGCACAGACCACAAGCCTAACACATCATGATGCTCTATGGTGCTTTATTGTCCCTGTCAGTGTTGATTTCTGGTTGGGGGAAACCTCTGACAGCTCGAATGTCAGCAGAGATTCTGCTGGACATGTTGAGTATTACCCAATTTTTAAAAATTCATAATCTCTAAACCAGAAAGCGTTACATGTATCTGTGGAGGTAACAGACAAGCATATACATATAAACAGAGTAGAGAGTTATCTGGGCAGATGGTTAGGCAGACAGATGACTGGTCAGTCAAGAAGAGAGGGTATAACTTTCCCAATGGTGTTCCAGTAAGTCCACGTCTGGTCATAGTCTTGAAAAAGCTGGAAAATCCTGAGCTAGATTATACTGCTCGAACGTGTGTATGCTTGTCCGCTGGTAGATTGGCCCCTCTGTGATCAAGGCATCTTTCCCAAATTAAGAATTCCAACAAACTAACTGGGAGAATGATAAAATACAAGCACAACTTCCAGGAGGTAAAGTAGGGATAGAGAGTTCTTATGGTCACCAGCATCCTCTCGTAAGAAAAAGAGCTGCAAAATCTGGGCCATTTCTAAAGTGAGGCAAAGTAAGAAAGAAGAGAATCCTGTTCAAGCCTTCTATACAGCTGATCCTGTGAGAAATGTCTCCACGTCCTAAGATGACAAAACCCAGGGGGGGCAGGGTGAAAGGAGGTCAGGGAAGCACAGGTAAGGTCTCACTCACCTGCACGTGTTGTTCCTTGACACAGACGAACACAGTGTAGATGCCAGGTTCCTTGGGGGTATAGGAAACGTAGTATGTCCCATCCTTGTTATCGTGGACCATCGTTTTGACTGGACTGGATGGAGGGGAGAGTTCAAAGATACCACTCATTCTCACAAGCCTGCTTCAGTTACCCACTATTTTAGGATGTAAACTCTACACCAGCGGTCCCCAACCTTTTTGGCACCAGGGACTAGTTTCGTGGAAGACAATTTTTCCACGGATGGGGTGGCGAGGGGAAGGGTTCAGGCGGTAATGCGAGCGATGGGGAGTGATGGGGAGCGGCAGATGAAGTTTCGCTCGCTTGCCTGCCGCTCACCTCCTGCTGTGCGGTCCGGTTCCTAACGGGGCTGGGGACCCCCGCTCTACACCATAAATCCACTATTAATTTTAAATGTCCCCCAAGCAGGATGTATCTTCTACTTGTCTCGGAAATTAATTTTACAACAGAAGGTAAGCAACATAAATGCTGATTTAATCGGATGTTCTGGTGAATTCCTTGAAAGCGTCACTGTGTTCTCTCCCGTCAGCTTCTGTTGTACCCTCCTGCTCTTCGTCCTCCCTCCTCCCTCCTCTAATTCCAGAGATGTATAACTTTGCTCCCAGCACAATTCAGTAGCAAAGTGAGGCTGAATTTTGAGAAGGGCGCCATTCAGTCTAACACGGAATATTTTTCAGTCTATTCGAAGCTTGGGATGAAGACAGTCTGAGGGGCAGATCAGACCTTTGGGAGAGAACTGAATACAGGCCTAAAACCCACACAAGGAAACACATCTGGTCCACTTGGTCCTATTGCACTTTTCAATGGCATCATGGGGAGGTAGGCTGGAACTACTGCCGTTACAGCCCCACTACTGCAAAGGACCTTGGGTTTCCAGTTGCATCACCGCTCATTATCTGTGACGCCTGAGTGTATAATACAAACCTGTCTTTCTTATCTTTAGGGACTACTGCGACTTGAATGTTCTCTCCTCCCCTGCCCATGCTCTCTCCTGCTGCGTCCTTACAAATGACGGTGAAAGAGGCTGTCTGTTTCTCGCGGGCTCTGTGGAGATCTGCGGAAAATAAACACTCCATCCTCACCTCAAAGGCCAACTTCGGTGACTGTATCCCCAGATCAGACACCATCTTGCTTTTTCTCTTTAGAACAAAAAGTTGTGTTTCCAGTTTCCTCCCTTTCTTTTCTCTCCCGGCATACCTCTTGGGAGTTGCTCCCGGTGAGCCTGCTTCTGTCTCAGCCAGCAGCTGCTCTTGGATCATATAGGATCCTGGACCTTAATTTCAGCCTTAAGGAAGCTTTGAAAATACTCAGGCTTGATGTATGTATTCAGAGAAAAAACCTCTGGACACTGTGAGAGAGGCTGGTAACCCCAAACTACCCTGAGCTGCAGATCCTGCTGGAAGAGGCAGGGGGTACAGGGTGACCACCTGGGACTCTTCATGCTGTGAAGTCCTCCACAGCGTGGTAGCTGTGCCATGGTGTTGGGGGCATATTCAATAGCTACAGCCTCTGGTCCAGAAGTCAGATGAAACAGGCTTCATAACCTGGGGTTCGTGAACTACTATGAGGCCTTATGAAGGGTCTAAGAATCTCCTGAAATTGTTGCCCAAATTAATGGGTGTTTCTTGGGGAGAGATCATTCTCAAAGGGATCTGTGACCTCCAAACAGGTAAGAATTCCTGTGCCAGTTAGGATGACTCTAGAATAGAGTCTTCCTGTGAGGACTGATCTGTGAAATATATGTTTGATCAATGTGCTTCCTTCAGGAAGAGAACAATGTGGTCAAAAGAAATTGTTTTTCCCCTCTACTGACTGAAATGCCTACCATATTCCTTCAAATGCCAACATGTGGCTTACATGAACCAAAGAGGGCATGGAAGAAAGCAAACCATAATCCTGTCATCCTCACTCCTCAGAAACTCTCTTCAGAACTAGGTCCAAGCCATCCTCTCTGAACAGGCAGGATTCTGCCCTGCCCTGAGGTCTATGCTGTTATCTCCTATGGGCACTGCCTCTGTCCTGTCATCTGAGAAACAGCATGATCCTTGAGTTCCTTGGTAGTTACTACTTTTCTCCACTGGAAAAGGGTCAGGCCTCACCCCTGTAGGGATCTTAACTGTACCCTGACCAGAACAAATCAGAAAGAAAAGGACAAGGGAGGGGTCACCATCCATTGGATCCATATGTCTCTCTCCCTAGCTAAATGAAGGCCATGGCTGAAAAAGCCACATGTCTTTAACACCATTTCCTGTCCACTGTCCTCTCAATGCCAGTGGGAAATGCCTTCCTACCTTCCCCTTGAAGGACACATTTGGCTGGATCGACCTCTTTGGTACTGATGGCCCCATAAACTTCATAGCCACGGCACAGGCCTGCTTTCTCCTTAGGAGAGAAGGTGATCTTCTCGTTCACTCCAGGACGGGCACTATATGCCACTTTGTTCAACTTCGTGAGCCGTTCCATGACCACCCCTTTGGTGATGAGGATCTCCAGGTCGGAGCCACTGGTCAGCAAGCACTCGGTGAATTCCACTCCGGTCCGCATGTCTGCCAGCAGCTGCTGCAGCTGTGCCTTCTGCAGCTGCAGGGAGTTTTCCTTCTGGATCCGGATGTCTTCCAGCTGCTTCAGCAGCTTGTCCCGATGCTCCTCGATGGCCCTGATA
Source organism: Eschrichtius robustus (assembly GCF_028021215.1). Taxonomy (NCBI): domain Eukaryota; kingdom Metazoa; phylum Chordata; class Mammalia; order Artiodactyla; family Eschrichtiidae; genus Eschrichtius; species Eschrichtius robustus. The sequence goes on from NC_090826.1 coordinate 103,677,479, forward strand.
TAGCCCTCGGAGAAGGTGCGGATGTCGGTGGCCACGGCCTCCACCCGTTCCTGCAGGGCGCCGTTGGTCCCTTCGATCTGTGCCAGGGCCTTCTCCAGGGCCTCCACGTGGGGCTGGGTGCCTTTGAGGAGCTCCCGCACGGAGTCCCCGTGCTTGTGGACAGCGCTGCTGGTGAGCTCGCAGGGGTGCTCCTGATGCTCCCCCACCACGCAGTCCCGGCACACGGGCTGGTCGCAGAGCTCGCAGAAGCCTCTCAGCTCCTCCGCGGGGTGGGCAGGACACGGAATGGGTTTCCCCATCTGGCTGTAGCCTTTCAGGTCCACCATGGTATGGTAAGTCGTCTTCTTCTGCCGCCTGGGGGCAAACAGAGTCGGGAACGGGAAGTGAGGGGACAACTCTACTTGGGAAACAGTCCGGCAGTTTTAAGAGCACGGGCTCTGAAGTCCAACAAATCTGGGTTCGGTTCCTCATTCTAACCTCTTACTAACCGCATGACCCTCTCGGATCCCAGTTCCTCTTCTGTACCGTGGGGATAATACCTACCTGAAAGGGCTGCTGTATAGGATTAAATGACAGTAGGCTAGGGCTCTCTGGCTCGGCACCTGACTTTGCCAGAGGTTGCAATGCTAAGGCTACATCCTGGAACTTTCCCCAAAGAATTAATTTGTCAAGTTTAGGCAAGAGCCACAGCCTACTCCTGCAGCAAGCTAGAGGGGAGAGCACAGTGGAGACCCAGCAGCAAGAGACCACACCTGTGCCAGATGGCACAGCAATAAACCTCAGGCAATTAAAAAGCAGCTAGCTGGCCACGACAGTCTCCCTCAGCTTCCACCTAACACTCTGGTAAAGCATTTCCTTTGACTAGTGCCTACGTCACCCAAAGCAGCAAGCTAGAATTTTCCTCAACAAGCGTCATCAACATTATTAGAGAGAGCAAAATCAGTGGTCAGTAAAATCAAACCTCTCTTTTAATTCCCCTTTTCTGTAGCCCTCTAGAGATTCAGGGAAATCCCTAGGAAACCATGGTAACTGTTCAGATTTTCCCCGTTAGCATTATAGCAACATCAAGCTTACATGCCTATTCCGGCACCAGAAGAGTGGCTGTAGACAAAATAGGGTCAGCTGTTTAGCTGGCAGTAAAGTAGTCCTAATTACAAGTTAAAAATAGACCGAAGACTACTAACTTATTCTGTTGGTAAGGCCAGAAAACACATGGAAGGCAGAACTTAAAACTACCGTAGGCTAATCCTAAAACCTTGGTCATCTTACATTGTGATGTTCTGGAATGGGGGAAGGGGGTGTGAAAGGGACAAAGTGATTTATGTGACAAACTGTTCACCAAACACCCTAAAAGACATAATCTGCACCCCAATACGCACCTACCAGCCCACCTCACCAAGTTCCAGAGTAACACTAGGGTACAAGGCAAAGGCTGAGGTTGGGCCCCACCAATCAGCACCTTATGCTGGGAAGGCAGCAGAGATTAGTAGCAAGAGCATAGAAGGCAGTCAGAAGATCTGGATTTTAAATTCAGTCTGTTGTACACTACTTACCAGCTATGGGACCTTGGCAAATCACATATTGCTGAGCTTCAGTTTCCTCAAGTAATAAATAGGGATGAAAACATTGCCTGCTTTTCTATGAGTTGCAAGGGTCAAATGAGATCGAGGGCACGGGCTTTGTTATTATACTCATTCACTTTCTCTAGCACCCAATACAATTATTCACAATACAAATGATTGATGATCCAAGGAAAGTGTAAAAGTGCTTTGTAAACTGAAAAGGACTCCGCAAACCTTTGATGCTATAATTATCATGGGTATTATATAAAGGCTGCAGGAGTTAACTACTGTTCTGGAATATCTGTAATCACATTGTATATTGCTCTCTGACCTTCCATGGAATTCAAGCTTTCCTTTCCATCTGCTCACCAAGGTTATTTCTCTGTCTTGACACCTCTTTGTACTCCGTTCTTAAGCCACACCAGGTGGGGTATCCCATCTTTACCTATGAGCCTGGCAGCAGAAGTGGCAGAGATTGGCTTTGCAGGTCTGACACCTCTTCTCCACTTCCCTGTCGCTGCACAGGTCACACACCAGGCCCTGGCCTTCCCCACGCAGACTCTCCAGCATCACATCATTCATGGCCAGGTGGTCTATGGTTAAAGCCTTCACTCCACCCATGGGCAGGTCCACCTGAGCATCACATACCGGACAGAGGATGCCAATCTGCGGCTGCAGAGTGCGTGGCTTGAGTTCCTGGAATACTGACCCCTCAGAGGTTGTGTCAGAGTCTCCCCCTCGGATGTCCACTACTGAGAAGGGTTCCAGCTGCTCCAGACAGGTGGTGCAAACTGTGTGCAAACAAGGCAAGAGCCTGGAGGCTTTGAAAAGCCCCATGCACAAAGGGCAGCGAGTCTTGCCTGAGTTTCCAGGTGTGGTCCCACTGGGGAGTTTGCCCACGAAGCCCAGCAGCGGCTTCCTCTTTTCTGCCATATTCCCTACGTTTGTGCTCAGTATGAGAAAAGGCCCTGGGCAGTTCTATAATGAAGTAGTATGTGATTAGGCCCACCCAAACAGAAAGTTTCCAAAACTTGAACAGAGACCATGGGAACTCTCCCTTTGGCAAATCAAAGGGCAAAAAGGAAGAAAAGGATTCCTCAAAGGAACCACCCACAGATCTCAGCCAGGCCCCCTCCTTTGCAAGGCATCCCATACCAGACACGCCCACGCCCTCCTCTGTCTCCCCCAAGTCCTCCTCCCCGGAAGCGCTTCCAGATTTAGGTCTCCAGCTAGTCCTGCTGTCGACTCCAGAACCCCTGCACCTCCATCACCCTCCACTACCAGCCCCCTCCCACCGCCCGCCCCACTGATCCCGCGGCCGACACACGACAAGTGCCACCCCCGCCCCCGCGTGATGAGGTAGGGGGCGCCTCCCACTCCTTCCCTTCACTGGGCCCTCCGCAGAAGGCACGCGGCGGACGAGGGACCTGTGAGACCCCGCCGGCTCCTCGGTTGCCACCGCCTCCCCACCCTTAGGTCCAAGGTGCCCGACGGCCCTGGCCCCTCCTCGCACCAATCCCAGCCCGGGGCTACTCAGGCGAGCCCAATCACCGTCCGAGAGGGGCGGCCCTCGCCGCTGCGGGCCCCGCCACCCTCCAGAGTGACACCATCTGCATCCAATAAGCTTTGGAAATTCCACATCTTTGCCTGTCCTCTCCGGGGAGGGGCGGGATCAAACTAAGGGCCTGAGGCGGGGCGGCCTGAGGGCTTGGGCCTCGGAGGAGAAAAAGAGTAAAGCTGGGAGTGAGCGGCATAGTATAGCCAGCGTCACCATTTCACGGCGACTGTCCCCCTCTCTACGGCTGTGGCGACCAGAGAGGCCAGAGTACCACTTAAAAAGCCGCGCTGATGTGCCACGGGGACGGCCTCCTTTGCGCCCTCGGATTGGTCCCACCAACCCAGCCTGCGCCCTCTCATTGGTGGGTGGCGCTGTCAGGTGGTCCCGAGCTCTGCCCAGGGCTTGCTGGGAGTTGAAGCAGGAGGAGTTTTCCTGGTTCCCGAGCTCTCGGACCTCGCGGCTGGCGTTTTTTCCTCGGCGCGGCCGAGAGCCTGCGAGTTCCTCTCTGGGCCTCCCAGCTTATTTTAGTTAAGGAGTCACCGAGGCCTAGCGTGCTGGTTACCAGAGCTTCTAGAAGCGGCTTGCCGGCTCCTGGCATTTTCCGGGCCAGACTGGTTATGAGGACGCGGCAGGGAGACCGTTGAACCCAGGTCTAGCGTTGCCTTCGTTCGGCCAGCGCCCGGGAGCTCGACTCCAGATTCCCTGGGGCTGGAGAAGCCGTTGTTTCGTCCGTCGGGGCCAGAGGTGCAGATGACTAAGGAGTTGTTTGTCATCCAGAATTCTACAGTTTTGTGTAAGAGAAGCAGGGCAAGTTTGTCCGCTGTTTTTATCAATCAGGGGCAGCCCGTGACCGGTCGCAATGGGATAGTGGAAGATATCAAAGAGGGATAAGTCCTTTGTGGGCTCACAAACTAATGGGAAGATGAACACATCAGGCACTCTTTCCTTCACAGTTTCTTTGTCTTCTTATAGTGTCCTTACGAGGAGTCTCCTGATTTGGCCTTATAGGGGATTTGCTACACCTGGGATCTAGGACCTGTATCTCTAGAATTACAGAAATGGTTACACTCTGGCTCCTTACCTTCCACTTGTTCTCCTTATCTTAAGCCGGTGTAGGATGTCTGATTATCTGTCTCACTGCTTGCTTTGTTAATGACTTTCCCTGGTTGATTTGGACCCAATGGGCAACTGTCTCATTGATGTCTTCATTATCCATTTCGTGCTGTAGGCACAGAGCCTGGAGCCTAAGCTTTACGAAATATGGAATCTGAAACGAACAAAAACTTGACTCTGAAATATGAAAAGAAACTATAAAATAAAAATTGAAATGTTTGGCCATATCCAAAATATAACATGTCAGTGAGTCAAATGCCACTTTTATATGTAAATTACATGTAATTTCCAAAAGTAAGCATGCCTACAAAGGTCTTAAAATAGTCCTTACCTGGGGCTTCCCTGGTGGCGCAGTGGTTGAGAATCTGCCTGCCAATGCAGGGGACACGGGTTCGAGCCCTGGTCTGGGAAGATCCCACATGCCGCGGAGCAACTGGGCCCGTGAGCCACAATTACTGAGCCTGCGCGTCTGGAGCCTGTGCTCCGCAACAAGAGAGGCCGCGACAGCGAGAGGCCCGCGCACTGCGATGAAGAGTGGCCCCCACTCGCCACAACTAGAGAAAGCACTCACACAGAAACGAAGACCCAATGCAGCCATAAATAAATTAAAAAAAAAAAAAAAAATAGTCCTTACCTAGATTTCTTCAGCTTCTTGCCCTTCTCCATACCTACTGGCTCGGAATCTGCTTTCTCCTCTCCAGTATGCTGGGGTGAGTCACAAAAACTCTGCAGACTTGGGTTTGCTATATATTCTTGCTCTGAACTTCACCTCAACCCTCCCTGATGCCCGGTCATGCTTTACTTCATCTCTTATTTATGCTCTATCATATTTCCCATGGTAGATGTTCCAAGCTTCTCTTGTTTAAGAAGTGCTTTATAATTTACATGTTTATTATCTTACTTAATCTTTTAACAACTCTCTGAGAAAAGTCTCAAGTTTGGTGGCCAGCCCAAGGTAACACATCTGAGACTTGAACTCTGTCTTACGACGCCATGTTTAAGATTCTAGCCCAACCACCTCTCTACCCTTTTCTTTCCCAGCTTCTTAAGCATTGAATCCTTCATATACTCAGCAGGTAACTGCCTTTAATTGAGTAAGAAAAGCAACTCCCTCACTTTTTACTAAAAATATCTATGATTCATCACACCTCCTTTCAGACCTCTCCTGACTGCTTTTCTTCTATTCCAAGTTTAACCCCACAGGACTTTTGCTCTTGATTCCAACCTTTCCTGCCTTCTCAAAACCTTGCTATTCCTACATTTTTAGTCAGTCCTTTACTAGCATGTTCTTCTACCAAATCCTCCCTTGACCAGGCTGCCTGCCAACTTACTGACCTTTGTGACTCACCACTACATTTCAGAAGAGTAATCTCACTTTCTGCTTTCATCATGGTCTTCTCATTATCACCATCGCCACCCATTTTTTTCCTCCCCCAAATAAACTAACTCCTCTTTCCTGTTGAGATTTCTCTTGTTGATCACAAGTGACCATGTCACTGGCCTTTTCTCACTACAGTCTCTTTAGTATTCACCACTGTTATGTACTTCTTCATCCTTAAAACTTGCTTTCCCCCTTGCCTTCTGAAATACCCTCCTGGCCTTCTGGTCTCCTGGACTGCTTCTCACGTTCTCCTTCCTCACTAGTTCCCCTTCCTCCACTTTACCTTTTCTTCTTATGCAGATGATCCTCAGATTCACACTTTCAGTACTGACCTCTCTCCTGAGCTTTGGTCACAGCCATCTGTTATAAACCTGTGCTCAAATGTGGCCCCATCACCTTAAGCCCTGCATATCCTAAACTTCATTGAGCTTCTTTATTCACCAAACTATGCTCTTCGAATTTTCCTATTTTATTCTCTCAAGGATATTCATCCTTCTCCCTTCTCTCCAGCTTGAAACCTTATAGTGCTCTTGGCCTCCTTTCTCTTTTTCCATATCCAGGCAGATACCAGTTTTTTTCCATGCCCACTGCCAATACCTTACTGTGTAGAATTTTCTGATAATAAGGATATTATCACCCTTAATTCAAGTATTAGACTAGCCTCTGAATTATTCCTGCCCTCCATTTTTTCTCAGTTGAATTTATACAGTTTTTCCAAATTAATTGTAAAAATATGATACAAATCAGTCTTCATTCTAAAAGCTTCAGTAGCTCCCAATCCCCATAGGATAAAATCTGGATTCCTTAATAGATCCATAAAACTTGCCTTTTAGTTTACCTAAACATTGCCAAGAACACTTCTTGGCCTTATCCAATTTTGTCTTCAGAATTCTTCCACCTTTATTATTTAAATGTACCTTCTCTTTTTCTTTTTTTTTTAATTAATTTTTATTGGAGTATAGTTGCTTTACAATGTTGTGTTAGTTTCTACTGTACAGCAAAGTGAATCAGCTATACGTATACGTATATCCCCTCTTTTTCGGCTTTCCCATTTAGGTCACCACAGAGCATCGAGTAGAGTTCCCTGTGCTATACAGTAGGTTCTCATTAGTTATCTATTTTATACATAGTATCATTAGTGTATATATGTCAATCCCAATCTCCCAATTCCTCCCACTTTTTTTTTAATTGACTTTTTCTTTTTTTTTTTTTTTTAATTGACGTATAGTTGTTTTACAACGTTGTGTTAAATTCTGCTGTAGAGCAAAGTGATTCAGTTATACATGTATATACATTCTTTTCCATTATGGTTTATCACAGGATATTGAATATAGTTCCCTGTGTTATACAGTAGGAACTGGTTGTTTATCCATTCTATATATAATAGCTTACATCTGCTAACTTCAACCTCCCACTCCATCCCTCCCCATCCCTCCCCAACCTATCCTCCCTCTTGGCAACCACAAGTCTGTTCTTTATGTCTGTGAGTCTGTTTGTGTTTCGTAGATAGGTTCATTTGTGTCATATTTTAGATTCCACATATAAGTGATATCATATGGTATTTGTCTTTCTCTGTCTGACTTACTTCACTTAGTATGATCATCTCTAGTTCCATCCATGTTGCTGCAAATGGCATTATTTCGTTCTTTTTTATGGCTGGGTAGTATTCCATTGCATTATATATATGTACTGCATCTTCTTTATCCATTCATCTGTCAGTGGACATTTAGGTTGTTTCCATGTCTTGGTTATTGTGAATAGTGCTGCTGTGAACATAGGGGTGCATGTATCTTTTTGCATTATAGTTTTGTCTGGATATATGCCCAGGAGTAGGATTACTGGATCATATGGTAATTCTATTTTTAGTTTTTTGAGGAACTTTCATTCTGTTTTTCCATAGTGGCTGCACCAACTTACATTTCCACCAACAGTATAAGAGCATTCTCTTTTCTCCACACCCTCTTCAGCATTTGTTATTTGTAGACTTTTTAACGATGGCCATTCTGACCAGTGTGAGGTGGTACCTCATTGTAGTTTTGATTTGCATTTATCTAATAATTAGCAGTGTTGAATATCTTTTCATGTGCCTATTGGCCATTTTCTTCTTTGGAGAAATGTTTATTTAGGTCTTCTGCCCATCTTTTGATTGGGTTGTTTGTTTTTTGTTGTTGTTGAGTTGTATGAGCTGTTTGTATACTTTGGAAATTACAGAGATTTGGAAATCTCTTGTCTGTTGCATCATTTGCAAATATTTTCTCCCATTCCGTAGGTTGTCTTTTCATTTTGTTGATGGTTTCCTTTGCTGTGCGAAAACTTGTAAGTTTGATTAGGTCCCATTTGTTTATTTTTGTTTTTATTTCTGTTGCCTTGGGAGACTGATCTAAGAAAACGTTGGTATGATTTATGTCAGAGAATGTTTTGCCTATGATCTCTTCTAGGAGTTTTAAGGTGTCATGTCTTATGTTTAAGTCTTTAAGCCATTTTGAGTTTATTTTGTATATGGTGTGAGGGTATGTTCTAACTTCATTGATTTTCATGTGTCTGTCCAACTTTCCCAACACCACTTGCTGAAGAGACTTTTTCCCATTGTGTATTCTTGCCTCCTTTGTTGAAGATTAATTGACTGTAGGTGTGTGGGTTTATTTCTGAGCTCTCTATTCTGTTCCATTGATCCATATGTCTGTTTTTGTGCCAATACCATGCTGGGGTTTTTCTTTTAACCATGCTGTTTTGATTATTGTAGCTTTGTAGTATGGTCTGAAGTCTGGGAGGGTTATGCCTCCAGCTTTGTTCTTTTTCCCTAGGATTGCTCTGGCAATTCTGGGTCTTTTATGGTTCCATATAAATTTTAGGATTATTTGTTCTAGTTCTGTGAAAAATGTCATGGGTAATTTGATAGGGATTGCATTATATCTGTAGATTGCTTTGGCTAGTATGGCCGTTTTAACAATATTAATTCTTCCCACCCAAGAGCATGGGATATCTTTCCATTTCTTTGAATCATTTTCAGTATCCTGTATTAATGTTTTATGGTTCTCAGCATATAAGTCTTTCACTTCCTTGGTCAGGTTTATTCCTAAGTATTTAATTTTTTTTTTTTTGGTGCCATTTTAAAAGATATTGTTTTTTTTACATTCCCTTTCTGATATTTCATTGTTAGTGTAAAGAAATGCAACCAATTTCTGAAACATACCCTTCCTTCTATGTTACGCTGCTTCACACTACTTCCGTGAAACTTTCCCTGTTATTTCAGAGCTCCAGATTTGACTCCAATAGCTCTTCTGCCTCTACTTTTCACTTTTCAGTTTGTGCTACATTCTGGTATTAAACGTTTTTATTTATTATGCATGTATTGATATATGTATATATGTATACATATATATACACATACACACATACGTTCTTTGTCTATTGAGATGAAAAACCCTTGGCAACCAATCCTGTGCCTACACAGTAGACATCTAAAAAAGACTTCTTAGTGATGAGGCAAATAAATGATCTCAAAGTAGAACAAATGGGATGACCTGCAACCAAGAGTTTTGTGGATAATGCAGACCATAAGTGAAATGGGGTGAGATTAAGGGAGAGGATTGTTTAAGGATTCTACTTTCCCAGAATTAGTTAGTGTTTTGTTCCATGCTCACATACTGCTTCATCTTTCTGGGGACCCCAGGCAGAAAATAGTTACAGGGAAGTGCAGAGTTATGGGATCAGAGGAACAGGACTGATGTAAGTGACCAGGTCCATTAAGGTGTCTAAGGAGTTTCAGCCCACTCCTGTAGCCCAAGACAGGGAATGTACCAAAGACAAGAAGACTAGGAAGGGAAGATGACCCATCAGGAAACCAGGCAGGTCTGGATTAGACAGTATGCCTGATCATCACCACCAGCCATGGAGTGAATGTATAGAAAGTGAACCAGAGAGCCATGTCAGACTTACCTTTCAACATTATAGCTGTTTCTGTCACTCACCATCCTTCCTCCTGCCTTATTTCAGAGCAAGGACAGTCCTTTCTCCTAAGATCTGTGCTCTGAAGCCCAGTCTCAACTGCCTCCTCCTCCTCTCTCTTCATACTTTTTTTTTTTAAATTAAATTTAATTTTCTAGCTTCATTGAGATATATTTGACATATAATATTGTATAAGTTTAAGGTGTACAACTTGTTGATTTGATACATTTATGTATTACAAAATGATTACCAACATAGCTTAGCTAACACCTGCATCATAACACATAATTACCATTTCTTTTTTGTGGTGAGAACATTTGAGATCCACTCTCTTAGCAACTTTCAAGTATACAACACACTACTGTTAACTGTAGTCACCATGCTGTACATTAGATCCCCAGAACTTATTCCTCTTATAACTGGAAGTTTGTACATTTGCTCACCATCTCCTATTTTCCCCTGCCACCTACCCCTAGTAACTACCATTCTAGTCTGTTTCTATGAGTTTGGCTTTTTCAGATTCCACATGTAAGTGATATCATACTTTCTGGTGGATTTTTCTTTCAGCTCATACCCATGCTTCACTCTGTTCTTCTACCCTACAACCTGTCTTGAGCTCCTGATTTTGCTCTGCCTCTTAAAAAGAATAGTCTACACTTGTTTCTCTAATTCTTCTCCTCACATTTTACTCCTAAACAGAGTACAGTCTGGCTTTTCCTCTCACCATTCCCTGAAATTGCTGTTGCCAAAGTCTCTCATAACTTCCCATTTGCTGTATCCAGTGGATACTTTTCAGTTATTATCTATAGAATTTGCTATAGCTTTTGACATTGACAATTTCTTCTTGAAACTTTCCCCTGTTTGGTTGCTATAACACTCTTCTTGATCTTCTCTCCTCTTCCTGCCCCTCTAATCACTCCTTTTCTTTCTCCCTGCGGTGTACTACTTCCTCTATGTGGCTTTTAAATGTTGTTATTTCCCAGGGCCCTTTAGCCCCCCTCCACCCTTTAAAAACAAAAACAAAAAAAACTTTTCATCCTCCCTTGGTTGTTGTGGGATTTGGAGGTGAAAGCACCACCCCACTGCAGGGAGCAGCTCCCTCCCTGCTCTTCCTGCTTTACTTTTACCATACTTTGTTTGGATTACGAATTAGTGTCCCTATTTCCAATCCATTCGCTATAATCCTGTTAGAGATCTTTCTGAAACTACATTTTGATCATGATCTTCAGTGGCTATTCAGTACCTTCATTTATTCATCAAATATCATTTAAGCACCTGGAATATGTTTTCCCCAAATGTCTTCGTGGCTTGCTTTCCACTAGGATAATCAATTCTGTGAAGGGAGGGACTTTTGACTCTGTGCCAGGATTTATCATTGTGTAGAACAAGCAAAAATCCCTGCTCTCATGCAGATTATCTTCTAGTAGGGGCTTGACTCTACGTCTGCCAGCCCAGCCAAGTTCATTTCTTGCACTGCCCAACCCTGACCCCAGCATGCACCCTGAGCTTCTGCCTCTTTTATGATTGTACAAGCTACTTGCTCTGCTTAGGACACCGTGATCATCCTCCTTGCCTAGTTAATTCCTACCCATTGGTCAAAGCTCAGTTTTCAGACATCAGCTTCTCTAGGAATCCTTCATTGATCAAGTCTTTATTACGTGCTGCTCTATGTGCTACCCGTGGTACTCTGTGATGACCTCTAATAAGTCTTTAACATTATGCATTTCAATTTTATACTTGCTTGTCTGTTTCTGCCCTCTGCCCTCACTACACCCCACCCCTCCCACACTAAGAGCAAGGAACAGTGTTTTATTTCTGCATTCCCAACATTGGGCACATGTCTCAAACATAGTTATGGTTTAATAAATGTTCCATACGTGAATAAATGGCCTAGATTCATGTTTATTTTCTAAGAAACTGATCATAATGATAGGATAGATCACTGGAGAAATTTATTGTTTATTTCAGTAGGTCATTTTTGCTTTCTGATTTTTTTTTTCCCAAGAGCCTGAGTCTTTAGTGCCATCTAGTGGAAGTAGCTGCAATAAAGAGCTATGCTATTGGTAAAGCTTGGACAGTGCACGCTGTTCTATCTTGTTTATTTTGAACAGAGACATAGAAGGTAGAACTTGGTCGCATTGCATTATTGGTGCTTTGATTTACATCTAGAAATTCACTGTACCCTGAGATGATTCTAATTGTGAGATCTAGCAAGTATAAATACTCCCTTATAATGGATATTTTCTGATAAATGGGAAACTCCTCGACTTTGAGGTGTACGATGCAATGGCTAGAATGATCTGAGCTTTGAGGCTCTCCTTGTGTAACTGCTTTTAGGTCAGACTGGAAGTAAACAAGAACTAAGTTCCATTATTACTTTACCTACCTTTTCAGAAAAAAAAATTTTCGCTGTCTTATCCAAGATCTTCTGGCTCTTCTCACTTGACTCCTAATCATTGACCAAATTCTCTGCCATGACCCCAGACATTCTATAGTTGTTGTAGTCAGGAAGCTGCACTCAGTCTTAATTGGTTTGGCATAAATATTAACTATTCTTAGACTATTTATACATTATTGCACACTCTATTTGTATCTTTGTGTAAATTCCTTTGCTATATTTATCATGTAATAAAACTCATTAACCTTTTAAAAAGCATCTGATACATTATATTAAACAAATTAATGTGGATAAATGCTTTGTGATCATATCTCATATAAATTTATCGTCTATATAAAATATACATGATTAAATTAAATCAGTAATAATATAAAGAAAATGGCACATTTGGAGATCGGTGATGATTCTCGTGATTCAAATTAGAGCAGCAGTTGTGGAGTGCTCAGTCTGTTATATTAGAGAATGGATCATAAAAGTCATGCTTTGCACTCTTTATAATGTTGCATTATAATTTAACATATGCTATTTTTTTTCCTCTTAGGATTCTTTTGTGATTTATATTTAATGAGCATGTCAACTTCCAAGATTAATCATGAAAATTTTGATTTGGAAGAGGCCCTTTGTTTGGAATATGTTTGCCCTAGATATCTTCATGGCTTATTCTCTACCAAAATGGTAAGTCTTTGAGGGCAAGGACTATTGTCTATTAAATTCTATGTCTATCCACAGTATCTAGATGCATGCCTGTCCCATAGTTGGACCCCAATAATTATTTATTGAATGGATGTATGAGAAAATTGAGGCATGGCTAGGTAAAGACATTGGCTTAAGGTCACACAAGAAGTTAGTGGTAGAACTGGGCAAGAATCCATGTTTTCTGACTCCTACTCTGTTGAGTGATTCAATACAACACCTCGTCTCTAATCGGTGCTGCATTTAAACCAGGCCCCTGGGTCCCCTGCCCTGGGTCCTTTGCTTTGAAAGGACCCCCTGTGGCCCTTCTCCAGTTACATCCCTTCCCAGGAGCCAAGATATTCTAAGAGTACGTCTCCCCACTACTCTCCACCCCACCCCACCCCCCATTGACACACACACATTCCAGAGGATACTCTAGCTACCAGGGATTCTTGAAATTCCCTGACAGATAGCTGGAAGCCCACTTCCAGGGCCTGTGCTGGCTCTTCTTCGGTTATAGACAGGATAAGTGTGCCTACACCTAGGCCTCAGGAGTGGTAAAGGCCAGCTGTTGTGGGTGGTGGAGCTTGATCAAGTTTGTTGGGATAGCCACACAAATGTGTGTGAGGCCCCTCTGTTGGGTGGAAGGAGAAGAACAGATCATGGGCTGTTTGCGCCTGTTTCTCCTCTTGCTCATGGTCCCTCAAATGTTAGGGGCAGGCCTACCTCCATAATAAATTTGGTTCTCCCCACATATTAAATGTCATTTAAACCAGCACGAAGTGAATACCTGTATTGTGCCAGACGCTGCGCTAGGCACTTTCAAATGTATTTTCTCATTTATGTGTTACCCTTAGGAAGACTCAGAAGTGACTTGCCTAAGGACCCACAGCTGACTAGGTGCAGAGCTAAATGCATAGCAGTATCTTCAGGAAGAGTTAAATGCTCTATACTTAACAAGACACACACATGCACAAAAAGTTGTATCAGTTCTCAGCAAGATTTTCAAGTAACGTATTTCATTAGTTGATCTAGCATGGTTACAAAAGCCATTTTCCTATTACTCTGTTTCTTGTCTTTCCCATTCTAACATCTTTCTCAGTTACATTGTCTGCATGTGTGTCATTTCTAGCCTTCAGAGAAACAAACAAAATCTAAAATGTATGTGATTTTTTTCCCCAGTATTTTGAAAGCAGAGCTCAGTAAACAGCTATATTAATCAGATTCTGTTAAAATGTTACCGAGTTGGTGAGTACCAAAATTGGTTTTTATCACAATTCCGTTAAGTAAAAATACTCATCAAGATTCTGGGCTTTAAAGTATTTCAAACAATTGGTTAATATTTTTAAAACTAGAAGGAGATTCTTTGATATGCAACAAAAATTTTACTGTTTATATATATTACTGTTAAATTTCCATTAAATTTGATATGTTTCCATGTCATTTTTTATACCCATATTTTGTGGAGAATACCTAATTTTTGTTATCTTTAGTTAATCATGGTTTTATATTAACCCATCTTTAAAATAACAATTTTTTATGTCAAATGCAATGTATGACTATTATATTTGGATAGAACATTAAAAAGTAGTTAACCTAACTCCTAAAAAAAAAAAAAAAAAGACACACACATGCATGTGTATATAATGTAATTATATACATAATTATATATTTTACATATAAATTATATAAAAATGTATATATATCATATATATGCACGTGTATGTACATGTCTGGGTGTGTGTGTGTGTTATATACATATATACGTTGTGTGTATATAGATTGTTTTTTCATTGATAAAATAATGTTTGATAAAGACACGTGAACAATTAAGAAAGTGTAAGTAAATAGTAAATCTCCCATGCCACACCTTGAGTCAGAGACAACCAATTAACTTTTCTGTTGTTGTTGTTAAAGATACTCATATATTTTAAAACTTACCACCAACAATTTTTGAACTTTTTTTATTTGGGCATCTTTAGATATAAGCTGTGTACAAGAGGAGAGAAAAGTATAACACAGCCCCAAGTACCCATCATTCAGCTTCACCAGTTAATGGCATTCTGTCATTCTTATACATTTCTCCAACTTTTATTATCATTTTTCTTTGTCGGAGTATTTTAAATCAAATCCCAGGTAATCGTGTCATTTTATTAAATTATATTAAGGTACTTATTTGAAAAGGTTTAGATATAAAGATGGAAAAATTTTGACTTTTCATGTAGACTTTTTAGTTTTAAAAATGCCACATAGGGCTTCCCTGGTGGCGCAGTGGTTAAGAATCTGCCTGCCAATGCAGGGGACACGGGTTCGAGCCCTGGTCCAGGAAGATTCCACGTGCCGCGGAGCAACTAAGCCCGTGCGCCACAACTACTGAGCCTGCGCTCTAGGGCCCGCGAGCCACAGCTACTGAGCCCACGTGCCACAACTACTGAAGCCCTCGCGCCTAGAGCCCGTGCTCCACAACAAGAGAAGCCACCGCAATGAGAAGCCTGCGCACTGTAACAAAGAGTAGCCCCCGCTCGCCACAACTAGAGAAAAGCCGCATACAGCAACGAAGACCCAACACAGCCAAAAATAAAATAAATAAATTTATTTAAAATAAAAAATAAAAATAAAAAAAATAAAAATGCCATATACAGTTAAATACCAGTTTTATATATTTATTTTTAAATTTCTTCCTTTATTTGAAAGAGGACTCAGATGGGAGTTAGACATTTAATAATGATTTTTGTAACTATAAATAAAGCTTACATGATATGTGTGCATTCTGCTTTATGTCATGCTCTTTTCTTTGCAGGATTCTGTGCGACTGCCCTTTTATTTTGTTATAATTGGTCCACTTTCTGGTTTTTTCCTTTCCCTTCATTTGGAAGAGCTGTTAGAAATGGTAAGCAAATAAATGCTTTTTTTCCTCATTCCTGTGAGTGATAGAACTTGAAAGTGATGAATATGAAAAGGCAGACTGATTTAACATAGTGCCTTTTCTAATTCGAATGACAGCTAACTTTTCTGAGCTAAAGTGCACCCACATCTTGGCAATAGCATTTAGAGCATGAGTAGATTATAATGTTTCATGGCATACAGAGAGGTCTGTACATTAGTTCCAGGAATGTTGCTAGGAAATATAAATAAATAATGTTTCTAGTCGCAAGGAAATATAAATAATCCCAACCAACTGAGGCAAAGCCTAGTTATTTATTTCCATAATGACAAACACTACTTTTATTTTAAGTACCTATTTTCTAGGTAGCATTTAAATCTGCTGTGCATTTTAATAAATTCTTCATTTTCTTGCACAGTGTACAGGACTTGAAAGCTTTTTCTCCTGTTATTAATGAGGAGTACACCTAATATTAATGAGGTATTTTCAGGAAACTCTGGTGTGATAAATTCCTTCTGTTCTTCAGTGTTCCATGCCTCTCTTTTAGACAGAGTCCCATAAAAAATAATCTTTGGAGTGATACTGTCTGGAGGGCTGGACTGGGGAGGGGACTCTCTGGCAAGATGCTCCTGAATATCTATGTGAGAGGAGCTGAGAGCCAGCAGTCTGGGTGGAAAGAAGATTCAAAGGGTTGTTTGGAAGCTGCAGTTGCAGAGCAAAACACTTTTTCCTTGTATATGTATCCAGTGTGGCTTGGTGCTGCCACTGCTTTAGACTTACGCTATCCAGTGTGGGAGCCACTAGCTATAAGTGGCTTTTGAGCACTTGAAATGTTATTAATATAAATTAGAAATGGTGTAAGTGTAAAGTACATGCTGGTTTTCAAAGATTTATTATGAAAAAAATGTAAAATATCTCATTTAATAATATTTTATCTTGATTGCACATTAAAATGTTATATAATATGTATTTTAAATATAGACTATTTTTTAGAGTAGTTTTAGATTCACAGCAAAATTGAGCAAAAACTGTGGAGAGTTCTGTATGTCCCCCCCACCGCCAGCCTCCCTCACCATCAACACCCTGCACTAGGGAGTTACACTTGTTATAACTGATTAGTCATAATTGATACAACTTATCACCCAAAGTCCATATTTACATTAGGGTTTACTCTTGGTGTTGTACATTCTATAGGTTTTGACAAATGTATAATGACATGTATCCACTATTACAGTATCATACAGAATAGTTTCACTGTGCCCTACTTGTTTATCTCTTCTCCCCAAACCGCTAACAACCCCTGATCTTTTTGTCTATAGTCTTGCCCTTTCCAGAAAGTCATACAGTGAGTAGCCTTTTCAGATTGGCTTCTTTCACTTAATAATATTCATTTAAGATTCTTCCATGTCTTCATGGCTTGATAGCTCGTTTCTTTTTAGCGCCGAATAACATTCCAATGTATGAAGGTACTACAGTTCATTTATCTAAAAGTGATAATATTTTAATTAAACTCTATTAAATAAAATCTATTATTAAATTTATTTTCACTTGTTTCTTTTTTACTTTTTAAGTGTGGCTTCTAAAATAAAATTACATAGACTGCTGACATTAAATTTCTACTGAACAGCACTGCTCTAGACTGTGGTAAAACAGTGTTACTGGTAGAGTTTTTCTTCAATACAACATTCTCATTCAAACACCTGTCTAAGTTTCTCTGCCTCCTACGAAGAGCATTCTCCTTCTCCAGCACTTGCCTTGATTAGGTCCCTCTGTTGTCCCCAAACTACTTGGGATTGCAATGCTCCTCCCCTAACCCCTCCCAACAGGGACTTATGTTATTTAATTCATTTTGTCAGGACCAGATGATAATTGACTTTTTAGGTCTTTTACCACCATACTAGGTTCTCTGGAGCATATAAATACGGGGTCTATGGCCAAGTGGCTTACAATAAAAAAACATTTTCTTAGAAGAACTGAAATAAAACATTAGGAGTTAACAACTTTTTTGTTAGAAATCTTAGAGTTTATCTTCATTTATATAAGTGATTCATATAATAATACTGTTTCTAAAAACTAATTGAAATAGGAGTTTATAATCTGATTTATTCCTCTCTTGTGTTCTCAGTGGTAGTGACATTGCCTGTAAGTGGGCAGTTTTTTCATTCTTGGGGTATAAAAAAATCTTACTCTTTAATGTATAAAGAGAGAGAGAGAGAGAGAGAGAGAGAGAGAGAGGGACCAGATATATAGTATATCTGTATATTAAAATTTCCTCAGGGAGGCAACTAGAAAATAAATGTCTGAAAATGTTCCTTAGGGGGTTGGTCACGAAAAACAGTTTGAGACACACTGGTTTACTGGACTAGGTATTCTTAGAGTATGCATACTCTAGAGTATGCATAAGAATGTTTTTATAACCAGTTAATCTCCAAAGTTTCCAAAGAGTGGAGAGGAGGAAAAAATAGAGGAAAGATAATTGAAAGATATACATTTATAGGTTGGGGGAAAAGGAGCATCTCAAGAATGTTAGAATTCTCTACCACTAACTGATTATTAACATTTTGCCAAATTAATTAGTTCATTCATTCATTCTCTCTTCCCCCACCCCAACCCATATCATCTAGGTGAACAGAATATAGACACTCATTGCACTATTTTCTCAAGTGTTTTCTAGGTGTGAACATTTTTGAAATAAAAGTTGGGGTTAAATGCTATCATCTCCACATCCTATCTCTATCACTCCTGTACCCTAATTCTACATTGGGGCCCTATTGAACCACAGTTTCTTGGTAACATGTTTTCTTTCACCTTTGGTCTTTTGCATGCATTGCTCCCTCTGCCTGGAGATATCATCTGGCCTCCCCATCTTCCTTCACACACAGCCTTTCCCTGGATAACTCCCAGAAGTCTTCTAAGGTTTAACTTCCTCCAGGAAGCCCTCCCTGACTACTCAAAACCACTCAAGCCTAGGTTAAGAGTCCTGCATTTATTCCCTTTGTTGTGATTGTCCTTATTATTGCCCTTGCCATGTAGTATTATACCTGTGCATTAAACTTAATCTGTCTTCATTGCACTGTGAGTTCCTTAAAAGCAAGAATTATGGCTTATTTTATTCATCTTTTTGTCCTCTGTGGTTATTATGGGGCCTCACACAATATTTATTAAATAAAGCAACAATTAATTTTTCTATGAGGTGCATACTTGTTTTATATAATTCCATTTAAAAGGAAAAAAAAACCAAGAAATAAAGTCTTGATGTTTCATTTATCTTATAAAGCTTTACTGCTGATAACAGTATAATTTCAGGTTAGATTTTTATAAGTATTAAACATAGCTCCCAGAGCCCCATTATTACCCCTGTAAAACTCTTGGTGAAATGTCCCTGACAATCCCAGGAGAAATTGGTTTGTTATTTCTCTCAGCTTCAACAGAACTGTCTTTCTGCCTCTGTATTATAACATTCCGGGGGTGGGGTGGGGTGGGGAGATACCAAGATAGGAAGTTTGGAGTTTGGTGAGAGACTTATGAGTGATACTAAGCATTTTTCCTTACATTTGTATCATTTTTTATAGTTTACAGTGCACTTATTCCTCACAAAAGCCCTGTGAAGTAGACATTATTAACTCCTTTTTAAGGATGCTGCTAATAAAAGCCAGAATGTGTTATGAAGGTAAGAGAGTCTCTTTTTTTATTTTCTAGACTTTAGGCATTTCCCCCAAATCTGGGGTCCACTAATTTTAAATCTACAGCACCTTACCAAATTCTGCCAACTTCTCTTTTGTATAATATTGTGTAGGTACAACCCAAGCTGCAACTTCACTCTTCAGCAGCAGGAACTACTCTCTAACGAATGATGTACTCCAGATTGAAAATTCCTCAAGTGAAATGCTTGAGATTAAGTAAGGTCAGTTGTTTTTCTAACTTATCAAATCTTTTGGTATATAATTCTATATATTTACCCAGGATGAAGGCTATGATTGCAGCTGTGTGTGTAGCGGACAGAGACTGGAAAGGGCATGCACAGACACAGTGATCATTATTAGGGTGGTGGATTTAGGAGTAATTTTTTCTCTATAAGTTAAAAATTGTATATAATTTTTAGAGTAGGTACATACCCAAGTTTTTTTGCACATTAATTAAGGGAAGCTAATAGCCACCCATTTTGAGTCTTATTAGATTCTTAGCTAATTTAACTCACTCGTTGAGCAGCCATTTTCCCTCTGTCTTTCCATCTCCCATCAAGAAATCTCCCTCCCTCTCCTCTCAGTAACACGCGTAGTACTCTGCCAGAATCATTGGATCAAACCACAGCATCATGCCACGTTGACCAGGAAAGACTTGTTCCTCTATTTCTTATTCTTAACTCTGTCGTTCCTCTGTTGTGAATTAGGCCTAATGAATTCTTGCTTTTCTCCTCCTGCAGCAAATTACTTTGTTCAGAAGAAGTCAGTCTTAAATTCTACCATGCCTCAAGGGGGTGGTTCTTGGATCAAAAATCAAAAATTAAAATGAAACTGGAGGCAAGAGGATTCGTTTAGAGGCTGGGCAATTGTTCACTTAAGAGAAGGTGCTGAATTAGGCAGGAACAATAAGGATGAAGAGGAGTAGATGGATTATAGAGGCATTTTGGGAGTGTAATTGACAAGAATTGATGACCAATTAATAAGGATGTGTTAGGGATCAAAGATGACTCTGAGACCTCTAGCTTGGATGACTTAAGTAGATACTGCAACTCACAAAAATGAGTTTGTTTTGGATATGTTTAGAATGAAATAACTTCAGATGGAGGTACTCAGTCAATAGTTGGGAACATGTCTGTATCAAGAGAAGGTGATGAAAACTGGAGATAAAAATTTGAGAATTACCAGATTTTTTTTGTAACTACCAAAAATATATGTGATCTTTCAGTTAAAATGACCCTCTTCCTTTGGTGTAAATTACATCTGCTCCATAATATATGTTTGAGACATCTTTACTATTTTCATACTGTTAATGATAGGATTCTGGACCATCGTTTGCCCAGAGAGCAATTGCGTATCTGAAGCAGAGAGGAAAGTCAAAGGGAAGGAATTGATCATTTAGTGAACTCAGAAGCTATCTATGTTCTGGGAATAAGAGACTGTGGGTGGTCTTCAAATGACAAGAGAACTTAGAGATCCGCTTTCATGGCCCTTTCTGGCAGTCTAACTCCAGAGGGGTTTTTTTGTTTTTGTTTTTAAATCACAGCTTGGGTCCTAATACAAATCTGAGCAGAGTCCTGTAGGCCTCTTCTTTCCACACCTGGCAGGGAGCTGGCTCAGTGTGGCCACACCGTG
This sequence comes from Eschrichtius robustus, assembly GCF_028021215.1. NCBI lineage: Eukaryota > Metazoa > Chordata > Mammalia > Artiodactyla > Eschrichtiidae > Eschrichtius > Eschrichtius robustus. The sequence continues at coordinate 103,698,313 of NC_090826.1, forward strand.
TGAAAGCTCTTAAACAAAGTTGGTCACTCTTTGTGCTGCCATTTCAGCTGACCAGTAGTCCAATGACATTTATACATACTGAGGATTGCCTGACCCTCCCTACAATGGCTGATAGATAGGTAATGTGATTATTCTTTTTCCTTGACTGAGCAGGCTGTACCTCTGGAGGGCCCTGGAAGCCCTTGACAGGAGAATGACCTAGTACAAGCTTCTGAGCTTTGGAGGATACCCTTTCTAACAAGGCCATTTCCTCAGGGGTCTTCCATAGCATCATAGTTGCCTGCTCTTTCTTTTCCTACAAATATATAGAGCATTAGTGTGCAGAAGGGTCACTCTGTACTGTAATGGGAGTTGGGTGACTACTCTGTACTTGAACGCTTGGCCCTGATGAGTCCAGTGCAGCTATGCCCAGCCTAAGCATTCCACTCTAACAACAGCTCAGAGGATTGCTCTGCTCCTTCAAATCTGCTTGGAAGTTTTTTCCCCAAATAAGCCCTCTTTTTTTTTTAATTCAAAAAATTTAAAAAAAATTTTAATACAATTTTTAAAGGTTACTTTGCATTTACAGTTATTGCAAAATATTGGCTACATTCCTCATGTACAATACATCCTTGAGCTTATCTTATACCCAGTTGTTTGTACCTCCCACTTCCCCACCCCTATATTGCCCCTCCCCCCTCCCCACTGGTACCCACTAGTTTGTTCTCTATATCTGTAAGTCTGCTTCTTTTTTTGATATATTCACTAGTTTGCTGTATTTTTTAGATTCCATATATAAGTGATAGTATTTGCCTTTCTCCAACTTATTTCACTTAGCATAATGTCCTCTAAGTCCATCCATGTTGCTGCAAATGGCAAAATTTTATTCTTTTTTATGACTGAGTAGCATTCTGTTGTATATATATACATCACATCTTCTTTATCCAGTCATCCATTGATGGACACTTAGGTTACTTCCATATCTTGGCAATTATAAATAATGCTGCTGTGAACATTGGGTTGCATGTATCTTTTCAAATTAGTGTTTTTGTTTTTTTTGGGTACATACCCAGGAGTGGAATAGCTGGATCATACGGTAGTTCTATTTTTAGTTTTTTGAGACGCCTCCATACTGTTTTCCACAGTGGCTGCACCAATTTACATTCCCACCAACAGTGTACACGGGTTCCCTTTTCTCCACATCTTCTCCAACGTTTGTTATTTGTGTTCTTTTTGTTGATAGCCATTCTGACAGGTGTGAGGTGGTATCTCATTGTGGTTTTGACTTGCATTTCCCTGATGATTAGCGATGTTGAGCATCTTTTCATGTGCTTGTTGGTCGTCTGCATTTCCTTTTTGGAAGAATGTCTATTTAGTTCTTCTGACCATTTTTTTAATTGAAATATAGTTGATTTACAATGTTTTGTTAGTTTCTGCTGTACAGAAAAGTGATTCAGTTATACATATATATACGTATTCTTTTTCATATTCTTTTCCCTTATGGTTTATTACAGGATATTGAATATAGTACCTTGTGCTATACAGTAAGACCTTGTTGTTTATCTATTTTATATATAGCAGTTTGTATCTGCTAATCCCAAACTCCTAATTTATCCCTCTCCCCCATCTCCCTTTCCCCTTTGGTAACCATAAGTTTGTCTTCTACGTCTGTGAGTCTGCTTTTGTTTCGTAAATAAGTTCATTTGTGTCACGTTTTAGATTCCATGTGTGAATGATATCATATGGTATTTGTCTTTCTCTTTCTGACTTACTTCACTAATCTCTAGGTCCATCCATGTTGCTGCAAACTCTTCTGCGCGTTTTTTAATTGGGTTTGTTTTTTTGATGTTGAGTCGTATGAGCTGTTTATATATGTTTGATATTAATCCCTTATTGGTCATATCATTTGCAAATATTTTCTCCCATTCAGTAGGTTGTCTTCATTTTGTTGATGGTTTCCTTTGATGTGCAAAAACTTTTTAGTTTAATTAGGTTCCATTTGTTTATTTTTGCTTTTGTTTCCTTTACATTAGGAGATGGATCCAAAAAAGATATTGCTGTGATTTATGTCAAAGAGTGTTCTGCCTCTGTTTTCCTCTAGAAGCTTTATAATATTTGGTAGTACATTTAGGTCTTTAATCCATTTTGAGTTTATTTTTATATGTGGTGTCAAATAAGCCCTCTTATATTTACATTCTGTAGCACTAGAGTTAGTGTCCCTTTTGCATGACTTTGACCAACACACAGATGTTTCACTCTACAAGGACTGCAAAAAGGATTTTAGTGAGAAGGATAGAAAAAAGAAAAAAGCTGTTTTCTATCCTGAGAGCCCCAGGACAGAAAAGATTGTAGTCTACCTCTAGCCCAAAGACAGCCTTAGTTCTCAGCAATTTAGTTTAGTCACATGGAGCCAAACTGCCCTGTCACTCAGTTCTACTTGTTTGAAGATTGGACCCACACTGGTTTTATTTTTCATCTTTTCATGCTCTGTGGTCTTTTGTGACATTTAAAATAGTAACCTGTGGTTTGCGGAGGCCTTTAGCCAATTCAGTTCCCTTAACAGCATCCACCTGCTGAGCCATTGTGCTCTAGTCTTCAAGTGTCCTCTGACCTGGTTTGAAGCAGTAGCTCTTTGGACAAGGCTTTCTCTTGTGTCGCAACTGTTCAAACATTAAACATCTATTCTTGGTCAAATAGGGGGGAAAAAGCTAAGTTGGTCACATCTTTCCTATTATGGTTGCCTTGATATTCAGTTGCCCTGCCCAACACATATTTAATACTTAACAATAGCTCATTTTATTAGTTCCTTCTTCTATGCCAGTGTTACGGACTGAACTGTGTTCCCCCACATTCATATGTTGAAGTCCTACCCCCCAGTACCTCAGAATGTGACTGTATTTGGAGATAGGGCCTTTAAAGAGGTGATTAAGGTTAAATGGAGTAATATTAAGGTTAAATGGAGTAATATGGGTGGACCTTAATCTAATAATACAGGTGTCCTTGTAAGAAGAGGAACAGACGCCAGGGATGCATGTACACAGAGAAGAGACCATGTAAGGACACATTGAAAAGGTGGCCATCTGCAGGCCAAGAAAAGAGGCCTTAGGAGGAACCAAACCTGCTGACACTTTGATCTTGGATTTCTAGCACCTAGAACTATGAGAAAATAAATTTCTGTTGTCTGAGCCACCCACTGCCATCTCCAGGGAATAGCTGGGTGAATATATTTGCAAGTAACTATTCTTTTTCCTTTCCTATATATACTGGTTAAAATTGTAGGTCTCACAGGTTATCAAAAGTTCAGAAACAGATATAAGTATACTTATAAGAACATGCAATATAGTAAAATATTTAAAAAGTCAGTAGGGGTAAGGATGAATTAATTAAGAAGTAGTATTGGAGAATCACTTGAAAAAACAACATTTAACTCGCTTACCTCACAGATTATACAAAAAATTAACTTCAGATGGAATAAAGATTTAAATGTTGAAAAAGAAACATGGAAATACTAAAATATAAAGATTAATATTTTAATGTAATCCAGGGTACAGAAGGCATGTTTAAACATATGTAAACATAAGTACTAAAAGAAGAAACAAAAATGGAAAAAATTGATAGATTTGATTGCATAAAAGGTGTGGTTCGTCCTGGCAGAGTAGACAGGACCATTTGTGGTCCAGTGCTCAACATTTGTGAATTCAAGGAAGAACTTATAATAATTAAACATGTTCTTTCCAGGTATATTTGAGGCCAAACAACATGGAACATATAAACTGGTCTCAAGAGACATTTTGGATCATCTGGTAAAGACGATTATAGCAGTTTACAACCATCTTCTGCAGTCTTGGAGACAGTCCCCAAGGAACTTTTGGGAACACATGAAGGTGACGTTAGAGTGAGTTAGGAGGAGGCTTGCAGTTTCACTGCCAGCCCCTTTGTGAGTTAGGGAAGGGCTTTGGTGGAAATGCCCAAGTGTAATTTAGGAATCATTGCAGTCTCCTCCAGGAAGAAGGACCGTCTTCCTTACAGATGGCTTCAGATCTTCATGAGCAATGAAGCTGAAAGCTCCCAATGAGTCCTCATAGTTTAATATATATAATAACACAGTAGCCAATGTTTATATAATGTTACAAATATTATAGCACTTTTACACATGACCATACTTTTTCAGAAATAGTATGGCTTGTGATGAGAGATTTGAGTTTGAATGCTTTTTCAACCTGTTGGCTTATATGATCTTTGGTAAGTTACTTAACCTCTCAGGACCTGTTTTCCCCTCTGTAAAATGGTGATGGTGATGGTGATGGTGCTAGGGTCAAGGTGATACCACCTTATAAGATAAGGACTGAATGAGACAAATACCTAGTATGATGTTTGAGACCTAGGAAGCACTTGATTTCCTTTCCTTCTCTAAAGATGGTTATTTGTGTCAGTAGACCTCACATTCCCACAATAGTTATATGTTTATGAAGGTGACATATTCAAATATGTCTCACGTTACGCAGTGATTCTTAACTGCAGCAATGGGGGTGGAAGTGGTGACGCCTGTATTGTTCAAGAGCACCCCCGCACCCTCAGTGAGAGTCCTCGGTCTACACTTGATACCCCAAGGATCTCTCACTAGTTGGATATTTTTACTCCTGCTTTACTTCAGTGAAGTGAGGATTATTTACCTCCGTGGGAAGACAGTACATTAAGCTAATGAAAAAGGTAGTCGAGAAATTACCTTCTCATGTGTGGCTAGATGCCAGGGAGCATTGTTTTCTTGGGGTGAGGGGGTGCCTGTGGGGAAGTTGTGATGAAAGAATGGTGGAAAGACAGAATACTCAGGGTCTAGAGGACAGTTGATTGGACTGTATGGGAGAAAATGGATAAAAGGGAAGGTGAGAGGAACTGAAGACAATTGTCATTTTTCTCGTAGATCCTCATTTAGCAGTCTGTGACTTGGCTTCTTCTGGGGTACCTACTGCCTCTCAATAGGAACTGCTGTCTTTATGCTGTAAACTTGTCGCATTTCCAGTCTCACCTACCCTAGGTATGAGACCTGGACCTACCACTTGAGTTGTATACGGTTATCTCCTTCATCAAAGTATTTAATAAAGTACCATAAGGTCCTGGAATTTTATCTGTCAAAGCCTAGTAGTTCTCCTTATAATGAAACATAATGGTTACAAATAAATTTTGGGAAGTGCAAATATGGAAGGCAAAGAGAGAAAGGAAATGGTTTCAGTTTGCTGTGAACTGCTTACAGGCTAGATTAACTGAGCATCACTTTTGGCTTATTCTAAAGAAGGGATATAAGACCAAGGTATTCATAAAGTTCTTATTCGAAGTATCCTTTAGAGTTTTGGGTAATCACCTTATAATTGAAAATGCTAAGGATACTTCTTAGGCCAGGCAATTAGATTTGAGCTGAAGAGATAAGATAATGCTGCAGGTGAAATTATGACTTTGAGAAGAGAGAGGCATATCATTATCTGGGGGAGCCATGCCATTCAGTAGACACAGAGGCTCCTGTAGTGGTAACTACAGACCCCCCCCCCTTCTAAGTTGTGACTTAACTGCTTTGGCCCAGCAGATGCTATCAGTAAACAAAGCTTCCTGGGAGTGTCTGCTTGATCCCCTTTTAAGAGCAAGTTTCCAAAGACTGCCTAGGCCCCCATCCTTATTTTGTCATCATCTTCAAACTGTCCGAGTACTCAGCAATGAGGAGCAATAGACAAAAACAACGTGTGATTTTGTGTTAAATTGCATGTATAGACTAGAGAAGAGTAAAATCATAGTGCACAGGACCACTCAAAGACAGCTTCATGGGAAAGAAGAATTTATGCTCGAGAGAGATAGAATTTAAAGAAAGACAAGAGAGCATCTCTAAGATTCTGTTTTTGTGACTGTTAATTTTTACTCATGGCTCCCATACTGAAACTCCTGGAGACGATTGATGTGAAAGAGGAAATAAGACAGTGTTAGAAGGAGCAAGGTGCTCAGGCGTATAGTAAGACAGTCTGAATTAGAGCAGCTGGTTGGATGTATGGAGACTTTAACAGCTGGAGGGAGATTAGGAATTACAAATTTCATTAATAGAACCAAAGCACATCACAGATGCCATCAGGCAGAAGCCTTATTATGCAGCAATGACCCCCCGCACGCCCCATCCCCCAATTAACAATGCACAGATTGAGGTCACTGTGCACTTCCAACAAATCTGGGTATAGCTGGTAGCCAGTACTTCTCCTTGAAGTTTGACTTGTTCCCTCAAATTGTTAATACTTCTGAAATGTTCTAGCATTTGGCATCCGGATTTGAGCTTCCCTAGATGTTTGTGGGGTACATCATATTCTCGTCTTTGTACTTCAGTTAATATGGTGCATCTGGTGTCTAATGCCTCTGCACATATCACTGTGTGGTCATGGACAAGGCCAAAGAATTAACCTGGGTTGGGAGTCGTTATGCTTTCACAGTTTACTTTCTCAGTTTGGTTCAGCATTATTCTCTTCTTGCAAAAGGCCGATTGGGAACAAGCTGGGAATGCAGCAGAGTTATTTCAGAAGTCCCCTGGGAATTTGCTCTTTAGCAATTAAATTTTCTTTAGACTTTATTCCTCCACCAACTACGAGTGTGATTTTGAGCAAGTTATATAGCCTGAGGATAGCCAGTTACCCACACTTCACCCTGGGCCTCTGGGTCTTCATCTGAAAAGTGAAAGGACTAGGAAAGAGGATTTTGAGGTCCTTCCACCTCTAAGATTTTGAGAATTTGATAGTTCCTGACTAGTAAGAATCAGATTTTTTTGATACTAGAGCAATGGGTTTGTCCACCCCTGTGTATTCTCCCACATTCATCTGCCTCAAGTCTACTGTCACCACTTATTTTTCCAGATGGAGACTTGGCAGGCTGGTAAAGCCTAATGTCGTTTCCTTAAGAAACTAGACCCAGCCACCTTGCCCATACTCACAGGCTCCTATCAATCATTCCCTCCCATTCATTTATCCATTCATTCATCCATTCATTCAACAAACATTTATTGAAGGCCCATTATGTGCTATGTACTAATCTTTAGAACCTGATGTATGGCTTTTTATCCATTTTCCCTTATACTTGTGTTCTTTGACAAACCAGGCAGACAACAGCATAGGAAATGTATATTTAATCATTCTCTTGAATGGTCAGAACTCTAAAATCAAGTTTTCTATAACAAAATGTAATACAGGCACAGTAGGTCCAAAGTGCCAGGGAGGCAGTGGTCAACATGTAAAAAGTGTGGGAATGGGCCTGGAAAGAAAACATTCTTTTCCATCAAAGTTTCATTCCTCAGGGCCTCATTTCAAAGGTTCATTGCCCCTGCTTTCAGAAATCTCTGTTTCAAGGAAGTTACATGTTTTTGCTGCCTTAATTTGAATTTTGACTAGGCAGAGTCCTGAGATCTAAATTCAGAGTGAAAGAACTTGTGATGGAACTCAGGCAGCTCTCTCACAGGACTTAATTTGTAGAGTAGAAAGAAAGGAAAGGAACGTAGAAGCTCAACCAGCTGAAGATAATCCATCAGGAATTCCTGGTTGCCTGAAACTGAGTTCTGGCTCTCTGTGCTGAGGCAGCAGCCAAAGAGAGAGAAACTAATGCCTAATTTTCGGAAGCAAACAGTTTGTTTGCTCCCCTGTTTTCTAGATCCTTTTCTACTCTACATCAGGGTTTCTTAGTCTCAGCACAATTGACATTTTGGGCTGGATAATTCTTTGTTGTGGCTGGATGGCCTGTATGTTGTAGGATGTCGAGCAGCATCCCTGGGTTCTATCCACTAGATGCCAGTAGCACCTCCAAGTTGTGACAACAAAATCGTCTCCAGAATTTCCAGGTGTCCCCTGAGGTGGTGCAAAATCACCTGGCTGTGCCCCACCGCTCTAGGTGCTGGTGAAAGCTGGGGCGATCACTGTCCACGCAGGGTATAGAGTAGAAGCCTCAGACCTTGTGATGGCAGGGTATCACACACAGTCAAGGTGAGAGGTCTTTTCCTGCACCATTCCGGGATGAACATCATCTGAGAAGTAAAATAGCATTCGTTTGTTTTAAAAATCAGGTGTTCACGTAGTTTAGAAAATCAGTGTTGCCCAACTACATTTTTTAATGTTAAAATTATGATTTTCCACATATCTTAAGCATGTGTCAGGTGGGAGGAGATGCCAGGGCACTTTTGCATTGTAAATGAAAAGTGAATCATTTGACCCATCACTAAAATACAGCTACCTCTGAATTGTGAAGTGGCAGCTGATTGGCAGCTTCTTACTGAATCCACCACAGTTTAATTTGTGGATTATAAAATGTAGATATATTGCAATCAAAACTTTCTAGAAACTTCCTCAGAGCAACATTACAGCAGTATAGCTAAAGATTCTGAGACAAATGAGATGCAATATCCCATTCTCTCACTCCCTGGATGGGGATGGGGAGGTCCCTGAGATATGGGGATATACTTGTCTCCACATTCACTTTACTTCAGAGTCTAATACACTTCTCTAGTTCAGATGAATTATTTCCCAACTTTTAATATATGTCTTTGAAGATAAATTTATCTTGTTCATATTGAAGTCTTCTGTGGGTTGCTTTTGGCTTCTTCTTCTTGATGTTATTTGTTCACTCCCGAGTTCTAAACATAAATTCATTTCTCCCCAGAACTATAAAACTAGGTCATATCTTGTGGTGAAATAGTTCTGCAGATTCCTGGAATTCTGAAAATAACAGCAATAGGATACCATTACAGCCATTCAACAAACATTTATCAAGAACTGAAAGTCTCCCTTCCACTGTATGAGTGTATTTCTTGTTCAGAAATGGGCTTGTTTTTCTGTATTTTGATGATATTCTATTGAGGCCACATGGTATCATGGGTTGCTAGGGGAAAGGCGATGGCTTGAATCTTCCCTTAAGGAAAGGGATCATCCTCAGAGCAAACAGGAACTGAGAGAGGAACTATGGGCAGGCTCCTAGATAAAAGTGGAAAGGTGGCTTCTATCTGAGTTCTCAACCAGGCAATGTGTGTGACCTAAAGTGTCATGATCAGTTATAATATGTATCTCAAGTAATGATCTCTTCATTTATTTTTTAAAAATTGATTTAAGGTTATCCCTCTATAATTATAGAGAGAAAGAGATGGAGCTGCAGCTAACCAGGTAACAGTATATAACCCTTTGTGTATTGCATGTGAACATGTATGTCTTGGTTTATTTAAAAAAAAAATACTGCAGATTTTACTGCGCTAAGGGAATACAAGATAAAAATGAATAAGCTATAATTTATAGGTCAGATTATCTAGTCACAGTATATTAAAAACTCATTTCCTTGTGGGAATCAAGGAAAGAAGAAAGGGCTCCTTCTACTAATGAGATACTCAAAGGAGAGTTTCCTAGGGAAATCTCCCTCCAGTGACAACCGTGGAGGTCGGAAATGATGGAAACTGGCAGACTTCCTTACAAAGAATCTGTTTTGTGCACTGCACCATAGTGTTTGGAGAACAGGAGAAAGAATGAAAAGCAGATCAAGAGATCCCCAGCCAAGATGGTGGAGTAGAAAGACCCTGAGCTCACCTCCTTTCACAGGCACACCAAAATCACAACCATTTGCAGAAAAACCATCGATGATAAAGACCAGAGCCTACCAGAAAAGATCTTCTACAACTAAAGACATAAAGAAGGAACTACAATGAGACAGGTAGGAGAGGCAGACTCAACAATATAGTCAAGTCCCATACTCCCAGGTGGGTGACCCACAAACTGGAGGATAATTACATTGCAGAGGTTCTCCCAAAGGAGTGAGAGATCTGAGCCCCACATCAGGCTCCCCAGCTCAGGAGTCCTGCACCAGGAAGACAAGCCCCCAGAACATTTGGCTTTGAAGGCCAGTGGGGCTTACTTTTAGGAGAGCCAAAGGACGGGAGGAAGAGAGACTTCACTCTTAAAGGGTGCACACAAAATCTCACATGCTCTGGAACCCAGGGCAGAAGCAGTAATCTGGTAGGAGCCTGGGTCACACATACCTACTAATCCTGGAATGTCTCCCAGAGAGGCAGGAGGCAACTGCATATCACCCTAGGAACACAAGCACATGGCAGCCATTTTGGGGAGCTCCTACCATGTGGACACTGGTACTGGCAAACACCATTGTGAAACTCTCCCTCTAGCTCATCAGCACCAAGACCTGGCCCCACCCAACAGCCTATAGTCACCAGTGCTGGGATGCCTCAGGCCAAGCAGCTAACTGGGCAGGGACACAGCCCCACCCATCAGCAGACTGGCTGTCTTAAGAGCCCATAGCTGCCTCTGGACATGGCCTCACCCACCAAAGGGCCCAGGACCCAGCTCCACCCACCAGTGGGCAGGTACCAGCCCCAGAATCCCCTGGACCCTGATGCTGCCCTCCAGGAAGCCTGTTCTAGCCTCTGGGCCAGCTTCAGCCACAAGGGGGCAGACACTAGATGCAAGAAAACCACAATCCCAGAGCCTGCAGACCTAGCCTGCCACCAGCAGGCCAGACCCTGCCCTGGGGAGCAGCTGGGCCCCAGCCCTAACCACTAGCAGGCCAATGCAAACTTGAGACACCCCAGACCCAACTGTGTCAGGAACTGTGCCCACTCCCCCCCACCCCCCGCAGCAATCCAAGACCAGCCCTGGGACCCCTGGGCCCTGCAGCTGGACTCCAGGACATGGCTTTGCCTGCCAGTAGACCGGCACTAACACCCTTGCTTAACCCATCAGTCGGTGGACAATATTACCAGAGTTTTCTGGACACTGACTCCATCCACCCATGACCCAGCACTATCCCTGGGTCCCCGTGGGGTTCCGCAGTCAGCTGCCTCTGCAGCCAGCAGCCTCCACATGAGACAGGGCCTGGCCACATTGGACCAATGGCTAACCAAGCTTACTAGACCTCCCACATAGCCTGTGACAACAGGAGGACCCATGCCACCCTCATATGAAGGACCCTAGGGCGTACAGCTTGAGTGATGAGAGAGGAGTGTGCTGTTGGGACGCATAGGAGGTCTCCCACAGCATATCACTTCTCCATGGTCATAAGATGTACCCAACCTACCAGATACATAAAAATACAAACAGCAGCGTAGCAAAATGAGGTGACAGAGGAACGTGTTCCAGACGAAGGAACAAGATAAAACCCCAGAAGAACAACTAAGTGGAGATAGGCAATCTACCTGAGAAGGAGTTCAGGGTAGTGATTGTAAAGATGATCAAAGAACTAGGGAGAAGAATGGACACACAGCGTGAGAAGTTAAGTTTTTAACAAAGAGTTAGAAAATATATATTGATAGAACAACCAAACAGAGATGAAGAATACAATAACTGAAATGAAAAATACACTAGAAGGAATCAACAGTAGACTAAATGATGGATCAGTGAACTGGAAGACAGTAGTGGAAATCACTGATGCTGAACAGAAAAAGGAATGAAAAGAAATGAGGACAGTTTGAGACCTCTGGGACAACATCAAGTGTACTAATATTCACATTATAGGGGTCCCAGGAGGCGAAGAGAGAGAGAAAGGAACTGAGAACATATTTGAAGATATAATAGCTGAAAACTTCACTACCCTGGGAAAGGAAATAGACATCCCAAGTCCAGAAAGTGCCGAGAGTCCCATCCAGGATTAACCCAAAGAGGAATACACCAAGACACATTGTAATTAAAATGGCAAAAACTAAAGATAAAGAGAGAATATTAAAGGCAGCAAGGGAAAAGAAACAAATAACATACAAGGGAACTCCCATAAGGTTATCAGCTGACTTTTCAGTAGAAACTCTGCAGTTTGGAAGGGAGTGGCACAATATATTTAAAGTGATGAAAGGTAAAAACATACAACTAAGAATACTCTAGCCAGCAAGACTCTCTTGTTCAGATTTGATGGAGAGATCAAAAGTTTTACAGGCAAGCAAAAGTTAAGAGTTCAGCACCACCAAACCAGCTTTACAAGAAATGTTAAAGGAACTTCTTTAAGTTAAAAAGAAAAGGCCAAAGCTGGAAACATGAAAATTATGAAAGGAAAAAGCTCATAGGTAAAGGCAAACATAATTGTAGGAAATCATATCATGCACAAAGCTAGTAAGAAGGCTAAAAAGACAAAAGTAGTAAAAATCATCTATATCCTCAGTAAGCAGTTAAGGGATACACAAAACATATGTAAAATATGATATCAAAAACAGTAATCTTGAGGGAAGGAGAGTACAAATGCAGGGTTGTTAAAATGCATTTGAAATTAAGAGATCAGCAACTTAATACAATCATGTATATATATATATATAGATAGATAGATAGATATAGATTGCTGTATAAAAACCTCATGGTAACCACAAATCAAAAACCTATGCTAGATACACAAAAAAGTAAAAGGAATCCAAGCATAACACTAAAGATGGTCATCAAATCACAAGAAAAGAGAACAAAAGAAGAAGAAAGGAACAAGAAAGACAGAAACAAACCCCAAACAATTAACAAAATGGCAACAAGAACACATACATATCAATAATTACTTTAAATTAAAAGGACTAAATGCTCCAGTCAATAGACATAGAGTGGCTGAATGGATAAAAGAACAAGACCTGTATACATGCTGCCTACAAGAGACTCACTTCAGATCTAAAGACACACAGACTGAAAGTGAGGGGATGGAAAAAGTTATTCCATGCAAATTGAAATCAAAAGAAAGCTGGGGTGGCAAAACCTATATCAGACAAAATAAGCTTTAAAATAAAGACTGCTATAAGAGACAAAGAAGGACACCGCATAATGGTCAAGGGATCAATCCAAGATGAAGATATAACAATTGTGAATATATATGCATCCACCATAGGAGCACCTAAATATATAAAGCAAATGTTATTGGACGTAAAGGGAGAAATCAACAGTAACACAATAACAGTAGGGGACTTTAACACCTCACTTACATCAATGGACAGATCCTCCAGACAAAAATTCAGTAAGGAAACACTGGCCTTGAATGACACATTAGACGAGATGGACTTAATGTCTATATCTATATCTATCTATATCTATCTATCCATATATATTTATGGATATCTATCCATATCACATTTCATTCAAAAGCAGAATACACATTCTTTTCAAGTGCACATAGAACATTCTCCAGGATAGATCACATGCTAGGCAACAAAACAAGCCTTGGTAAATTTTTAAAAATTGAAATCATATAAAGCATCTTTTCCAGTCACAATGCTATGAAACAAGAGGTCAACTACAAGAAAAAAAGACTGCAAAAAAAAAAGAAAAAACACACCCAAACATGTGGAGGCTAAACAATATGCTACTAAACAATCAATGGGTCAATGAAGAAATAAGAGGAAACTTTTTTAAAAATACCTAGAGACAGATGAAAATGAAAACACAATCCAAAAATCTACGGGACACAGCAAAAGCAGTTCTAAGAGGGAAGTTTATAGCGACACAAACTTACCTCGGGAAACATGATCTGACCTGATCCCACAACAGCCCCATAAGAAAGGGTTTCCTCTGATTTCGTTGTTTGCATACCACCTTTGCAATTTTTATAATATCCATGTACTACCTTATATCTAAGTATACAACTTTATATTTGTATTTCAACCACTTTTTTTAATACATCTTTATTGGAGTATAATTTCTTCACAATATCATGTTAGTTTCTGTTGCACAACAAAGCGAATCAGCCATATACATACACATATCCCCTCCCTCTTGAGCCTCCCTCCCATCCTCCCTGTCCCACCCCTCTAGGTCATCTCAATCACTGTTTTTTAAAATAAATGTAAAATTTTTTTTACCACACTCAAAAAAGCAAAGCAGATCAACAGATTTTTGCCTGCCCTTGAGGACTTAACAATCTAGGCAAGGAATATATGTGCCTTAGAGAGTGTAAGATATTATAAATTATACATGCTCACCAAGGGGATGTGAGATGAAAGGACCAGCAGGAAATGGGTGAAGGAAGTGTGGATCTGAGTTACCATAGAGTAGAGGAGATTTCCAGGAAGGGGCAGAGAGAGAGGGAGCAAGGCCAGAGAGCAGTAGTAGGTAGCTGAGAGAAGGAGGAACCTTAGGGAGAGAAACTTAGAGAGCTGTGACTGCATAGCTGAGGACTTTAACTTTGATATAATAGTGCCCAGTGAGTCACTTTAGGTTGCAGAGTAAAGGACTGCTGTGATGAAAATAGCATTTGAAAAATTTTATTCTGGCACCTTGTTTCCTATCACCTGAAACAGAGGAAGGAGCAAGTACAAGGTTTTAGAACTAGTCGGGGCATGAGATGATTAGGGTCAATCTGAAAGACAACATGGGCAAATACTGTAGAGCTTGGTAACAAATAGACCTGAAGGACAGAGGGGGACAAAAATAGCTCTAAGGTTGTGAGCCCGGTGCATGGTGGCAGTGCCACTGAGTAATGTGGTGGTGTTGACTGTAACTTCACAAGCTCAGTTGTATACAAATTCCACATGCAGAAGAATATTCAGAAAGAGATGTCCTACCAGTAATTAGAGCCAGAGGACTGAAGTGAGAGTGGGAAGTCTTAGCAAGAGGGCTAGTTGGTGAGTGCTTTGTCAAGTCTCCAGTCAACAGGGGCTTTGGTGAGGGGGGCTGGGAGGAGGCCACTTACTTGAGCGATTATGCTCACGTCATGATGTTTCATTGTGAAATCCAGAGTAATGGATCAGGGCCAAATATCTCTTTCTCTTCAATAAGATATGTTTGCCTTCAAGGATGACTCAATAAATGAAAAGATGTTTGAATTTACACAAATATTTGAATTGCATAGAGTTGTTTTTCCTGGAAGCCTGTCAATGAGGTCTCTACTCTTTGTTAACAAATGCTTACCTTTCACAATAGCAGTGGAAATAGTGCCTACTGCCCTGACGTTATTAAATGTTTCTCTCTGAGGCTGGTGCTGGGAGCTGCTTGATTCCTGTTAGGGACACAAACACACACAGTGGCTCCCCCACACCAATCGTGATTCATCTCACCTGTCGTACCAGTGACTCTGCATGTTTCTGTGTAGCCAAGGTGCATTATTTTAGCATCAGGTAAGGGCAGAGAGGCAGGAGTACCCAGCTGATGGCAACAGAAGAGACACACAGGGAAGCCTTTGAGTTCAGCAGCTGGAGGTGACTTCGCCTTTTAATCTCAGAGTCTGTAAAGGGAGAGAAAAAAGTTCAGGGCCATAGAGGAAAAGCTGGATGTCTTCTTCACATGGCTGGTTAGCAAAGAAAAATACCCCCAAAAAACAGAACAGGTTGTTCCTAATATAACTTGTGCCCTAATTTGAGGGCAATTTTGTACCCCATTCTCTACCTTTCTGTAACTAGCTTAAAAGCAGAGCTTTCCCTTTCTGCAAAGAAGTTCCATTCTCTTGTCCACTCCAGTGAGCACTCAGCCAAATGAAAAACAATTCCAATAAACACATTGCTATTGGTTACCAAGTAAAGAATAGGCTAAACCAACAGCCATGGCCAGTCCTTGGTGTCAGACACATTTTTTTTCCCTCTAGGCAGTGACCTTTACAGGTTCTATGTCATTTGCTTTCATCACACCACTACAGAGTAATGAGAAAGTATTGTTCTCATTTTGAAGTAGAGAAAGGCAGAAGTGAAGAAATTAAATTACTCTTTATTTTCTCCCTAGACAGTCCAATGTCATTTAGCTCATTTCAGCTCTGACACTTACTAGCTGTGTGACTTCAGGCAAGTTTAGGCAAGTTACTCTATATGTGCTACAGTTTCTTTATCTATAAAATAGGGCCAAAATAATAATAGTCAACTTCATAGGATTCTTGTGAGGATTAATGAGTTAATACATGTAAAGCACTTAGAACAGAACCTGGCACCATAGTAAGCGTTCAGTAGGTATTAGCTGTCAAGACAGTAACAGTAACCCCACTCAAGCCTAATAAACATTACTTCCATTAAGCTGATCATTTTCCAAATCCACCTCCTTAGCCCGAATTCTGTCCTAAATTCCACATCTGTATTTACAGTTGCTACTATATGTCAGTTAAAAATATAATTATTCAGCAAATATTTTTGAGCACCTGTTGTTTGAGTTCAAAGGAGTCCAATGAACACCCTCTCCCCAGCTGAGTTCTGAACCAGTTAAAGAGCGAGACAAAGTGAGGCAACTGGAGGACTAAAATCACCTTTACTCCTGATAAATCTGATACTAAAGGATTAAGCTTTGTCTGCAGGGAAGTGGGCTGCAGCCCAGACTTCCCCAGTGACAGGCAGCACAAGACTGGGGCAGGCTTCCTCCCACAAGGGCAGATTCTACCCCTGAAAACTGTCGGCTTAGAGGAGAAGAGTAGAATGTATACTTCTGGTTAGCTAGAGAGAAAAGGAAAAATGAGGAGCTGAGCTATTTATACCCAGCTTCTCCTAATAAACTCACTAATCGGGTAAGTTAATTTCTCTTCCTCTGGGGAAGAGTGAAAGAGGGGAGAAGAGAGACTAGAAGGGTTACATTGGTGGGAATCTCTTCCCATGGAAGGAAATATGTGGAGTAGGGATGAAGCAGTCTCCCCCAGACTTGGTGTATGCTGGGTAATGTGCTAAGCATTGGACATCTCTACCTTTGTACATAGTGGGCACTTTCAACTCAACAGCTCTAAAATCTTCATCTTTTTACCAGACATGTTGCTTTTCCTACATTTCCATTTTTGTTGTTGGTAGCATTACTAACCTCCTAAGCAACCTGGATAGCAATATCAGACCCCTTTTGACTTGTTCCTTCTCTTGTCCTTCACGTTTGTGTCACCAAGGCCTGTAGATTATTTTCTTCATTAACTTTTGATTCTCCCACCTTTCCTTCCCATTGTCGCTGCCCCAGTTAAGGCCCTCATAATTTCTCCCCTGGACATTGACATAGGCTTCTGACTTCATGCCTTCCTAGTCTATCAAAATCATTCTTTTTCTTCAAAACCCAGCTTGAACTCTTCCTCATCTGTTGAGCCACTACAGTCATAATTAACTACTCTTTCCTGTGGGTACCGTATCCACACTGATTAACTTCTCTTAAGACAACTGTGCTATTCATCTCAGTATTTCATGGGACTTACAAATTACTTTGTATATATTTGGCACTAAATAGGTATTTGTTGAATGGATGACCCAAATTAGCAGTATAGTTAGAGAACACAGGATATAAACCCCATGGCCTCATACAGTTGTTTAAAAACTTACTTTGTGCGTGGTAAGGAGGAATTATGTTATTTTATCTTAATTTTGAGCTATGTCATGCTTCTAAAAGTTGGATATAGTCCTAGTACTGGTACATGGAACACTTGTTCTGATGTATCCAATAAGCATGTATGGAAAAAGAACCTGCTCACTGAATAAAAGCTGTGCCCAATTTCTGTGGTTTGTTCGGTTATTGCCATTTCTATTAGAAGACATTAGTTATATAGTTTGGAGCTTTTAATTGAGATCTTTAATTGAGATCTAAACTGAAATACTGTTGTTAACACTCATTGTTTTAAATGCCCCCTTCTCTTCTGGGAAGGCCTTCCATCCAGGTACTGCCTCATTGGTCTAAGTATGGGCAGCTGACCCAAGTTGAGCTGTTCTGGGAATGTATTCAATAGAATCAGACTGAGGGATTGAGCTTCAGTCTAGTTACTCTCTTGAGTGAGAGAGACTTTTAAAGGTAGGAGCTCTTGGCAACCATATTCTGCCCTATAGACTAAAACAAGAGAGAGTAAATTAGAGAGCAAAGAGAATAAAGTAGAAATGAGAGACAAAGAATGGAATTTAAGTTCTTGGATCCAGCTGTTCCTGAAGCCACACTGCACTTTCTGTCCTTGGTTTCATGAGACATCCTAATACCCTTCTAATAAATTCCCTCTTTTAGCTTAGGCTTCAGTTGGTTTTGTTTTCTATTATAGGCAACTAAAAGTGTTCTGATTGGTACAGTCACCAGTTTGTTTCACAGGATAGTGGAAGAGCTCTCTCCTTCTCATATATATGATTTTTTATTAGATACTTTTTTTTATTGTGGTAAAAAACGTAATATAAAACTTACTATCTTAACCATTTTAAGTGTACAGTTCAGTAATGTTAAGTATATTCACATTCTTGTGAAAAAAATCTCCAAAACTTTTTCATTTTGCAAATCTGAAACTCTATACCCATTAAACAACAACTCCGTATCCTTTCCCCTTGGCCCCAGCTCCTGGTAACCATTATTGTACTTTCTGTTTCTATGAATTTGATTACTTCAGATACTTTATAAGTAGAATCAAATGGTAGAATCAAACAATATTTATCTTTCTGTGACTGGCTTATTTCACTTATAGCATAATATCCTGAAAATTCATCCATGTTGTAGCATGCGAAAGGATTTCCTTCCTTTTTAAGGCTGAATAATATTCCATTGTATGTATACCACATTTTGTTTATCCATTCATCTGTTGAGTGGACATTGGGGCTGCTTCCTCCTCTTGGTTATTGTGAATAATGCTGCTGTAAACATGGGTGTACAAATATATCTTTGAGACACTGCTTTCAGTTCTTTTGGACATAATACACAGAAACGGGACTGCTAGATCATTTGGAAGTTCTGTTTTAAGTTTTTTGAGGAACCTCCCGTACTGTTTTCTATAGTGGTTGCACCATTTTATAGTCTCACCATCATACACAAGCATTCCAGTTTCTTCTCATCCTCACCAACACTTGTTGTTTTCTGTTCTGTTGTTGTTGTTGTTAGTAGCCATTCTAATCGTATGAGGTGATATTGTGGTTTCCGTTTACATTTCTCTGATGATTAGGGATGTTGAACATCTTTTCATATACTTGTTGGCCATTTTGTATATCTTCTTTGGAGAAATGTCTATTCGAGTCCTTTGCCCATTTTTTAATCAAGTTATTTGACTTTTTCGTTGTTGAATTATAGAAGTTCTTTATGTATTCTGGATACTAATCACTTATCAAATATATGATTTACAAATATTTTCTCCCATTCCATAGGTTGCCTTTTTGTATATATAAATTTGAATTAAAAAATAGCTGATGAGGTACTTCCCTGGTGGTGCAGTGGTTAAGAATCCACCTGCCAGTGCAGGGGACACAGGTTTGATCCCTGGTCCAGGAAGATCCCACATGCTGCGAAGCAACTAAGCCTGTGCGCCACAACTACTGAGCCTGCGCTCTAGAGCCTGCGCACCACAAGTACTGAGCCCACGTGCCACAACTACTGAAGCCCGTGTGCCTAGAGCCCGTGCTCCGCAACAAGAGAAACCACGACAGTGAGAAGCCTGTGCACCACGATGAAGAATAGCCCCTGCTCACCACAACTAGAGAGAAAAGCCCGCGCCCAGCAATGAAGACCCAATGCGGCCAAATCAATCAATCAATCAATCAAATTATAAAAAAAAATAGCTGATGAAAATATGGTTTATTCAGTTAAATTCAGCAAACATTTAAAGGGCACTTAAAACGTGCAAGGTATTCTGTTTGGTACTAGGCTTGATATAAGACAGTGGTTCTCCTGATATACTCCTTCCCCTATAGCTTGAATTCAGTTTAACCCCAGCAGGGATGGTTTTAAAATTCATAATTCAGTCTATGCATTTCCTTGACACTAGCTCAACCCTAGGTTTTGTAATATACTGAAGCACTGCAGGGAGACTAGGGTGTTGAGCCTCCCTGGCTCCTGGTCTTCTCAGCCTGGGAGGCCAGCTCAATCTGGAGCTTTCAGATTAATCTTGTGCCAGTATTAGTGGGATCTTGAGCAAGTCCTGGAAGGACTGAATAAGAAGGACTAAGGCAGACTCTAAGACCTTTAGTCTTCAAATCAAAAGTCTTCTCAAAGGCAGGATAGACCCAAACCAGTTTCGGGGAACTCGGGATGTAGATCACCAGCTGAATATATCAAAGATTTCAAATAATCATCACTTCTCCACTGCTTTACCAAACCAATCCTTCTGAGTTAGGGCCTCAGAATCCTAAATATTGCTCTCCAGGCAGTAAGAAGGTATACAAGATGAGAACTAATTGCCACCTTTGACCTATATATGCCATAAATATTGTTTTGTATTAGTTTTCTTCTTACATAATGCAATCCCAACTGGAATTGTGATTGAGATCTCTGTGAAACTTTCTGTGCCCTGGTACATAATATATCTGTTAAAGAAGTTAGATTTTAGTTTACACTAGATTATAACCCCAATAAACCCATACCAAATGTGTAAAGGAACCCACCTGTCACTTTGATATCCCCTGTGGCTTTGGCAATGTTGTTTTCAATCATACAGGAGTATGTGTTGTTGATCGTGACATTGTAGAGTACAGATACAACCTTCATGGTCACATTCTCAGAGTTCAGCTCAAAGCTGGTGTTGGAGACTTCTGAGAAGTTGGCTCCCTGGTCAACTTGGGATGCCCAGACCACTGTTGGCTGGGGAAACCATCGGGGAGCCTCACATCGTAAGCTCTCTGAGGTGGCGTTACACTCCACGTTCACTTCTGGGATGCTGAAGGCTGCAGGGTTGAAGGTCAAAAAAGGGCAGGGGTCAAGGTCAGACAGATAAGACAATATAGACTTTGAAGTGCTAGGTCTTAAAAACACATTGAAGTGACTCAGTACTTTCCCAGTGGGCTGTCTATGTATGACCCATTGTATTGTAGATGCAAAAAATGATTCGCTCATAGTATTGCTATACATCACAACACTTTGGACAATATCACAAACTCCAAGGACCTAAGTTCTAGGTATAATTGTTACAACAAATAAATTTCTCCAAGTAAGAGGAGTTCCAGTGATCACACAAAAAAATTATCAGTTAAGGAAACCGGGTATTTATTTTCCTAGGTACCTATGAAGCCTCCTGAATTTTATGTAATTTTTCTGCCTGGAGGGTAAAAGGGTGGGGAGGGAGAAGGAAGAAACAAACAGCATTCACCTACACACAGAAATTCCATACAGAGGCCTTGTCGTCATGGGGATCTGAAGTTTGCTTGGGTAGAGACTGCCCAGCCCTGGTATCCATTAATAAAGACAGGCATTTGTTTTCTTTTAAGATAATTCTCCTCACTGGAGAGGCAAGTACATTTTGAATTTAAGACTAACTTCCTCCTCTATCTAGGCAGAGAGACACTTACAGAAAATGTCAAGGCCTAGACTTTGGCCTGTAAAATGTTTATGATGCCTAAAGGGCAAGATACAAATTATTAATTTATTTAGCATCTTCCTTTGCCCAGGACTGTGCTAGTGTGGAGTGAGAGGTGGAAGGAAAGCCTTTGCCATGCCCTTCAAGAGCCTGCTGCCTAGCAGGAGAGACGAGACTCACATACTTGGAGCAGGCAGGGCACAAGCTCCTGGGAGATGATGTGGGAACCTGAGTGCACATGACAATGAACCACCATTTATTGAGGGTGTGCTCTGTGCTAGGGACCAAATTCCAGACATTATTTTTTTTTGTTCCTCACAACAGTCCTAGGGATATCTATTATTGTGCCCATTTAACAAAATAAGCTTTTAATTTTAGAATAACTTTAGATTTACAGAAAGGTTGCAAAGATAGTACAGAGAGTTCTTGTATACGTCTCACCCAGTTTCCCCTAATATTAACAACATCTTAAATAACCATGATGCGTTTGTCAAAACTGAGACACTATCATTCGTATATTACTATTAACTAAACTCCAGCCTTTATTTGGATTTTACCAGTTTTTCCACTAATGTCCATTTTATATCACAGGATCCCATCCAGAATACCACATTGCATTTATTTGTCATGTCTTTTTAGATTCCTCTGGTCTGTGACAGTTTTTCAGTCTTTCCATGTTTTGCATGATCTTGACAGTTTTGAGGAGTAGTGGCCAGGTATTTTGTAGAATGCCCCTCTATTGTAATTTGTCTGATGTTTTTCTCAAGATTAGACTGAGGTTATGGGTTTTGGAGAGGAAAACTATAGAAGTAAAAGTGCCCTTCTCATCATGTCACATCAGAGAGTGCATGCTATTAACATGATTTATCATGACGATGTTAACTTAGACCACCTGGCTGAGTCTATGTTTGCCAGGTTTCTTTGGAAGCTGGACTTCACTAAGTCTAACACACCCTAAGTGCAGTGGTCGGGGAGGGGGAAGTTCTAAGCTCCACCTCCTTGGGGGGCAGAGATCTAAATACATTATTTGGAATTCATCTATAAAGAAGATTTGTTTCATCTCCCTCATATAAGTATGTACTCGTGTATTTATTTTATGCTTAGTTATAATTTAATACTATATTGTTTATTCTGTTGCTCAAATGGTTCCAGCTTTGCCATTGGAAGCCCTTTCAGTTGGCCCCAGTGTCCCTTTGACCTGACTTTATTAATCCCTATTTTAAGATAAAGAAGCTGAGGCTCAGTGAGGTTGCCTTGCCCAGGCCACTGTATGTGCCTAGGTCTGACTAGATCTATGCTTCAAACCACTACATACACATATTATGAGGGGTCCAAGAAAGACCTGTGCAGGCTAGCTTAGCCTGGGACGCCTCAGGATACTTTCTGCCTATCCTTCAAGGCTCCTCCCAAATGTCAAATTCTCTCCATGGGGGCCTTCCTGCCCCTTTCCTCCCTATGCATTTGGATATGATCTCTTTCTTCCTCTGAATCCCCAAATCACTCTATTTGTATTTTCTCTTAAAGCATTTAATACACTTTACCAATTATTGTAGATATGTTTCTTATCTACATATGTTTCTTATTTACATATGTTTCTTATCTCTGCCCTGACCCTCAACTCTATAAGCTCTACACTCTCAGCTCTACAGAAGGAAGGACAATTATCTCTGTTTTCTTAATCATCTTTTTACTCCTTCCAATATCTGAGTCCCTTGTACATAAATTCAGAAAATATGTTAAATTTAGTTGGTAAGAAAGCATGGATTTCATTGGAGGAGGATTAGTGAGTTTATAGGCCAATATTGTTTTGGTCAGTTACCTTTGAACTTCTCCTATAATGGGTTCCACTGTCGTGAGTCCCTGGAGATACTGATTTCAGACTTGGGCTAGGGCCTACTTAGCACAGAAAAGTCTCAGACCAGATTATAGTCTTCTCTCACTAGCAAGACCAAAGGGAAAGAACAGAGAGCTACTGATGGAGAAAACATATTCTGGCAAAATATTTCAGGGAATATATGAGAAAATTCAGAAGAGGCTAGAGTCCTGAACAAAAGATTTTAAGACCTAATATTATAGTGGGTGACTTCCAGAGTTGGTGTGGGTCTTGGACAGCAAGGATGGCTGCTAGCAGAATTTGGATGGTCTTTGTCTGATATTAGTCACTCATGAGCATAATATGACATTTCATCAGCAATTCACACTCTTTAGTCTCAAATATCTTCTGGCACCTTCTTTCCCTCTCTTCCAAAGTAACTTACCTCCAGTTTTGTACTCGAGGTTAGCATTCCCCTTGCCTTTAGAAGTGATGGTGTAACATTTATAGGTGCCAGCATCTGCGAGTTGCACATTTTTCAGCCTCAGAGAGGCATTGCCAACTATTACTTGATCAGCAAACACTGCTGTCCGACCTCTGAACATTTCATCCTGGTCCAACAGGTTCATCTTTGCCTTCTTTGAACTCATGGACCAAACCCATAACACCTTCCTTCAGCCACTGTATCATGATATCAGAAAGTTTGATGTCAGGTTCAAAAGTGCAGCTCAGGATTCCATCCTCCCCAATGTTCCCAGCTGAGGTGAGAGTAGTGACTGATGGAGTGTCTCCCTACAATTCAGGAAACAGGGGTCAATGCCAAGGGAAGCTTTGGAACATCTACAACCAAATCCTTCATTACTAAAAAGCCAAACAGGGACTTCTGTAATAAATTAGAAATATACAAAACAGGAGAGGCATGAAAAAATAAGACATAAGAATAGAAAGAGTATTAAGACAATTGTTTTGATACCTACAGCAGATCTACCAATAGCAGATAAAAAAGCTACACTTTTTTTTAAAATTAATTAATTAATTAATTAATTTATTTTTAAACCTCTTTATTGTAGTATAATTGCTTTACAATGGTGTGTTAGCTTCCGCTCCATAACAAAGCGAATCAGCCACACATATACATATGTTCCCATATCTCCTCCCTCCCGCATCTCCCTCCCTCCCACCCTCCCCATCCCACCCCTCCAGGTGGTCACAAAGCACCGAGCTGATCTCCCTGTGCTATGAAAAGCTACACTTTTTGAGACCAAGCAACTGAAACCTTGAGACCAAATAAGAGGAGAACGTATTGGACTTGGGTTTTGAAGATAGGAATTCAGATCCTGGTTTTGTCACTTAAGAGCTATATGACCTTGACTACATCTCTGGATCTCAGAAAAATGGAGGTAATGATATCTGTATTACCTACCGTAAAGACCTCTTGTGAGGATCAAATCAAATGGATGTGAACTTGATTTGCAAACTGTAATTACACATATAAGGTATTGTTATTCTTAGTTAACCAGAAATGGCACAGACGTGAAACCTCACATTAACTAAATATGGCTAATAATTCTGAAGAATGCTAAATTCTAAAGTGCTGTTACTTTTATCTCCACTTGAATGATGAAGAAACGAAGGCATAGAGAATAGAAGTGATTTGGTCAAGGTCAGAGTGCTAGCTATGGCATAATGAAGAATGATACTTAATTAAATTGATTTTTGGCCTAAGATAGAAGTCACACCCTTCTCTCCGAACATATAACAAGTACAAGTATTAATTATGGTGACAGCCACATCCACTGCCTCTTCCCCACTTGCCCAGCTGACAGCCCACTCAGTCTGTAAAGGATTGACCAGCTCTTCTCTCTGTACTGGAGGCTGCTGACGGGGGATGCCTACAGGGGTGCTTTAATTAACTGAATATTCTTGAGAGCCTCCTTCTGTGGTTTGGATGTGAAGGTAAGGAGAGGATGGGTCTTTGAGCCCAAGAAGAGAGTGGAACAGACCCAAGGAAGTGTAGGGGAGAGACCATGAGAGGAAAAGGTGAAGAGAGTCCCCCATCCCCAGAGCTGCCTTAGATCCTGAGGGTTTTCCGGTCTAGTTCCTGTCCCACTGTCTGGGTATCCTTTAAACAAACACCTTATATTATAATGGTCTGCACAAACCTCTCTTTCTTATAGCCAGGAAAGTCCAACATGATGGATGCTGAGCACTCCTCAACTGGACTTCTCAGCTTCCTTATTGGTATTCCTGCCTCTCATCTTTGCCTCCATCTAACCCGTTTTACATGCATTAATCTTACAGGTAGACCTTAAAGTACAATCCGAACATGCCAGTTTCCTAATCACTAATCTTCCACTGCTCCCAAGGGCTGTGGAATAAACTTCAGACTGACAGCATGGCCTTCAAAGTTAAATATTGCATGGCACATAGGAAATGCCCACAGGTATTAGCCCTTTCCAGCCAGACTTCCCACTACATCCTTTCAAAGTCTATATTGTAGTCTTTGCATATCAAGTGATTTATTGATTTGCTGCTTTCAATGAAAAAATACATAAGCAAAGCACACTTGCTATTTTTCAAATGTAAGAGGTAAATATTATGAACATAGGGGATATCCTTGGCATCTTGTGTCTTCCAGCCCATAAGGGGTTGGAATTGTCTTATTAGCTCCTAGGCTTTTATAAAGTCGATGAAGGTAATGGATGAGGGACAGAACTGGAGAAGCAAGCTAGATGAATTTATATTATAAAGAACAGAGAGTTACTGATGGAAGAAAAAGTACCAGTAAAAACGAGGCAGAGGAAACAAAAACCTGTGCATAGGCTGCGCTGGGAGGATGTTTTGAAGGTTTTGGAGTAGAGGAGGAGAGGCTTTGGAGTAGCTGCCATGCTTGGCCATTCACGTGGGAGATTTGGGAGAAAAGTTATGAAAGAAGGTAGTAGGAAGTTTAGCTGTGTAGTATGAATGCAACACACCCCACCCCCTGCCTTGGCATTTTATTGAACACTGCTTTCAAGATTTAATTTGCTTTTTAATTGTTTTTACTTGACAGATTGATATCCAAGACATTGCAGGCTAGTACTGGTTATAATTATACTATGCATCTTCACACACTGTGCATTGTGCACCTACAATTTATAGTTCCCTCCTCTCCTTTATCACCAGTTATCCAAATTCTACTTATATTCAAGGCTATTCAGATGGCAGGACTCGCATGAAACCCCCTTTTGATATGCCAAACCGAAATTAAAAGATTGTCTCTTTCCTCTTCCTGAACACGTTTCTTTGCCTTTATTATAGCATCTGTCTCCCTCTACCTTGTCTGTAGTCTGTCTCTGGCACTAATTTGTAAGCCTTTCAAGGGAAAAAAATGTCTTAATCATATTTGTAAGTCCTATAACACATTTTTTTAAAATTTATTTATTTATTTATTTATTTTTGGCTGTGTTGGGTCTTTGTTTCTGTGCGAGGGCTTTCTCTAGTTGCGGCAAGCGGGGGCCACTCTTCATCGCGGTGCGCGGGCCTCTCACTATCGTGGCCTCTCTTGTTGGCGGAGCACAGGCTCCAGACGCGCAGGCTTGGTAGTTGTGGCTCACAGGCCTAGTCGCTCCACGGCATGTGGGATCCTCCCAGACCAGGGCTCGAACCCGTGTTCCCTGCATCAGCAGGCAGACTCTCAACCACTGCGCCACCAGGGAAGCCCCCCC
The DNA here is from genome assembly GCF_028021215.1 of Eschrichtius robustus. NCBI lineage: Eukaryota > Metazoa > Chordata > Mammalia > Artiodactyla > Eschrichtiidae > Eschrichtius > Eschrichtius robustus. Next base: position 103,724,953 of record NC_090826.1, read on the forward strand.
TATAACGCTTTGATGGTTAATTTTATGTGTCAGCTTGACTGGGCCACAGAGTGCCCAGACATATTTGGTCAGACGTTCTGGGTGTGTCTCTGAAGGAGATTAATATTTGAATCAGTAAAGCAGATCACCCTTCTTAATGTGGGTGGGCCTCATCCAATCAATTAAAGACCTAAATAGAACAAAAAGGCTGAGCAAGAGGGAACTTGTGCTGCCTTTGAGCTGGGACACAAGTCTTTCCCTGCCTTCAGACTTGAACTGAAACATTGTCTCTCTTTGGATCTTGAGCCTGCCAGCTTTTGGGCCAGAACTACGCCATTGGCTCTCCTGGTTCTCAAGCCTTTGGGCTCAGACTGGAATTAAACTGTCTGGGTCTCCAGCTTGCTGCCTGCAGATCTTAGGACTTCTCAGAGTCCATAATCATGTGAGTCAATTCTTTCTAAATCTCCCTCTCTCTCTGCCTCTCACTCCCTTTCTCCCTATACCTCCACCCTATTGGTTCTGTTTCTCTGGAGAATCTGACATATAAATTCTGGTACCAAGAAGTGGGGTACTGCTGTAATAAGTACCTAAGCATGTGGAGGAAGTTTTGGAACTGGGTAATGGGTAGAGGCTGGAAGAGTTTTGAGGTGCATGCTAGAAATGTGCATGTTAAGGGCGATTCTGGTGAGATCTCAGATGGGAAATAAGGAATATGTTATCGGAAACTGGAGGGAAACAATTCTTGTTAGAAAATGGCATAAGAACTTGGCTGAATTGTGTTCTAGTGTTTTGTGGAAGGTAAAACTTGTGAGTGATAAAGTTGGATATTTAGCTGAGGAGATTTCTAAGCAAAGTGTTGAAAGAGAGGCTTGGTTACTCCTGACTGCTTATGCTAAAATATGAGAAAGGAGAGAGATGAATTGGAGAAGGAATTGTTAAGCAAAAAGGAACCACAACTTGCAGATTTGGCAAGTTCTCAGCCTATCCATATTGCAAAACATGAGAAGACAGTTCTGAAGACAGCACTCAGGGTGGACAACCATTTAATAAGGAGATCGTAGGTATGACTCGTGAGGATCTTAACAGCCACCTCAACAGAAGCCAGGAATAGAGATAGGATTATATACTGCCAGCTTGGTACAGAAAAACCAAAGGGAATAGAAAAATGAGACAAAATGAAGGAAAGCTGTCAGACTTCGTAGATCTTACAGAACCAGACCATGGAGCTATTCAGCTCTGTGCTTCAGCAGGCCAAGGGCCTCTATCTCAACAGGTGGAGGGCCTCTAATGGAAGCCTTAGAGATGGGGCCATCTGGAGCCTGGGGTGGGGGGTGGCAGTGGGACTTCTCAACTGCTAGAATTGTGAAAAAATAAATTTCTATTGTTTAAGCTACCCAGTGTATGGTATTTTGTTATGGCAGCCTGAGCAAACTAAGACAAGTGCCTAGTGCTGTGTTTCTACAGAGAAAAATAATATTTGTTGAGTGAATGAATAAATGAATGAATGAAAGAATGAAAATCAGTAGAAATCAAAGCACTGTTTGAGATAATGATTCTATCCAAAATGATTGTAGGAGTAAGGAACATTTGGCTAGATTATCCCATCTAAATTTTGGGGAAATGTGAGTCAGTGAAAAAGAAAGCAATGAAAATACACCATGATTCTCAATAAAATCATAGAGCAAGCGTAACTCTGTTAGAGCAAGGGTAAATTTGATTGTAGTTTATAAAGTTCCATTAAAGTTGAACTGAAAAATTACTTTTTAGAAAAAATACATGATTAGCAGTTTATGGAGAGAATGAAATGGTAATGACATATCTTAGTTGAGTAATTATGTTACTGAATTAATTTTAATGTGTTGGCCTTGAGCCCACAGGTGGAGAATTTGTTGAAATATCTTAGAAAACTTAATGATTAAAAGTAGGCTGCTGTGGAGTGCCCCAGGGACCCACCGCAGGCTCTAGCTCATTTAAGGTTGCATTAAAGATGTGGCAGATGGAATGAGTGTAATGTTGATTAAATCCCCCCTCCTTGTAGCAAATCAGGAGGAGGAATAAAAGCCAGTGAGAATTTAAGAAACCATGAGGACCTGGCCATTGCTTTGCACCCAGAAAGCAATCAATAAATACTTATTTGTTAGGTGAATAAATGATGGTTACAAGTGATAAAATGGGATTTAATTTGCAAGCAACAGTATATAAATATTGCTTCTCTCAAAAAGAAATCTGTTTTCAATTTTGCAAACAAGTATTGGCTCAAGGAGCTACGTTCTAGGAACCACAGTCTGGCCTAATATGACTCTCCAGACCTCTTAACCACCAGGGGCTCTTGTGTGGTTTGTTGAGGGTAAAAGGGCTTTAAGAGATGGTTAGAGGCAGCTATCTACTGATATAGAATTTTGTTAAACAGGCACGGGTTTCAAGAATTCCATTGGTCTCTAAGATTCCATCAAACCTCTTTAAAGTTAGAAGCCCCAGCCACTTACTGAAAATGAATTCTCTAGCTCATGAGGGCTAATTACTATCACAGCTCTGGTGTGCGTGGGAAAAGAGGAGCTGCCGAAGGGCGGGAGCAAGGTGAAATTGGAGCCATTTTGTTCTCACACGAGTGGGCACTATTCAACTGCCCTCTGCAGTAGGAGCAGGAATCTCTTGGGAAGTGGGGTTATAGGTAACACAAGGCAAGGATTCTTTATGGAAGTTACGATGCTGGGTTGCCCAACACCACTGGATGAAACCTGGGAAATGAACTTTCCTCTGAAATGACTCAGGAAGACAAGTTCTGTAGATTTCAGTAGCATAGAGAGCATCCTCAGCTTCTGCTGCAACCCAGCTGTCCAGATGGGCACCATAGCACATGGGTTAAAGGTGGAAGCACATAGGCTTAAGCCTGCACCTGTGGAACCTGTGGTGGCACCTGTGGGTGCCACTCTTGCCAGAGAAGAGGGCAGGGTTGGGGATAACAGTTGCTCTTGTGAGAAGACAGCAGAAAGGATGCTGGGCCAGGCTAGATAAAGGAATGATGTAGGAAAGCAGCAGCAGAGCATTGGCGTTTGAGAACAGGTATCAGGCTGTCTGTGTTCAAGACCCAGCTCTGCCACTCACTGGATATGGGACCTTGGGCAAGTTTGCTAACTTCTCTATTCCATAATTTTTTTCATCTGTAAAATGGGGATGCTAATAATAGTAGCTTCCTCAGAGGGCCCCCGAAAGGACTAAGTGATACAATACAGGTAAAGAGTTTAACATAGTACCTGACTTGCCACACGTTAAACCTTAAATCAATGATCTTGATAACCATTATGAATTAGAATCATTTGGAAAGATTGCAGATCAGAGCAATCGGGAGGAAATAAACACTTGAGATTTAATTTGCAAGCGACAGTATATAAATATTGCTTCTCTCAAAAAGAAATCTGTTCTCAATTTTGCAAACAAATATTGGCTCAAGGAGCTATGTTCTAGGAACCACAGTTTGGCCTAATATGACTCTCCAGACCTCTTAACCACCAGGGGCTCTTGTGTGGTTTGTTGAGGGTAAAAGGGCTTTAAGAGCCGGGAGGAAATAAACACTTTACTAAATGCTTATAGTGACTCATTTTAAGTCAGATAACAACCTTGAGAGGTAGGAATTACCGTTCTACCCATTTTATGAATAGGATAAAGAGGCTCTGAGGGATTAAATGGCTTGCCTAAAGCCCCGTATCTAGCAAGTAGTGGAGCCAGTATCAAACTCAGCCTTGTCTGAGTTTGTCCTAAGCCTGTACTCTTTCCACCACATTTTGCTGATATCCAGCGCCAGATTGAGATATATAGAGAGCCTATCCACTAAAACAGTATCCCCACCTCATGTAAAAATAAAAAACAATTAAAAACCATAAAACAAGTGTAAGAAAGGCCAACATCTGTCTATTTTCTCAGATGACTACAATGACAAAATATGTATCAATTTCTTTCCAAACAACTTCAGTGCTCCTGTTATGGTGCCATAAGCCCATGCCTGATTATTTTATCCAGTGACCAAAGATGGAGCATAATTAGGAGGCAGTGTCCTGTGGCTTCCTGCCCTGGCTTCCCTAACTTCAGAGGAGCTTCCGGGTGTGGCCAGGAAATAGTACAAGTTTTAGGAGGTGCTATGTGAATGCATTAATAATAGCAAATTATTATTAATGGCACTGATGATATCAATGAAAACAATAATAGCAGCCATTTATTACACACATATGTGTCTGGCACTTTATAAACACTTTCTCATGTAATTCCCACAACGACTTTATTTTACCAGTGAAGTTCTGGAAAGTTAAGTTATATCCCAAGGAACACACAGTTAATGTTAGACCTGAGATTAGAACAACTCTGATCCCTAAATGTTTCTACTATACAGAGCTGTTTAAAGTCACCCAGTGGGTGAGTGATAGCACAGGGACTGGCAAAGTGTAGTCAGGGACCTTTCCACTGCATTTCCCTCCTTCTCAAAGGGTCATCCACGAAGGCTGCCCTAAAACCAGCCTAATGGGAGCTGCTCAGCCTCTCTTCCAAACAACCCACCTCAAATGCATTTTATGTTTTATTGGGTCCATATTTAGAGCTTGTAAGGAGTGGAATGGCTATGAGAAGGTGACATACACAGCCTCAGGAGAGTTACAAAGAAATAGATTCTTTTCTGTATTTAGGAATATCTTTACATCTTTAAAATCTCTGGTCTCAGGAATATTGCCTGCAAGGCATACCAGAAAACACCCTTCTCTGCCACAGCTCAGCATGAATGTTATCACTGGTATGGAGTGATGGGTAGGAGTGTGGGTTCTGGAAGCAAATTTCCAGGGCTTGAAACACAACTGCGCCTCCTTGCTTGCTGTGTGCAACTTTAGGCAATTTTCTAATCAGGACATAGTAATATTTATCTCCTATTTGTTGTGAGTGGTAAATCAGATAATATATGCAAACTTATTTAGCACAGTGAGGTGAACACAAAAAGGATTCAAAAGATATCACCATCACCATCATCATCATCTACCTCATGCTATTTGCTTAATTTCACTGTCTTGTGTATTCATCCAGCTAACATTTTATCTAATTTACTTAAAGTGTGATAATTTAATGCTCTCAGGTAAGGGTTATGGTCCTTTTAATAGAGGCAGTTTAGAAAAATCCAACTAAACAGTGTTAAAGTAATAAACAGCCCACTTAATCCAAAATAACCAGCTTTTACCTTATGAAACAGAAAGAAGGCAGAAAACCTTTCATTGGTGGTAGGGTTTTAATATTATTGGTGGTACACTGATGAACTGAGTGAACTGTAACTTTTATCTGTGTATTCACCCCTCCATGCCTCCGTCCACTGGTCTATTCAAAAAGCACTTAAGGAGTACCCTCTGTATTCAAGGAACTGAGCTCAGTACCTGAGGTCGCTGTAGCTATGCCACAGGAAAAGGTATAAGTAGCAAAATGTTGACTGTCACAGGGAAGCTGTGACAGTGTGAAAATTCTTGCTAGGATGGTCAAAGAGACTAGCAGGCAAAAGATAACTCGGTAAGGGCTCTGATGCCAAGCCACTTAGCTGTAGGCCTCCAAACTAAAGGGTTAGGCCCCAAGGTTTAGAGTGAAGGACAAACACTAGGGTTTTAATTCAAGGGGGCAAATAAGATCAAGAATAGGGTAAGGTATAACTAAAGAAGAGGAGTTAAGGATTAGTGAGGAAGGTACCAAAATGTATGTACTGAGATCTTTAAAAGTCCAAAATATTTGCTTTACTAGTCAATATTTTATTTCCATATATATAATATATATTATGGAAGATATAGAAGTATAACATACATACATAAAATGTACACGTAATTGTGCAGTTTGAAAAATTATCACAACTTCTCCCCATGTACCCACCACCCACACTGAGAACTAGAACTTTACTATCCCCCAGAAGTCCCCTCACGCCCCCTCCTAATGGCTGCTCTCTCACTCTTCCCAGGATAATAATCATTATTCTGCCTTCTAACAGCAGAGGTTCATTTGCCTGGTTTTTATACAGAATGTGCTGTCTTGTGTCTGGCTCTGTCGCTCAGCATTATGCTTCTCATGTGAAAACGCACCCAGTCTCTCAGTCACCAGGAAATATTTAGAAGGTAAAATCACAACAGTGTCCCACGAGATCCAGTGTCGGGGAGGACATGGAGCCCTGGGTCTCTCATACACTTCCTGTGAAGAGGGACTTGGTAAATCCCTTTGGAAAACTAAATGGCAGTATCTACTAAGGGCTGTTTATTGGCTTTCTGGACATACTGTTTTGTGAAGTGCTTATTTTAAGATATTAGAAAAAGAATTAAAAGACAGCAACAACTAGGTCCTACTGTACAGCACAGGGAACTCTGTCCAGTCTCCTGGTTTAAACCATAATGGAAAAGAATATTAAAAAAAAAGAATGTATATATGTGTATAACGGAGTCACTTTGCTCTACAGCAGAAATTAGTATGACATTGTAAATCAACTATACTTCAATAAAAAATTTTTTTTAAATAAAAAAGAATTTAAATGGGTCATCACTTAAAAAAAAAAAAAGAATTAAGGGACTTCGCTGGTGGTCTAGTGGGTAAGATTCCGTGCTCCCAATGCAGGGGACCCAGGTTCGATCCCTGGTCAGGGAACTAGATCCCATATGCATGCCGCAACTAAGAAGAACGCATACTGCAACTAAAGATCCTGCATGCCACACCTAAACATGCCGCAGCAAGGATCCCGAGTGCCGCAGCTAAGACCCGGCGCAGCCTAAGTAAATAAATAAATAAATATTTTTAAAAAAGAAATAAAAGACAGCAAAACAAAGTGGAAAGAGGGACATTAATAAAGGTAAAAGCCAAAATTAATTAAATAAGAAAATCAGAGAAAGTAAAAAGAAAACCAAAATCTGGTTCCTTCAAAACTACTATAAAGCTAATTAACACCTTGTAAACCTATTTTAAGATATGAGAGAAAAAATAAAAAGATATGAGAGAGAGAGCGCCCAAGATTAGGAATAGGAAGAGATGAAATAAAGAGAAAACAAATTATAAAAGAATATTAGAATGAAACAGGCTAGTGAGCTCAGAAACAGATCCATATGCATTTGGATACTTGATTTATGACAAAAATGGCACTAGTGAGAAGTGGGGGAAGGATAGTATTTTGACCTATCTTGCCACTATCTTTGCCCATGCACAAAATTATTCTAGATAGTTGTAGATATAAATGTGAGAGGTTAAACACGAAAGCTTCTACAAGATAACCTAGAAGAAAATGTTTATGACCTTGGGATAGGCAGACTTCTTAAACAAACTGGTTACAAAAAACTCCTGGTATAAAGGAAGAGATTGATAAATTGGACTATGTTAAAATTAGGAACTTTGCTCATTGAAAGCCATCATTAAGAGAGTGAAAAAGCAAGCCACAGAGTAGAGGAGATTTTGCCATACACATAACCAAATTGCACCCAGAATATATAGAGTTCCCACATATCAAAAAGAAAAAGATAACCCAATAGAAAAATGGATGAAAGACAAAATACACATTTTTGTTGATAAAAGAAAATGGAGAAGGATGCTTATGTCTTTTCTAGGCAAACATATCTACAACGAGTTTTCTTCATTTAGGCCTTGTGATTACTATTTAGTGGCAGCACACACACTGGAGGAGAGTGACACCGAGAAAAGACAGCTGGAACTATACAAACTAAAGTTATGAAGTAACAGCTTTGGCCACAGACTAAGTTAAAATAAATGTGTTGGCCTGAGTCAGGCACTTTAAGGGAAATGAAGCAAACGACTTGCTTCAGAGAGGACAGCTGCTGGTCTAACTCATTCAATGTCTTAATTAATCTGGCATCCATAATAGATGCTTCTGAGACATGGTGTCCACAGAAGAGAAGACTATTCCTGCAGTTGACATCAGTTAGCTGCATTCAGAAACTCACCATCCATGCCGCAATGGCATCTGTTTCCTACATGGAACGGCAGTTATGACCAGGGTAAGGATTCTCCTTAAGAACCCTGTGTACAAAGACTTGATATTCTTTAACACTTCAGCTGAAGCTTCATTGCAAAGGAATCATCTCCTCAGGCCAGCCATTGATAGAATGGCTCAGGCACAGCACTTTACCTATGATCCCAGAGCGATATCTTCAGCACTACCTGGTAGACAGAACACTCTGATAGACATTCCATTTGATTCTCTCACCTGCCTGGTGATGTAGACATTATTTCCTCCACACCATACATGAGGAAACTGAGGTCCAGGGAGTTAAATGAATAAAGTGCAGAGAACACAGTCAATAAGTAGAAGAACCAGTTCTCTACTCTGTAGTTTTCTTGGTCCAAGATCTGTGCTCTTGCCATTCTACCACACTGAATGATTAGGGACTTAGTGACAAGGGGTGAATGGATCAATGATAATGCAATAAATCACATACCTGAAATACCAAAACCGATGATAAGTGCAATTGCTCCAGCCAGAATAACGATGATGCTAATAATGCTGTAGAGAGAGAAAAACAGGAAATTACTTCTTCATTCCATTTTTTTTTAATCAGATTTTTTTTAGTTAATTAATTAATTTATTTATTATTTTTTTTAATATTTATTTTTGGCTGTGTTGGGTCCTCGCCTCCGTGCGAGGGCTTCCCCCAGTTGCGGCAAGCGGGGGCCACTCTTCATCGCGGTGCGCGGGCCTCTCACCGTCGCGGCCTCTCTTGTTGCGGAGCACAGGCTCCAGACGCGCAGGCTCAGTAGTTGTGGCTCACAGGCCTAGTTGCTCCGCGGCATGTGGGATCCTCCCAGACCAGGGCTCGAACCCGTGTGCCCTGCATTGGCAGGCAGATTCTCAACCACTGCGCCACCAGGGAAGCCCTCTTCATTCCATTTGACCTGCTGCTTTGCAACCTGGGCTCATACCTGTCATTTGTAAGAGGTGTTACATAAAGAGTCTCAACTTTTTCTTCAACATAAGCTCTCTCCTAGAAATAGGTACCTTGGAAAGGAATCTCAGCGATCCCATCCCTGTCCCCCTGGGGTGCTGGGATAGATTAAAGGAGTGGCTCTTTTATCTGGCTATGTGTGTCATCTTTCCTATTTCCAGGTCAGTGAAGACCATACACAAAGGCTGCTGGGGAAAACCCGATGGCATTTCTGTAATGCCAGGTGCCACTTGAGGGGGGACTGGTTCCATCCCCAGCCCACCCTGAGCATTACTGCCCATCCCTCTTACATCATTAACCTATCTGTTTTGTCTCCTTCCATAGACTTTAAACTCTTAAGGACAGCGGTCATGTCTTCACTTTGTACCCACTCACCTCTAGTCTACTTCACCCTGTAGATCCTCGACAGGAGTTTGTTTCCTCTTATTAAGACAGAAAGTTTAGAAAATACAAATAAGCAAAAATAAGACAATAAAGTCACCTGTAACTCCACCATCCAGACATAACAACCACTAACTTCTTGATATGTATCTCGCCAGTTTTCAATGAGCAGATTAACAAATGACATTTGGGAAATAAACAAATAAGGAAGTATTGCTTACATTTACTGAGTGCTAGAATTATGTAGCAGACATGTTGTTTTAGGCGCCATTTATGGATTATGTCATTTATCCATGTGATAACCTTCTGAGGTAAACAAATTTCTTATGTCCATTTTACAGATGAGGAATGACACAGGGAGGTCAGGCATCTTCCGTACACTCACACGGTTGGTAAGTGGTAGGGCTGGGATTAGAATCTGTCTCCAGAATCTGCACCTGACTACTTCCTACGCTGCCTCCCAGGGGTGAGGGCTCACAAGTGGTCTGTCCCTCCTCTCTGCCCAGAGGGGCCCATGAGGGGATACCGGCTTTAGCTGGTGCGAGTGACTCAGGCAGAGCAGAAGGTGCAGGTCAGAGCTGGCGTGGAGGCAAAGCAGTTCCTGGGACGCTTGCCCAGTGCTGCCTGCTCTGGTGCATAAGTCACCAGGCAGGTGTCCTCGGCCACACGCTCACCGCTGGCAACTCATACCCTCCCCACACCCACGCTGACGTTACGCAATAGGCACGACAAAAGAAAGGCACAGAGAGGCGAAGAATGATGCTATAGAGAGAAAAGGGAAGCACGGGGCATTTTACTTGCTGCCCCGAATAGGCTCGTTGTACCCAGCTCTCCTCAGCTCAGGGATGGGCCCAGAAACAACAGACTTACAAGAAACAATTTGAGTAAACAGTTACCCTGGAGGATAAACCCTCATGAGGTACAGCCATAGGGGCAGCAATTGAATAAGCAAAATGAAGCTTTTAATAACAGGGTATCTGCAGTTGATTCCAAGAAGAGGCCGCATTTGACCACTTCCCCTCTCTTTACACACCCAGGTGTGGCCTCAGATCTTACTGGTCCAAGTGTGTGAGAACAGGTGGACAAACTCACAGCAAGAGGTATTATACTATCTGACTCTCTTTGACTACAGCAGACTTGCTTTTGTGACCCAGGAATTCACTCACCTTGGGTGAATTACTTCATCTCTCTGAGACTCCGTTTATCCTTAAAATGGGAATAAGAGTAATTCCTGCTCTACCTTCTATAAGTGTTACAGGTTGATGTGTGTCCCCCTCCAAATTTGTATTTTGAAGTCCTAACCCCCAGAACCTCAGAATGTGACTTTATTTGGAAATAGTCATTGTAGATGTGATTAGTTAAGATGAAGTCATACTGGAGTAGGGTGGGACCCTAATTCAGCATGACTGGTGCCCTTATAAAAAGGGGAAATTTGTGGTCGCAGGGAAAGCACCATACGAAGATGAAAGCAGAGATCTATAAGCCAAGGAACACCAAAGATTGCCAGCAAACTACTAGAGGCTAGGGGAGAGGCCTGGAACAGATTCTCCCTCACAGCCCTCAGAAGGAACTAACCCTGCTGACACCTGGACTGCTAGTCTCCAAAATAGTGAGACGATACTTTTTTCTGTTGTTACCCAGTTTGTGGTACTTTGTTACAGCAGCCCTAGCAAACCAATACAAATGAGTTGTTTTAAGAACAAAACTGACAATGATTGTTGCATATTCCATAAAGGGCTATTCATATGTTACTTTTTACTACAAAAAATTTACTTGTGGCTTTTTGCTGCAAGCTTATTATCAAAAGCTAGGACTTAAATCTGGAGAATAACCCAACTGGTGATAATAAAAATATCATAGTAGTTTGATATATCAAAAAAAGCATGTACTAGGCTTGGTGCTAAGCATTCAGTGTGCATTTTCTCATTTGCTTGAATTACCAGATCCTGTTCTCCTTAATTTCTCTCATATTCCTCCATTTCTATTTCCACTGCTCCTGGTCACCATCATGTCTCACCGGCATCATTGCAACACTCTCCTGACAGCCCTGCTTCTAGTCTAGACCTCTCCAACCCATTCTTCACACTGCCAGAATCAGTGGTGACCTCAGAATTTCTGTATGAGTGTGGCTTAGGGGAGATAACCTAGGTGAAAGCGGGGCCGAGGGTGATCGCTGAGGCAGTATAATGCTGTAATCACAAGCATGGCTTCTGGATCCAGCCTGAATAGCTTCAAGTCCCAGCACCACTACTTACTAATTGTGTGACCTCAAATTTCCATTCCTTCTTGTGAAGATTGAGTTAAACACATTTTAAAAGATCACCTAGAACGGTGTCTGGCGCATAGGAAGCTTTAATAATATTAGCTATTATCATTCTTGTTTTTCTGCTATGGTTATATAACAAGCACATGTTTCTAACGAAGTATATATTTTCTTGGTGGTGCTGATGGAAATGGTTGTGAGGACCACCTGTTAGCCGTTGGTTAGCTACTGAGCTATTGGTAAGAATGACTACAAAACTAATCATAATAGTCCTCTGCTTAAAACTTCAAGTGCCTTTCCATTTCCCTCATGATAAAAATCCACTTTTTGATGTAGCCAGCATGGCCTTCCAAAGGGGGCCTTGCCCTCCCTTTCCAGCCTTGCCTGTCCCCACACTGCCCCTGGGGTCCTGCACTCCAGTCACACTGAACCATCACAGATCTCCCTGCTGCAGACCTACCCTCTCTAAGGAGGGGGTTGGACAGCAGAGGCACTGAACAGACACCTGGATACTGACCAACAGGAAGGGGACAGTGGAGGTTCTAGGTTTCAGTCAAAGCAGCTGAGCCCGTCTTCCTTACCCCCAGGCCCACATGCTTCGCTCGCTGTGGAAGCAGAACCCTGCCGTCTGTCAGCAAGTTCCCTATCTAAGCAGAACTCACCTTGAGGTTTGTTCTGAGCTGGTATTCCCTTGGGAAACCACTCAACCTCCAGAGCCTTGGAAAGAGAAGCAGGAACTATCAGAGCAGCCAAATGAAATAATTCTTGTCTGCTGCTTATTAATTTTTCAAAAAGATGAATAAAATATTTCACATAAGGTGTTCTTACATTGCTTTTTGGTTTTTACTTCCCCAGAATAATTTCCAATAACTACGCTCCAGGAAATTTTTAATGCAAAGCTATGTCTTCTAACCACTGCACTGGAATTCACAGTGCACATTTGTTAGACCCTCCTGACAAAAGAGCCCAGATGAAAGTCAATGCCTTTGGAGGATTTGCTCACTTAATAAACATTTGTTAAGTACTTACTATGTGAAAGACATTGTTCTGGGCAGTATGGAGAAAGTATAGAGATGACGTAAACAAAGTGCCTGCCCTCAAGGAACTTATAGTGTAACTGAGGTAAAACACACACACACACACAAATAAAACATACACAAACATACATATGCACACACAGACACACATAACACACCACTGTAATAAGACATACTGTGGTGAGGGCTTCAGTAAAGAGAGGAACAAATTCTCACAGGAATTCTGGGGAGGTAGGAAGTATTTAAATCTGAGAGAAATAGGGAGAATCAAAGTGCAGTTTCGTGACCAAATTTCAGAGAAAATAAAGAGAAAGGCTTTGTTCAGAAATATATTTAGCTAATTCATGCTGCAATACAGTCTCTCTCCAAGGCAGAACCAAAAAGAAAAGTGGTTGTTTCTGCTGCACTGCATGGGGTCAGGACCGAAGCATCACACTTTAGTGATCTGGGCCGGGAGAAGGTGATTTCAGTGGCTGCAGAGCTCTGCCTTTCAGGGGAGGGACCAGCCTTGCAGCCTGGGAGTCTGCAAACACATCCATACTACCCAAGGATGGCCTTGCTCAGTTCCTTCACATGTCTTTGCTTCAGCTGTGGCCTCTCTCTGTGGCACTTGAAAGAAATGAGGCATTTCTGTTAAGACGTGTTCCTGAAAAACCTCACGTTCTACAAAATCACACAATGAAGGTAACAGGGCTTATGGGGAAAAATAGGGTTAAGAGCAGACTATTCAAAATCTATGTGACTTTGTAACTGGTCTCTAAGAGACGCAGTAATCAGTACCTTGGGAGGTAAATTGGACGGCCAAAGCAGGCAGCCCACTAGGCCCAGAAGCTGCTTTGGGGAAAATTTAAAATGCACAGAAACAATTGAGTCGAAACTCTGACTTAAGGTGCTGTGAGCCAGTGAGACTGCTGTGAAGGTGAGTATGACGGTGGGGGGGAAAGTGGAACCTGGGAGGTGCAAGGCCAGGATGTGTGTCTCTGGGGCAGGAGCCCCAAGGGCAGGTGTTCATTTAAAATTAAAAGAAAAAAAGAACAGCAAGCCACACTGAGCCCTTCCCACTGAGGTTGTCATTCTTCTCTGCTATTTCAGCTCCCCTTGCCTTGGAAAAAGTTGCATGTGAACCAATACTATTTCCATGTTAAGCCATTATTGTTCCCCTATTTTCCAACCACATATGAGCTAATTAGTGCTCTAGAAATCTATATAGCAGCAGACAGACTGTATTAACGAATTACCAAGAAATAAACTGGGATAGAGATACCTACCTCTTAAGGACAAATTCTCATTGTATCAGAGGCCCATGAGGGTGATAAAACAATAGCTAATGGTTATTGGTCATGTTCTGTGTGCCAGCGCTATGCATACAGAGTCTCGTTCATTCCTTACAACAATGCTGTGAGGTAAGTACCACTATCTTTACCTTTTTACATGTGCGGAGACTGAGGCTTAGCTTAAGTAAATGACCAAGCTCTCACAGCTAGAAAATGGGAGAGCCGGGTCTTAAACCCAGGGAGTCCAACTTGTGAGCCTGTGCTCCTCAGAGCCATACTTCTAGAAAAAGTGCCATATGGCAGGAGGCTACAAGTTTGGAAGGCTCCCTCGGCCTCACCCCTGCATATCTTCTGTCGCTCCATTTCTGAAAACAAGGCCTTCCTCTATCTGCTACGCCATTGTGTAGAGCACTCATCCCAGAAGACGTCAGCTGCTCTTTGTTTTATTCAAACATTAATGGTTTCTCTGTTGTCCAGTTTCAGCCTCCTTCTCGAATACTTAGAAGCTGAGAGATACCACATTCCTTATAGATCATCAGCTTACCTCCACTTGTGTAACTGGTAAATGATTAACACTCTGAAAATTAGATGAAGTTAGCAAACGTGGGATTAATCTGAATTAATTCTACTCTTAAATATTACAAGCAGAATATTTGAGTAAATCAGGTAAATATTTCAATAAATCAAACATATTACTTTGTTCATAAACTAATAAAGTAACTAGGTTTATAAAGGAATGCTGAAATCGAAGACATTTATTTCAGCCTATCCAAAAAGTTTCTCTTTCTCTCTCTCCCTTTTTTTTCCCCATAAAAGGAGAAAAGGCATTATTTTAAATACTGTATGAAGCACTGGGCTTCAAGGTAAAATTATGTAACTGTTTTCTAGATATTGATGAGTATAGGTTTTAGGTTTCTGAGAAGTTTAGATTGCCATGTACTCAAGTTCTTTTTTTCCCTGAAGAATCCAGGATGTAGAGTATGTTTCCCTAACTCTAAGTGCCTCTCCTGCATCTCTTTATATTGGGAAAAGCAAGGCCAGCGTGGATCCAGGGAACCCAGACCGTGAGCATCACGAGTGGGGAAGAAATTGGCAAAGAGGAGGAGCTATTCCTTGGAGCTTGAGGACTGCATGTGGAAGAGGCTGCCTCCTTTCTGGGCAGGCCTGCTCTGTCCACACTGCGGCAGTCAGCATGGCTTTCTGTTCAGGAAAGGGGTTTTAGGAAACTGCGTGTGAGAGACTTGGGTGCTCTCACGTGTCAGGTTGAGGCATCCTTTCTTCTTTCAAGCTGCCACTAGGGCTCGTGACACAGGATTGTGGGGTCCTCCAAAGCACAGGCCCCAGGATTACATCATACATGGGCCCCAAGGCCACAAAACCAGGGAGACATGACCAGCAAATAGATTTCATCTCGCACACCAACTTCTTTTGAATGATTGATGGTGGTGGCCTAGGATATCGTGTTGGAAAAGATTGCAAGGCTACCTCGGGGCTCAGCAAGAGAGAGGGCCACCCCTGATTAGTGATTTCTAAGTGAGCATTTCCAAGTGACCCCTATCCCTGGGTCAGCAGCAACACATGAAAGGGGGCTTTAACTGACCGATCACTACGAACTACCCGAGTCTCAGGCTAATTTAATGGCAAAGTAGGGCAGTGTTGGCTGACACTCCAATGTCAGCAAACAGTCCAATGGCAGTGTTAGCTGACACTCCTCTGTGTACATTTTGGGCCCTAGGCTTTAAGGAGAACACTGATTAACATGTATGTTTAGGACAGTGTTTCTCAGGCTCAGCCCTATGGACTATTTGGGCCGGATAATTCTTGGCTGTCGGGCTGTCCTGTGCATTGTAGGATGTTTACCACCATCCCTGGCCTCTAGTTAGGATGCCAGTAGCACCCCTGCCCCACTTGTGACAACCTAAAATGTCTCCAGATGTGTCACCCCAGTTGAGAATCATTGATCTAGGAGTAACAGGACCAGGGTGGTGATGTGATTAGAAGACAAGTCTTTTGAGGAATAGTTAGGGAAACCAGGGTAGTTTAATGTAGACAGGACTAACTGTAGTGATGATCATTCCAAAACTTGAAGTTCTAGGAGGTTAGGTTTAGATTCGGCATACAGAGAAACTTTCCAACAGAGCTTTCTGGCGCTGGCCTGAGACTGCAGTTTCCCATCACTGTGTGTGGCGTACGAGCAGGGGCTGAGTAGCCACTTAGGGAGAGAAGTGGGAAGGGAAGAGTTTCTGGTACCAAACAAGGGTTGGAACAATTCTGAAAGTCCCTTTCAAATATAGTTCAATGATTCTGTAATTTGATATTCCCTGGGATTTGCTCTGGCCTTGCCGTTGCCACAGTTACGTATTCTGTATACGCCTCCTAAAACCTTTGTTAACAATGATAGCTGATATTTACTGAGTACATGACCTCATTTATCTCATTTAATCCCCACAACAACCCTGTGAGGTAGGTACTATTATCTTTGTTTTACAGGTGGGGAAACCGAGGCCTAGTATTAAGGAATTCATCCAAGGGCTCATCCCCGGGGAATTAGACTCCACTGTCCATGGCCTTCATTATTATACTCTATTTTATATAAATCCAAAGTTTTGAAAATCCCAGGGTTCAAATCCGTGTCCAGGCGCATGTGTTGTACAGTTGTAACCTGTGGAAGGACAACATGGCCAGGTTTACATAGATTGAAGGAGTCCCTCTCTCTCGGGAGCTATCTTTTGTCTGAAACTCTGAAAGGAAAACAGGAAGGGGGAGTGTCAGGTGGAAAAATACAGAATGTTCATAACTAGACATCTTTCCCTAAACAATGTTGGAGTTTGCAGCGAAGCCATTCTATTTTATTCTTAAGCTGGCTCTATTTATAACCGTCACCCTGATTGCCCACGAAGCCCACATTAGCGTTTCATCAGGCGGGTGCACAAGCAGAGCGAGACAAAAGTCAATACAAGGTTGATTACTAGTCCTTTTCCTAATCTTACCTGTATTTTCCGTTCCTCCTTATTCTCACCGCGGAGAAAAAAACATTTCCAGAAGATTCCTTCAGCAGCATAACCCATCCCATTGCGTTGAATAACAAACACACTTCAGACCTTTTATGAACCTCGATGGCAGCAGGGAGCTTGAATCACTGAGAATGCTGCCATTCAGCCTATACCCGTGTCCAAATTAAACACTTCCACCTCCACAGGATTCTTGTAAGGGCCCAAAGAAACGAACCATGCTTCGTAACGTGTAAATATTAGCTATTATTTTAAAATTATAAAGGTTAATTTTAATTTTTTATCCCTTCTTAGTACCCCCTAATTTAAAGGACTTCTCATTGCTGTAAAGTTCAAACTGAGCCTAGAATTTAAGACCGTCCTAAAAGGCCATGCTGTCTGCCTAACCCTTCTCCCCATCTGGAGCCCTGTGTTCCATCGGGCTGATCTCCCCGTTACCTTCTGCCTAGCGCATCCTTCCACCTCCTCTCTGGTTATCAAGAGCGGGTCCCATTCAAAGCCCAGCTCAGCTCTGTCTGTCCTCTGGCGTCTTTCCTGAAGGCGCAGCCCAGAGCATGCTCTCCTTTCTCTTTCCTTAACAGAGTTAAGAGAGTGGGGCAGGAAGGTGAACCCCAGAACCCGTGAGAGAGGAGGAGGGCCAGGCACTGGCGTCAGGAGGGGAGGCGGAGGCAGGGGCTGGATCTGAGGCGGTCTGATGGTGAAGCACCGCGCAGGCTACCTCCGATAACCATTCCTCCCCCGAGTCACTGCGGTCCGGGCCTCGGGCAGACGAAGGGCCCGCAGAGCGTGAAAGATCTAAGGACTAGGCCCGCTGCGCAGCTCCCTAAAGCCACATTTGACCGTCTGGCTTTTTAATTCCTTGACCTGCCTTCAGGATCATGCGCTGTCACTGAAGAGATTCAGAGCACTGCCTGGGCTGTCCCTTCTCAGAATGCCTAGACCTGCCATCAGTTCACTGTTTATTCATTAATAAAGCTGGAAACAAGTATATCGGGCACCCTCCGAGCATTTCTCTACCCAAGCACATATACCTGTCTTAGGCGGTCTGATGCCTCAGCATCCTGAAATGGGACCCAAGGACATACTTGTACACTCCAAGGCTTCTATCATTCACTCTCTTTATTTCAGTAACACTAAAAAATATCCCCAGAGAAAAGCAGACCACTGTATCCTGGAAATCAGTAGGGATATGGTGTGTAGTCTTCCAAAAGTCCTACCAGGAATTCTACTGCAAATCCTCACCTGCTAGGACTCACATTCTCGTTTTTTAGACATGGGCACAGTTCCGCAGGTGTGGCCATGTAAAGTTTTTGAGGACGGAGGTGTGGCAATCAGGCTGCCGGGCCCATTCTTTGAGGACCTGGCCTGTCTGAGCTGCACTCATCAGCTGCCCTGGGGCTGCCCTGTGTGCCATGACAAGCCTTGGTTTCCCACACCAAGGACAGTTCTGAAACCCAGGGCAAGGGAAACACTCTCTGTCCTAGGATCTCCAGCTGTCCTCAAGTTGAACTCCTTTGTGGACCTATTACAGACGCAAAGTTTCCCTGGCCTTCCTGGAATCTGCACCCTGCCTCTGCCCTGGAGCTGGGCTTGAACCCAGGCTTTCTTGTAATGATTTCAGACTCTGCTCTCTGTCTTTCCCCCTCTGGTCCAGCCTGAATTCTGGGTCCCTGGTCTCAGCTTTCTCCTGTAGATTCATGGTTCCTGCATTCCCCTGATACTATTACATGCAGTAAGGTCCTACTGTTTTCTCCTATACCGACCCCCGACTCCCGTCCCAGACCCTTGTGGGCCACCCTAACCCACCGTGGCCCAGGGCCAGGCACTGACCCAGAGATTGGTTACAGGGCTACAATGAAACACAAGATTTCGTTTTATCTTCTGATTAAGACTTCTACATATTCAGATACCATATTCTAGTAACAGCTTAAGATTTAAATCTCAAGTTTTGATTTGAGCATTAAAAAATGAAGAATGCATATAAATTCTGAAAGGTTAAAAAGTTTGAACACAAATAAAAGCTCAAGGAGAGTCTACATAAATTTGTGGATACTTTATCCCATTTCTTGCCCCACTTCTGGCCCCCTACTTCCATGTTCCATTTGTTCTAAACTATCTTGGGCCCCTAAATAGGCCAGGCTGTTTCTTGTCTCTATGCTTTGTTCATGTTGTTTTTCCAGTTCTTGGAACATGGTAGGAACTTAATGTTTGTTGAATAAATTCTCCACTTTAGAGAATGCTTCCCTCAGAGTGTCTAGCACACAGTACTTAAAACTTGAAGTAATGATTAAATAAATATCAATACTGTGTTACTAAGGGAAACTAACACAGTCTTAACTTTTGAGCAGCCAATTATGGGAGAAATTATCATTTATCTTCTCTAAAGGAAAATATTGGGAGTTTTGTAGTGACATGTACACACTGCTACATTTAAAATAGATAACCAACAAAAACCTACTGTATAGCAAGGGAACTCTGCTCAATATTCTATAATAACCTAAATGGGAAAAGAAATTGAAGAAGAATAGGTCCCAGTATACGTATAACTGAATCACTTTGCTGTACACCTGAAACTAACACAACATTGTTAATCAACTATACTCCAATATAAAATAAAAGTTTTAAAAAAAGAGTAAAAAATAACAAGAAAAGTATAACTATTGACACAAAGATTTTAAAAATTTAAAAAAATAAAATAAAGGAAAATAATCTTTTAAAAATTGTAGTATGTGAAATCTTGCCAGTGCTATGAATTATAACAAAATGCCTTGGAGAGTTGGATATAGGAGAAGACCTGGTTGGCTGGGGTCAAGAAGGGAACCTGGAAAATGAATTAATTGGTAACACCTATGCTTGCTTACTTGTTAAACTTGTGTCCTTTCAGTCATTCCTCTCCACAAAGGACTTACAAAATAGAGGCGTCCCTCTAAAAGAAAATGAAACTTTACAGGGAATGAAAATTTAAATTTCCAGCAATAGTGAATATAAATACCTTTTAAAAAATCTAACTTTATAAATGCTGAATAAAACAAAACAAAGCAAAACCAGACACATATTTTCGAACACTTGGTTTTGCTGGCAAGAAAAAGAAGAGAAATGTGCAGAGGCTAAAAATGAAGGAGACACATGAATCCAGACAAGAGAGTGCTGAACAGTGGCTATCTATGCTTCCCAGTGACCAAAAGCTTCTGTCTTAAGAGCGATGCAGAACACAGAGACAAAGCTAAGGGGCCACATAAGCTGGGGTCTCTAATTGGAGACTCACATAAGCTAGGATCCCTACTCCCCCAGGGACAATAACCTCACTTGGTCTTGGTTCTGAGTGAAGAGAAAAACATACTCCCCTGAGAGTGTGTATGTACCAGCCAGTCATCATGCAGGTTTGAGGCCTGAATTCACAACACATCCAGCCCCAAAGAATCCTAAACCAAGAATTAAGTTTAAAGCATTCCTAGTTGGTAAAGTCCCAATGCTTAATAGAAGCAAAAGGAAATATTCTCTGAAGAAATGTACTGTCCAACAGATGAATGGATAAAGAAGATGTGATATATATACCCAATAAAATAAGAATGAAATAATGACCATAAATAAGAATGAAATAATGACCATAAATAAGAATGAAATAATGCCACTTTCAGCAACATGGATGGACCTAGAGATTATCATACTAAGTGAAGTAAGTCAGAAAGGGAAAGACAAATATCATATGATGTCACTTATATGTGGAATCTAAAAAATAAGAATGAACTTATTTACAAAACAGAAATAGACTCAGACATAGAAAACAAACTTATGATTACCAGAGGGGAAAGCAGGGGGAGGGATAAATTAGGAGTTTGGGATTAAAATATACACACTACCATATATGGAATAGATAACCAACAACGACCTACTATATATATAGCACAGAGAACTCTACACAATATCTTGCAATAACCTATAATGGAAAAGAATCTAAAAAAGAATATCTATATATATCTGTGTGTGTGTATACATAGTTTTATATATATAACTGAATAACTTTGCTGTACACCCGAAACTAACACAACATTGTAAATCAACTATATTTCAATAAAAATTTTAAAACATAGAAAATAAAAATGGTTTTCCCACCTCAAAAAAAAGAAAAAAGAAAAAAAATGTACTCTCAACCCAGGGCTCAATATATTTCAGCAAATGAAATTCCCCAAAATACAAGCTCATAATAATACAAAAAACCCCACTAAGTACACAGAGAAACAACTACCATGAATAAAAGTTGGTAGAAACAAGCAGATTTGGCATGAAAAGACTTTCAATATTGAAACCATTAGATACAGAGTATAAACTAAGATTTTCAAATTTGTTAAAATAAATGAAAGAGGGAATGGAAAGCCTGAGTAAGGAACAAGAGACTAAAAAAACTGATCAGAAAAATTTGAAAAAGAACTAGACAGAATATCTAGAAATGAAAAATAAATAATTGAGTTTTAAAACTCACTGGACAGGTTAAGTAATAGATTGGGTACAACTGGAAGAGAGAATTAGTCAATCAGAAATAAGAGTTGAAAAATTACACGTGGTATAGTATAGAGAAAGAGGTTAAAAATATAAAAGAGGGAGAGGAGGGGGATCAAGATGGCAGAGTAGGAGAAGCTCACCTGCCCCCACAAACATGTCAAAAACACTCTACATGTGGAACAATTCTCACAGAAAACCAACTGGAAACTGGCAGATTTCCTATACAACCAAAGCTGCACATAAGATCTTCATGTAACTAGATAGGACAGGAGGAAAAAAAACGGCAAAATAGACTTTAAAATGAAGTCCATAAAGAAAGACAATGAAGGACATTATATAATGTTAAGAGATCAATACAAGAAGAGGATATTACATTTATTAACATATATGCACCCAAGAGAGGAGCACCTAAACACATAAAACAAATATAACAGACATAAAGGGAGATATTGAGAGGAATACAATAATTGTAGGAGATTTTAACACCTCACTGACATCAATGGACAGATAATCCAGACAGAAAATCAATAAGGCACAGAGTTTCTAAATGACAAACAGACCAGGTTCAACTTAATTGATATCTACAGGACACTACATCCAAAAAAAACCCAGAATACACATTCTTTTCAAGTGCACACAGAACATTCTCTAGAATAGACCACATTCTAGGTCACAAAACAAGACTCAACAAATTTAAGAGGATAGAAATTATTTCAATCAACTTTTCTGACCATGACAGTATGAAATTAGATATTAACCACAGGAAAAAAAAAAAACAGGAAAAGAATGAATACTTGGAGACTGAACAACATGCTACTAAAAAACCAGTGGCTAGGGCTTCCCTGGTGGCACACTGGATAAGAATCTGTCTGCCAGTGCAGGGGACATGGGTTCAATCCCTGGTCGGGGAGGATCCTAGATGCCATGGGGCAACTGGACCCATGCGCCACAACTACTGAGCCTGCGCTCTACAGCCTGCCAGCCACAACTTCTGAAGCCTATGCACCTAGAGCCCATGCTCTGCAACAAGAGAAGCCACTGCAATGAGAAGCCCGTGCACCGCAACAAAGAGTAGCCCCTGCTTGCCGCAACTAGAGAAAGCCCGTGTGCAGCAACGAAGACCCAACACAGCCAAAATTTTTTTTTTAATTAAAAAAAAAAAAAACCAGTGGCTCAATGATGAAATCAAAGAAGAAGTCAGAAAATAACACAAGACAAAGGACAATGAAAACACA
This sequence comes from Eschrichtius robustus, assembly GCF_028021215.1. Lineage (NCBI taxonomy): Eukaryota > Metazoa > Chordata > Mammalia > Artiodactyla > Eschrichtiidae > Eschrichtius > Eschrichtius robustus. The sequence continues at coordinate 103,747,575 of NC_090826.1, forward strand.
ATGTAACAAAGCATATGGGATGCAGCAAAAGCAGTTCTAAGAAGGAAATTCATAGTGATATACAAGCCTTCCTCAAGAAACAAGAAAAATCTCAAACAATCTAACATACCACCTAAAAAAATTAGAAAAAGAAGAACAATCAAAATCCAAAGTTAGCAGGAGGAAGGAAATAATGATCAGAGAGGAAATAAATAAAATAGAGATTTAAAAAAACAATATAAAAGATCAATAAAACCAAGAGATTTTTTTTTTAAGATAAACAAAATCAACAAACCTCTAGCCAGGCTCACCAAGAAGAAAAGAGAGAAGACCCAAATAAACAAAATAATAAATGAAAGACAAGAAATAAAAACTGATACTGCAGAAATACAAAAAATTATAAGAGAATATTATGAACAGTTGTTTGCCAACAAATTAGACAACTTAGAAGAAATGGACAAGTTTCTAGAAACATACAGCCTGCTGAAACTGAGGCAAGAAGAAACAGATAATTTGAACAGACTGATCACCAAAAGTGAAATAGAATCTGTATTAAAAAAAAAAAAAAAAGGAAAAAGAAAAACTCCCTACAAAAAAAAGTCCAGGACTGGATGGCTTCACTGGGGAATTCTACCAAACATACAAAGAAGAACTTATACCTATTCTTCTCAAACTCTTCCAAAATACTGAAGAGGAGGGAACACTCCCAAGTTCATTCTATGAAGCCACCATCACCCTAATACCAAAACCAGATAAAGACACTACAAAAAATAAATAAATAAAATAAAATTACAGGCCAATATCTTTGATGAATACAGATGCAAAAATTCTCAACAAAATATTAGCAGACTGAATCCAACAAGACATAAATAGGTTCATACACCATGATCAAGTTGGATTCATCCCAGGGTCACAAGGATGGTTCAACATATGGAAATCAATCAATGTGATATACCACATTAACAAAAGGAAAGACCAAAACCATATGATCATCTGCATAGATGCAGAAAAAGCATCTGACAAAATTTAACATTCATTCAAGATAAAAACTCTCACCAAAGTGGGTACAGAGAGAACATATCTCAACATAATAAAAGCCATTTACATCTGTTTGTGTCATCTTTGATTCTTTCATCAGTGTTTTATACTTTTCTGAGTACAGGTCTTTTACCTCCTTAGGTAGGCTTATTCCTAGGTATTTTATTTATTTTGTTGCAATGGTGAATGAGGTTGTTTCCTTAATTTCTCTTTCTGATTTTTCATTGTCAGTGTATAAGAGTGCAAGAGATTTCTGTGCATTAATTTTATATCTTGCAACTTTACCAAATTCATTGATTAGCTCTAGTAGTTTTCTGGTGGCATCTTTAGGATTTTCTATGCATAATACCATGTCATCTGCAAACAGTGACAGTTTTACTTCTTCTTTTCCAATTTATATTCCTTTTATTTCTTTTTCTTCTCTGATTGCTGTGGCTAGGACTTCCAAAACTAACAGGACAGCTACATGTAAAAGAATGAAATTTTTAGAACACTCCCTAACACCATACACAAAAATAAACTCGAAATGGATTAAAGACCTAAATATAAGACTGGACACTATAAAACTCTTAGAGGAAAACATAGGGAAAACACTCTTTGACATAAATCACAGCAAGATCTTTTTTGACTCACCTTCTAGAGTAATGGAAATAAAAACAAAAATAAACAAATGGGACCTAATGAAACTTAAAAGCTTCTGCACAGCAAAGGAAACTATAAACAAGACGAAAAGACAACCCTAAGAATGGGAGAAAATTATTGCAAACGAATCAACGGACAAAGGATTAACCTCCAAAATATACAAACAGCTCATGCAGCTCAATATCAAGAAAACAAACAACCCAATCAAAAAATGGGCAGAAGACCTAAATAGACATTTCTCCAAAGAAGACATACAGATGGTCAACAAACACATGAAAAAATGCTCAACATCACTAATTATTAGAGAAATGCAAATCAAAACTACAATGAGGTATCACCTCACACTGGTCAGAATGGCCATCATCAAAATATCTACAAACAGTAAATGCTGGAGAGGCTGTGGAGAAAAGGGAACCCTCTTACACTGTTGATGGGAATGTAAATTGATATAGCCACTATGGAGAACAGTATGGAGGTTCCTTAAAAAAATAAAAATAGAATTATCATATGAGCCAGCAATCCCCCTACTGGGCATCTATGCAGAGAAAACCATAACTCAAAAAAACACATGACCCTAATGTTCACTGCAGCACTATTTACCATAGCCAGGTCATGGAAGCAATCCAAATGCCCATGGACAGACGAATGGATAAAGAAGGTGTGGTACATATATACAATGGAATATTACTCAGTCATAAAAAGGAATGAAATTGGGTCATTTGTAGAGATGTGGATGGACCTAGAGACTGTCATACAGAGTGAAGTAAGTTAGTTAGAAAGAGAAAAACAAATATCGTATATTAACGCATATATGTGGAATCTAGAAAAATGGTACAGATGAACCTGTTTGCAAGGCAGAAATAGAGACACAGACATAGAGAACAAACGTATGGACACCAAGGGGGGAGGGGGAGTGGGATGAATTAGGAGATTAGGATTGACATATATACACTAACTTATATGTGTAAAATAGGTAACTAATGAGAAACTTCTGTATAGCACAGGGAACTCCACTTCGCTGTACAGTAGAAACTATCACAACATTGTAAAACAACTATACTCCAATTAAAAAAAAAAGCCATTTACTACAAACCCACAGCCAACATAATACTCAACAGTGAAAAACTGACAGCTTTCCTGCTAAAATCTGGAATAAGACAAGGGTGCCCACTCTCACCACTTCTATTCAACATAGTACTGGAAGTCCTAGCCACAGCAATCAGACAAGAAAAGAAATAAATGTCATCCAAATTGGAAGGGAAGAGGTAAAACTGTCACTATTTGCAGATGCCATGATACTCTATATAGAGAACCTTAAAGTATCCACACAAAAACTATTAGAACTAATAAACAAATTCAGCAAAGTAGCAGGATAGAAAATTAATATACAGAAATCTGTTGCATTTTTTACACTAATAATGAAATATCATAAAGAGAAAGTTAAAAACAACCCTGTTTAAAATCATATCCAAAAAAAAAACAACCTAGGAATAAACTTAGCCAAGGAGGTGAAAGACTTGTATGCTGAAAACTATAAAACATTCATAAAGGAAATTGAAGATGAGTCAAATAAATAGAAAGGTATCCCACGCTCTTGGATTGGAAGAATTAATATTGTTAAAATGGCTATAATATCCAAAGCAATCTACAGACTTAATGCAATCCCTACCAAAATACCCATGAGATTTTTCACAGACCTAGAACAAATAATCCCAAAATTTATATGGAACCATAAAAGATCCAGAATTGCCAAAGCAATCCTGAGGAAAAAGAACAAAGCTGGAGGCATAACCGTCCCAGACTTCAGACAATACTACAAAGCTACAGTAACTGAAACAATGTGGTATTAGCACAAAAAATGGCATATAGATCAACGGAACAGAATAGAGAGCCCAGAAATAAACCCACACACCTATGGATAATTAAACTATGACACAAGAGGCAAGAATATACAATGGAGAAAAGACAGTCTCTTCAACAAGTGGTGTAGGAAAACCCGGACAGCTACATGTAAATCAATGAAATTAGAACACTTCCTCACACCATATACAAAAATAAGCTCAAAATGGCTTAAAGACCTAAATATAAGATACGACACCATAAAACTCCTAGAAGAGAATGTAGGCAAAACATTTTCAGACATAAATCGTAGAAATATTTTCTTAGATCAGTCTCCCAAGACAAAAGAAATAAAAGCAAAAATTAACAAGTGTGACCTAATCAAGAGCTTTTACACAGCAAAGGAAACCATAAACAAAATGAAAAGACAACCTAGGAGAAAATATTTGCAAATGATGCAACCAACAAGGGGTTAATACCAAAATATACAAACAACCCATACAACTCAATATCGAAAAAAAAAACAACCCAATCATAAAATGGGCAGAAGACCTAAATAGATATTTCTCCAAAGAAAGCATAGAGATGGCTAACCGGCACATGAAAAGATGCTCAACATTGCTAATTATTAGAGAAATGTAAATCAAAACCACAATGAGGTATCACCTCAGACCGGTCAAAATGGCTATCATCAAGAAGTCTACAAGTAATAAATGCTAGAGAGCGTGTGGAGAAAAGGGAACCCTCCTACACTGTTAGTGGGAATGTAAATTGGTGGAGCCACTATGGAAAACAGTATGGAGATTCCTTAAAAAACTAAAAATAGAGCTACCATAGGAGCCAGCAATCCCACTCCTGCATATATATCCAGAAAAGATGAAAACTCTAATTGGAAAAGATACATACATCCCAGTGTTCATAGCAGCACTATTTACAATTACCAAGATATGGAAACAACACAACAGAAGTGCTCATCAACAGATGGTCAGCTTAAAAACACGTGGTATACAATGGAATATTATTCAGCCATAAAAAAGAATGAAATAGTGCCATTTGCAGCAAAATCGATGGACCTAGAGAATATTATACTTAGTGAAGTAAATCAGACAAATATTATATGATATCACTTATAGCTGGAATCTAAAAAGTAATACAAATGAACTATATGCAAAACAGAAATAGAGTCACAGACATAGGAAACAAACTTATGGTTACCAAAGGGGAAATGGAGGGGGGAGAGATAAATTAGGAGTTTGGGATTAATAGACAGAAAGTACTATACATAAAATACATAAGCAACAAGGATTTACTGTATAGCACGGGGAACTGTATTCCATATCTTTCACCTATAATGGAAAATAATCTGAAATATATATATATATATATATATAACTGAATCACTTTGCTGTACACCAGGAACTAACACAACATGGTAAATCAACTATACTTTAATGAAAAAAAAAAGAAAAAAGTTTTCACCACAAGAACAATAATTCTATAACTATGTATTGTGATGGATGTTAATTAGACTTGTGGAAATAATTTCTCAATACATACAAATATCAGATCTTTATGTTGTATACCTGAAACTAATATAATATTGTATGTCAATTATACCTCAATAAAAATTTAAAATATATATATAAAAGAGAGGCTAAGACAAACAAAAAACAAAATTTTAATATATATCATACCAGAGGTCCAGAAAGAGAGAAGAGAGAATGAGAGAGAGGCAATACCTGAAGAGAAAAAGTATTTTTTTAGTATTCATGAAAGATCCCAATCTTCAGATTCAGGAAGCTCAATGCATCTCAAGTAGTGTAAATAAAAAGAAAGCTACCAGACATTTCATAGTGAAACTGTAAAAGAACAAAGACCCGAAAGATCTTATAGGCAGTAAGAGAGAAAAGACAGATTACCTAAAAAGGAATGAAAATTAGACAAATAGCTTATATTCCAAAGTAACAAAAGAAGCCAGAAAAATGATGGAATTATATTTTCAAAGTGCGAAGAGAAAAGGAAATTTGAGATATGAAGTATATCTGTAGTACATTATGGATACTGATATGATATGGAGAGCATGTGGTACCCATGATTAAGGCTTCATGCCCAATAGAGAGACTACTAGATTATGCTATAAACACATAAAAGTAAGGTTTATACCTTCACCATAGGGGTAAAATCAGCATTAATGGTCATCCAGAGAATTTGTTTCAAGCATTTTGAACAACTTGGAGAAACGAGTCACAGACAAAGCTTTGCTTTCCAGGGATCAAAGCTATCAAGAACTTCAGGAGATGAACCAAAGAAAGCTGTATTGGGTCAGCATAGGGTAACTAGAAGCCCAGGCAGCAGTGGGCTATTCACAGGGCTGATAAGCTTGTCCTATGGCATCTCTCCCACTCCTGACCAACACACTCACAAATGGGGGCCAGAGATCAGAGTTAAGTTTCAACGAACTCATCTAGAAATTTACAATCAGGAAAACTAGATGCAAGTGTTTTTTAACTTGTGTATGCATTTTCTCGTTTTATAGTTTAGTGTCCTATACACTTTGAATTACATGCTGGTTGGTGAGGGCATAGGTGGGTACCTCTAACAATTTCTTTAATGCTTAGGGCATTATTTCTAAGCTCGAAGTAAGAAATATTTGAAGGCTAAGGAGGGAACTACCTTTTTCGATTGGTGCCTTTCTCCATGATGTATATAATGTCTGTAGGATAGTGCCTGGCATGTAGCAAATGCACTAGAAACGTTAGTTTCCTTTCCTGCTATCAAGAGGTTAAGGCCCACATCAAGAACCAGGGTGACTGCGGTACAAAGTATGTTGTATTTCAAGGCTAGAGGGGTGGAGGGTGGTCTTAGGGAAGGAAGACCAGAGACACTTGGGGCAGATTCTGTTAGGGACTGAGGGTCCTGCTAGGCCTGGGAGGAATGCCTCCCCAGTTCTCCTTTGGTCTAGGAACTAATTAGCTTTGCCTCTTGCTAACCCAGACAGAGATGAGAAAAGTGCCCTCAAAAATGCTGGTGCCCTCAAAGCTGCCACATTATTCAGTCATGTTAAATGTTGACTTAGATTTCAGAAGTTAGGTTAAGAAACTAGCTTTGTTTGTGTCATATTTACAATGTTTCTTAGTTTCCTCCCCCTTTCTAGGCATGTCTTACTCAAAACAAGGACAAAAACAATTTTTCACATTTCAGTCAAATACAACAGTTCCAGTGGCCACGGAGCTGAGAATTCCAGGAAGGAGCGGGGGATGTGGCAGCACAGGCAGGGGCCTGAAGAAGAGACTCAGGAATGACCTGGAATACTGGCCTTTTCCCATTCGTGCAGTTTTCCTCCTACCCAGAGAAAGCAACCACATTCTCCCAGAGGGCTGCCCTGAGAGTCAGAACCTAGCTGGGTTGGGAATACCCTGGTCAGTGCCAAAGGGGCATTTTAAAAAAATTTTTATTTTATATTGGAGTATAGTTGATTAACAAGGTTGTGTTAGTTTCAGGTATACAGCAAATGATTCAGTTCATATATATATATATATATATATATATATATGTATGAATCTATTCTTTTTCAAATTCTTTTCCCATTTATGTTATTACAGAGTATTGAGCAGAGTTCCCTGTGCCATACAGTAGGCTCTTGTTGGTTATCTATTTTAAATATAGCAGTGTGTACATGTCAATCGAAAGGGGCATTTCTTGGATGAAATGCTGCTTCTTGCTCTGAAATGGTGTCTGGTTATGGGAGCAATCTTTCCAAAAATGGGAACTGTGGTTTGACAATGGTTGTGCATGTTACTTCCAGGTGAGAGAGGTCTGAAAGACATAGTTTGGATTCATAATTATTTGAATTTCTGGGATAATTCAATGGCTCGGAGGGACACTAGGCAAAACAACTGAAATTACAACAGTCCTGTTGATCCTGAGACACACAGCCTTGGTAAGATCCTCTCAGTGTGTAAAGTGGTTTGTATCTGTTTGGACAGCCAGATGGGACATCTCTAGGGTTCTGGGGCTCAGTGGCATAAACTCCAGTTGAGGACCTAACAGAATACAGCTCCCTTCTTCCCTGCCTTAACAGCATTAGAGGAGCAGCTCATTGATAGATTTTACTGCTATTTGCCAAGCAATTTTATAATGCTATATTTTACGTTGCAACAGGGGGCTGGGAAAGTGCAATGAACTATTCACTCCAAAGGAAAAGAAAGAATTGGGAGCTTCCCTGGTGGCGCAGTGGTTGAGAATCTGCCTGCCAGCGCAGGGGGCACGGGTTCGAGTCCTGGTCTGGGAGGATCCCACATGCCGCGGAGCAACTAGGCCCGTGAGCCACAACTACTGAGCCTGCGCGTCTGGGGCTTGGGCTCCGCAACAAGAGAGGCCGCAATAGTGAGAGGCCCGCGCACCGCAATGAAGAGTAGCCCCTGCTTGCCGCAACTAGAGAAAGCCCTCGCACAGAAACGAAGACCCAACACAGCCTAAAATAAATAAATAAATTAATTAATTAAAAAAAAAAAAAGAAAAAAGAAAGAATTGGTAGGAGAGAGAATGAAGAGAGAGAAAAGGTAGGTATAGTGGATGGGTCCCTCATGCCCCCTCTCCACTTCTAATGTCTGGGGCAGTGCTTGTCCAGATGTCCTCTATATGGTCACTGATGTGTGGAGCCAAGAGCACAGGAGTGAGACACATGTGAGTGGTCCAGGCCCCAGAACTAGCCCTGTTTCTACAATATCTTAAGGAAGATTCAGAGAGCATGACTATCTTCACATTTGTCTGCCAAGATTTCTGGGCTTCCTTTCCAACCCTTAAAAAAGGGTCCTTTTTCTATCCACTTTAACCAATTATACAGTATTATCCCAAACCCATAATTTAATCATTCCTCCAGGCACTGAGTAACTGGGGATAAAGCAATAGCATTTGTTCTGAAGCATGAAGTTCCCAAGAAGACACCACATTCTTTCAGCTCACTTGCAAGCTACACAGACTCCTTATTCTTTTGTGTGTGGCCTTCCTCCAGGTAACGTTTGAGGGAAAATAGTGGCGATGTGTATCAGAAGCTGTCTCCTTGCCCTCACTGTCCCCTGCACATTTCTCTGTCGGACGCTTGTCACATTGTATTGAAATGATCTGTTTATACATTTGTGTCTTCTTTAATCTCCTCTCAATTTCTCAAGAACAGGAACTGTATCCTTTTGTTTTTGTGTAATAATAGGATGTTAAATTTAAAGTTTCAACCCAGATTCGAGATACAATAGACGCTGCACACAAAAGTGAGACAGCACGTCACTCTGTTGAGTTTAAAAAGGGAATCTTTGACAACCAGTTTCATGATTCTTAGCCACCTCAGTCAGATGAAGGGCTATAAAAAGGAATCAAAGTAGAGAGAGATTTGTGATGCTATTTCTTAGGAGAAAAAAATTTTTTTCTCTGCTATGAGGACATCCTCCTTCCCCTCCTCAACGCACAAATACAAAGCACAAAGCTGGGGTGTGGTGGGTACACCATGGAGTACAGCCAAAGTCATACTTGTGAAATTTAATGTGGTCTAGAACAGGTCAATGAGAGAGAGGGAGAGAGAGAGAGAATGGGAGAATATGCATTTGGAGGTCAGTACTACTTTACAAGGCAAGGAATAGGTGAGTTTGTCCAACAGGCCAGATATCCTAGAGCCATGATGAGTTCCCACCAATAGGAATACCTGGGAGAGGGGACCTGAGCATTGAGAGTCATGTGTGAGGTGGACCTTTGGGGAACCAGGTGCTGAGGGGACATCAGGCAGCTGATGGAGAGGACAAGTTTTCATCAGAGGCTTCAGAAGTTTCAGCATGTATTTCCCTACTGAGTGCACTTTAAAAGGTCAGAGGGAGAGAAAAATTAAACTGTGCTTTGATTATAACCTACTGGTCATGTTGGATCAATATATCAAGTCACATATATTCCCCTAAGTGTCAGACATAGTGCCTGACTCATCCTGGGCATTTGATAAATGCCAAACTGAGCTGACTGGTTTTGGCACATACTCTTCTATGAACCAAAATATGTCCATGAGGCAGCCCAAATGAATGGCAGCCCATATTTTTATTTCAGGGTTATGTCTACTTAAATTACACTTCGGGGAAGATTTTAAGGAAACAATTAAAATTAGCTACTAAATATAAATATACATTTAGAAATCAGCTCTTAATTAGTATACATAAATATTGTCAAGCTCCAGAGACATGCTCCTATTGTAACCTATATAAAGCCCGAACATCTCATGGTTTGGTTTTTGACAATGTTACAGTCAAAGAAATATCAATCCGATAGAAAAGTTTGACTGAAACCAATGGACATCTAGGAAAGCATCCGAAGGTATTACATGGATAATGCACAGAAAAACTAAAAAAAAAAAAAAAAAAAATCCTCTTTCCCAACTTCTGTTCTTATTAGAACAGAAATTTCCCTTCTCAAAAATTTCCCCAAACTCTCTCTGAAATCCACTCCCTGTCTCTTCTGCCTCCTGGCCTCAAATCTATTCTCAGCACTATCCTCTTCCCTTCTCTTATACCCTTTTCAGACTTCTCTGCATGGTTTTTTTAATTTGTTTTTTTTTTTTAATTAATTAGTTTATTTATTTATTTAATTATTTTTGGCTGCATTGGGTCTTCGTTGCTGTGTGCAGGCTTTCTCTAGTTGCAGTGGGTCGGGGCTACTCTTCATTGCGGTGCACAGGCTTCTCATTGCGGTGCCTTCTCTTGTTGTGGAGCACAGGCTCTAGGCGTGCAGGCTTCAGAAGCTGTGGCGTGTGGGCTCAGTAGTTGTGACTCGTGGGCTCTAGAGCACAGGCTCAGTAGTTGTGGCGCACGGGCTTAGTTGCTCCATGGCATGTGGGATCTTCCCCGACCAGGGCTCAAACCCGTGTCCCCTGCATTGACAGGCAGATTCTTAACCACTGCGCCACCAGGAAAGTCCTCTCTGCATGGCTTACTCCATTGAATTCATACTTATGAGTGGGGGGGTGAGGAGACTTAGCAGAAAACACCAAGATTTTCCTGAGGAGTTGGGCAGAGAAAGAAGAGGCTGTGAACTTCATTTTCCTCTCCGTAAAAGGGAGACTTGCCAAAGAACAGCTTTAGGAGTAAGAATACAGTAATAAACTATAATGGAAACGAATCTGAAATATGTATATGACCGAATCACTTTGCTGTATACTAGAAACTAACACATTGTAAATCAACTATACTTCAGTAAACCAAAACAAACAAGAACAAAACCCCAAAACACCTGGCCTCTGTTTTACTACCTCTGGGGCTTTCTCCACCTCACAATAACTCATCTTTAGCTTGATAATGAAGTGAAACCTTATAAGAAATGTATTTCTTTGGTTTTGTTTGTGATTAAGATGTATAGTGTAATATTTTATCTCATTAGTTATTGATACCTGGGTGTAAATGAATGTCTTAGTTACTTTACTGACAGTAGGGTTGGATGGTAAATTAAGAAAGAGGAGGCTAAGACATGAGAAAGAAAATCTCAATAATGGGGGAAAGTGGGAACATTGGATACAAAATTTGCCATTTTCTTTTTCAAAATGTTGGCAGTGTTAGTTCTGGTCCTGGAGAAAGGCTTATGTAGAAATTATTATTTTGGGGATTCTAGCTGGCTGGTAGAAGTGTGAGTTGGAGCAAACTTTAGGGTGGAGATAGGAGGACAGTTTGGCCACATGCATCAGCAGGTTTCAATGTGTATAGTGAGTCTTGATCCAGTGATTCTACTTCTAGGAGTTCATTCTAAAGAACCAACAGGATGCATTTCCAAGGATGTTAACTATAGCATTGATTGAAATTAACATAATAGTTGTGGTCAAATAACTGGGAGCACCTACATGTCCAAGAATCGGGAACTGAGTGAGTAAATTAAGGTTCATCATGAGAGGCAATACTATGCAGTTGTAAAGAATCACATCATAAAAGAATGTTTACTTATATGAGAAATGTTCACAAAATTGGTAAGTAGAAAGTAGTTTCTAAAATAATATGAACTGTATGCTACCATTTATTATATCTAAATACAGAGAAAAAAGACTGGAAGGATACATTGAAGGTGGTTATTTCCGGGTTCAGGATGATATAGATTTAGACATTTTTTCTTTTGTGCTTTTCTGTATTTTCCAAATTCTCCCCACTAATCCCACATTACTTTTGTAAAACAAATAAGGAGAACATATTTTTAAAAAGAAAGCATTGCTCTAGTTTTTCTAGGTTTGACCTAACTCTCTTTGAGACGGTGGGTGAACAGGCATCTTTCAGTTAGATGCTCCCACAAAGTTGTTAACTTGCAACAATTTCCTAGGTCAATGGTTTGTACTTTCTGTAGAACTCCCACAGGAAGAGCCAGGACCCAGTGAATGTGTGCTTGAAGTTACCCATAACTTGTTTTTCTTCCTTTAAGGTAGCAGACATGTTATTCATAACTCCACAGGCTGTTCACAAGGTGCCCGAGGTGATGATTGGAGAACAGCCTCAGTTTTGGGGACCCAGGTGAACAGCACCAGGAGCCCCAGATAAACTGAGCACTTCCTTCACAATTCAACACCTTTTGGGAATGCTGATGAAAGCCACCATCCTGTGCCTCGCTTCTTTACAATTTTGCCTTAAGGGTAGAAAACTGGGAAGCTAGCAGGATCCTCTACACGTATTAAACAGATTCTCTTGTAGGTCCCACACTTTCTGCCTCAGAAAATTAGCATTTACATTCAGATAACACACTTATTAGAATAAACGGAATATTTTGGGGTCATTATTAGTGAAAGTATCATTACTTATTTGCTGAATCTACAAAAGTCGAGCGTTTCATAGTATTTTGCCTATGAGAAATGTCAACCTAGAATATGGGAAAACAGCCAGATTTATCTTTTTTTCAAAGTTTTGGTCATATTCAAAAGCTTTCAAGGTTTTAGTCTTTTCCTACAGTTTAAGCACAGAAGTTTCGGGGGACCTCTTTAAGGGGAAATAAGTTCTTCCAGCGTTTCAAAAGAACCAAGATCTTGATAGTGTTGTAATATCAAAACACTTCTTTCTCATACCAATATTCCTCTCTGCTAACACTTCAGAGTTTTACTTCTAAAGGCTTTCAAAGAAAGACAGCGGAACCTGACATTTGGGGTTTTGTCACTGAGACTCCTGGGAAGCTGGGCTTGTGGGCTCTTGATAAAGTGCAGCTACCAAGACCTTGGCCGTAAGGGGAAGTTGCCTCGTAAGATCCACCTTGCACCAGCCTAGCCACCTGACTTCCCCAGCTGCTCCACATGCTTAATCATAGTATCAAAAATAAAATAATTTTTTTCTAGACTAGGAAAGGGCATAGACTTTGGAGGCAGATAGATCTAGACTCTATTTTTTATTCCCTTTGCTTATATTGTACTAAACAGTTGTGATAATGGATAAGCAGTAAGATTGACGATCCCTGGGAGAAAAGTATCAGTAAGGGGCACCATGGACCCAGCAGAGTCCGACCATTAAGCAGTGGATCCTGACCTCATCATCTTTTCTTGCCATTTGAAAATCATTCTCAAAAATGATTTGAGTGGTGACCTAAATGGGAAGGAAATCCAAAAAAGAGGGGATATATATATATATATCCATAGAGCTGATTCACTTCGCTGTACAGTAGAAACTGACACAACATTGTAAAACAATTATACCCCAATTTAAAAAAAAGGATATGATTTCATCTGCTGGTTTTGCCATCTTCTAATCATTCTCCCAAACATCCCCATTCACTTTCTCATGTCACTCTATGCCTTGATTTACTCAGCTGCAAAGTGGGAAGATAGAACCCACCTTATTCAGTTGTTGAAGAGATTAAATCCAGCTCATGCTCATCTCTGCAGCTACCACTCTGCCTTCCTCTTCCTCTTCCCATTCCCACCCCCTCACCCACCCCGTAGGTCTTGCCCTTTGCCTGGATATTCTCCTCACTTCTCCTTGCTTGGCTAACTCCCACTCAGAAACCACCTCCTCCAGGAAATCTCTGGAATGACCCACCACGAATCACCACCACCATGACTGGGTTAGAAGTTGATTCCAAAGCATTCTACAACTGGCCTGTGATGGTACTTAGCATACAGTATTGTAACTGTGTGTTTATCTATCCGTCTCCCCTTCTAGTCTGTACTCTAAATGATGGTGGGCCCTATACCTTGTACCTGACTATAATCCTAGGATCTATGGTGCCAGGTACAAAGTTGATGATCAGTAAAAATTTGTTTAATTAATCAATAATGTACGCAGAACTTGTAGAAGTGTACTGGCACATGGGAGGAACCCAACGTTGGAGGCCATGATTATGAGGCTGTGGGATTGCGAGGTGATCCCATAAGAAGGCCAACCCCAGAATTGACATCAATTGTTGGCCTAGAGATCCAAAATGTTGGGCTACATCCCTAATACAGACAGACTCTCTGGAAGCTGAACCTGAAGGGAAATGAACGATTGGACATAAAGGACCATTGCTTTTTAATATTTCTGCCTATTTTAATCGGTGTATGGGTCTTGGTTCTTTTTAAAAGTTATATTTCTCCAATGGGCAAGGCAGCGTCTCAATGAAAGACGTAGACATGTCAGGTATCGCAAGAGAGCTATGTGCTGCCGTCAGTGTCACTATCATGACCACCTCTTGTACCTTGTCACTTTTGATCCTCAAGGCGGTTCTGGGAGGTCCATTTATTGCCCTTACTTAACAAGAAAAATTAAGTGACTGGCATAGGATCACACGCAATAATTTTGGAAGGGAAAGTCAAATCAGGACCCTCTGGTTCCAAATTCATCCTTTTCCCATCTACTGCACAGCCAAAGAGAAGTAGCAACGTTCAGGCCCCTTCCCTCTCCCACTGTTCTCAGAGCTCTCAGCAGATATTATAAAGATTATCTGACATTTTCATAGATGACCAATGAGACGTGAGGATCTGAAAGATGACGTGACCTCTTCCAAGCTTCTCCGTGTTTGCTCTTGCAGGGAGCCGAAGTCAAAGTCTTTGTTTTCACTCACATGGTGAGAAATCATATAACCTTGTTCTTTCCTTTCCTGGTAATTATATGTTTGTAGCAAGGTCCCTGAGAGGCCAAGAGTTTCTTCTGTGAGCATGCTCACTCTGGGCAGTGCCTTCCACTGCAGGGCACAGAACTGTCCGGGTCACATTTAATGTCATTTAAATCCCACCACACTACAATTAACAACTTTAAGTAAACTCTGTGCTCTCACAGGCGGGCATCACCCTACCTTTCGACTCTCATCTTCCACTTCCCTGGAATATCAGATAATTCCTACCCACACCTAACACCTGCTAGATGACCAGAGGGGCCAGGTGATGTCAAAATGCCTAGTGGCTCCACTGAGAGTCCGTCACGCTGATGCCCACTAGGTAGCATGTGAATGACAGACAACCCCGTTAAAGGCTCTCTGGTGGGAAGAATTCCAGACAGTGGGACAGTGGCGGGGGGGGTGGTGTGTAGGGAGTAGAAGCACGGAGGATTTAGTCCTAGCCAAGCCTCTGCCTCACTGTCTGCTACTTGAATCTACCCTGTCCGACAATTCCAGTCTCTGTCTTGGACATCTGGCTCTGGTCCCCGGAGAACAACATATTCCAAGCTGGCCATGTGCCCACGTTCTTTATAGAGCACGTGGGAGGTGCTCCCCGGGGCACCACAGCCAGGGCCAGCCTCCTCCCTGCCCCCAGATTAGCTTAACTCACCTCCTAGTTGTAAGCAAATTAGGTGAACACTTATGAACTGGGATAATAACATCCTGAAAAGATGAACTAACTAATAATTATAATGAGAGAGCAGTCAAAATAATACCCATGTTTATTTAGTATCTGTCATTTGAGGAATATGGGGTGAGCCATTGCTGTCAGTTCATGAATCCTCCCTACATGTTTATGAGGGAGAAAAAAAGCAGAGGTCGGTCAGGAAGAATCACTGCAGCAGGGGAAGGGCTGAAAAATATGATGACTTTGGGTATCACATTTGGGCAGGCAGTCCGGGAAGGAAAATATCCGCCTGCCCTCTCCCTCCTGAGCCTTTGCTCAGCCTTCATGCTGCCCTGGGCTCCTACATTCATGTTCGTTTTTCTATTCATGACTTCTGTTCTTTTGTAATTACTCCAGGCCCGAGTTTTCCAAAGTGTGTCCTGATGTATATTAATAAGTATTATTTTTAAAAGGATTACATTGAGTCAATCACAATCAAATAGATTTCTTTAACTATAGGACTTTTCAAAAGCTCTTAATACGCTCATATGCATAGTGAATGTCCCAGCGGAGTAGGTACTAGGTTGAACCATTTGAAATCCCTCTCTTGGAGGTCAAAAACAGCTGAACGTTGGCAATATCATGTAGTCCAACCTAATAGTATTCAGCACTTCCAATCTTGCTTGACTACAGAACTCTTCTGGGAAAAATTTTCCCGTAACATTGTCCTCAGAACTCACTTTGGGAACCACTGTGTTAAGTAAATACTTAAATACAGAGACTGTTAGGTGCTTGAATGGTGCACGTTGCTTGGACCCCAAGAGCCTCACATGTAACAGGATAATGGATTGAGCAGAATGGGCGGCAGGCAGATGGGGGAATCCCACCAGGCCTTGTGTTTCCAGGAAGGGTGGCCCAATATGGCATTTTCCAACCCAGTAAAAGTGCAGAAATGCACATTACTGTATAGAGTTACAACTGCTGCTATATTAAGGTGTAAGGATATTTTTTAACTGTAAAAGTGCTTTAAAATATTTAATTTTGTAAAAATTAATTAATTTTTTTAAATTTTATTTATTTTTGGCTGTGTTGGGTCTTTGTTGCTGTGCGCAGGCTTTCTCTAGTTGTGGCGAGCAGGGGCTACTCTTTGTTGCGGTGCGCGGGCTTCTCATTGCGGTGGCTTCTCTTGCTGTGGAGCACCGGCTCTAGGCTCACAGGCTTCAGTAGTTGTGGCGCGTGGGCTCAGTAGTTGTGGCGCACGGGCTTAGTTGCTCCGCGACATGTGGGATCTTCCCAGACCAGGGCTCAAACCCGTGTACCCTGCATTGGCAGGCGGATTCTTAACCACCGCACCACCAGGGAAGCCCTAAAATATTTAATTTTAATACACAAAGGCTCAACGGAAGAAGCAGAATATGAAAGGGTATACACTCTATTACTGACTATGTAAAAATGATTTACTGGGGCTTCCCTGGTGGCCCAGTGGTTAAGAATCCGCCTGCCAATGCAGGGGACACGGGGTCGTGCCCCGGTCCGGGAAGATCCCACATGCCGCGGAGCGGCTAGGCCCGTGAGCCACAACTGCTGAGCCTGCGCGTCTGGAGCCTGTGCTCCGCAACGGGAGGGGCCGCGACAGTGAGAGGCCAGCGCAACGCGATGAAGAGTGGCCCCCGCTCACCGCAACTGGAGAAAGCCCGCGCACGGAAACGAAGACCCAACACAGCCAAAAATAAATAAATAAATAAATAAATAAATAAATTTATTTAAAAAAAAAAAAAGATTTGCTGTTTGGCTTACAAAGGGGAAAAAAAAAGAAAATATTTCATTTACAATGAAAATATATTCACTTATAATGATAGACTGATGGATGATGGATGACTTTTTGTTTCCTTGTTTCAAAATGTCCTTAAATGTTATTATACTGTTTCACAGTAAAAAAAAAATATATATATATACCAGTAACTCCTTAGGCTTTGAGTCCATACCAGAATGTCCCCTGAGAAAGTCCCACGGCACCCCATCCCCATTCTTTCCAGACGGGAAGGTAGTATCAAGGAGAAGATGGCCTTCCAGACAGAGCTTTAGTACACTGTGTTCCGCCGGCTCCCTCACGGAGCTGGGAGGAGTCAAAGACGACCCCTAACAGTCCCTCTGCCTCCACAGCCACGTGAGGGACCACCCGCCACATAGATCCCAGATCTGCAGGCATTCCTAGCACCCAGTGGCTGCTTCCTAACACCTGCGTTTAAATTGTTTTTGAAGTCTTGAACAGGATCCTATAGCAACGCTCTTCATAAATGATGAGCTTTCTCAGCAAGGCCTCAAAACCCTGTTGAATGCCAGTGTTTCAGAAGTATGGTACATTTATAATGCGAAAGGAAAATGGCAGGAAACATTCCTACCCTAAGCACACAATGACAGCTACAGCATGGAGGGCATGGGTTTTGTGGGCTAACTCGGGAATCTAGCTCTCATTTATACAGCTGAGTCCCTGGGACAATGTCTTCCTAGTCTTCCTAAGGATGCTGTCCCAACAGCCCTCAGCCACCTGTTGGTAGAGGGTGAGGTAGTTGCTGCTGAGGAATCCCTCCGTCCACGCCTTCAGGCAGAGCCCTGCAGGGGAGACACCCGGGGCAGCAGCTTCGGGGGGCAGGATAACTGAGAAGCACCTGCCCTCCTCCCCACGGCTTGGCGGGGAAACCCTCTGTGTAAGGGACATCCTGGAGTCCTGCTTCCTCGCCCCGTCCCACTCCCAAATCGGCCTCATTCCTAGGCTCTGGGCGAGGAGCGAGCGGCAAGCCCATCCCCAGCATTCCCTGCACGCCGTCCTGGAGGAGCTGGAATAAATGCCAGGAGGCAGAGCCCCTCTTGAAACCTGGATGGCTTTGGCTGAATTGCCACAACCCTATATTAAGGTCTCTGGACAAAGACCTCTTGACCTAAGGCCACCAGAATGACATCAGGACTTTCCCATCGGCTGGCTTCTTCTCTCTTAGCTGCAAAGAGAGTCACCAAGACTTGGATCCTCATCAAAAAAGGGAAGACAGAAGGAAAAGGATAGGCAGCTCTTTCCCTGGACAGGTCAGCTTCTTTTTTTTTTAAGATTTTTTTTTTTTTTTTGATGTGGACCATTTTTAAAGCCTTTACTGAATTTGTTACAATATGGCTCCTGTCTTATGGCTACAAGGCATGTGGGATCTTAGCTCCCCCACCAGGGATCGAACCTACACCCCCTGCATTAGAAGGGAAAGTCTTAACCACTGGACCGCCAAGGAAGTCCCAGGTCAGCTTCTTGACTGGAGTAATTCCATGCCCCATCTACCGTGCCTCAGGGCTTCCCACCAGGACCTGTCTGGAAACTTAACCCCAGGCTTCAAGGCTTCCGCCAGGGCTCCTTTGGGGTCTGGAAGAAGCTCCCTCTCACACAGCCCTTTCTAGTACTCGACTCAACGTCCCTCGCCTCGTAAGACTTTATCTCGACCCTGAAGCTTACACCAGCCACTTTTTTTTTTTTTTTTACATCTTTATTAGAGTATAATTGCTTTACAAGGGTGTGTTAGTTTCTGCTGTATAACAAAGTGAATCAGCTATATGTATACATATATCCCCATATCTCCTCCACCAGCCACTTTTAAAGGGCAATTGTCCCCATACTGTTATATTCTGTTCCTGCACCCTGAGGCCTTTTAGCAAAGGGTACAGTCAATCATCGAATATGCGAACTGAGTGAAAGGCTACTTCCTCATACCAGAGGCGGGTTCCCTGGAGCTGGAGCCTGGTGGTTTTGAGCTGCATAGGGCAGCAGAGGAGGGCGGCTACCACCTGACCAGGCGTAGAGTGGCAGAGGACCACCCCAGGAGATGGGACCAGTGTCATGGGGTAGGGGTGAGGGCGGGATTCAGGAGACTGTAGCATCATGGAGACCATAGAAGAAAGTGTTTCAAGGAGGCAGTCGTGGGACATTTTGTGTTGAATGCTGTTGTGGAGACAAATAAGATCAGATCAGAGAAGCTGACATTAGATTTGGCAACATGGAGGTCGCTAGAAACATTGACAGCAGTGATAGATACCTTGGTGCAGTGGGGACAAAACCCCACTGGAGTAAATTAATGAGAGAATAATAATAGAATTTGCGGTTTACAGTAAGTGTCTGCTAAGCGTTTTATATGCATTAATTCACATATTTCTCACAATCTTACGGTGCAGATTCTAATATCATGCCCGTTTTACAGATGAGGAAGCCAGGCCCAGAGAGGTTAAATAACCTGCCCAAGGCCACACGGCTGGAAAGTGGCGGAGCCTGGATTGCAACCCGCTGCCCGGTCCAGTCTGCGCGGGGAGTCGCCCCTCACGCTCCCTCTACAACACCAGCAAGTCAAAGTTCACTAACTCCGGGCAGCTTTCAACAAGTTTGCTAAGAAGGGAAAAAGAGAGGGGGCAGGAGAGGTTGTGGAGCTGAGAGAGGGCTTTTCTTTTAAGCTAGGAAACACTGATATTCAGGTGCATGCTGACAGGGATACCGGAGGAGCAGAGGTGAGGGTGCTGACTCGAGGAGGGGAGAGGAGACGGAGCCAGGGCGCAGAGGGGTTGCCCTTCTCTCGGAGCTGGGCTCGCCCTCTGGTACCAGGAGGGACGCAGACAAGAAGGGTGCAGATGAGTGTGGCAGGCAGCCGTGGAAGAGAAAAGTTGAGGGAGTCAGAATCTGCCGGCTCCTATTTTCTCAGTGAAGGATACAGCAAGATAAGAGGCTTGCAGGAGGCCTGGAGAGAGGAGAGAGGTGTGAAATGGCCTCTTTGGGGTGAGGAGGGAGGAGAACGCCGTGAAGAGCCAAGACAGGGAGCAAAAAGAGACAATTCAATACCCCAACACTTTAAGGATGCTCTATTTCTCAAATCTTTCATGCTTTTTATTCTATGAAATTTTTCATTCTAAATCTGCAGGGAAAGAAAGAGGGGAAACTGTCTTCCCTTCCTCCCATTACTGCTATGCTGGAGCGGTAGGAATATATTTGGAAGAGATGTGATAGTAAATCTGAAACATCCCAGGCAGAGGGTTTGGGACTGTGGAAAGCTTCATGTTTTTTTCCTCGGTTTGTGTCAAGGCCCATCTGCCCCTCTTTAGAACGCTTCTTCAGGAGAAATGCGGAACGATAAATGATCACGGGTGAAATTTATCTCTATCAGGATTCAATCCTCGGGCTCTCCCTGAGGAATCACAGAGCCCAGAGAGAAGGCTAACACAGCATCACCAGAAGGGCTTGTTAAAACACAGATTGCTGGGCCCCGCCCCTAGTTTGGGATTCGGTAGGTCTGGAGGGGGGAGTGCAAATCTGCATTTCTCAGAGGCCCAGACTGTGGAGCCAGTGTTAACTACCCCAGGCAGCGAACACTTTCCTGAATCTCATAGAACAAGGACTAGAGAAGAAGGTATCTCCACTGAAATCCCAGAATTCAGACACAGAGGTCCCTTAAGCCCAGCTGCTACTTTTGGACTGGTCATTCCTCACCTTCCCTTTGAGTCACTTTGTTATTTTGTAAAAACAACGGGAGGGCATGACTGAATAAGAGTATCTAACACATACATTGCTAACTACGTGCAAGGTGCTGCTCTGAGCTCTTTACATGTATTAACTCATTTAGTCTTCACAACAAATGGGAGGCTGGTACAATTATTAACTCCAATTTCCTGAGGAAATGAAGACACAGAGAGGTTAAGCAACTTACTTGGGGTCACCCAGCTAGGAGAGCAGGAATATGAATACAGGTGAGACTAACCCCAGCACCGACATTATTTCCACTTCTTTATATGTCAAAGGTAAATATGGATGAAGCTTTGGTCTCTCAGATTTAGGGATCTTTGATGTTTTGGTAAATCGTGGTCAGCTGGGGTCCAGTACGGTTTTTAGCTAGGGTCACTGGGTAATATGGAATCATTGAAAGAGCATTGTTCTACCCATTTTTAACTGCATGACCCTTTGGCAAGTTGCACAATTTCTTTTTATTATCTCGTAGATAAAATGAGGGGGTGTACTGACTTTCTGAATTTTCAAGCTCTGAAAGGATGCAATTTTCACTGAGTTTCAATCACTTCTCACTCCTGTACTCACTCATCTAGAGCAGCTGCCTGAAACAACACAGACCCAGGGTTAATAAGCCACAGGCTCCGGCTTGTTCTGGGGACAGTGCCCTCCTCGGCTGGCTGAGAACTCTTCCTCCCTGGCCGTCTGGTCCCTGAGGAGTTTTGCCGGTGTTGAGGTGGGTTCTGCTTTAAGTGGCAGGAGATGAGGCAGAGCTGATAAGAAAGATAATTTTCTAATAAAAGTCAGTATAGAGGTCTAGGTAGGAGCTTGTTGGTTTCTGCTGACCCGGGGCACATCGAGCAGGTCATCTTGCCTCAACATTTGCATCTATGAAATGGAGATAATTAGCAGTGTGGTGTCGTTTAGCTAATTAACCATTACCCAGTGCTTGGTCATAGCTCCATAGCTCCATTGGCCCCCTGAAGGCTATGGCTCTTGACAACAGCAGTGCCTCATCGGAAGATTTAGATGCTGAGCTTGTACACTCAAGGACCTCCCAAACTCACCTCACCCACCTTAATGCTTGATACTGGCAGAGCCATACATTTATTCTAAACCCTAGTCATCCCCAGGTTTACAGAAGAATGGTCTCAGACTCATAGACAACAAAAGGTGGGGTGGACTTTTTTTTTTTCAAAACAAGAAGCTGAAAAACTCTGAATATTCTCCAGAGTGTTGTTAGAGTGACCTGTCATTAAGAGCCCCCGGTAGCAATTTATCCAAAGTATACTAGAATGCGTATTTCACAGCCATGTATCAGGCATTGTAGAGAGATGTGCAGATGAAGACTCTAGCAATAACTCTTAGGATGTGCCAGGCACATAATTATCACATGCCATTCACACAACTCTAGGAGTTAAGTTCTATTATCAGCCCATTTCATAGGTAGGTAAATTGAGGCCCACACAGTTCAAGGTGGCTCAAGGATTTGAACTCAGGCAGTGTGATTCCAGAGCCAAGATGGGTAGCCATGGAGCTACACTGCCTCCCTATGACAAGGGACAAGACAAAGGCCAGGCCCTCGATGAGCCAACCCCACTGAGGGAAACAGACGAGCACAGGAACAGGTATTCATCAACATGGCTGACCACGAACATAAAAGGAGCAATTAACTGCAACTAGAAAGATCCAGGAAGACCTCAAAGTGGAAGTGGCATTCGAGCTGAAAGCTGAAAGAAATGAGTAACATTGCAGCAGGTGGAGATGGGGCTAGAGCAACGTGCTCAGGAGGTAACCTGCCCCCAGTGTGGGCAGGAACACAGGTGCCTCCTGTTTAGTCTTTCTTCCAATGTGCAATTTATCTCATTTTCCAACTCTCTGTTCTGCTCATGAGGATGGGCACTCAAGGCCCCGAAGTCTCAGGTTTTATAGGCTCAGAGGGTCTGAAAGTTGGACCCATCTTTTCATACCTCGATGGGGTTTCAAGTGTCAGCAGGGCCTGTGCTGAGATCCTCCCCAGGCCAGGCATTTGGAAAGATTTTCTCACTAGGCAAACTTTTATTATGTTGCCAAGCACCACTTTGGCCATCAAATTCTGGTATGTATGAGCCAGCCACCAGCTCGAAATCTTGGGGGCAACGGGAAACCAAGATTTTGGAACAAAGTTCCCTGTGCCTCCCTCATTCTCTGTTTCATCCACCTTCCTCTGGTAGATTTCTGCTCCTTTTCTATGCAGTGGCTTCCTTCCTTTGACACGTCTTCATAAATCCCATTGTGGCTGGTGATTTCCCCCAGTCTTAAGTGCTCCAAAGAGCTCTCTTCAGATACAAGAGCCAGAATGAGACAGATGAAGAATCCAGGGAGAAGGAAGGAAGGGAGGGAGGAAGGAAAAAGGGAAGGAAAGAAGGAAGAAAGGAAGGAAAGAAGGAAGAAAGGAAAGAAAGAAGGAACAAATGAAAGAAGGAAAGAAGGAGGGAAGGAAGGTGAGAAAGAAGGGATAGGGAGGCCAGGGAGAAAGGAGAGCAGAGTAACTATTTTAAATCCATGCCACTGGGTCTCACTTCTGCTTTAGCTTGTATCTCTGCTTTCTGGAAGGAGAGCTACAAGATGCTACAGCTATCTGGTATTCTCTGTTGCCAGTGCATGCTCAACACACCCATGAACCTAGACTCAGAGGATCCTTGCCTCTTCCTGGCCTCATCTGGGTTCAGGAGCTACTTGGCATCATATCTTCCTCACTTTCTGGGCAAAGCCACATGAGTTCTGCTTAAATGCTGCATAGGCCATATTATTGTCCAGATTGGCTCTCCCGACCAGCACCAGGCCTGATACCCGTACCAGTCCTGGGTGCTCCATGAAACTTCTCCGTTGACATCCATAAGACCCTTCTATCCTGGTCTTATCCTACCTCTCCCACCAATAACTCCCAGTTCTTTCTTTGACTCACCTTCCTCTGCCCACCCTTAAACTTTGGTGTTCGTCAGCTTCCCATCCCCGGTCCCTTGCTCCTCTCCTGCTACGTGCTCTCCTTAGAAGACATCCCAGCTGACTATTCCCTGCCTCCTGCTTCTGACTCTCAAATTGACATCTCCAGCCCTGACCTCTCCCGGTTTCTCTCAGTGGATGCTGTCCACTGAGCGTCTCCACCTAGAGGCCCCAGGAGAACCTCAAATTGAACACATGCCGAAGTTAACTAACTCTCGTCTCTTCTCCCTCTTTCCCAACTCACTGTATCTAATCCAGGAACATGGGGTTCATTCCAGGCTCCACCCTTTGCCTCATCCATTCCTATTCTGTACCACCCTACCTGCCCCTACATTCATTTACCAAATATCACCAATTTTAAGTCATAAACATTTCTTGAATAGTTTTCCCCTCTCTGGACCCCTGCTATCATTCTCAACTTCAGGTCCTCATCATTCCTTATGTAACTGTTTCCCTGCAATTTCTCTGCCCTCATATCCATTCTCTATGCTGCCTCTGGAATAACCTGCCTAAGATGAAAACCACCAAGATTCCCCTGCTTGAGATTTCAATGGCTCCTCATCACCCACACCAAATTCCTAGCTCTGAGTCTGCTTGCTAAAGGCCCAGCATGACCTGGCTCTGCCTCTCCAGCCTTATCTCAGCACCCCCTGCCTCAAACTTCATGCTCTGATAATGATATGGAGTAGCTTGTAACTCTCCAACACACCATGCTGCTTCGTGAGCTTTATTCTATTATCCTATCCCATCCTGTCCTGTCCTGTCCTATCCTCTCTGTCTAGAGGGTCCTTCCCATCCTTCTTCACCTGGATTATGCTAATTCATCCTCAAGACTTAACCCAACCATCACCTGGTTCAGGAAACCTTCCCCAAAGCCTCAGGTTAGGGAAGTGCTCCTGTTGCATTCTGCCCTATTGTCTCACAACTTATGAACAGCAGGTTGGAATTGTCTGTTTGGGAGTCTTTCCTTCCCATTAGCCTAAAATCCTGTCAGTGTTTTAGTTGCCTTCGCCCTAGTGCCTGGTGCAGTGCCCAGCACGTAGTAGGTGCTCTGTTAATGTTGCTGACCAGAATGTAACCCCTTCAGATCAGGGATCATGACTTTTCCACCCATAGACTCCTAGCAGACACTCAAATGTTCCATGGGTCACAGTTATGGTCAATTAATCTACAACAAATGAGGCAAGAATATACAATGGAGAAAAGACAGCCTCTTCAATAAGTGCTGCTGGGAACACTGGACAGCTACATGTAAAAGAATGAAATTAGAACATTCTCTAACACCATACACAAAAATAAACTCAAGATGGATTAAAGACCTAAATGTAAGACCAAATAATATAAAAATCCTAGAGGAAAACACAGGCAGAACACTCTTTGATATAAATTGAGGCAATATTTTTTTGGATCAGTCTCCTAAAGCAAAGGAAATAAAAGCAAGAATAAACAAATGGGACCTAATTAAACTTAAAAGCTTTTGCACAGCAAAGGAAACCATCGACAAAATGAAAAGACAACCTATTGAATGGGAGAAAATAATATTTGCAAATGATAAGACCGATAAGGGGTTAGTATCCAACATATATAAACAGCTCATACAACTCAACATCAAAAAAACAAACAACCCAACTGAAAAATGGGCAGAAGAACCAAACAGACATTTCTCCAAAGAAGACATACAGATGCCAACAAGCACAAGAACAGGTGACCAACATTGCTAATTACTAGAGAAATGCAAATCAAAACTACAATGGGGTACCAATTCACACTGGTCAGAATGGCAATCATTAATAAGTCTACACATAACAAATGATGGAGAGGGTGTGGAGAAAAAGGAACCTTCCTACACTGTTGTTGGGAATGTAAGCTGGTGCAGCCACTATGGAAACCAGTATGGAGTTTCTTCAAAAAACTAAAAATAGAGTTATCATATGATCCAGCAATCCCACTCCTGGCCATATACCTGGACAAAACTATAATTTAAAAAGATACATGCACCCCTATGTTCGTAGCAGCACTATATACAATAGCCAAGACATGGAAACAACCTAAATGTCTATCGGCAGAGGAATGGATAAAGAAGATGTGGTACGTATATACAGTGGAATACTACTCAGCCATAAAAAGAATGAGATAATGCCATTTGCAGCAACATGGATGGAACTAGAGATTATCATACAAAGTGAAGTAAGTCAGACAAAGACAAATACCATATGATATCACTTATATGTGGAATCTAAAATATGACACTGATGAACTTTTATGAAACAGAAACAGACTCACAGACATAGAGAACAGACTTGTGGTTGCCAAGGGGTGGGGGGTGGATGAGGGATGGAGTGGGAGTTTGGGGTTAGCAGATGCGAACTATTATATATAGAATGGATAAACAACAAGGTCCTACTGTATAGCACAGGGAACTATATTCAGTACCCTATGATAAAGCATAATGGAAAAGAATATGAAAAAGAGTGTATGTATATGTATAACTGAATCACTTTGCTGTACACCTGAAACTAATACAACATTGTTAATCAACTGTACTCCAATATAAAATAAAAAGTAAGAAAAATAAAATAAAAACTAGACAGTCTCATGTCAGTTAAGGTCACATTTGGCTGTTTAATGAGTTAATAAAAAACCTGATTTCAAAACAAAACAAAACAAAACAAAAAACACAACATTGTGAATCAACTATACTTCAATAAAACAAAAAAACAAAAAAACTCCACAACCTGATTAAAAAATGAGCAGAAGAACTGAATAAACATTTTTCCAAAGAGGAAATACAGATGGCCAACAGGCACATGAAAAGATGCTCAACATTGCTAATCATCAGGGAAATGCAAGTCAAAATCATAATGAGATATCACCTCACACCTGTCAGAATGGCTATCATCAAAAAGAACACAAATAACAAATGTTGGCGAGGATGTGGAGAAAAGGGAACCCTTGTACACTGTTAGTAGGAATGTAAATTGGTGCAGCCACTGTGGAAAACAGTATGGAGGTTTCTCAAAAAACTAAAAACAGAGTTACCATATGATCCAGGAATTCCAATCCTGGGTATATATCAGAGAAAAACAAAACCACCAAGTCTAAAAGATACATGCACCCCAATGTTCATAGCAGCATTATTTACAATTGCCAAGATATGGAAACAACCTAAGTGTCCATCAACAGATGAATGGGTAAAGAAGCTATGGTATATATATATATATATATATAATGGAATACTACTCAGCCATAAAACAGAATGAAATTTTGCCATTTGCAGCAACATGGATGGACTTGGACGACATTATACTAAGTGAAATAAGTCAGACAGAGAAAGACAAATACTGTATGATATCACTTACATGTGGGATCTAAAAAATACAACAAACTAGTGAATAAAGCTAACAAGAATCAGACTCACAGATCTAGAGAACAAACTAGTAGTTACAAATGGGAAGAGGGTATGGGGGAGAGGCAACAGAGGGGTAGGATATTAAGAGGTACAAATTGTTATGTATAAAGTAAATAAGCTACAAGGATATACTGTACCACACAGGGAATATAGCCAATATTTTATAATAACTATAAATGGAGTATAACCTTTAAAAATTGTGAATCACTATATTGTGCACCTGTAACTTATATTGTACAGCAACTATACTTTAATTTAAAAAAAAAAAAGAAAAAAAATGTTCCATGGGTGAAGGCTGCTTCCATTGATGGCCATGAAGGGAAAAGGGGAAGAGAGTTCTGACCACAAAGCTCCTAAATGTACCATGCAGGCAGGCCTGGTAAAACATACACACCAGTATTCCGTCTCCAAGTGGCATGCATTCTGAGCGTGAGATTTGAAGATAGTAAGCTCTCTGGTAATTATTTAAGAAAATAATCCACTGGGTCCGCAGAGGATGGGCAGATCCTCTTATGAACTCTCCCACATCACCAATGGCCATGATCACCTCATGACCTTAATATACTCATAAAATGTATGAGTATATTAAGGAAAATTATGGCCTTGTTAGGGCAGAGAGTGGACACCAGCTTCCCCCAGATGGGCTCCACCCGCTTCCCTGGAACAGCCCTCCAGCCCCTGCTTCCCACCCAGCCTGCCCATCGGCCCTCTTCCCAGTGGCCTCTTTGCACAAAGGTTCAGCCACGCTGCTGGCTTTTCACTCTTCTTGCAACTGCACAGCGTGAATAGCTACTGAGGCACGCTGGGGTCAACAAGACGAGCCTCTGTTGACTCCAGTGGGTCTCTAAAGGATGGGGATCTGATCTCCTACTAATCCTCCAGCAAAACCAGTCAGACGGGTTGTAGTGTATTATTAGAAAGCCCACACATCCTTCCTGGGAACAACGGACCCACTGGTTGCATGAGGAGTGTTTCATAGCCATGGAACCAAGGAATGGGGAACGAAGGAGCTGGGACAGGCAGGGACGTGGGGCAAGCATGGCACTGGGGACAGAGCTTGGGTTTCGGAGTTAGGTAGAGTGGATTCAAATGCTGCCCTGCCCCTTACAGGCTGTGTGGCCTTGAGCACATGACTGAACTCCTCCGAGGTGATAATGAGCCCTCGTGGGCTGTGGTGGGGATTAAAGGGGGCTACTGTGAGGCACTGAGCCCGGGGCATGGAGGAAGAAGGTGTGGCAAAATGCTAGTTCCTCTGACGTAGGTGCCTCTTGGGACGTCCTCACAGGGCAGAAAAGTCCGGATGGAAGGGAACAGAGTGTCCTTGCGGGACACAGGAAGGGGAATGCTGTTCAACAGCCCTGCAATCACCCGTCCTCCCAGCCCCTGCTGCCGGATTGGTGGCTTCAGATGGACACGAGTGAGGGAGCTGACATTTTAAGGAAGAGAATTTTCTAGGCTGCCTCTGGGAAACAACATCCTCTCAGTCTCTTCAGAAACTTCACTGCTAATCTGAGGTTTCCCTCCCTCCCTCCCTTATTTTCCTTTCACTGGAAAAGACACAAACAACCCCTAGAACCAATACCCACCAGTCATCTTAAACACCGTCATGAGTAGTGACCCACATTGCATCACCGACTGTTTCAGGAAAACCCTTCCTTCACTTTCCATCTCTTCCCTTCCAGAAAGGTAAGCGGCGGCCTGAAGGATGAAGAGGCAACTAGAGGCAGCTATGTGAGAAGAGCCGAAGGTAAGAGGTGGGACTTTCTTCATCTCTGGGGAGCCAGGCTCATCCCATCAATCCTCCCCCTCCGTCCTCTCAGCTCTGCTGATGGACCTGCACGACCGCAGTTTACACGAGCACCTGGCTCCTCTTCTCCTGCTGTTTCTTTATGTCCTTCCCCAGCCCCATCCCAGGCCCCGGGGTGGGCTGACTCTGGTCTTCCACAAAGCTCTGTTTTCTCACCAGCAGCAGGGGTCTCCTCTCCAAGGAGCCCCCAAGAAAACTAGGGACCCCGCCCTGGAGCCATGGTGGAGGAGGGGTGTTGGTATGAATCACCCAGCACTGCTGAGAAGTCACACCCACAGAGAAGAGTCAAAGCATGCTCACCTCCTTCATCCTGGGGGCTACAAAGGGTCCACCTGCATCCCACCCATCATCAGTCATAGATTCCCTTCCACCCCCCCAAATAGCCCCATGCCACGCTGCTCAGTGCCCCCACTAGAGCCGTGACATCCCAGCCTGGCACACACACTGGCATGTGCCAGCCCTCCATGGCAGAAAACCAACCTGACCCTGAACGGGGACCTTGAGGGTCTGGTCTGGCCAGGCTCCCGCCAGCCCAATGCTGGATCAGATAAGGGTACAGGTGGGGACCTATGGGACAGCCCAGTAGTCCTCAAAACCCCCAAAGCCCTCACCCCAGTTTCCTCCACCTGTAAGGATAGAGGAGAGAGCGCTCCCTCCAGAAGATGATCCGCCCCCGGGAAGCCACGGTGGGGGGAACAGGCCCTTCCCGCAGGGCGCTGGATGCTGGGGTGAGTGGAGCTGCCGCTGCCTTCCCGGTGCCATGACTCACAGCTGGCCGGGAAGCGCTGGCCTTAAATAGTGGGCTCAGATGCGAGTGGTCGGTGCAGCTGTGGATGGCTCAGAAGTCCTGCTGCTGAAGTCCCTGCAGGCACAGAGGCTGCCTGTCCCAGCCAGGGAGGCCAGGCACGCAGAACCGCCTTGCCAAGCCTTGACCCGGTGAGAGGACGGGAAGGAAAAGCTTCCCAGGCCCCCTGCTTCAGGGCTCATATTCACACACGTCGATTCTCCTGACTCTGCGGAAGGGAGAGCTAGGGAGGGAGAGTTCATCTCCACCTAAGAAAGGACTGGAACAGCTCAAAGCGGCAGGTCTGTGCCAGGAAGCCGGGAGGCTGGGAGTCCTTCCTGCAGTGGCTGGTGCTCAGACAGAGGCTGGGTCACCCCTGGTGGGATCTCTCGTGGAGGAGACTCGTGCTGAGGGACCTCAGAAGGCTGTGAGCCAAGATGACAAGAGTACTGAGTCTGTCACTCAAGACTGAGCTCGCCTCGGGCCCCTGAGACTGCCCGGCTGGGTGGGCAGATCTCCACTGGTTTCATTTCAGTTAAAGGGTGAGAGGTCCTGCCCTGCCCACCTCACAACTCGTTTGAGACTCCAAAATGACACAGAATGTGCACTACATAGAAGCTATTGCTGTTGGGTGAGTGGGTTAGAAAAACTGGTCTCTGACATTTCATCCAGCACTCAGATTTCCAACAAGACAGGAAGTCTAAGGCATAAAGCCCTCTCTCTCTCTGTATTGTCTCCTCCATCCCCCGAAGGGGCACCCTGGCTGGGAAACATCCACTGACTGGATGATTCACCAGCTACTAGCTGGCTACTGTGTTTATTTCGGCATAAAGATGCCCCAGGGCTTCAGCAGAATGACTCCAGTGTTGGTGCACGAGCTGCTGGAATAAGCACGGAGCACAGCTGGGAAAGGAAGAGAGAACCGGGTGGTGGGGAGAAGACAGCAGAGGAGAGGGTACTTTGACAGTGGGAAGATCTTTATTTGTTTTTATTTCTTTAAATATTTTTTCTCTCTAGGCTTCTTTTTAAATTGAAGTATAGTTGATTTACAGTGCTGTGTTAATTTCTGGTGTACAGCAAAGTGATTCAGTTACACATATATATTCTTTTTCATTATAGGGAATTACAAGATATTGAATGTAGTTCCCTGTGCTATTCAGTGGGTCCTTGCTGATTATCGATTTTATGTATAGTAGTGTGTATCTGTTAATCCCAAACTCCGAATTTATCCCTCCCCCCCTTTCCCTTTGGTAACCATAAGTTTGTTTTCTGTGTCTGTGAGTCTGTTTCTATTTTGTAAATAAGGTCATTTGTATCATTCTTTAAAAAAGATTCCACATATAAGTGATATCATATGCTCTTTGTCTTTCTCTGTCTGACTTACTTCACTCAGTATGACAATCTCTAGGCCCATCCGTGTTGCTGCAAATGGCAATATTTCATTCTCTTTATGTTTGAGTAGTATTCCATTGTATATGTGTACAACATCTTCTTTCTCCATTCCTCTGTCGATGGGCACTTAGGTGGCTTCCATGTCTTGGCTATTGTAAATAGCACTGCTATGAACACTGGGGTACATGTATCTTTTCGAATTAGGGTTTTCTCCGGATATATGCCCAGGAGTGGGATTGCTGGATCATACGGCAACTCTATTTTTAGTTTTTTAAGGAACTTCCATCCTGTTTTCCATAGTGGCTGCACCAATTTACATTCCCGAAAACAGTGTAGGAGGGTTGTTGGAAGATCTTTAGAGTCAACCAGAGTCAGGCCCAAATCCTGGGTTCTTAATCATGTGACTTTGGGGAAATTCCTTTACCTTCCTTCAAGGCATCTCTTACTGGGCTGGGGTGCAGAGTACCTGAGGGGGTCCACATGCTTTCCCTTTCTCCAGAGTAAGTAAAGGGGTGACGCCTGGGACTTATGAGGTGCCTGTGCTAACTGGATCCTTTCCGGGTCTGGGGAGGCTGAAGGAAGTGGGAGCAGTGATTTCAGTAATTCCTATAAAGTGTCCATCGACAGATGAATGGATAAAGAAGGTGTGGCACATATATACAATGGAATATTACTCAGCCATAAAAAGAAACGAAATTGAGTTATTTGTAGTGAGGTGGATGGACCTAGAGTCTGTCATACAGAGTGAAGTAAGTCAGAAGGAGACAAACAAATACCGTATGCTAACACATATATATATGGAATCTAAAAAAAAAAAAATTGGTTCTGAAGAACCTCGGGGCAGGACAGGAATAAAGATGCAGACATAGAGAATGGACTTGAGGACACGGGGAGGGAGATGGGTAAGCTGGGACGAAGTGAGAGAGTGGCATGGACATATAAACACTACCAAATGTAAAATAGACAGCTAGTGGGAAGCAGCCGCATAGCACAGGGAGATCAGCTCGGTGCTTTGTGACCACGTAGAGGGGTGGGATAGGGAGGGTGGGAGGGAGACACAAGAGGGAGGGGATATGGGGATATATGTATATGTATAGCTGGTTCACTTTGTTATACAGCAGAAACTAACACACCATTGTAAAGCAATTATACTCCAATAAAGATGTTAAAACAAAAATTCCTATACATCTGACCCACCCCAAAGGCACAAGGTTTCTGCCCAGTCGTCAACAAGCCTCGAAAAGGACAGCCCCACCTCAAACAGCCCAGAGCAGGGTCACCCAGTCTGTCTCCTCCAGCCATCCATCATCACTACAGGATGGGCTAAGGAAGGCCTGGAGGAAAAAACCAAGACAACCCACTGAGAGATAAAGTGACCAACAAGCAGCTTCTGTCAGGAGGAATGCTTGAGGACCCCACCCGCCACGAGGGCAAGCACCGTCAGGCAGCGTCACAGAGCTAAGAGCCTCTGCAGAAGCAAACAAACATCATCTGGTTCTGACTCCAAAACCTGAAGAGCGATGCACGTAAAATAACAAAAAAATCATTGCAAAGCAACAGACCAATATTGCAGAATGTTAGAATAACATAAGATTGTGTGTGTGTGTGTGTATGTGTGTGTGTGTGTGGAGGGAGAGAGAGAGAAAGAGAGAGAGAGGCTTTGAAACCTTCATCTCTCCAGGATTTGAGAGCCTCTCTAGACACTTTCTTCTCTGAGAAATGCCTAAAGCCTCCTGCTCTGTCCTGTGCCCAGGCCGTTCTCCTTCACCTGTCCCATAAGTGACGGGCTTCTTTGTGATTCTGTCCTCTGCCTTCTTTTCCCACAGGGCCCATGTCCCCTGGGCGACCTTGTCCACGCCTCTGCTCCAACTGCCCCCTTCTGCAGACTGGGACATCTGTATCCCCAGCCCAGGGCTCCTGACAGGCCTCCGGCACCACACGTCCCGCTGCTCCTCTTGCTGTCCTGCAGGAACCACAAAACCACACGTGTCCAAGCTGGAATGCACCCGTGTCCGTCTCTGACCCCATTGCTCCTCCTGGGTTACACCTCTTGGAAACGGCAGCATCCTATGCCAGATTGCTCAAGCCAAAATCCTGGAAGTCACCCTCTACTCTCTCTTCCCCTTGCCCTTTGCACCTCTGTGCTCCCCAAGTCTCATGATGCTTCCTGCTTGTATTAGTTTGCCCCCGTCGACATAACAAAGTACCACAGACTGGATGGCTTAAACAACGGAAATGCATTTCCCCGCAGCTCTGGAGGCCGAAATCCAAGATCATGGTATCAGCCCGGTTGGCTTCTTCTGAGGCCTCTCTCCTTGGCTTGAAGATGGTTGTCTTTTCCCTGTGTCCTCACATGGTCTTCCTTCTGTATGTCTGTGTGTCTCTCCCCAAGATCGACAAGGAGAAAACAGATTTTGTGTTTGTTTTACACGTCTGCTCTACCTTTTGTCCGAATCCTAAATTGTTCTTCTATCTTATAAGTATAGCAGCCATATAGGATTAAGCCCACCCTAATGACTGTTAACTTAATCACCGCTTTAGAGACCCCTATCTCCAAATACAGTCACAGTCTGAGGTACTGGGGGTTAGGACTTCGACATACGAAATTTTTCAGGGGAGGACACATTTCAGCCCATAATACTCCTTTATGCTTCCCAAATCCACCCCCTTCTCTCTATCCTTATTAGTATCTCTTAAATTCGATCCCTCATCATTTCCCGTTTGAAGTGAATTATTAAACAGTCTCCTATTTCTCCTATTTCTGCTAGAGTGATTTTTCTAAAATGCAAATCTGATCAGAGTACTTCCTGGGTTAACATGATCCATGGTTCCCCAGTGCCTGTGGTCTGGCGTCTACCGACCTTTCCAGATTCTGCTCTCACATTCCTTCTCCTCACTCCATGTGCCAGGCATGCTGAGCTGCTTTGGGTTTCCCCCAGATGCCACACTCTCCCAAGCTGCTCCAAGCTGTCTTTGTACGTGCTGCTCTGTCTGCCTGAATCCACCCCGTGCCCTTTCCTTGTTTGTGATCAATTTTATGGGAAACTTTCCCCAACGACTTCCACCTGGCAGGTGCCGTGCTCTGGGCTCCCATGAGAACTTCATGCCTACTTCTGAGTTCCTAAGTTATGACTGCGGACTTCTCTGACTTCTTCACTAGACACTCCTTAAAAATAGAAAAAGGCGTCTTGTTTACTTTTATATTTCACAGCAGCATAAGGCACACACACAGTAAGGGGTGTTACATGTTTGTTGAACAAATAGATGTTTCTCTCTCACAGCACACAATGATAGTACTATTTCCTGTTTATGCATCTATCTCATCGCTAGTCTGTGAGCAACTAGGAGATTAAAACAAGGCCTCATTCATCTTTGTGTCACAAGTTCTAACACCATGGCAGACACATAAAAAGGACTTGGTAACATTTGATGGATGGGTGAGCAGGGATCAAATCCAGGTGTGATCCATCAAACCCATTTTAGAGCAGATGGCTTCTGAGCGGGGTCGATGCTGTTAGAAGTGGGAGAGAACAAGTTGCCTTTGAGCTAGAAGAACAGTTTAGAATTAGGACAAAGGGTAAAGCAGATGTGTGATACCAATAGGAGGTCTGTTTTCTCCTTGTTGATCTTGGAAAGACAAAGATCAAGACTAACAATGTATCTAGAACTGAAAGGTCTTCTTGTGAATTTTTTTTAAGTTAGTGGGAACCTGCTGTATAGCGCAGGGAGCTCAGCTCGTGCTCTGTGGTAACCTAGGTGAGTGGGACGGGGGTCGGGGGGAGGTCCAAGAAGGAGGGGATGTATGTATACATATAGCTGATTCACTTCTTTGTGCGGCAGAAACTAGCACAGCATTGTAAAACAACTATACCCCAGTAAAAAAACCATTCTTTAAGTAGTCCACTCACCTGGGGCTCTATTTTCTCATTGAGTATCTCTACATTTCCCTGTGCACCAGCTTAAAGTTTCCTTCCTAGCCTATCCTGGCTGAAGGAAGAGCACCCACTTACGTGTGGGGCTTTGCACTTTTCACAAAAGGCCGTGAGCTCACGCGATCCTGACCGTAACCCTGTGGGGTGAGTTTTACCAATGGGAAACCGAGTCTCAGAGATTAAGGGATTTGTTCAAGGTCAATAATTTGAGTTTTCCCAGGCCTTCCTGCCTGTGTGTATAGAAGGGATCATAGAGATGTATATAACAAAGCTTTCACTACCTCCTGAACTTTACCATCTAATCTCTGGCAGTCTGCAAGTTTTACCTCTGTGAGTCTCAGGACATGTTACAGAGGTGCTCAGAAAGGCAAACTGTGAAAGAGTCTTACACTGAAGGCCCCAAGGAATCATGCCTTCATGTATCTAAGCCTCTGTGCAGTCCCCTCTCACACTGACGCTGGGCTTGACACTGGGACGTTAGCAAGGGTGATGCAGGCAGAGGCCTGAAAGGTACGTGTGCATTCAGACTTGCCCTCTCTGACTGCTGAAGGCTCTTCCCCCACCTTGTGATAAAGCCTCTGGCACAGAGAGGAGCCATCCCAGCTGAGAGCCCTACATCAATCAGCCTCCAGCCAACCTGCTGACCGCAGCCTGTGAATGACCGCCATTGAATAGAAGAATCGCCCAGCTGAGCCCAGCCCAAATTGCTGACCCACATAATCACCAACAAATAAAACAGTTGCTGTTTTAAGCCATTATTTCTGGGGTGGTTTGTTATACAAGCAATAGATACACTGTTCTTTCATCTTATTCTGCTCCATGTCTCTCTCTGATGGTCACTGCCTCTGAGGTCACTTCCGAAGACATCTCACCACAATCACTACTGCAGGGGCCTGCTAAGTCAACCTTAATATCTATAGCCAAAGTGCTGTCTGGCTCCCAAATTACAGTGGTGTTCCATGGAGCACCGAGCAAGCTACGACATGTTATGAACATACACACACGTGCACACACACACATGTGTGTGCATGTTTAAAATTTTTTAAAAGTTTAAAATTTAAACTTTAAAACTTTAAAAAGTTTAAAATTTAAACTCAGAGTTTAAAATTTTTAAAAAGTTTTTTTTGTTGCTTTTTGTTTTTGGTGTTGAATCTGCCTTCAGGAAGGAAACACCTGCCGAAAGCAACCACTACACCCACACCTCTGGACCTTTTTATCAATATTTCAGGCTTTCTCTTATACACTAGCACACTCTAAAAGCTGCTCTGAGAAATACTTTGTGTTCTGTGGGGCTGTGGAATCTTACGACACTCTGCTAGAGGTGGAGCGATTTCATGATACTCTTTAGACCTGGGAAGAGCAGACCTTGTGGTCTTAATCCAGCAAATTTCAGAAAGGCTAACTGAAAGGAATGCTGACGTCTAGTAAAATATTACAGAGCTTTCATTTCATTTGAGACTCTGACTTTCTCTTGCTGGTTGCTGATCCTCTCTCATCAGAGAAGGGCTGGCTGCTCCATCACCAGGCAGGCTGGGGACCCACATCCAGGCAGATTCCAGGCTTGTTCTCCATGCCCCACCCCCTTCCCTTATCCTCAGCAAAGCCCTCAGGCCGTTCACCAGTTTACAAGTTTGTGTGACCCCTGCTGTCATCACAGAGTCATAATGTGCTGGAGCCTGGGTACATTCCCTGGCCAGTTGACTCCAAACTCAATGCTGCCTTCCACCCAACATCCATGGAAGATATTGCTAGCCTAATGTGGCACCAGAAACCCTTCAAAATAGCATCCAGGCAACCCTTACCAAGCTACTGGAGATGTTCCTTATATTCCTTTGCTAGGACCGCCATAAAAAATTACCGTAAACTGGGTAGCTGGGTAGCTAAGCAGCAGACATTTATTTTCTCACAGTTCTGGAGGCTGGAAGTCTGACATCAAGGTGATGACAGAGTTGGTTCCTTTTGAGGCCCGTGAGGGAAGGCTCTGTTCCAGGTCTCCCTCCTTTGCTTGTGGATGGCTATCTTTTTCCTTTGGATTCATATCGTCTTCCCTCTGCACATGTCTATATCCCAATTTCCCCTTTTTGTAAGATTATCAGTCATTTTGGATTAGGACTCATCCTAATAACCTCGTTTTAACTTGATTACCTCTGTAAAGACCCTATCTCCAAATAAGGTAACATTCTGAGGTACTGGGGTGGGGTTCATAATGCAGTATATCTTTTTAAGGTGACACAATTCAACTTATAACAGTCCCCTAGAGGCGGCCCACTGCTCCTCCCTTTCTATACTCTGCTGCTCTAGATGACACGCACGCCCCCTGCTCTGAGCAGGGTACATGATCTGGGGGAGAAAGGTCGGGTGTGAGGCTTATTTGCCTCTGGCATGCATAACCCCAGGTCAGCGATTATGTTCCTGACAAAGCTGGTAGGATGTGGTCCCCAGCCAGCTTCAGGCTCCGTGTGTGTCCTTTCCAAGAGCTGCACGTTAACAGAAAGGACAATAGTGAAAGACTGAAGTGTCCTTCTTGATTATTTGTTTGTCCCTCCTCAGGGGAGGGTTATACTTCCCTATCCCACTGGGATCAGGATTGGTTGCGTGACTCACTTTAGCCCATGAAAAGCAAGTGTTATTTCTGAGAGGAAGCTATAAGAGGCACTGTGTATGTGGTCTTGGTCTCTCTTCTGTACAAGATGGTCAGTGTCCTAGATGGAGGGTGGGTCATCAGCCTGGGTCCTCAAGTAAAGTTGATGGGGAGCAGAGCTTACTCCAGACCATGATGGACATGCAGCATGAGCATGAAATAAATCTTTCTTGTAAAAAGCCACTAAGATTTAGGAGCTGTTTGTTACTGGGTATAACTGCCTATCCTGACTGATACAACAACCTTCCCCAACAGAGGACGATTATGTTTTAGTTAAGAGTATAAATGTGGAGTGAACACAAGGATAAATTCCAAATGGATCAAAGCTTAAATGTAATCAATGAAGCCATAAAAGTACTAGAAGAAAAGAGGAATTACCTTTATAACCCCAGAGTGGGCGAAGGTCTTTCTACTTACGACTCGAAATCTAGAATCTGTGAAGGAAAAGATGGACAAAGTGCATTACATAAAAATAAAAAACTTTATAGGAAAACAAACTAACAACAGTAACGTGAAGAAAAAGAACCAAAATCCCAAACAAATCCCATAAGTGTGGTAGATTGTTTGCAGATGTGGCCACAAATTTCTTCCCTTTGTTCATGCCCTTAGGTATTCCCTTCCTACCCTGAATTCAGCCTCAGCCCTGTTACTTGCTTTGGCCTCTGGGCAATAACAAATGTGACGCAAGCAGAGGCTTAAAAACACTTGGGCTTTGGTACTTGTTCTCTTGCTGTTTTTTGGAACCTGTGACCATCATGAGAAGAAGACCAGACTAGCCTGCTGGATGGCTAGTGACCATCGTTACCTCTACTGACAGCCAGTCAACCACCAGACCCATGAGTGAGGCCATCAACCACCAGCTGACTTTAAAGCATAAGTGAGCCCAGCTGACACCTTGTGGAACAGAGATGAACTATCAGCTAAACCCAGACTATAGCATCACGGGCAAATCAATGGTTGTTGTGATGAGCTGATAAGTTTGGGGATGGTTTCTTACACACA
Organism: Eschrichtius robustus; assembly: GCF_028021215.1. NCBI lineage: Eukaryota > Metazoa > Chordata > Mammalia > Artiodactyla > Eschrichtiidae > Eschrichtius > Eschrichtius robustus. The sequence continues at coordinate 103,786,268 of NC_090826.1, forward strand.
CACACACACACACACACATGCATACACACATACAAATAACTGATGCAATAAGCCAAATCAAAAGGCAAACAACCAAAGAAGAAAGTTATTTTCAACTCATACCACAAAGGGCTTACATTTCTAAGAGTAAATTTTCCTTGTATAAAGTTCCTTATAAAATACAGAAGACCAACAACCCAATGGAAAAATGAGCAAAGGATATAACATACAGTTCACAGTAAGGGAAATATAAATAGCTTTTTAAAAATATGAAACATGCTCAATCTCATTCATAATAAGATAAATTCAAATTAAAACTACATTGAGATGCTATTTTCACCTATCAGATTGGCGACAGTACAAGCGTTGGCAGCACACTGCGCTGGCACTCATACATTGCAAATGGGGGTATAACCTGGTGGAGGGCAAATTAACAATAGCTATGAAGATGGTGTTGCACAATATGTTTGATCCAGTAACGTACTTCTAGGAATTTATTGTACGGATGTACTCACACGCAAAATGGCATATGCACAAGGTTATTTACTGCAGTATTGTTTGTAATAGCAAAGAACTGGCAACAACCTAAATGTCCGTCAGCAGGAGACTAGTTGATGAATTACGGCACATCCATGTAATGGAATACCAACTGCGAAAAAGAATAAGGAAGCTGATATGTACTGATGTGACAAAAATCCAAGATGTGTTGTTAAAAAAATAAAGCAAGTTGCAGAAACACATATAGACGCATTTGGATTTGCTTCTATATGCGTAGAGACTCAGAAAAAGATACACAGCAATCTGCTGAAGGGTGCACAGGTTACTTACGGGATGTGGTGGAACGGGATGGATAGTGGACGGGGGTGAGAAGGAGACTTTTCGTCACATAGCTTTTTGTAGTTTTTAAGTTTTGAAACTTACAATATTTATTTATTATTTAATTTTTATCTATTCAAACATTTAAGTAATCAAATTAAATATTTAGGAAAGGACGTAGCTATGGATGTATAAAGTTGACCACAGAATGTAAAGAAGCTGAAGCTCAGAGAGGTTTTAAGTGTCCAAAGGTGCCCCAGCTGGCAGGTGGCAGAGCCAGCGTCTGAGCACAGGTCTATTCGACTCTGAAGTTAGGAACTTGAGAAAGGCTTCTCTAAACTTCCGTTTTCCCAAATGTAAAATGGGAATCCTAGTAACACCAGCCCTGCCTACACGCAGGACTTTTGGGAGGCTCACTCTGATGAGTCTGTGTTAGTGAGAGTGCTTTGCAGACCACGGGCGGCTCTAACCGCAGATGCTCAATGGATTTCCACATGCTAGATGAGGTACAACCTTTTGTTTCTGGTCTCGCTATTGCCAGCACAAAGGGCTGTGTAGTTTACATATATTATCATTTCACCTAATCTTCATAACAACTCTAGAGGTGAAGTATTTTATTCCCATTTCAGAGATGAGGATATGAGACTCAGATTTATTAATTTAGCTAGCATGTGGCACAGTGGGATTTGAGTCCAAGTCTGTTTGACACTGAAGCGGTTGCCTCTCAATTATTGTGCGTGTGTGTGTGTGTGTGTGTGTGTGTGTGTGTGTGTGTGGTGGGGATCATCCTACCCCATCCTCAGGAATGGGCTCCTCACCATCTGATGGGCACAGCTGGGACTCATTCCCATTTTCCAATAGATGTGCTCGTGAAATTCCCCAAGTGCGCAGCCTTGTTTTCTTCTCTCTCCCTGCCCAAAGGTTGCCCATCCTTCAAGGCCCATATCAAACCCATCCTCCCTTTTGAAGACTTTCATGGCCCCATCTCTTAGCACTGAACTCTGCTTTCTCTAAATTGTCATTGCTCTTAATGTCTTGGTTTTCAGTTTTATACACTAGGAATAGTTATTTTTTCGTGTGTATAAGTCTTGTTTTCCTTTTATGACATTTCATTCTTAAGGTTGGAGACTGTCTTATTCATCTTTGTAAATGAGACAAAGTATGTACAAGGCGTAGCTTAGAGCCTGGTGCATAGCAAATACTCAACAAAAGTGATTCTCTGGGTCTCCCTCACAACATCTGACACAATACTTTTGCCTGGAACCTACTCAATAAATGATTGCTGATTGAAAGCGTAGCTGTCTTGAGGGACTAGGAGACACACGAAAGAGGAAAAACTTACTGTGAGAAGGCAAATGTCCAGGAAAAGGCTGGCATGAGATGGATTCAGAAGTGCTGGCCCAGCGTGAGCAATTTCAGAGCTCGGGACCTGACCAGAAAATCAGGTTCCCCACTCTGCCACATGGCCTTCCATAACAAGCCATGTACCCACCTTCCAAAGGGCACTGTTAGGCACAGATGCCTGAGGCCGCATTGACTCAACCCAAATAACTGATGGCAGGTGTGGCCCAGTGAGTGTGGAAAGACCCCCATGAATTCAGATTCACAAGCATATTGAAGGTAACGTACTGTGTCAAAGATTCTCACACATGGTATCTATTAATTTAATCTTCCCATCGAGCCTTGAGTTCAGAATAATCGTCCCCACTTTACAGATGAGAAAACTTGGCATCAATTAGGTAGTGACTAACCTACAAAGACACACATACTATCACCATCACCACCACCATGACACATCTTCGTTAAGTCTGAATATTAGGAAATGATTGAATTGAGTACATTTACAGCCATAAGGAGAGTGATAGGAATAGATACCTAGGACATGAGAAACTAGTTATTGGCCTGGTTAATCCACCTTTAAACAAACAAAACAAAAGGTTAACCCACCCTTTGAACAAAAGTTGCATATAAAAAAGTGAATAATAGGGGAGGATGGAAATTCGAGGGATGGATGATTGACATCTTAAACTCGAGTTTCCAAAATGTGACCCATAGGGCGTGGCTGATCTAAGATTTTTAGATGAGCAAAAACATTTTGACTAATTAACACTCAAGCCAGTAGGCCACTAGTGTCTAATAAGCTCCACCCCCCAACTACAACAGGTGTGTAACTGTTTCTTCCTGGATTAGCACTAGCTGGCTTTTATCCATTCATAATAATACTTGAAACTGAGTGTAATTCTATAAAGTATCATTCTACCAAAATTTCTTCTTGAAATAGGACATTATGGAGGATCCTGACAAATAGGATAATAAAGATCAACAAAGTATGTGAACTTGGTCCCTGCTGTAACTTGTAGGCCAAGCATGGACCATTTGAATTCCCATAATTATGAATAAAAGATTCACATGGCCCACACCCAGGGATTTGTGGTCACGTGGTTCACTACTGAGAAAAACTAAGCCACTCTGCACTAGTTAAAGCCATGACATGGGAATAAAGAATAATTTAGTTTTAGAGTTTTGGGGCTTCCCTCTCTTATTTCCTCTACTTGCTTCTAAGTTTCTTGAGGCCTGAGATCAGACTTTGTATAATTTCATATATGGGCTTGTTGTATCTTTCAGGCCTAATTTTTAACCATGTCATTTCCTATCAAGTTTCTGATTCCAGGTAGTCAAACACTGCAGTGACCACTGTTGGCATCCAATCATCATCTTGGCCCCTGTTTTGGTCACGAGATATCCCACACATTCCAAGCTAAAGCCAGAGGTTGCCACTGAACAATCAAAAGGATCTAGTTCCTTAAGAAATAGTGGATCCATTTATAGTGGAAGGAGGGGGAGTGGGGGGCTGTTTTAGGAGCAGATCAGCAAGGCGCTATTCAGGGTGATTAGCTTAGGTGAACAGAAATCGGTTCACTGGCAGGAAAACACAAAGCCAAGCTGGAACCTCAAGCTGAAACCATGGTTTCAAGTGACTATTTTTCACTCTCTGAAATCACATCCTTAGAGGATTTTCTTTTTTCCATCAGAGCCAAGGCTAATGACCTCTGCCAGGGCCTTGTAAATCATTCTCTTACCCCAATAATACAGCCCGTAGTTTATTTCTCAGCTTGCCATTCATGAGCAACAGGAAACCAGGCTCCAAGCTGACTCACTGCTGTCATTCCTCTTTGCACCGGTACAATTAGGTGGGAGCTACCATGTGACCCAGCAGCTGGGTTGGCCAGCGGCCTCTGCTGCTATTCATTAAAGGGGAAAGGCAGGCATCCTTTAAGGAGCCCTGGCCAAAGATCTAGGCGGCCCTTTAAGGAGCCTGGGGGCCGTGAGCTTATTGTTGGGTTTCACCTGACACCCATCTGTTGTGTGATCTTGACAAAGCCCCATCACCTTTCTGTGATCAATTTCTTCACCTGTAGGTTTACACTAGTGATGATCTTTACATCTATTTGATTCTAAACCTTTTAAACCAGGTATTCAGTTACCACTGCATTGGTTTCTCTTCAGAAAGACACGGTCTTTTCTGTAGATACTACATTCTATTTCCTAAATACAATGGACAGTTTTATAGTTCAGATGATTGGATTTACCGGCTCATTACAGTTTTAAAAATAGAACAAGTCACATAAAATTCTACAGATTATCTCCCTGAGGCTGATAGAATTGGTAGCAAAGTGGCAGCACTTTCCTCTTTCAGGATTTAACTTGAACGCACATGTTGTGTTGGCATTGGAGGGATTCCTGGGCAATCAAGTCTCCAAGTATCAGAGGAGAGAGAGGAGAGAGGCCTGTTGATGCCATCGCTTGGATTTCCTGCATCTGAGTCCTTGGTCTACTACCTCTTGGCCTGCTGGCTGCCTTCCCTCTTGCTGTGCCCAGCAAACCTTATCCATCTCTCAAGTCTTCAAAAGCCTCCCCCATGTTGCCTTCCTCAATCCTTCCCTTCACTCCCCTAGCTGGAAGGAGGCCCCTCCTCTTTTCTCTCCCTAAGCACGTCTTTGCTATAATACACTGCTTTGAAACATGGATGTTTGTGCCTAGGTTTCATTCTCTTTCTCCAGGGCAGGGTCACATTGTTTGTAACATTGTATCCCATCACAGAGCATGCGCACAGGGCCCTGCCCGCAGCAGGCAAATGGAGGGCTTTGGGCATGAGGATTGACTGTCCTCGTTCCTCTTTCCTTTCTCTTTTGCAAGTCATGAACGCTCACCCCATCTGCTCAGTTCTTGGATCTCAAAAAGTTCATCTGTTCAACCACTTTACTGAGCGCTGTGGTGGGCACTGTGCAGGCCACCTAGATCTCTCTGGAAATGAAGGAATTATTTCCCCAGATCCCGGGAATGCACTTGGCATTAAGTGCTGTTGGCAGTAAGTGCTCACCTGTCAGCCCACTACACAATTGCCTAGCTAAAGAGAGCCCTTCCTCCAAGGTCATGCCCCCTTCCTAGGGCAATGCCCATGAACAACTGACCTTCATGGGTTATAAAAGCCCAGCCCAACTCTGAAGGGCCATCCCAGCTTCAGAGCTTCCTGTAGGATTGGCTGAAGCCTTCATTAAGACTGTATCATCACTCAACTTCTCCCTCTGCCCAATTCTGTTTCCTTCCCTTCCCTTTTATAGCTATTGATCTGAAGAGCCCTCCTTAATGGAAGTCATGCACACTAACCCTGTCTGCTTCCCAGGGAACCTAACCTGCAACAGGTACCTGCCCAGCAGTAGACATTATTCTCATCGGGGGTTAGAGTGGTGAACAAGTCCCTGCCCCATGGAACATTCCTTCTACTGGGAGGAGACAGAAAATAAACAAACATACATGGAATAAGTTCAAGTGGACAGAATAAGGGAGCTGGTAAGTGACTCAGAAATTGGAGGAGGAATGCTATTCTTAAGGAAAAGATTAGCTGAGAAGGCTTCACTGATGAGTAACAACCTGAATAAAATAAGGAAGAGTGACGGGGAGATATTTTGGGAAAGAGTATTGTAGGCAGTTGGAATAGCAACTTCAAAGACATTAGGTCAAAGGAATAGCGAGAAGGATGGTAGCAGATGAGGACCCAGAGAGTCAGATCACGTAGGGCTTTGTAATCCATTATAAGGATTTTGGATTTTATCCTGCATGAGATGGGAAGCCACTGAAAATTATGAATAGAGTCACATAGAATTTACATGAGCTGACCTTAAAGAATCTCTCTGGATGCAATGAAAAGAATAGATTGGCTTGGGGTGGGGACAGGGTGTGGGGGTGGAGAAGGAGGTGGGGGAGGTGATGCAGAAAAAGAAGCAGGGAGACCAGTTAGAAGACTATTGCATCAGTCCAGGAGAGAGCCCAATGGTGGTTTGGGCAGTTATGGTAATGGAGATGGTAAGAGGGTGTTAACTGGGTGGAGAGTGGTACAGGGATGGGGTGGAGGAAGATCATAGAGGATAACTTACATTATTGTAAACATTCTATTTTCTGTATTGGGTGGTATGTTCATAGATATTTATTATAGTGTTTAAAATAATAGAACAATAAATAAATAAATTGAGAAGAAGGCCAAGCATTAACCAAAAAGCAAACAAACAAACAAAAAACGAGTGTAGCGTCAACAAAAGGTTATAATTCATTCATTTCTATGCACCTGAAATTTAACGGAAGAAAGAGAAAGAGAGATGTTTATTCAAAATCCAAGAGGAGATGCTGGATACATGTGTCTTAATATAAATTTGGATATAAATTTGAGAGTCATTAGCATACAGGTTAGGAAGTAAAATATGGGAATAAATGTGATAGAAAAGAGATGTCTAAGGGCAGAAACTGGAACATTCCAACATTAAGATGCTGGAGAGCTGAGTAGGAACCAGCAAATGTGACTGAGAAAGAGAGGCCAGTGAGGAAAAAAGGAGGGGTGATGCTCTAGGTCAAATGATTGCTTGAATGGTCAAGTAAATGAGGTCTAAGAATTGGATTTGGCAAAATGGGGGTCATTGGTGATCTCAAAGTTTCAGTAGAGTCCTAGAGATGAAAGCACAATTGGAGTGAGGTCAAGAGAGACTAAGAAGCTAGAAAGTAAAAACAGCAAGCGTATAAACGATGCTCTTGTGGATTTTTCAATAAAAGGGTGCAGATTTTTCTGTAAAAGGGTACCATGCCAACTACCATGGCATGGTAGTTGGAAGGATGCATAGTCAAGAGAGGGACAATATAAGATGAGGGATATTACTCATTCTTCAGTGAATATTTATTGAGCACCTACTAACTGTCAGACACAAAATTATGCATTGGGAAAACTGTAGTCAACTCCATCAGCAGATGATTTGGGTGCCCAAGGCCACCTAAAGGCAGCTCTGTTTGACAGTTCTATGTAGGTAGCCAGCACCCAAGCACACACCAGAGCACCCCTTTACTTTCTGCCTCAGGGATTTCTCCTAAACCAATCTGTATCCTGATGGGAATTATCCAGTTGAGAGGAAAAACTGATGATGCAGGAGAGAGGAGTCAACTGCAGGAGCAAACTCTTGAGTAGGCAGAAGAGAGTGGGATGCAGTGCACAATTGGGAGAGTCAGACTTAGATAGGAGCTGGGACAAGCTGTCCTTTGTGTTAAGTGGGAAGGAGTAAATATGGGTAAGGTTGCAAGGGAGGTGGTTGACTATGTTGTGGGAGTATGTAGCTATTCTTCTCAGACTAATTCCATTTTCTCAGTGAAGTAAGTAGCCAGGCCAATAGCTGAGTATTGAGATCTGAGAATTTGAGGGTTTGAGGTCTGAGGAAAGAAGAAAAAGTGTAAAACACTTGTCCATAACAGTCACTACACATGCTATGTGCCAGGCCCTATTCTAGGTTCTTGGGATATACCAGTGAACAGAACAGAGATCCCTACCCAAGTAGAGCTCACACTCCAGTGAATTTCCTAGAGAAATGTATTCAGGTTGCCAGGCAGCACTTAGGACCCACCTGAGGTTTAGAATCAAGGCTATAAATGAAAGTGGTCACATGATTTAGTATTGATCAGTTGTTTGAGGGCATTGTTGAATGTTCAGTGTAGAGGCAGAAAAACTTTTCCTCTATCCTCTCAGGTTCAGTACCTGAAGCCTGCAAATTAAACTGACAAAAGACAGAGTAACAGGAGGAAGGTTTCTTTTGCATGTACATGGGGGCTTCACAGAAAAGAAGTGAAAACCCTAGGAGGGAGTTAGACCCAAGGACTTATATACCACTTTAACAAAGGGTGATAAATTGTGGAGAAGTGACTAGACAAAGGAAAGGGGGGTGGTTTGGGCTTTTAGGATGGTAAATTGTGGGAAGGTGACTAGGAAAAGTATGGTAGATAAAGGTTATTTATTAAGGTTTGTTATGCAGACACAAGTCAGTGCTATCTCCAGTGATAAGAGTCATCTCTGGTGATTAAAATTGTTCCCTTTCTGGTGCTAGAGAGGGAGAAAACTTTATAACTGGAAATTTATGCTACCTTTACAAAGGGAAATTTATGCCCTGCACTCAGGCAGTAAGGGGGAGGGCAGAGAGTTTCTCTTCTGTCTGCTATTTCTTAATTGCCTTCAGTTCAAAATAATCCTTAAGCCAAAGTGGCATATTTTGGGGTGGCATATTCTGATCCCCTTCATCAGCTAAGAAGTCCTGATGTCCAACAGAGCAGTGTCTGGAAAATATGAAGTAGAAATAGAAAAATTAAACCCAAAAACTAACACTTTTTAATGTCTGTCTAAAACTATAGAAAACCCAGCTTTATTTACAAGTCCACCTCCTACTTCCACTCTCCTTTATAACCCCATTGCCACTGCTCAAGTTTAAGCTCTCAGTTCTCGGCTGGACTATTTCAGTAGCATCTTAACTTATTTCTCTTTTCCATTATTTTCTCCCTTTAAGCCAGTCTGTAAAACCATGTTAGATTACTTTTCCATAAATATAACTGTCAATGTGTCACTCTGCCTCTCAGAAGCCCAAATGGCTTCTCATTCCCTACAGGATAAAGTCTAAACTTATTTTTATTTTCCACGCTCTTTTCAATCTGGTTCCCAAAATACCCTCGTCATTCGAGTATCCCCATATTCCCTTACCTGAGTATCCTGCTCTGTTTAGACTAATTTACTCGATGGCCCTTAACCATTGCACACTCCTGACATGTCTCATGCTCTTCACTTGAAACATACAACCTCCCCACCTATCATAATGTACTTCTCCACACTCTATGGACTCTCAAGTAGCATCTCTCCCTGCCCCCCAACCCCGACCCCTGCCCCACCTAATGCTACCAATTGTTTATATTACCCCTTTAGCTCTTACATGTCTGAAAGTGATATTTATCATTTATGTGTCTATTCGTCACCTCCCCATCTAGGTTACAAGCTCTTAGTGAGCAGAAGCCATGCCTTATCCTTCTCTGTCTGATCCTCAATGCTTTTGCACTTGGAAAGTCAACACTTTTTCAGCATTTAATTTTGTGTGCTGACTCAGAGACAAAAAAGCATTCCATCAGGGAGCCCTCATGCGACCCACCTCTGATTGGTGGTTCCAATTACAGGAAGCTCACATGAGAAGCCACCTCCCATTTGTTTTCACTCCATTAGGAAATGCTTTGTGTCAGTTCAACATTTTGTCCTATGACCCATTAAGTAAAGCTACTTTGAAAGCAATTTAATTAAAACCCTGGGATTTTGCAAGATTGCCAAAAATTCAGTCTCTCCAGGCAGAACTATGGCTTATAAAATGCAGCGTTTTCAGATATCAGCATAGGAGTGGAGAAGCCCAGCAACTCAGGCTTGTTCGAAGATGAAGTTCTGAAAAGTTTCTCCCACATTGGCTGAGGTCACTTGGCTGGTAGAGAGATTCTGCAAATGTAGCTGACTGTCAAAAAGCTGCAACATAAATAATACAGCCTCCTCTTCCCCACACACATATATATATATGTCCTCTCTCTACATGCCTAAATAAATATAAGAGCAACCTGGGTGTGCCAGCACAGCCCCGGCAATTACAGTTAAAAACAGCAATTACCACTTCATAGCATCTAAAGTTCTTCATTCCCCAGATGAAAAGTCACCCTGTTTGAAACTCTTTTCTGCATTGAGAACTGTCATTTTCTCAGCAAAGATTTACTGAGAGCTTATAATTCACCGAAGGTAAACGGGGTTGCAGTAAACAATACAAAGAAAAATAAGGCTTGGGTTCTTCCCTCAAGGAGTTTACAATCCACTAACAGGAGACGGGTAATATAAGGTAACTAAACTCAAGTTCAGGTGCCAGGAGACATGTGTACATCAGAAACAGTGGTAATACACAGAAGGAGAGATAGCTCAGGTGGAAGGGGAAGGGACAAGTCAAGAAAGACTTCAGAAAGTCTGTCTTAAAAGATGCTCAGTTGATTGACATTTCCTCAATAAGTTAAATATAAAATTACCATATAACTCAGCAATTCCACTCCTGGGCATTTATCCTCCCAAACTGAAAACAGGTACAAACAAAATCTTGTACACAAATATTTATAGCAGCACTGTTCACAATAGCTGAAAGACGGAAACAACCCAAATATCCATCAGTGGCTGAATGGATAAACAAAATATGGTATATCCGTACAATGGAATACTATTCGTCCGCAAAATGAAATGATATGCTGATACATGCTACAACATGGATGAGCCTGGAAAACATTATGCTAAGTGAATGAAGCCAGGCACAAAGGCTACAGACTGCATGATTCAGTGTATATGAAATGTCTAGAATAAGCAAATCCATAGAGACAGAAAGCAGATTAGTGGTTGCCAGAGGATGGGGAGGGGGCAGGTGGAAATGGGAAGGAACTGCTTCATGGGTACAGGGTTTCCTTAGGGATGATGAAAATATTCTGGAAATAGATAGTGATAATGGTTGCACAACACTGTGAATGTACAAAATGTCACTGTATACTTTAAGATGGTTAAAATGGTAAATTTGGGGGGCTTCCCTGGTGGCGCAGTGGTTGAGAATCTGCCTGCCAATGCAGGGGACACGGGTTCGATCCCTGGTCTGGGAGGATCCCACATGCTGCGGAGCAACTAGGCCCGTGAGCCACAACCACTGAGCCTGCGCGTCTGGAGCCTCTGCTCCACAACAAGAGAGGCCGCGATAGTGAGAGGCCCGCGCGCCGCGATGAAGAGTGGCCCCCACTTGCCGCAACTGGAGAAAGCCCTTGCACAGAAGCGAAGACCCAATATAGCCAAAAATAAAAATAATAAATAAATAATAAATAAAAAATTTAAAAACAAAACCAAAAACAAAAAAAAAAGAAAATGGTCAATTTTGTTATATACATGTTGCTGCAATAATAATAATAATTAAAACACACACAATCGACACAGGGATGGGAAGAACATTGCAGGAAGAGGGAACAGCATGCACAAATACAAGTGGCTCCAAAATTGCCTGGTGGTGACTTCAAGACAGGTGCCAATAGCATCTCCCAGCCATCGTGACAACCAAAAGTGCCCCTACACATTTCCAACCCCACCCAGGTTTTATTTTCCCAGTCCTTACCTCTTAGCTATTCTGCGGCATTGAGTCTTTCAATAATTCAGTCAAGAAGTATTTGTTAAGAGCTTACTACGTGCCACCATGGCTCGAGGCATTAGTAATACTGAGACACATAAGACCCTGCAGCCCTCTTTCCTTTAGCTTCCATCGTATTACATCAGCTTCATCTCATGTGTCCAATTGTTCCTTCCACCAAAAGACAAACAAAAAACCCCCCAAACTAGAAATTTCCCTTATACCCCACAGCTAATCCATCAGCAAGTTATGTCATTTCTACCTTCAAAACACAGGTCAGGAGATCTCACCATCTCTACTCCTACCATCCATGTCCCAGCCGCCATAACCTCTACCTGGGACCATCTCAGTACCTCCAGCTGGTCCCTCCACGGCCACACTTGTTCTCCATAGTTTGAAGCAGGCAAGGTGACTCTTCCAAAAAGCAAGTCAGATCACGACACTCTCCTATTCAAAGCCTCCAATGAGTTCTCCACACACCTTAGAATTAACTCTAAAATCCTACAAGGTCTTCTTCTGTTACCTGGCTGTTGCTTGCTCCTTTGCCCTTAGCTTTTACTACTCACCCCCTTCCCACCACTTTTTAGATACTTTTTCTCCACAAAGTACCAGTTTCTCCAGGAAACTTCTCTTGTCTCAGCTGAATGTTTCTCCCCATTCTTTGTTGCCCGAAGAACTCTGTCATTTCTTACGGTACTTACTCATTTTACCTTTAGTAGAGTTAGTTATCTATCTGTTTTATTTCCTATAATTCATAAGTTCCATGAGTGCAGGAAATGTGAATTATTCATCTTTGTTTACTCCAGAGAACTCAGCCCAAGAGTTGCTACTCAATAAATGTTTGTTGAATGAATGATTGAACTCCTGTTTAGTTCAACATACACTTTGTCATTCTATGCTTTTGTTTCTCTTCCAGCTGTTAAAAAAGAAACCCACAAGATAGTAATTAAAAAAATTTGGATCATTCATTTCTGCTACAAGAAAAACACTGATAGCCAGCTACTCACAGCCATTTGTGATAATAATCAATTCAGATATTATAATGAAATTCAAAAACAAATTTATTATAATCAAGGAACATAAAACCATTTACTATTTGTAACAAAGAACAAAAAAACCTTGAGTTCTCAATCATGGTCATAAAACAGAATTCTAAATTAATGCAAAGACAGTCTGTTGTGAATATTCGATTTGTAGAATAATTTAAACATAAGAATGGGGAGAGTCAACATTCAGAACTCCACCCTTCAAGGTAACTTTTCCTTGTTCCCCAGTTTGGAATAATTTTGCCTTCTCTTAGGCAGATGAAAAACTTGGATGAACTGTGGGTAACTGAGACCAACTGCCCACAATAGTCCCCACCACTGCAGGTCTGTTCTACTGCTAGGCTTAGGGAGACGTGTCCACAGCATAGAAGCAGAGAACCCAGAATGGATTTTTTTCCAAGAGAATGATGCCTTATATGAGGCAAAATATCAAAATAAAGCTTTTAATGATCCTGTCATATTTTGGGTTAAATGGCTCTTGGGATCTAGCCTGGCAACCTAACCATGTAACTTTAATATACATGTTGAATTCCTATCAACAGGCCAACTTTTGAAACATCCTCTTTCTGAATTTTTAGCAGCTGGAAAAAGTCCTCTCCTTTCCTCACTTAGTCCTGTTGACCTTGCCAAACGTCCTTAGGTCCTTGACTCTAATGACCTCTGTCCTGGAGGTATGGAAGATATCACAAGCAGACATGCCATTTGCTGAATCACACTTGAAACCCAACGCAAGTGGCATTACTAAGAAAGTAAGAAAAAAATACAAAAATGAAACTGTACGTACAATGAGACACTGAAGATAATTTTTGAAATGTTCTTTCTGTTGAAATATTCTTTCTGAGATTTATTGAGATTATACTCTATTCATTTGTGCAAAGAACAATTTATTTCTCACACAGTTCACCTGAAACCTATGCTGTTGTTCTCGTCTGCCCAGAAATCATAAACTCACAAGGCTGGAGGAGGCCTTGGAGATCATTTCGTCCAATGCCCTCATTTGGCCTACAAACACAATGAAATTGCTTCTGTTTTATCTTTATCATAAATTCTATATGCCACAGTGTTCTGAATGCTTCCTATGGGTTCCAAACATAACCTACCGGGTTTTATAAAACTGCAGGGAAAATTAATACATGGTGATTCTTTGGATAATACAAGACAGAAAATAATACCAGAATCAGTTCTGTAAAGTGGAATTCTGGAAATAAAAGACCACAGACTCAAAATTTTAAATTAAGACTCTGCATGCAGGAAGGATTAATAGGAAGAGAACCCAACAGCAATGGCTTAACTCCCAGATTCCTCGGCACTTTGGAGATATGCTGATTCTTTCATCCAACTTTTTGGAAACTAGCTTAGTAATTTAATCAGATAGCCAGAGACCTCTTTATAAGATCTGTCTTTGTGGTTGGAGATCTCTTGGTCCAAAACCTTCTTTTTTTCCCCCTGACAATTGGGAATTTCTTACGGCACTGCAAAGCTATGAGCAGGGGCACCTGGTAACACAGGGGAGTTGTCTTCTGGGGTCTCTGGTGATACAGGAGAGTCATGGGTGCTCCCAGAGAGGGTGAGTGGAGTCTTCATTAGGTGGTGGAGAAGATGAGGAAATAGAGGAAGGTGGCAGAAAAGCAAATATATTATAAGTGGATGCCGATAGAAAACTATTGCAAACCAGAATGAGAAAATAGCCTCTGGTTCAAACTCACTAATCCCTCCTTCAGCCATGTCAGTTCCACCTTTATCTGAATTCTGTACATGTATTGAGATTCCTTGCAACATTTTGTTTTTAAAAAGAGTGGTATTAAGGGGTGTTCAAAAAGACTTGAAAACCATTGGTCTATTTTGACTCCCTCAATTTACATCAATTAAAAGACATTAAGTAAGCATCTGCTACATTTTGTGAATTATGCTAGTTTCTGGGTTTATAAAGATGAATAAGACACACTTCCTGCTCTTCAGAAGTTTATCATCTTGTGGGAAAGACAGAGTCATCAATCACAACAGAGATGATAAGAGCTATGGGTACACAAATGAAGGAGCAATTAATTCAGCCCGAGAGAGTCAAAAAAGATAACATTTGAATTGGTCTTTGAATATGTTAGAAGTTTGTCAGGTGGGCAAAGAGGATAGGAGCACTCAAGGGCAAGTGTGCAGTTGGAGCTAGATGCCTGCCAGGGTAGTGGAGGATGCTGGGAACGCTCCGGAGACAGATGTTGCGGCTAGATGCAGTGAGAGACGTGTTGTCACGAGGTGTTGACAGTATTGTTTTAAGAAGAGGCATGAAAAGATCAGATCTATGCCTTAAATATGCAACTTTGGAAGCAATATGGAGGGCAGAAGACGGAGGAAACCCAGTTGCTAGGCCTGAAAAGAGTCTAATTGGAGGATGATGAGAGCCTGGGCTCTCAGCAGGTCTGGATGGGAAAGAACAAGCACTTCCAGGCGGCGTTGGTTGTATTTAGTGACAGCTGGGTATGAAAGGTAAGGAAGAAAAGGGAAAAACATGGAATCATAGGGCTACTTCTTGGGAAAGGGGTGGTTATGTTTCTATCATTCTGTCTGCAAAGAATAGACACTCAGCTTGGGCAAAGTGATAAATATATTACCCTGATAATCCAAGTTTGGGTTAAGACACCAAACTGGAGATGCAGCCAGGCATCTAGAATGAGAGAAGTAGATACCATCTAAATCCGTTCTTTCTCTTGTTTTCCCTCCCTCCTATACATACATTCCTCATTTGTACTTACTTCTGGGTTAATTTTTCACCTCATCTCTGCTTTATTTTAAAACAACTTAGTTGAGGTATCATTGACATAAAATGAACTGTACATATCTAAACTGTACAGTTTGAAAAGTTTTGGAATACGTACCCACCTATGGAATCATCACCACATTCAAGATAGGGACCATATCTATCACCTCCAATTTTCCCTACGCCTCTTTGTAATTCCTCTCTCCCACCCCACTCTACCTCTCCTCACCCGCCTCTTCCCGGCAATGACTGATCTGATTTCTGACACTCTAGTTTGCATTTTCAAGAGTTTTGTATAAATGGAATCATATGATAGGTGCTTATTTTTGTCTGGCTTCTTTCACTCTGGCTGATTCATGTTGTTGTGTGTATCTGTAGTTCATTCCTTTGTACTCTTGAGTAGTATTCCATCATCTCTGCCTTTTTCTCTGTGTTGGTTTTATTCCTTCACTGCTGCCTGGCTATCTTATGTAGAAGGAAGTCTGGCCTGTGGAACTCCCAAGGTTTACCTTTTATGGCTGCCTGATTGATTCTCTTCTGGCCCAAGTTCAGAAATTTCAGAGAAGGGCTCTGATTGGTCTATCTTGGGTCAGATGCTCACCTCTGAGCCAAAGGACTGTGGTTGGAGGGGCAGGGACACATGAAGAACATGGCAAAGCTATGAGAATCTTCTGAATGTGTTTGATTCCAGCCTTCAGCCCACATGGGAACATCCTTCTGACCTTCCTCCTTGCCCTACCTTCCAGATTCTCACTGAAATTGTAAAATGCATTACACTAGGATCCATTCCAAATGAATCAAATAAGAAAGGTAAAAAACAAAACCTAAAAAGAAAGCTCCTATATAAATTCAGAGTAGAAAAGACCTTCTAACTGTGATATAAAATCTAGATGGCATAAAGTGAAAGATTTAAAACTTAAATTCCATAAAAATAAAAATCATTGCTTGGCAAAATCTCCTTGAGCAAAGTAAAAAGACAAATGGCAAACTGGGAGCAAGTTGTTTATAATTCATTTCACAGACAAAGTTTAATGTCTTTACTATTTTAAGAGCTCCTATAGGTCAATAAGATAAAACCCAATTGCCCAGAAAAAAACTGGGCAAAAATGTAAAGAAACAGTTCACAGGTAAAGGAAATACAAGCAACTTTTAAATACATGAATAGCAACCTCTCTTATATTACGAGCAACATAAATTCAAAATACAATGAAATACCATTTTCACTATTAAATTAGTAAGAAAAATAATCTCCCTGGCAAGCCTTGCCAGGAAGAAAGCAAAGAAACAGGTGAGATTCTTGAGGTGCCTTTGTCTCCAGCCAAGGCTCCTGGCTCTCTCCCTGGGGACAGTGTCAGCTGTCCTCCCCTCCCCCACTGGCCAAGCCCAGAACCAGGGCACCCTATCCCTTCCCACAAGCCAACATGAAACAAATAGTGAAAACACCAAGCTTTGTTGCTAGGAAAAAGCCACCCTAGGTATTAAAATTATGATGTATTAATGTATGGTGTTGGCAGGGAAGGGGGAAATGGGCATTCTCCTACACTGCTGTTGCAAGTGTCCGTTTGTGCCACCTGTAGGTGGGCAATTTAGTAATAACCATCAGAATTGGTGGGAGGGAGGTCCGAGAGGGAGGGGATATAGGTATACACATAGCTGATTCACTTCATTGTACAGCAGAAACTAACACAACATTGTAAAGCAATTTTACTCCAAAAATAAATAAATAAATAAATAAGCTACATGGTACCTTGAAGTATAAAATGAATAGTGTTTTAAAATGTAAAAAAAAAAAAAAAAATTGGTAATTCATTGGAATACTGTTTGCTATTGCAAGAAATTGGCAACAATTTAAATGTCTACCAGGACTTCCCTGGTGGCACAGTGGTTGGGAATCCACCTGCCAATACAGGGGACACGGGTTCGAGCTGGGACACAGTTGGTCCAGGAAGATCCCACATGCTGTGGAGCAACTAAGCCCGTGCGCCACAACTACTGAGCCTGCGCTCTAGAGCCCGTGAGCCACGACTACTGAAGCCCACGTGCCACAACTACTGAAGCCCACATGCCCTAGAGCCCACGCACTGCAACTACTGAGCCTGCATGCCACAACTACTGAAGCCCACATGCCTAGAGCCCGTGCTCTGCAACAAGAGAAGCCACTGCAATGAGAAGCCCGCGCACCACAACGAAGTGTAGCCCCCTCTCACTGCAAGTAGAGAAAGCCCGCACACAGCAACGAAGACCCAACGCAGCCAAAAAATTAAAAAAAAAAAATCTATGAACTAAAATAAGTAAATAAATAAATAAAAATAAATGTCTACCAATAAGAGGTTGGTTAAGCTCATTATGGTAATATATCCATTCAATAGAATACTCTGTAGTTGTAAAAAGAGAATGAGGGCACTTCTTATGAATTGAAACATTTCCAAGATGGATTATAAAGTGGAAAAAAAAAAGGTAAGATGCAAAGTAAAATGCATAGCATGCACTCATTTGTGTAGAAAGGAAGAGATTGCATTGTAAATTTGTATTTACTTGTATAGTATTTAAAATCTCTGGAGGAATCCACAGGAAATATTAACATGGTTACCAGTTTGGGAAGGTGAAGAGGAATTGGACACATGGAAGACAGGGATAGAAAATACATATTTATGGATATGTATTTATTTAATTTTGAATCTTATAAATGTATTATCTTCTTAAAAGATTAAGTGATTTTTGAAAAATTCTATTGCCTTGTCTTAAGTTGAACCAAGCCATTTTTTTCCAAACTTTTTGGTTCAAGGAAAGTTTAACTTTCAGATTTGCCTTAGTTTAGCAAAGCAGCATGTTTAGGTTTAGTGTCATGATTTTGGTTTAAGTCCCGGTTACCTACTTATCTAAATCACACAAATACACATATTCACACACACACTGAGGTACACACTAAGCATAGACATTCTTGGACACTCCTCTAGATCAGCGTAAGATCTAAGCAGAGGAGGAAGCATACACAGAACTCCAAAACAGAGTTAAGCAAGTAGGCATCTCTACAGAGAGAGAATACCAGGTGGAGGGAGAACGATTTGGGAGGTAACTAGAGGGGGAAAAAGAAAGTGAATGGTGGGCGGGGGGATGGGGTGGTGGGAGATGAAGGATGGGATCAACAGAAATAGAATTCAGCCCCTTCCTGTCTCTTGCTGCAATTGCTACAGGTGCCTGCAAGGAGACAATCGTCTCTGATTCAGCAGATCTCAGAGCTGAGTCACAGCCTTCTGGTGACAACTCAGGGGTTTATCCAAGAGGCCCTGGATGACCCCACCCCTATGAGTCCACATCCTGTACTCTCTTTAATTTAAGGCACACTCAGCAGAGCTCTGAGGATGGCTAACAGCCCTCTGGACACATTTGGAACCTATCCTGATCTCCCCACACTTTATTCCTGATAAGCAGAGAGAAGACTGAAAGGGAAGGTCTACTTTAATGTCCCCAGTTAGGGAGGTGAAAGGATTACTGTGTCACCCTGCCAGATTCAAATGGAGTCCTCCCTCCAGACCTCCCTTGCTGGCTTTAAGGCCTCTGGGGCTAGAATCGTCATTCCTGGCTCAGGTACAGATGTGTCTCCTTAAAGCCTCCAACTCATTTTCTGAAACCCCTCCCTTACATCACCACTGGACAATGTTTTCAGCCAGGTGCTGGGCTTGCACAGAGTGTGATCTCAGTCCTGCTCTGGGTGCTTCCAGCTAACATGAAAAACTCTGACGTACAGGGTCGTAGGTCCCTCATAACAGAGCTATTAGGAGGAGAAATGGGACGATAAATAATTGCTGATATTTATCTAGCACTTAGTATGCACTAAACAACTTACAATAATTATTTAATTTAATCTTCACGACTACCTTATGCATCTGATGTACTGTTATTATCCCATTTTACAGATAGAGAAAGTAAGGCTTAGAGGTTAACCGACTTGCTCACGTTTGCAGGGTTGGTGAGAAGGGAGCCAGAATTTGAACTCAGATCTATATGAGCCCAGAGGTTTAAGGACAGTGCTTCATCCCGGAACGTTTATGTGAAACACTTTGTAAACTAAGGTTCTGCACACATTACTTGTTATTGTTTCTATGGAACATGATAATAGCTAGCAGTTATTGAGGATTCATGGTGTGCCACATATCTTACATATATCATCTCACTTAATCTTAGCAATGCCCTTTGAATATATTACTGTCTACATAAGGTTTCCTGGTCCAGGGTTACACAGCTGATGAATTTTGAACACTGGCAGTCTGACACCAAGGCCTCCCCTACACTATGCTGTCTTCCCAAAGATTAAAAGATTCATGAAAAATAGTCAATCAGGTGTTAATATTCTGACTGGAAACAATCTGAGAATTGTGATGTCCTGTTTTGCGGCAGCTCAGAATTTCAGCGCTTGCGCAGATCCATTCTGAGGAAGACAGGAGTGGGAGGGGCACACATTTCGTCCGAGTACCTAACTCCATCGCAGTTCTGTGTCTCAGTTACATAGTGCTCTATGCCCTTTCTATAAGGCCGTTAAAGATCAATAGTTAGCACAATTGTTAATTTAAGCTCTCCTTTCCTTGCCCCTCCCTCAAATAGGTCATTAGTCCCATCAAACAGGTTGACATGTCTTTCTTTTGGATTTTCTTCTGACTCTCCATGGAAGAGTGCTTATCTGCAAACAAACCTTCAACTCAACTGTGCGCAGATAAACCAACCTCCACTCTGACAGGAAACGACATTCAACTGTCCTGAAGAACTAATTTTAATTGTTCCGCATGTACTACAAAAATTCTGTTTGCACATTTCATATGTCCACAAAATTACTACTGAGTAATCTTTAAGATGAGAGAGAGAGGGGGAGAGAGGGAGAGAGAGACTGCTTTTCCTTGACTGGGACTCTCTTGTATCCACCTATATCTACCAACATGCTTTGCACAGAGTACGTGCTCAGTACCCGTTTGCTGAATGAACGTTATTTTCAGATTTAGAAAACACTATTTCAATCAAAGAGTGTTTATTATTTTTCATTGAACTTCCTCTGCACCATCAAAATTTCTCCTGACCAAACAGTGTCGATAACCTGTCCTACGTAAAGCACGTACTATGTGCCAGGCCCTCAGAGGCTGAGGACACAAATGTGATGAAATCTAGTTCCCCCACTCCAAGAACTCACAATCTATGCTTTAGCCTTTTTCCCTGAGTGGGGGTGGGGGTCCTATTGGTCCCTTAAGGACATAGAGATGCTTCTGGAGTACAGAATTCTTTCCTGAATTTCCAGGTCCCCAGATGTAAGCACAAGCTGCAAAACCAGGTGTCTTAGAAAGGAAAAGCCAGCCCGTCACGCTTGTGCTCACAATGCCCTTGTTATTGTTCTGGGTGGAAGGCTGAAGACTGAGGAGCAGAGAAATGACAGATGAAGCCTTTTAATTTGCTAGCAATTAATTCTTTTACTTACTTTAAATTAAAATGTTCAGCCTTTCCCAGTCACTTATCAACAACTGTTAACATCAGTGTCTTGTCAGCATCTGGAAGGCTCTGAGTATAAACAGCCCATTACCTTGCAATGAAAGATGAATTGTAGAACCTTGATTAAGCATAATGCTCTGGGAATGAACTTTGCCAGTTCATTGATTCTTCTACTTACTGGAGACTTAGCCAAAAAACATTAAAAAAAAATTTAACATTCATGTATTCATTCCATCAACTAATCAACATAACATAGAGTGGTTAAGAGTAATCTCTGGAGCCAGGCTGCCTGGATTCAGTCCCAGCTCCGTCACTTGGTTACCTTGGACAGCTTGCTTACCTCTCTGTGCTTCTGTCTCCTTATCTGTAAAATGGAGATGATAACAGTACTTATAGCATATTTATGAAAATTAGATATATTAAAATATATAGGGCTTCCCTGGTGGCGCAGTGGTTGAGAGCCTGCCTGCTAATGCAGGGGACACGGGTTCGAGCTGTGGTCTGGGAAGATCCCACATGCCGCGGAGTGGCTGGGCCCGTGTGCCACAACTACTGAGCCTGCGCATCTGGAGCCTGTGCTCCGCAACAAGAGGCCGCGATAGTGATAGGCCCGCGCACCGCGATGAAGAGTGGCCCCCGCTTGTCACAACTAGAGAAAGCCCTCGCACAGAAACGAAGACCCAACACAGCCATAAATAAATAAATAAATTTAAAAAAAAAAAATATATATATATATATAAAGTTCAAAGGATGGTGCCTACTATATTGTAAGTGCTACATAACCTACATAATAATAATAATAATAATAATATTGTTGTCATCGTTGATCACTCCCATATTCTGTCCATGAAAGGGCAATAAGCAGGATAAGTATGATCCCTGCCTCACAGTGAATTTCTACTATTATAAAAACATTGAAACACTATAGAATCATACAGAGTAAAATATGAAAATCTACCCCCATCTCCCCTGATTCTACTCCCCAGAGGTAACCATCATTAATAATTTTATGTGTGTCCTTCTAGACTATTTTTCTAGGCATATGAAAATATATACATAAACATCAGTTGTTTGTTTTTATTTTTAAAAAATCATTTTGCTAACAATCTATCATGCACATTTTTGCAGGTCAGCCCATACAGACCTATCTCCTTTGAAGTGGCTGCCTTTGTTTTCTTTATAAGATAAACCATACTTTTAAATTTAAGTTTCTTCCTATTGATGCACATTAGATTGTTTTCAATGTTTCACTAATGAAAACAACACCAAAGTGAACATCCTTATACATGTAGCTTTGTACATTTGTAGACTATTTCTTAAGCATAAGTTCCTTAAAATGGATGTTATAGCCCATTTCCCCATAATATGAAAGTGTCCACTTTGACAAAGCAGGAATAAAGCAGGGTTGAAAGGACAGCCTCAGAGCCATTATGACAAATTCCCATCCCATCTCCCACTGGGCTGTGGTTGCCACTGTGGGAGAATAGCCAATTGGGTTGAAAGTCTAGCAAAAGCCTAGGAAATTGGTTTTTTGAATGAATCTCTCATAACAGCTTATTTGGTTGCAGTTTTCTTCTTTCTGAAGATGTGGTAGAAACATTCTCATTAATGGAGAGCTGTGAATAGCCAAGTTCCAAGTACTTAAGGCTTTCATCTTCATCTCAGAACCTCCTTCACATCCGTTTTCTCTCCTAGTCCATTCTCCCCAAGGCATTGTGACCTGGTACAAAAACCTATGACTGTATGACTTCCATTCTCCTTCAAATATTTAGAGCACCTGAACAATGAAAGAAGGAGCAAGTGAGCAAAGAGGGAGGAAGAGCTAAAAGAAACGACAGCCAGATGGGGATCATGATACGTTTAAAGTGGAAAATCATTGAAGAGAAACCTCATGCTATAACTATTCACAGATAATGACAAATTGGGTAAATGCCTTTGTGGTCCTGAGCTAAGCTAAAGACATCACCCTGGATACGTGAGTTAGGTTACAGGCTTAAGTTCCCTGCAAAGAGATCCAAAATGCAGTGGCTTAATCGAGACAGAAGTTTAATTCTCCCTGTTGGGAAGTCCACAGATAGGCGGGAGTTTTAGAGCAGACACATAGCACTGTTCCCTAAGGTCATCCAGGGATACAGGCATGGGGGCAGCTCTTCCATCCTCAGCGGTGGCTCCCATCTTTGGTTAAAGGTGGCCATTGCAGTGGCTGTCCTTTCCCACACAGTAGGAAATGGAGAGTGGAGTACAAGCCCTTTTCTCTATAAAGAATGTTGTACTGATGTTGTTCACATCACTTCCACTCACATTCCAGTAGCAAGAATGTAGTTATATGTCCCTCCTAGCTGCAAGGGAGGCTGGGAAATGTGGTTGCTTCCTGGATGACAATTTGCTCAGACAAATCTTGGTGTTTTACGAAGAAGAGGAAGAAGGAGGAGGAAGAGAAGAAGAAAGGGGAGGGGAAGGAGGGGGGGATAGACGGAGAAGGGAAAGAAATATGGGGATTTCGTAGAATTTGGAACTAGCGGGTAGCACGAGAGCGTGGCAGCAAGGGGTAAAACCAGTCAGGCAAGAGTTGATGACAAGTGTCTTCCAGCTTAAACATCCTTTGGGGGTGCCTTCCTGGGATCCCAAGACTAGATCAGCACCCTTGTTTTACCCTTTGACACCACTCTGGGCTTCTCCTTTCAAAGCTCTGATCACACTTGTAATTGATTATTTGTCCAATGACCATCTTCCCTGCTAGAATGGGAATTCCATGAGGACAGAAACCATGTCTGTCTTATTCGATACTGTATCTTCAGTGCTATCATAGGGCTTGGCACTAGTAGGGCCCAATAAATGTTTCTTTAATGAAGGGGAAACAAAGTCAAGAGAAACCTAGACTCTTCTCTCAAGACAGTCACAGCCTAATTGGAGAAGTGGGGATACAGACACATATGCAGTTACTACACTGGGCAAGTCCTGTAAGAGTGGAATTCAGAAAGTGACATGAGAGCACAAAGAAAATAACCTCCAACTGAGAAGGTGGCAGCTGACACTGAATGTCACAGAGCTGAGGTCTTGGTTCTACTCCTCAGCCAAGCAATGGAGAAATCAGATTGCATCCAATGGGATTGCCAGCCTTGATGTGTGACTAGAGATTATGCCTCAGATAAATGGCTAACTGCCTCAGGCCCTTAACCACACACTGAGTACCCATTCTTTCAAGACTCAACTTTGAATATCACTTTTATATAACAATTTCTCTGATTCACCCTACCCCACCCTACCCTGTTCAGACAGCACAGATCCCTTCCTCCCTATGTCCCCCATTGTATCCTACACTTCAGTCTGTCACAGCACCTACAGCCCTTCAGAGCACTTATGGTTGAGATGTCTGAGACCCTCCCCAGTGAAAGCTTTCTGAGGGCAGGGGCTGTGCTTCTGTATCCTTGTTTCCTAGCATATCACACAGGGCCTGGAGTTCAGGAGGTATTCAACAAATATTGAATGATGGAAGTCAGTCCATGGCTAGGTATCACATACTTCCAGACCGAGGAATTTGTACTCATTAAAATACTTACTGCCTTTACAGTCATTTCTTTACAGATGGGTAGAAACTTGGCAGGTAGTTGTGGGCCCTGATCCTTTGGTTAGAGGGACGGGGATCCTTAACTGGGACCAGTGGGACTTTCTTATGGTTTCCATTGTCTCCGCATCATTGGCCCAGGGACAATGAGTGGGAAGTGACACAAGTGCCAATGGTTCAGAAGATGCTGTTGCTGCAATGAAGCAGGTGCCACCTGAAGTTCAAGTGGCTTCAATGGCTGGTTTGGGATGTGTAAACACCACTGTTAAAGAGCTCTTGGATACACCAGGGCATAGTGCTTGATGGGATACCTGGACAAGATCCCATCCTTTCAGAAAACTTGGATGTACATTATTTGTTAGTGCTATGTTTTGGGATGTGGTCCAAAATGCTTCAGATTCCTCAAGTTGTTTTCACTTCCTTCATTTTGGGGAGGTCAGACCAATGAAGGGACTCACTCAGGGACTGTTGGGCACTGAATGTAAGCTGTTCTTCTCAGAGTCAGCTGGCGGATCCCAGAGAGGTCATGGTCAAAGAGAGCCAAAGCATGGTAATGCCAAACACACCAATAACCACCAGGACTTGTTATGTTCTAGGGCTAATCTACTTGTTCAAAGTGCTTTCGTATAATCATTTTACTTGATCTTGCCAGAAATCCTATCAGACAGGCAGAGAAAGTACGGGCCCAGAAAGACAAGGTGAGTTGCTCAAGGTCACCTAGCAAGGTTGTGGTGGAGCAAAGGAAAAACAAAAGCCAACATTCTCCAAGGAAAGGACAACAGATGGAAAGAAGCTACAGAAAGATCAGTTTTCACTCAGTTCAAAGGGAAAGCTCTAGCTGACAGAGCTGTGCTGTTGAGTCAAGGGGTAACTGTATCCCATGTACCTAAGTGTTGGTGGGCTGCAGGGCAGGAAAGCTCTGGAGGAGGTGGAGGGCGGGAGTTGGGGGTTCTTGCACATGACGACCCTTAGGTTTCTTCCACCCCTGGCGTTTCTGATGTTAGGGGGGAATGTCATCAGTTGGTCCTAAAAGAATCTGAAGCTTAGAAATAAGCAACCAGCACTTAGCTTACCCCTCTACGTGAGGTGTGGGACTCTGACCCTTTGCTCTCCACCTGTATGCTGCCCTCTGGGCCTCCCCTGGTACCCCACCCTCCCCTTCACCCCCATGCCCGGTCTGCAGCCCCAATGCTCGGTGTAGCCTGCTCTCACCTGCACACTATTGTGTGCTGCTGGAAAAGCACTGAGCACACTCTGGAGAACCTGTGTCACTAGGAGCAGCCTGGCCAGCTGGCCATGGGCTCATGGCCGCCCCCATCGAGCAGTGGCTGCCTCGTCCAAGCTTGTGTCAAGCCCTCAGCTTGGGCCACACAGTTAGAAGTTCACACTTAGCACCGAAGGGAAGACTAGTTTTCTAGCTCCAAGGGTAGAACTTGAGCAAGTTCTTTCTCTCTATGTGAATGGACTTTGCACAGTCTCAGGTTTCCAAGAGAATACATTAAAAACACAAGCCAGCTTTAATATGGCCTCCCAAGTTCCTGACCCTCATTAGGGAGGAAAAGGAGAGGACCCCTGGCCAGTGAAGGAAGTTGAGATTACAGTTTTTTAGTCTATCACACAAAAACACTTTAAACACAGTACTGACACCTATTCTATTCTATCTTATCTTATCCTATCCTACCCTATTTTATCCCAATAGGCACCTAATCTGTTCTATTACAAGCAAATTGCATCAGTTTTATGACTAAGACTTACAAGCTTTAATTACTCTGGGGGATATTTGAGTAACCAAAGAAAGAAAGTCTTGCTACAAAATGGGACTTATCTGGAGGACTCTAGGCTCTAATGAAAGGATGATCCTCTTAATTAATAGTTAACTTCTTTTCTACAGAGTCCTTGACTGGATGCACACCTCATAGATGCTCTGGCCATCCTTCAGTCTGGCATATGCTCTTTTCTTTTTCTAAACACTTTCCTAATTCCCCATTCTCTCAGCCTCCTTCACCTGACTAATTTCTGCTCACTCCTCAGGTCTCAGTTTAGGTCCTACTTCCCTTGGAAAGCTTTTCTTGCCCCTCACGAATGAATTAAATGTCCTTCTTATATCTTCCCAGTTGTGTAACCACGTTCAGTTGAGCAACTGTGCACCACAGGATCCTAAGGAAGACCACTGACATCAGAGACATGTTGCATAGTATACAACCTGCAAAACTGTCTATGGCTGCCCCACTCGCATAGTCCTCTGTACTTCTCCCCAGAGTAGCAACTACTCTTGAATGGTAAGTGCCTGTTTTCTAATGAAGTTCCTTGAGGAAAAGGATCTTGTCCTGAGCACTATCGTATCCCCAGGGCCTCAAACTGATCTTGGCACTTAGTAAGGACTCAATAAATGTTTGTTAAATTAACTTACAAATATTTTTTAAAAACCATTAAACTCACATATACCTCAGACCACACATTATCACTGCTTCCTGTTTCCTTTTTACCTTCTTCCACTTCTTTCCCTGTATCCTGCTACCCGTCAGTCAAAATCTTGCATCTGGGCCCTGTCAACACAGGGACATTCTATCAGAGCAGGGAAAGCCTTTCATGGTTGTTTGAGTTTCCTTGGGCTGCCATAAAAAGGTACTGCAAACTGGGTGGCTTAAAATAACAGACATTTATTGTCTCACAGTTGGGAAGGATAGAAGTTCAAGATCAAGGTGTTGGCAGTGCCATGCTCCCTCTAAAACATGTAGGCAAGAATACTTCTTTGCCTCTTACAGCTTCTGTTTTTTTCTGGCCATCCTCAGCATTCTCTGGCTTATAGATGCATCACTCCAATCTCTGCCACCCTCATCACGTGGCCATCTTCTCCCTGTGCATCTGTGTCTTCATATGGTCATCTTCTTACTAGGACACCTATCCTGTTGAATCAGGGCTCATGCTAATGACTTCATCTTAACTTGATTGAATCTACCAAGACCCTATTTCTGAATAAGGTCACCTTCACAGGCACTAGAGATTAGGACTTCAATATATCTTTGGTATATAATTCAACCCATAACAGTGGTATAGACAGTGGTTTTTCAAACCCTAGCATGCATCAGAATAACCTAGAGGATTTGTTAAAAATACAGATTGCTGGGTCACATATCCAGAGCTCCTGATTGAGGAGATCTGGGGCGGGGCCTAAGAATGTGCATTTCTAACAAGTTCCCACGTGACGCTGATGCTGTTGGTCCTGGTAGCACACTCCGAGGACCACTAGTGTAGGACGTTGCAACTCAAGATGCAGTCCACGGACCACAGCATCAGCATGGCTAGGGAAGCTGTTAGAAACACAGACTCTCTCTCCGTCCATACCTTAGACCTATGGAGTTAAAATTTCCATTCTAATAAATGATGTGCTCTAGCACAAGCTTGAAAGTCAGCGGGCCCTGGATATAGAGGCAAGGTTCTATAAGGTCAAGCCAGTAGGGTGCAGTCTCAGTCAAGTTCACCTCTTCATAGAGGCCTCACAGAGCCTTAACTGGTATCTGGCTCGCAGAAGAGGGCACTTATTTCTTATAGGCGCCCACCCCCACGTCTACCCTCAAACCTGCCGAAGCCTGGGGGACACTGGGAAGTCATACCTGAGATCAAGTTTTCAGACAAGCAACTGAATTTCAGGTTGTACACACCACCTTTGCCAGAGAGAAAATAGGGCTAACTCTGAGAAGCCAGTGAAACTTATACTGAGAGATGCTGACAGGCCAGAGGGAATTACATGACCCCAGAAGTGCAAAAAAGCATGCAAGAAAAATGTATTATGAGGGTTTTTCTCGGACAATGCCTGATCTCTTGACGTACCTTTCTTTCTTTTAGTGCAATCTGTTACATAACTATTTATTTTCATGGCTACTCTAATTCGAGAAATAGGTTTACTTTGTTGTGATAAGGTGTGTGCTTTAAAAGAGAGAGAGAGTAGAAAACGATACAGTTCCTGTGAGTTCCTCTGAATGCACTGAAAGATTGTGCAATTCCATCTAATATAGTTCCCAGTGATATTGTTTGGGGTGAGATGTTTGTTCTGGCAAGGACTGTTTTCAGTGATTATTATCATGGTGTTCTAAATAAAGAACCAAGCCCCAACCTGACCCCTGAACTAAAGGAAAGCTCTGATATCCAAAAGGTTCCAGTGACTCAGGCCACACCTTTTTTCACTGGGCTGGGTCTGTGGCCTCTCCGCGGCTCTGAAGCTGAGCCAGCCAGAGTCGTTTGCTACTTACCTGTTCATCTCCACCCACTGAAGGCAGTTTACAAAGACTTGTCCACCTCCTTAAGAGATGCTTCCGGGGCTTCCCTGGTGGCGCAGTGGTTAAGAATCCGCCTGTCAATGCAAGGGACACGGGTTCGAGCCCTGGTCTGGGAAGATCCCACATGAGCACAGCAACTAAGCCCGTGCGCCACAATTACTGAGCCTGCGCTCTAGAGCCCGCGAGCCACAACTACTGAAGCCCGCGGTCCTAGAGCCCGTGCTCCAAAACAAAGAGAAGCCTCTGCGATGAGAAGCCCGCGCACCACAACCAAGAGTAGCCCCCGCTCGCCACAACTAGAGAAGGCCCGCGCACGGCAACGAAGACCCAACGCAGCCATAAATAAATAAGTAAATAAATAAATAGATACACAGATAGATAGATAGATAGATAGATGCTCCCGAAGTCAGTCCTCTCATGTGAAAATCTGACTTCCAAGCAGTAGCAGAGAAGAGTTTCAGAGCTGACACCTGTCTTACAACTTATCAACTTCAATCTCTTCCTTTTATAGGTGCAGAGAAAAGTGACTCAACCTGGCTCACACAACTAGCCTGTGGGACAACCTGGAGTAAATTTCAGGTCCACAGTCACTTTCCAGCATTTTGCATGCCACCCCTTCATCCTGCCACCTGCCTTGGAGATGAACGGACTGAAACTAACCCTAAACTAATAACCCGCCATGTTGCTCCAAACCATCCCCAGCCTACATCTGTGTTCTCTGCTCCTAATCGAGGACAGGGATGTTAGCCCCAGATTCTGTTTCCAAGGCAGTACAACGTCAGGGATAAACCTACCGCCCCCAAACCATGGAAGAGGGGGCTGTGTAACAGGACTGGGCAATTCAGGAGCACATGGGAGTCGCTCAGGTAGGTGAACAGAACCGGCCTGCTGGACCAGGTTCTGTGGAAACTGGGAGCACAGGCCCCATCTAACCGGGCAGCTAATGCTCACCTCCAGTAGATGGGAGCCTTTGGACTGAGGGCCCAATGTTGCCAGACAGACCCATTTTTAAAAAGATGGTAGAATTTTGAATGTGTTTATAAGTGAAATCTCTTGCATTTAAAATATTGGCTCACACTTTAAATGTCTTTCAAAATACTGGCAGGCTAAACACAACCCAGCCCATGGGCCACCAACACAGCATCCGCAGCAAAGCCGTGGGTCCAGGATGGACACTACAGCCAGACCAGTGTGGATCCTGGCTCAGCCCCTCTCTGTGACCCTGGGCAAGATACCTGTCTAAACTTCAGTTTCCTCATCCATAAAACAAGGATATTATTGGTCCTATTTCACAGTATTCTTGGGAAGATTAAGTGCCATCATGTAGATGAAACACTCAGAAGGCTGCCAGGCACGCAATCAATCCTTGATAACGTGAGCACTGCCACTATTATAGCACTGACTGAATCACGACGACCTGAAGGTCTCCAGTCAGAGCTGCACCCAGAAAGCTCTCTAAAGCTAAGCCAGCACTCATCATCCCCCGCAGCCAGTGCAGCCAGTTCCTGGCTCAGTGTCTTCGGTGGCCCCGTGACCCCTGCTGAGCGTCCTTTGTTAGCATAACACAGCACCCAGCACGTCGTTCCCGGTTCCTGGTGGGGCTGGAGGAATAGAAAGATCAGACAAAGCAGGCTGCTCAAACCACTGGGGAGTCACCTGGAGGGCGCCAGGGCGTGGCCAGGGGCTGTGAGCATACCAGAGGAAAGCACGGCTCAGGCACGGGGCCCGCAGTGCTGGATGAGGAGACGAACACGGGCCCAGGACCAGCTCGGGCGATCCAAGAATGAGGCCTCCGACCTGAGAGAGTTTGGTTCTGTTCTTTCTCAGCCCGTCAGGCAGATGCGAATGATGTGCCTGAGACGGGGATCTGGCCTGCGGTGTCTGATGGGGCACATGAGGGCTTAAATGTGGTTGAAAACTCTTTGTAATGCTGCCCAACTAGTGCTTTGGGTGTTACTTAAATTCCCAGCGAGGATGGGAAGGAATTTGTAAAGAGAGATGCTGGGAATTCCCTGGAGGCCAAGTGGTTAGGATTCTGCACTTTCACTGCCCAAGGGTTCGACGATCCCTGGTCGATCCCACATGCTGCGTTGTGTGACCAAAAAGAAAAAAGAAAAAAAGAGAGCGTGAGATGCTAACTTGACCCTTGATCCCGTGGTGCTTGGTATGGGGTGGGGGTGGTCTCGGGCGGGGTGGTCTTAGTGCCCTTGTGGAAATGCAGGCAAATTCGCCTCTGCTCGCCGAAGGCTGGGAGCTGGATCTCTTCAGGGGATAAAACAGCTGCTGAAGCAAGCAGGGCTTCCGAGGGCACAGTCCAAGGTGGGCACGTTTAGGATGGAGGAACACGTGCAGGGCTCAGGCAGGAGGGATGGAAACACTGAAAACAGCCTTGATAGGATAAACTCTCTTTTGAAGAGGTTTAAAAAATGCGCTAAAAGTTATTTTGCTTAACACTGTCTGCGGAAACCAGAGGTCACTGAAATTGTAAATAGCCCCCTACCTCTTGGGCAACAGATAAGGCCTATTTTCAAGATGCACTGTCCTGTGGACGCTACTGTCTTGAATATTTTATAAATTCCTGATGTATTTGAATATTGGAAAAATGCTTCTTATTCTATTTCCAGTTCTTTTCATGGACATGGAAGAAAATAGACCAAGAGGAAGGGTTTAATATTTATGCAGTACCTAGTATCCCTTTTTTTTTCTAGAAAATATATTCACCCTCCTTTTTTTCCAAATCCAATTCTCGCAGTGCTACAAAAGAATTCATTGTTTACAGGAATTACAGGGAAGCATGCTGTAGCATAGTTCCAAGATGTGGTATTGTGTGGTTGTCCATTTGCCAGTTTTTTGGAGTCAGAATTGAGTTTCAGATCTTACCCAGCCTCTTCCTAGATGTGGACTTGGGCAAATTACTGAAACTTTCCAAGCTTAGTTTCCCACAGCTGTAATATGAAGCTAATAGTAGTCTCTACCTCAGAAGACTGTTCCGAAAATCAAATGAGCTAATGGATGTAAAGCACTTAGAAGGATCTGATGCATATTAAGTGCTAAATTAATGGTAGCTATTGTTAAAATTTCCCTCCAAGTTAACTCTTTAAAAAACAATCCACATCTTAAAAAATGGTTTTTCCTTAAAGTGAGGAATGCCTGTACTGAGGATGTGCTTCAGTTTCTGGAGAGAGAACACAGAAGAAGTAAATCATTCGCACTACTCTACATAGCTCGTGTTGTAGGTGGGCTTCACCTAAAAGCCATCCAGCTGAGTCATCACAGGGAAGGCCTCAGAAGACTCCCTGGGAGTTTCAGACCCAGACTGACCTTCAGGGTTTCCTGAGTTGGAGCAAAGTGACAAGAGCTTTATACTCACTACTGATCAGTCACTGAATGTGGGCCACCTAGAGACAGGGGTTAACCTGGGAAGGGAGGCTCTCTCAGGGGGGCAGCTGAGGGTCACCAGCCAACAGCATTGAAACGGAAGGGGCACCTGGTGGCAAATCCCAGTTTCCACTACAGCTCAGCTGTACTGTTTTTGTCTTTTATAAAAAACTACATTTTTCTTCCAAAGAGCTCTCATCACTTCACAGACTAGCACGTTTTCCTCACCCATTTGCAGAAAGCTCTTGAGAAGTGAGGTGCTCCCCGCCTTGCTCATGCCCATTTTTCACATAAAGAAAAGTGAACATGGCAAGCCAGTAACACTGACAGGGCATCACACACAGGGCTCCTGCCATTCGGCCAGGGTTCTGCTACTGCATTATTGCTTGCTTCTTATTTTGCCACCATATCCGGGTGCTGTGAGGCCAAACCTGCATGTTGTTTTGGGTTTTGTTTCATGGGAATGATGACTTCTCAAGGCTCTGCCCCATTTTAAGAGCATCATGACCTGTCTCAAGCATCTTCCACTCCCATACCTCAGTTCCGGGACTAGGATTGAGTGGGAATGGATGAGGATGTCTCAAACCTCTGCCAGTCAAATGAAGCAAGGGAGCCTGAGGGGAACAGAACTTCTTGCCTGGACACCCAGGAGCCAGGCCTTCCTACACCTCACCCCTCACCCTGCTCCCTCAGCTATGTTAGGAACCTGTCCAGTTATCTCAAATCACAGTCAGCACCAGGAACAGCTTCCCAAGAGGGTCACTTACACAGTCCAGGGTGAATCCCAAGCGCACCCACTTGCGGAACAGTCTTGATGGTTGGACGTTGTAGGAGATTTCTAAGCTGGCTGACAGGTATGCAATTTCTGGCCCTAGAAAAATTGCAATTTCAGCATTCCTGGAGGAGTCGCCAATATATCCTCTTTTTTTCCTACACAATAAGCATTTGAAACATACAGTGCATTAATTTCCCTTGGAGTTCAGCTGGTCCTCAGGGCGTTGTTTTTACCTCTTTTTGTACATCAGGAAAGGGGGTCCTTGGAGCTATCAGAGGTTCCCAGATTCTCTCTTCAGACAAACAGAAAGAGAGCAGGGGTGACTTATTTCAGACAAAGAGGATTCATGTCAAAAAGCATTAAATGAGTCAAAGAAAAACATTTTATACTGAACAGAGGTATAATCCACAATAAAGATCTAATAGCTGAACATTTCTGTGACAATAACAAAGGATGCTAGAAACATAAGGAAAAAGTGCTTGAAATACAATGTTTGTAGGAGACTTTTAAATACATGTATCTCAAACTTTGACAGCTGAAATAAACAAAAGTTGTCAAAAACAGAGAAAATCTGAATCATAGATAGAAATTTTCTTTTACAAAGAGGAAATATGACATCTTTTTAAGCTTCTGTGGAACATTTACAAAGAGTGATCATAAATAAGACACAAAGATAAACTCAGTTTCAAAGCATAAAATTTATATGAGCCATTTTACCATACCAGAAAGTGATAAACTGGAAATTAAACAAACAAATAAAACATCCACTTGAAGTAGAGGGCACACTCCCAAACAGTTATTATGGAAAAATGAAATAAAAATGACAGATATAGGCTATTTTAGTTTATTATTTTTCATTAAAAGTCAAATTGGGGTATAATTGACACATAACATGACATTATGCTGTTTTCTAAATAATGAAATGAGAATACTTTTCACATATTCATGTAATAAACACTTATTGATCATCTATTAGATACTAGACATTGTTTAATAGCAGGATACACAGCACTGAGAAGACAAACTCTGTTCCCATGGACTTATATTTTACCGCTAGAGTGGGGGAAGATAGCTGATAAACAAGTACGTGAATAAAATAAGAAAATATCAGGGAGCAATACTTGCTTTAGTAAAAATAAAATAGAATGATGTGACTGAGAGTGACTGACATGGGGTGTTACAGTACTCTGGGTTGGGAAAGCCTCTCTGAGATGGCATTTAAGTTGAGCTTTGAACATCAGGAAGAATTCCACTTCAGGATCTGGGAAAAGAACATTCCAGAAGAGAGGCAACCTACATTGTGTATCAAAGTTAGGAAACTGGATGCAGCCAATTCAAAAATTGATAACTTTTAAATTTCCTCATTATTGAAGAAAGAATGAAAATAATTGCATTATTGATTCAATTCAAGAAGTTAGATAAGGATAAAATATCCTTTTAAAAGGAGAAAGGAAAAATAAATATAACAACCAACATAATTAATGCAAAAACAAAAATAAAAAAAGCAGCATTGATTTTTAAAATCCAAGATTTATTTCTTCTGAGGGAAAAGTATAAAAAATAAGCATCTAATCAAGATTTTAAAAAACATATAAATATAAAAGTAAATATAGAAAGTTACCCAATTTTTTCATAGAACTAAGACAACTGTAACACAAAATCTGTAAAACAAAACAAAACAAGACAAACAAAAAAAAATGAAGGAAGGAAGAAGAGAGTGGGAGGGAGGGAGGAAGGAAGGACAGAAGGAAGAAAGGAAGAAAGCAAAACATATCAAACTTCAGAGCAAACTTCTTTATGCATCTGGAATCATAAACCTACTAAATTTAATTCACAGTATATTAAATGGCTCATGCATCACAACCAAGAAACCTTCATTCCAGAAATGCGAGGATAACTTGATATCATAAAAACATATTAATATAACATGATATGTCCTTTTTCTTTCAGTGAGTAAAACCTATTTTATAATTACAATGGGTGAATGAAGGCTTTTGATAAAATTCAATACTTTTTCTCATTAAGAGTTTCTGTGGCAACTTGGAAGAATAAGCTAATGTGGACTTCTTGCTTCACTCAACATGGAGAAATGGTAGATAATATGTAAAACATATAATTAAATTAATAGCTGGGCTCCAAAGAAAGAAAAAACTAGGTACATAAACAATGAAGGAACTTAAAGCCAAAATTATAAACTAATATAGTGATGACTTAGGGGATGGGGAGCGAGGGGTATCAAACTCCATTTGGCTCTAATGGCCAAAAATTGGCAGTTGTTTTTTTTTTGTCCATTAAGGGATAAGATATATAGTTTGGAGCCTGCATAAGGTGGGAGGCTCTGACTAAGATCATTGTATGAAGTTGGGACCTCAAAGGGTGCTGTCCAGTGAAGTAGGAACAAGAAACACTCCATTCCCTGGACAAGAATAGTGATAAGGAAATTTGAATCTGCCTAGGACTCCGATTAGAGGAAAAATTCTTCCTTTAGAAACTAAAGCCTTGAGCCTGTGCTTTGCATGAGCAAGGAGCTCAAATGTACATTACCCAGGAGCTGTAGGTAAACCCAGGTCAAGAAATTATTGTAAAACTTATTTGGGGCTAGCAAATCCCTGGAACCCTCAGCAGATGGAAGCACACACTTCCAACATCAAGAGTGTGAGCTGGCAAACTAAGACCCGGGGCCAGATACTGCCCATAACCTGTTTAATGTATGACTTGTGTGTTAAGAATGGTTTTACATTATGAAAGCAAAGAAGAAGGAGGAGGAGAAGACAGATAGACACTGTATGACTGTCTGTGGTCTACAAAGACTAGAATACTTACTGTCTGGCTCTTTACAGAAAAAGCTTACCAACCTCTGATCTAGAGCACAAAGGAAGCCCCAAAGGGGAAAATATCCCTCACTAAAGATCAGCTTACAATAAAAAATTACTATGTGACAAAGCCATCAGCTACATAGGAAAGTCAGTAGACTCAACAATAGTAGAATAAGCAGCCTTGCAAATGTTAGACAATAGTACAACCTGAAGACACTATACAATAAATATTTTTAAATGATTAAGAGATAAAAGGAGGTAGATATTTAAAAGAACTTCTATAAAAGAAAAATCTAGTAATCGGAATTAAAATTCAAAGGAAAAATTAAATAGCAGATTTAAAGACAACTGAAGAAACAATTAGTGGTCTGGAAGGTAAGTCTGAGAAGATTAACTGGAATGTAACACAAAGTTATAAAGGAGTAGAAAATATGAAAAAGAAGAGTCAAAAGAAGTAAGCTGAGAAAGAGTAATTAGTTGTAGCTCCAAAAGCAAATGTTAAAGAAAATGACAGAGAATAAATATTTGAAGAAAAAATTTTTGTGAAATTTTCAGAATTGATAAAAAACATTGATTGATAAAAAATACTCCTTCAGCAGGAATATATATATTATATTCTAATATAATATATATAATATTGTATATTATAATATTATAATATAATTTTATATTATATTATACATTATATAATTATATATATTATATGATATATAATATATTATATAATGTTATATTATATTATAATATATATTATATATATAATATATATACACACATACATATACAACTACACACTTTATGGTAAATTATAAAACACAAAAGAAAAAGAAAAAATTAAAAGTAAGCAGAGAGAAAACACAAATTACCACTGTGGCAGAGGTTGTTATATGTCCACCTGAATATATTCTAAATCTTCTGGAAAAACAGAGTTGTAGTTGGGCATACAGATGCTAATGCATATGGATGCTAATTCTATAAATAAAGCATGCCTTGTAGATTTAACTCTATAGTCATGTAATATTTTACATAATTATGAAACAAATTTGTTATGAAACAAATTTTAAAAATTAAAAAGCTATCTCTAAAAACGAAAAGTAAAAGGAAACAATCCTAACTTGTGTCTAAATGGTGGCATAACCACATGGAAAGAAACTAGTCAAAGTGACTTTAAGACATAGGAATTTAACTGTTTACCTCTAGTAGTATATAATCTAAGAACAAAACATTACATAAAAAATTTTAAACTATTTACAGTAATCATATTATTAGTGGCAGCAATGGTGTTATTGTGTGTGCATTGTGGGATAAAGCAAATGAGTAATTACGGTACTGCATTAGTCTGCTAAGACGGCCATAAAAAATGCCACCGACTGGGTGGCTTAATGGAAATTTATTTTCTCAAGGTTCTAGAGGCTAGTAGTCCAAGATCAAGGTGCCATTAGGGTGGGTTCTGGAGAGGCCTCTCTTTCTGACTTGTAGACAGCTGCCATCTTGCTGTGTCCTCACATGGTCTTTCCTCTGAGCACAGGCAGAGAAAGAGCTCTCTGTATCTCTTACTCTTCTTACAAGTGCCACTCTTATGACCTCATTTAACCTTAATTACCTCCCTAAAGGCCCTATCTCCAAATGCAGTCTCATTGGGGTTAAGGCTTCAACATATCAATTTGGGAGGGACACAATTCAGTCCATAATAGGTATATTTGAGAACTGAAATTTCTCATATGGGAGAAAGGAAATATGGATGTAAGATGAATAAGGCTAAATAAAAACTCTGTAGTCCTGAATTCAAATGAAACTATCAGTATCAGCTCATAATTTATTTTAATGAATAATTATTTATAATTGATATTAATTTTAATATAAATGTTATAATTATATAATATATACTATATACAATATAATATATATTACATAAATATGTATACTACATCTATCCATTGAAAAGACATAGAAACAAAGACCAATCCACTAACAATGAGACCACTAGTACCCCAGATTATAGCCTATAAATACCATTTCCCATTAAAATGAACCAGAGCTCCTTAGAGAATGTCTGATTCCAGGCTTGAGAAGAGAGAAATGTACAAGCTGGGCATAGAATATCTTGTCATCCAGGTAGCAGAGAAGTTATTAAAATTATTTCAAAGGCCTCAGGAACTGACTTGAGTAGTCTTCTCCTAGACTAAGATGGGATAATTTGATTTAGAAATTGATTTTGACTACAGAATATCTGAGCCTGATTGCCCATTCTGACTAGCAATTTAATGAATCATCCGATGTGGCTTTAAGACAGTAATTTGACTGTGTGTGTCTCATAGTATATACTCTAAGGACAAAAAAAATTACAAAAAAATTCTTAATGATTTCCGCTTCAGCTTCAAAAAATAGATCAGAATTGTTTTTGTTACTTGCAACTAAAGAAACCCAACAGATAGCCTGAGGAAAATTGCCTAGCACAAGGTAGGGCATAACAGATATTCAGTAAATGTTGGCCTTCTTCCTAGGAGTCAAAAACCTACAATGACTTCTTTTCAGATGTTAAAATCTGTACAGGAAATTTCCTCTCTATGCATGAGGGAAATTCTGCCTCTGTTCACACCCTCTGTAGCTCTCCCCAGTTCCTCCAACTCAAGGCAAGAATATCTGTAAACTGATTTTCTGTCCAAGGTTTTGATTGGAGCCAGTTATTAGTGGGGAGGGTCACTATGTTGGCACGTCAGTACCCACACCCTGTTCTTTTGTACTTTCTACTTCCTATCTGTCTTTAATATGCAGCCATGAGATCTCTTATCTCTTCCTCAACATGGTGCTAGGAAGGTAAGTGAATTTAGCACTCCTCTCTGGGCCTGGAGCTCTCTATCTACCAATATGCCTAAGATTTTGATTTGAAGAAAAGTAGAAGACCCCACATAGACGTTGAGGCTTAAGCCACAAACTCAAGCTCATCTTTTACCAGAAATCCCTGCATTGAGAATTATCAGGTGCTGGCTCAGCTATTGACTCTCATTTGCTGCTGTTCCTTGCTTTGCAGAGAACTCCCTTGGGAATCTAATGGCAAGAAGGAACTCTGAAAGGGCAGAGCTCAGTTATTCCTGGGTTACCTGGGTCGGGGGAGAAGAGAGGTAACACCATCAAGTAACACCAAAACCCCTCTCTCATTCTTACAGAACCACCAAGAGGCAGGAAGCAGAAAGTGCAAGAGAGAAAAGAGCATGGGTGCTGACATTCAACACATGACACTCAAGTTTGTAATTAGGGGCTCTGACAGCTGGGAATAGGGTAGACAGAAGGTGAGGAGGAAGCAGGTGGGAGAAGAAAGAAGGGGGAGTAAGAAAATAGTCTCCTTTATGTTCCCCACTCCATTCTCCTTACCTCACTCCCCCCCCTCCCCATTAATTCCCACCCACACATCCAAGGAAGAGAGTGATAAAAAGGGTAATGAGGATGAGTCAAGTTCATAGGTATTTTATTGGCCCCATCATTCTCTCGAGTGTACATGTCTTAGGAATTTCTCTTTTGTACCCCTGTTATGCTAGGAAGGCTTATAGTAAGCAGCTTATGCTATCTCTGTTCCAGAACTTTAGGAAAAACTTGTTTTGATCTCCTTTCCTTGACATGCTTTTCCTTGGATTCATCTTTTCTTGCCATCAGAAAGCTAAAATATATAGAAACAGTACTGTTCTATATGAGTGACCGATTATGCTTTCTTTGGCCTACATTCTTTATTCTGCAGTGAAGTTGAGGCTTATAAGTCAAAACAAAGGAACTAACTTACTGTCCACCAGTTTATACAGAACTCACAGTATATATGAGTTTTTTAAACTAAGATCTGTTAAAAAGAAATCTGTTTCAACAGATGACCGTGTACAATACCATGTGGTGAAAATGAATTCAGACTTATTAAATGATGAACTTGTTAAAAAAAAAAAAAGTTAAAATATAGAAGCTCAAGAAACAGGTATAAACAAAAGAAGTATAAACTGAAGGGAAAATGTGCCAAGGAGATCACTTGGCCTACTTTTTTTTTTTTTTTTTTTTTTTTATTTATTTATTAATGGCTGTGTTGGGTCTTCGTTTCTGTGCGAGGGCTTTCTCCAGTTGTGGCAAGTGGGGGCCATCTCTTCATCGCGGTGCACGGGCCTCTCACTATCGCGGCCTCTCTTGTTGCGGAGCAGAGGGTCCAGACGCGCAGGCTCAGTAATTGTGGCTCACGGGCCCAGTTGCTCCGTGGCATGTGGGATCCTCCCAGACCAGGGCTCGAACCCGTGTCCCCTGCATTGGCAGGCAGATTCTCAACCACTGCGCCACCAGGGAAGCCCTGGCCTACTTTTAATATTGAATTTTCCCTTTAAATTAGGCAAGAAGAATCTTTTGGTGGTTACTCCTGGCTTCTCAATGGCCTAGAGTTTGAGGCCAAAATACCCTAATAAAATGCATGCACTTGCCTGGTCCTGTCCTCTGAGCATGATATCTTCCTTGTGGACCCCATGGGCAAGGGCATAGCTCTGGCAAGAATGGATTTGGTTTTCAGAACCATGGGCCCAAGCCCAGTACTACCCCAAAAGCGTACCATGTCATCCAAAACAAGCAGCACAGGTGATGATAGATTTGCCATTCTAAGACCACTGTGGCTGATGCCCTGGCAGGTGACTCCTCTGATCTGAGCCCAGCTGAGCAGTGGCTGCTCATAGGGATCAGAGGGAGAAAACACACAGCTGTGAGGAGGACCTAGCTCCCGAGAATCGTTGCTGTGACCTCCAGGTCTGCTCTTTCCCTGGCTGTGCCTCCCTGTTTTCTGCTGTCTCAATCAGTCTCTTCCTGATGGATCTCCTGGTGCTCCCCAACTTTAAGGAAACCTATTCCCTATGGAAACTCTGAGAAATGCATAAAGGTGCAAGGTGATGGCCTCCAACAGTGGGACACATGTTCTGCCGATGATGTGGCTGAAATGTGAATGGATCGCTCTGCTTGGGAGATGATCCTCTCAGGACGAACTCCTGGACTGTTGCTGCCTTGTCTTGGGTTTGTTCCCAAGTCGCAGGTCCTCTGCTTCCCTCTTCTGGTCAATTGGAAGGACTCTTAATAGCCATTTATAGTTCAGGGAAAAGATTAATCTGTTGGTAACTAGTAATAAAACCAAATCATCATCTCCGAATAAACTTTGGACTTTCAACTCACAAAAAGCTACACCCAAGAAGTGGGATAATTAAAGACAACATGATTGCAGTTCAAATACGGTCATGTTAGGCAGTCATGACATCTACTCTGTTGAGTAGACCTAGAGGGAAGACGTGAAATCAGCAGTTCCCAAATGTGAGGTGCGATGTGCATTTTTTCGAAAAGAGAAATGATCTGTGACCAAATAAGTTTGGACAATCTTAGGGTAAAGAAAGTCACACAGGTTTCTGTACTAAAAAAAATTCTCAGGGCATTTAAATTAGAAATTGTGAATCCCTAAGGGAGATGGCACATACAGTTTTTGAATAATGAGTCCTTCATTGAGGAGCACTCCAAAGCCTAGTGTCCCATCGTGCAGATGACTCTGACATTGCAACACTAGACATTGAGGAGATGTACTAAGAAAGAGAGATCTCCCTCCACATTATAAAATGACAGGTGTTATCTCACCCAAGCCAATACCAGGACCAATGATACAAATGGCCACCAATACCTCATGAGTTAACATTAGGCTCAGTTTCAACCACCAAGCTCAGAGTTGGAAGGGACCCTAAGGTCCTAAATGTCTCTTGCAGTCTAATACCTTTATTTTGTAAATAAGGCTGGAGACTCAGAGAGCTATAAAGAAAGTATAGTCTCAAAACCCAATGAAGAAATATAACCACAATATGTCTCTGTGGGAGTCCAGTACTGATGACAACTTTGCCCAGAGGAGCTATCCATTGCAAAGAGTACACATTTTGAAATACTAGACCAGCAGGTAGAAAAAAAATGCTTAGTTCGAAAGAGTGTAAATCAGGCCATCCCCTTCACTGGAAAGATGAACACAAGATGTTGCAGCATTTGGCAAAACAAGACCAGACTTATTATTCATTTATAAACCCACAGAGGGCACTTTTATAAAAGTCATCATCCTCATTCATACATCAAATGGAAAGTCAGGAAATATAGTGTGTGTTAAACTGTAAAGTGCTTTGATGCCTTTTCATAAACGTTAATACATTTGGGAGAGCATCACAGCCTTCTGTATTAGCTAAGACTATTCTGGTTGCTAGTGACAAGAACCAGATTGAACTAACTTAGGCAGACTAAGAAGGAGTGAAGGGAATAACTTATTGGAAAGCTCTCTTTCCGAAAGGAAGAGCTGGATGTGAGTGAAAGAGCCACCGGGATTCTCATTCTTTCTCTCTTACGTGCTTCTCTCTGTCAGTCAGCGTCACTCACTTCCTCTGTAGATGGGATCAGCCACCCCGTGGGGGTTATGGCTGTCACTGGCTCAGA
This sequence comes from Eschrichtius robustus, assembly GCF_028021215.1. NCBI lineage: Eukaryota > Metazoa > Chordata > Mammalia > Artiodactyla > Eschrichtiidae > Eschrichtius > Eschrichtius robustus. The sequence goes on from NC_090826.1 coordinate 103,828,126, forward strand.
GCCTCACAGGTCCCCCATCAGAAAGGAATGGACTCAAGTTCAAAAGTCCTTCAAAACAGAGAAGGGGGGGCTTCCCTGGTGGCGCAGTGGTTGAGAATCTGCCTGCCAATGCAGGGGACACGGGTTCGAGCCCTGGTCTGGGAAGATCCCACATGCCGCGGAGCAACTAGGCCCGTGAGCCACAATTACTGAGCCTGCGCGTCTGGAGCCTGCGCTCCACAATAAGAGAGGCCGTGATAGTGAGAGGCCCGTGCACCGCGATGAAGCGTGGTCCCCACTTGCCACAACTAGAGAAAGCCCTCGCACAGAAACGAAGACCCAACACAGCCATAAATAAAATAAATAAATAAATAATTTTAAAAAAAAAAACAGAGAAGGGCTCTGATGGGCTTCTCTCGTTGAGGTGTTTCTTTCTGAGACAAGAGATATAGGGTCTTAGGAGAGGCAGGTGGCATGGTGGGTAAGAGGTCCAAATACTGACTCCTCTTCCCGCTAACTATATAATCTTGGGAGAGTTCTTTAAGCTCTTTTACCTCAGTTTCCTTCTGTAAAATGGTTTTAATAATAGTGTCTACTTTATTAAGTTTCATGTGACGATTAATGGAGATGAAACATGTAGTAAAGAATATTACGTAGTACTTGCCACAGGGTAAGCAATCGATAATCATTAGCTATTATCATTACTGGTTTAGCTGGCAGGGTTAGGAAGCCATGTTTAAATCACTCACTATGGCAATTTAATGAAGAGATTAAAAGCATAAACTCTGTGGTCTGATGATTTGGCTTCAAATTCCAACTCCCACACTTACCAGCTATACTTTATGCAAGTTATTCAACTACTTTGTGCCTTTGGTTTCTTCATCTATAAAAAGAGGGGGAATAATGGTTCCTACCTTGTAAGGTGGTTTCAAGGAATAAATGGGATGATAAATGTCAATCATTTGGCATCTGGCCTAGCAGAGTAAGCATGCAGCAGAAGTTATCATTAGTGTTATCGTGAAGGCTGTGTAGGTGGTCTATGAAAAGATGACAGCTCTCATTTGAACCATGATATTAGAAGGAGTATTTCAGTCATTCATTCAACGAATATTTGCTGGGCTGCTTCTGCTGTGCTAGGTACTGTGCCAGATGTGGAGCTCAAGACGCTCAAGGCCTGGCCTCGTGAGGCAAACATTCCAGGTAGGCCTTCAGAAGAGGCCTGTCACTCTGGCCAGGAAAAACAATAGGTGTCCACCACACCTACCAACTGTTAAGACTCCTAACTTCTCTGTCAATAACCAGTCCTTCAGATTTCCTGTCTTCTGCCTTCTCTCAAAACATTGTCACCTTCACCATCATATCTTTCCATCTCCTTGTAAAGAGTACATCTTCCTATTCTTGACAGATAATTATCACACTTATTTCTTGAACGTATGGGTGTACAGCATGTATGAATCCTATTATATATATACTTTCTTTTGGGTATTTTAAAGACCTGGTAGATCACTACTCTTGAGGGCTTGCCACCTTGATTAACCTTATATTTAGGGTATGTAGAACCAAGCATGCAAATGCTCAGTGTCACCAAAAGAGAGCCGAATCCTTTAAAATCAGTGAATAAACTCTTACATCACACTGTATAAAGAAATCATTTCCAGGTAGATCACAGAACGAATGGGAAAAGCAAAACAATAAAGCTTCCAATAGATAATATAGGAGAATATCTTTATGAATTCTGTGTCAGGAAAAATTTCCTCAACAAGGTACCAAAGCACTTGCCAGTAAAAAAAAAAAAAAAGTTGAAAAAGGTGACTACATTAAAAGTAAGAACATCTGTTCATTAAAGCATCCCACTGAAAGAGGGAAAAGACAAGCCTCAAAATGGGAACAACAATTTGCAATGAGTCTAACCAACAAGGGGTTCATATCCAGAATATATAAAGAATTCCTACAAATCTATAAATCAAAAAGAAAACAAAACTAAACAACACAATGAAAAATGAGCAGAAGATTTGAACAGGCACTCCACAAAAGAGAAACCAAATCAACCACATGCGCAAGAAAGATGCTCAACTTCATTAGCTGGCAGGGAAATGCACACTAAAACCACACTGATATACACTCACTAGAGAGCCATCGCCAAGTGTTGCAAAGATATTGAACGTCAAGGACTCTGATACGCTGCTGGTGGAACTGTAAATTGGCATATTACCATAGAAAAGATTGACATCATCTAGTAAAACAGAAGATATGCATAATTTATGACCTAGCAATTCTCCTCTGAGCTATATGTTCCCAAAAAACATATGCTTATGTGCACTAGTATACATATTTAAGAATGTTCATAACAGTACTGAATAATAGTCCCAAGCTGAAACCACCTAAATGTCTATCGAGAGTGGAATAAATAAAAATTATGGTATATTCATATTATGAAATGCTATAGAGTGAGAAACTGGGTGGGGGAATACAGCTATATGGTGCATAGAAGATGAATCTTAAGGACATGATATCGAATGAAGACAGCCCAACAGTACAGGGCACATACTGTATGATATAATTGATATTAAAAATTTGTAAAGCAAGATTAAATAAATTTCAGGGACTTCCCTGGTGGCGCAGTGGTTAAGAATCCACCTGCCAATGCAGGGGACATGGATTCAAGCCCGGGTGTGGGAAGATCCCATTGCTGCGGAGCAACTAAGCCCGGGCGCCACAGCTACTGAGCCTGTGCTCTAGAGCCACGAGCCACAACTACTGAACCTGCGTGCCACAACTACTGAAGCCATGTGCCTAGAGCCTGTTCTCTGCAACAAGAGAAGTCTCCGCAATGAGAAGCCCGTGCACCGCAACGAAGAGTAGCCCCTGCTCACCGCAACTAGAGAAAAGCCCCCGCGCAGCAACAAAGACCCAACGCAGCCAAAAAAAAAAAAAAAAGATTAAATAAATTTTATGACAAACTATCAAGAAAAGTAAGGAAGTAAACGCTGTGAAAATCAAGAAAGTATTTACTTCTAGGGGGAGAAAGGGGTTATAATTAGGAAAGGTTTTGGGGGTGTTAGCAATATTCTATATCTTGATACAGGTTACACAGGGATTTGTTTTACAAACTGTTAAATCATATTTTTATTTTTAAAACTTTTCTGTATGTTTGTTATATTACACTTCACGCATGAGTAAACATACCGCAGACATACTGAACAGAGATAGAAATTAATACAGCAGGATAAAGAATAGCATTGTTCAAGTTCAAAGTCACAGCTCTCTAAGAGGGGGCTGAGGGTCACCAGTTTAAGGATGATCACTATCCTAGAGCAAGCACTGATGCAACTTGCAGCTAAATGGGGCAAATGATGTCTTGCCCAACCACATTACATATTCTACTGGTATAACTTATAGAAAGAGATTATTTATAGAGAAAATATACAGCAAACATTAAACCTATAGGTTACAAGTCATCAAGGTTAACAGCCTCCCAGAATCCCCATCTCAGAGTGGATGTGCAGCTCCATAAATTTACAGTTGGTGGAGGGGAACTCAAATGATGGATGGAGAGTGCCAGTCATCAGAGCCTCTGCTGCTGGGACACCCTCTACTCCTGGCATGCCACTTCTTTACTGGTCCCTAAGCAACTGACCGGCTTCCCAGCAGCAAAAGCTGCACCAGCAGGAACCGCAATCATTTCTGCCTTGCACCATCACCCTCCACACCCTTGTGATGCTGCCATTTTGTATCCTCTAGGAGGGGGGAGGAGGAAGTTTGTTGGGTGGTTGGTTTGGTTTTCACTGGGAAGGCATAAGTTCCTATCATGAACATGCTCCCACATCTTCCCCATGATTTTTTGTCCATGGACTCTTCCTACATCACATTCCTACTGTCCTCATGCTCTCTCAGTGCCAGTAGGAGGGCAGTTTCCAAAAGTTATTGGGCTCGTACTACTTTTAATCTTTATAATGACCTACAAGATTAATGCATTTTTATCCCCAAGTGGGTTAGTATCTCATTTTCACATCTCTGCTTCCTTGCCCCTACATGTCCAAAAACTTTGAAAAGCTCTATTTTTAATTCTCACTGAAATAATATCATAAAAATATTAAAGGTAATTTTGAAAGTAAATTTAACCTCTAATTTCATCATTCTAGGCCTTTTTAAATTTTTTCAAATTTTTGCTATGTATATAAATAATTATTCTAAAATAATCATAACATATATGCACATCTGTGTTTTGTTACATAACATCAGAAACATTTTTATGGCACTCAAACATTAAATTTTCATTTGGGAATAATATTCAGTATTCTATTGAGAAGGTAAACAATAACTTACTTAACCACGTCCATATTATTGGATATTTATTTTTCAGTTTTAACTGATACCATGTGCAATGATACATTTATTAAAGCTAAGTTTAAAATTTTACATTTAGAGATTGGTTGAAGATGGCAGAGTAGAAGGATGTGCACTCACTCCCTCTTGTGAGACCACCAGAATCACAACTAACTGCTGAACAATCATCAACAGGAAGACACTGGAACTCACCAAAAAAGATACCCCACATCCAAAGACAAAGGAGAAGCCTCAATGAGACGGTAGCAGGGGCAAAATCACAATAAAATCAAATCCCTTAACTGCTGGATGGGTGACTCACAAACTGGAGAACACTTATACCACAGAAGTCCACCCACTGGAGTGAAGGTTCCCAACCTGGGGGTCCGGCAATGGTAGAAGGAATTCCTAGAGAATCAGACTGAAGGCTAGTGGGATTTGATTGCAGGAATTCGACAGGACTGTGGGAAACAGAGACTCCACTCTTGGAGGGCACACACAAAGTAGTGTGCACACCGGGACCCAGGGGAAGCAGCAGTGATCCCAGAGGAGACTGAACCAGACCTACCTGCTAGTGTTGGAGGGTCTCCTGCAGAGGCGGGGGTGGCTGTGTCTCACCATGAGGACAAGGACACTGGCAGCAGAAGCTCTGGGAAGTACTCCTTGGCGTGATCCCCCCCAGAATCCGCCACACCAAAGAGCTGGGTAGGCTCCAGTGTTGGGTCACCTCAGGCCAAACAACAACAGGGAGGGAACCCAACCCCACCCATCAGCAGACAAGAGGATTAAAGCTTTCCTGAGCTCTGCCCACCAGAGAAACACCCAGCTCTACCCACCACCAGTCCCTCCCATCAGGAAACTTGCACAAGCCTCTTAGATAGCCTCATCCACCAGAGGGCAGACAGCAGAAGCAAAAAGAACTAAAATCCTGCAGCCTGTGGAAGAAAAACCACATTCACAGAAAGACAGAAAGATGAAAAGGCAGAGGGCTATGTACCAGATGAAGGAACAAGATAAAACCCCAGAAAAACAACTAAATGAAGTGGAGATAGGAAACCTTCCAGAAAAGAATTCAGGATAATGATAGTGAAGATGATCCAGGACCTCAGAAAAAGAATGGAGGCAAAGATCGAGAAAATGCAAGAAATGTTTAACAAAAACCTAGAAGAATTTAAGAACAAACACCTAGAAGAATTAGAGAACAAACAAAGAGAGATGAACAATAAAATAACTGAAATGAAAAACACACTAGAAGGAATCAATAGCAGAATAACTGAGGCAGAAGAATGTATAAGTGATCAGGAAGACAGAATGGTAGAATTCACTGTCACGGAACAGAATAAAGAAAAAAGAATGAAAAGCAATGAAGACAGCCTAAGAGACCTCTGGGACAACATTAAACGTACCAACATTCGCATTATAGGGGTCCCAGAAGGAGAAGAGAGAGAGAAAGGACCCGAGAAAATATTTGAAAAGATTATAGTTGAAAACTTCCCTAACATGGGAAAAGAAATAGCCACCCAAGTCCAGGAAGCACAGAGAGTCCCAGGCACGATAAACCCAAGGAGAAACACACCGAGACACACAGAAATCAAACTGACAGAAATTAAAGACAAAGAAAAATTTTGAAAGCAGCAAGGGAAAAATGACAAATAACATACAAGGGAACTCCCATAAGGTTAACAGCTGATTTCTCGGCAGAAATTCTACAAACCAGAAGGGAGTGGCATGATATATGTAAAGTGATGAAAGGGAAAAACCTACAACCAATATTACTCTACCCGGCAAGGATCTCATTCAGATTTGGCGGAGAAATCAAAAGCTTTACAGACAAGCAAAAGCTAAGAGAATTCAGCACCACCAAACCAGCTCTACAACAAATGCTAAAGGAACTTCTCTAAGTGGGAAACACAAGAGAAGAAAAGGACCAACAAAAACCAATCCATAACAATTAAGAAAATGGTAATAGGAACATACATATCAATAACTACCTTAAATGTGAATAGATTAAATGCTCCAGCCAAAAGACACATGTTCGCTGAATGGATACAAAACCAAGACCCATATA